>NC_086445.1:97886473-99086473 GCF_028390025.1 Pseudophryne corroboree | reverse complement strand
TGCACTGCATCAGCCAGGTCACAAACCTGCAAGTTAAGGCTTCACCTAGACAGTTGGATATCGCGGAGCTGTCCCGACAAGATTTTGATGAAGCATATCAGCATACCTAAAAGCAGCTAAGCAGGTGATGATGAACATTATTGATCACATACAAAATGAGATCATCAATATATCTCATCCTATATCTTATTACAGAACTGGGCTGCATATACAGCACTAGGTACTAGGTAAAGCACTCTTTATAGATTTAATATCTACTGTAATTTTTTCTGGTGTTATTTTATTATTATAAGGCTGGCACCTTGGTCTAAAGCAGTGGTTTCCAAACTGGGTGCCCTCTCACTCTGGGTTGCCACTGGGCCCTTGCAGGGGTGCCACAAGTTAGTGGTCCAGGACCAATTCAATTTAATTATGATCCATGTCATAGGCAAAAGCAGAGCTGATGGTTGCTAATCATAAAATATGTGGACAAACAGAATAACAACTATTTTCACCACATACTGTAACTGAACCTTAGGATGATATTTAAGCACAATGTACTTAATTTAATAATTATTGTAGAATTTCAGAATAAGAAACTCTTGGCCCAGCCTAGGGGTGCCGTGGGAAAATTTTGAAAATCTAGGGTGCCGTGATTCAAAAAAGTTCGGGAACAACTGGTTTACCGGAAAGCAGAGAAAAGTTACTCGTTGTCAGAAATTCCTTTACAGTGTTTTAGCTTTAGTTCGGCAACGTTTTTCAGATTGTGGTTGAAGGTTATATAAATATCCATAGAATTCCTGGGATATATGTTCTGTGGACCATGTGTGGGGTTATTTAATATGTCCTTAATGGTTAAGATTCAGAGGAACATGTACTAAGCAGTGATAAAAGTGGATAAATGAGCCAGTGGAGAAGTTACCCATGGCAATCAATCAGCTGCTCTGTATACTTTTATAGTATGAAAATTATAAATGTTATGTCAATGCTGATTGGTTGCCATGGGCAACCTCTCCACTGGCTCATTTCTCCATTTTTAGAACTACTTGGTACATCTCCTCCTTAGTTTCTAGCTTAGTTTATTTATCTACTCACCAGAATGGTACTTACTTTATTATTCCTCCCATAATACTTCTACCAAAGTCACTGGATGACTCTTTCTGTTCCCCTGGAGCTTATTAAACTTTCTTAGTAATTTTAAGGGGGTTTTTTTTTTACTTGGGGAATTTATCATGTTTTTTTTTTAGGAGTTTCTTTCCAATTCTAAATCATTAACTTTCTTCTTATGAAGTAAGTGTAAACTTATGAAACAGCCTCTGGTATTGGAGCCTCCCAAGTGATTTGTTTGTGTCATTGGAATTATTAATTTCTAAAAAGTCTTTCAGTTGGAGTTTTTTTCTATTTCCCTTAATTATTAACAAATTGTCCCTAGTAAATGTTATGTGGGTGATGCGCTGGAACCGGGCCACAGGCATGACTCCGACTGAACATATTACAGTAGCTGTGTAACAGTTTGGTCAACAAAGATCACATAATTCCAAGAATCTGATGGAGGCTTGAAAGGTAAGTATAAATTGTTTCAGATGGCAACAATAAACTCAGCAAATCATAGAGATTGTCAAGTTTTAAATATTTAATACATTTTTGTGCCTCAGTTGAATGTATTGTATCTGTTTTGAAGGTACACGGGCTTGTTGGCACTTTGATGGGAAACCCCACTCTGTGTTCCCTCTGCTATAGTGCTGATAGTAGAATGTTTTAGGGGACCCCACACTGTTGGCCCCTTTGATTTTTCCACTACCACTCTTGGCTTCAATGCCTAGTTCTGGATACATTTCTTTTAAATAAAAAAAATAAAAAAACCATCATTTACAAATCCCTCAAACTATAGAGGAGCCTTTTGTTGAAACTGGAGGGCACTATTGCACATACTCCATATTAGCTCCTCAAGTCTTACCCAAGATGGCCACCATCTGAACTTCTGTGCATACACGGCACCCATCACCATCTTTTCACTGTGTCAGAGTGGTACAGTGGTACATGGACATGTTCCATTTAGCTTCAGGAAGACCCTGCTATTACCACTAATCCATAGCAAAAGGGTTCTATTGGATTATTACCGCTAATCCATCCTGATACAACCACTGGTACCGCTTGCGTCCTGCACCTCTACACACATAGTCGCTGGCTGGTGGCCTGTATGCTCCAGTCCATGCTCGGAGTCTGTATAAGCATAACTGTGAGTACGGCTGTGCATTTCATTTTACTATTGAATAAACCACACCACTGGTTAAGTATTGGGCTGTTCATTAACTCAGTGCATCGGCTTGTGTGTACCATCGCTCTTGTTATGGGCCCATGCACACAAGCACCAGTCACACAGGCCTCAAGCTACTAGAATGCCCAGCACCACACAGATGCCATTAGATGCCTGCAGACACTGGCATTTCTATAATGGGTGCAGTGTGTGCGGTGCACATGGGCACCTGAGTCCAGGGGGGTCCCCCCACCGCACATGCTGCACCCATTTTTAAAATACTCACCCCTCCGGAGTCCAGTGCCGGCATCCACAGTGCTGTGAAAACACATATTACCAGCTTGTTGTGAAAGAAGTCTGTCCAGTCTTTAGCAAGTTGTCCCAAAATTTTTAGGATCCTATTTGTACAGCCTACATACTTCAAATCACATCCACATGTGATTAAATAGATAACGTAATTAGGGTCACAATTGATGAATTCTTTATCAAATCCTTGTTAAGGGAAACAGATGTTAATGTTCTCTGCATGTAGGAGCACATACTGTAGGACATCGGGCTTCACCACACTTATGAAAGCCTGGGGGTCTGGATGGAAGCCAGTTGTTTGATGTACTCTATCTGTTGATTAAAAAGACCTTAAATTACAGTGGGCAAGTATAATTTGAAACATTTATTCTTCCTATAGGAGATCAGAGGTTTGGGCGTAAGATATCACTTAAAACATTATCTTGTTATGATGTTCCTAATTTTATTTGAACAACAATTGTATTCACCATCTATAGAAACTTCACTGTCCCTCATGCTTTCACTCTGATCCTTGGAATCTGACAATAGTTTTTCTTTTTACATTAGTTTGTAAAACAGAGTGCTTATCTGATGATGTCAACTTAGGTGTGGCTTTCTGCAGGAGCATTTCAGGATAACCCCTTTGTCTAAATGGCTCCAACATTTGTTTTGTTTGCAACAAAAACACCTCAGTGGATGAGCAGTTTCTCCATAAGGCGCCCATAATTTTATTGCGATTAACATAAACACTTCTTTAAGCTAGCTTACCACTAAAATAACGACACACTAAAATAACGACACGGACACGTTAGCTGTAGTTAAAGGTCAGACGATATTTATTGATCGCTGACCTGTTCTTTAAACTATAATTGTAATTGAATTGATTTTATATTGGAGGATGGCAAAGGAAAAGTCGCTACCAGACACCAGCTCCAGTCATTTAGATTGAAACACAAAAACTGAGGAGGGGACTAAACCACAACACCGCCTCCTCCCTGCATAACCCGCATTGTGCAGGACTCACCACTCTTTTCTCTGGCAAACGTTCGGTTCCCACAGGGGAACGTCTAAATGTCCGACCGCAAGGTAAGGACACACCTGCCGTCCTTCTAAAGAGGGTGCCCCACAATGACCACTTATGCCCATCTGACCGCTGGTTTGTAGCGACTTCCCGCCACGAAGTTTTAACAAACCGCCCCGCCATCCAAACCCATAAAAACCAGGAAAACAAGATCGCTAACGGAAAGGACCAAAACCCCATTTAAGAAAACCCGAAAACTCCAGCCGGAGAAGACGAACCCCATCCTCCTTGTAGAACTGCCGCTGACGCAGTACAAGCAGAAGATGCCTGACAACTACTCCACCTAAAAGCCGTAACAACAACGAAACAGCAGAATAACCATCTGGTGGGCTCTCTCAATAGCTGAGAAAAGCACCGCCCCCTCCAATGAAAAAACGCTGGACTAATTGACCACCCAAAACGGATCTCCGGCCAGTAGCAGCGTGACCCATGAAATCAGCCTTAATGAACAAATTGAGGTAGATGCTGTCGATGCGACCCCTTATCAGCGCCGCCCAAAACGCAGGACAATACCGCCAGGACGACCCCAACTATGCTCACGGTGGCAAAGGAGCTGTACAAATACCCCTCAGTATCCCTTAACCATGGACACCCAACCAACAAACCACCCTGACCAAAACATCAGCTGTCCTACGCGCCAAGGACTGCCCTGCCGCCCAAAAATGTAAGAGTGGCCCACCAGCCACTCCTGTTCAAACCATCGACGGCTGCAAAAGAAAAACACCCTAACATCATCACACTGACATACCTCACATAGGAAAACCAAGTGACAGTGAACAGAATTAACCCAAGTGAAGGAGAAAACTCAAAAAACCTCCCGTGGACCTTTGATGAGCCAATTGTAATTAGGCCCCCTCGGAGGAAAATTTAAAAATTCACTTCACACCCTCGATTCCTGAACGCTACCCGTTCAAAAACCGACGGGTAAACAAGTTTTTGGGTTAGCGCAACAGGCGCAACTAAACATTATCCACATGCAGAAGGACTTATAGTAAGCATACCTCCACGGACCACCTCCTGAATAGCTGCCGTGGAGGAACCTGTGGCTGCCGCACGGCAGCCACCCCCATCCGCAAGGAATAAGACCTAAAAAGTATACCTCCAACGGAACACCTTCTGAATAGCCGCCGTGGAGGACCCTGTGGCTGCCGCATGGTAGCCACCCCCATCCGCAAGGAATAGGACCTAAGAAGTATACCTCCAACGCCCCAGCTCCTGAAACGGCCGCCGTAGAGGACCCTGTGGCTGCCGCAGGGTAGCCACCCCCATCCGCAAGGAACAGGACCTAAGAAGTATACCTCCAACGCCCAGCTCCTGAACAACTGCCGTGGAGGAACCTGCGGCTGCTGCATGGTCAGCCACCCCAATCCGCAAGGAATAGGACCTATCAGAAGTATACCCCCAATGGCCCCGCTCCTGAACAGCTGCCGTGGAGGACCCTGTGGCCACCACATGGTAGCCACCCCAATCCGCAAGGAATAGGACCTAAGAAGTATACCGCCAACGGCCCCGCTCCTGAACAGCAGCCGTGGAGGACCCCGTGGCTGCCGCATGGTAGCCACCCCAATCCACAAGGAATAGGACCTAAGAAGTATACCCCCAACGACCCGGCTCCTGAACAGCTGCCGTGGCGGACCCTGTGGCTGCCGCATGGTCAGCCGCCCCATTCCGCAAGGAATGGGTACCGAACCCAAACACAGCAGCAAACTATAAATTAGTGAGAGGACCAGCGAGTGCCTGTATCAGCAACTGGTCGCCCCTCCGGAGGCCCATCTATACTCAAGCGCCAGGCGCAGCGGGCAGACACCCACCACCTCCTGGGCCTCCAAGGACACCCAGCGACCCCCAGCTGCTTGATCCGATTTGGATCACACCATCCTGCAGAGCAACCGACCATCCTGCAACCCGCGTTACAAAATAGGCCCCGGAATCCCGAAATGCCTGCTGCTCGCCACCACTCGTTTACCCGCAAAACCCAGAAGAAAGCCAAAGCAAAGGTTAATCTAAACAGGGGCCACCTCCAACACCGACTCGGCGACAGAAGGCAGCACACCCAGCAACTCCGCTAAAAGTTGCCACGTAGCAGGCCTACGGGTATCCGCAGGCGCACTCTAGCCCAACCTTTAAGTGCTCACGAAAGGGGCGAAAGACCAGGCGGGGTCCACAAGCTCGTGCAGCCTAGAAAGGAAGGAAATGCCCGCAAGGGCAGGATACATGGCCGCCTAGGACCTACCTCCCAGATAATGCTCGAACACGAAAACTATCAAACCGTCTACCAGGGACACACCCGCTGTATACAACCTACTGAAAAAACACCAGGACGCAGCCGACGCCCCAACGAGGAAGGAGCCAACGCATGCCTAGTCCGAGTAGCCAGCCGCCTGGACAATCCGCCCGACAGAAGACAAGCATGAGAAACCCTATGCTGCCACCCCCGGAACCCACTCACGGCACTTATCAAAATGAAAAGAGACAAAGCATCCACAAACCCATTCCTACTCCGCGAGCGTGATGGTAAAACTGCGCCGCCAGCGGACAAGCCGATGTCACAACCATCGCAAAGCCTGGGGGGACCGGAGGGAACAAGGAGGAGGAGGCCCAATTAAAAAACATCCCCGCATAAGACTATAGGAAAGAAGACCAAATCCACCAAACATCTTTGATCTCGCGGGAAGGGAAACTGCGGGACGCTACCTGGCCGACCCCGCAGTGGCCCGCAGGTTCCCTACAAACTATGTCACCCCTGGGGATAAACCTGCTCGCAAAAGGGGAGGAGCTAACAACGCCTGCACCCGCATAAGCCGAACTTCGCGTTACCCCAAGCAGTCGTTAATAAAACCCAAAAGTGTCGGTACCTTGTCAGCGGGGAGGGGACAGCAACCCGCAATTGTGCCCAGCGCCAACCCCTGAAACCTCAGGCTACCGGTAGGGCCCTAGCCGCGTACCGGGGCAAAGGGAACACCCAGGACCCCAAACAAAGACCTGGCACCCTGCAGAAGGATAGCTGCAAACCGAAATGCCTCCCAGACCCATGAAGAGAAAACAGTCCCGGCAGCGAGAAACACCGGGAGGGGGGGGGGGCAGAGACGGACAGTACGCACCAACGCAAGAAAGTGCAGAATTTCTCAAAAAAGGCACATGAGCCAGAAAACCCAGGGGCACCCACCTGTCAGCATGAAACTGGCACCTAACCTAGGCCCGAAAAATAGCAGGGGATAGGGACGCAGGGGAAGCGGCGAAAACACGACCCAACGTATAAGTTAGCCAACAAGGAGGTACCCGGCCCATATTCACGAAACAAAACGCAGAGTCCATAAAAGACTAATACTCACCCCGCGCACGGTCTCGGAAATGGAGCATGAAAAGAAAACCCCCTGAAGGTAAGCAAATGTAGGATAAGGCGGAACTAGCCCGGGGTCCTTGTGCACCAACCCCACAGGGAAGATGCACAAGTCGGGAAGAGAGGAAAAAACGGCATAGGGCCCACACGAGCCCCAAGCCGGTTCTGCGTCCACCGTCCACCGGGCCTGATGCGGGAAAGCGTGAGCGGACTCACAACACCGGCGCGCCACCACGGGCTTTTTATTAAGGTTACCCGCTTGTGGCTGGGGCACCGTTACTGGACGGGAGACAGGCCTCGCAAATTTGCAGTAGTGACGAAAAAATGGGAGTGGACCTATGGTGTACTTGCCCCTGCAATAAGCGAAAAACCCCACCCCTACCAAGGAGCGCAAAACAGAAACGCCAACTGCGAGGGGCCTGCGGCCTGGTACCCCACTGTGACGCCCAACCACAACCCCCAGAAAAATGACGTTACCACCCTGTGTCACGTCTAGCAAAGTTTGGGGATCCGGCAGTTGAGACTTGCCCAAGGAGGTAGCAGGCTGGGGAAGAACAAAATGAGCAATGAAGGATGTAGGTGGAGTTTGAGAGTCAATGGAAAGTATTTATTATGTACAGAGCAGAGGTAGAAAACTGAGGTTGATGAACGGTGACTTGAGAACGTGGTCGTAGACAAAGAACTGTGGAACTGTGGGTGAGAGTAAAACGAGTCTGAAGACAAGATCCGTGGACTGCGACTTATGAGATGAAACTGCGGTAGAGGAGCTGAGAACTGTGGACGGTAGTTTGGGTCATGACTGGAGACTGAGAGCTGTAGACTGTGGCTTGAAAGATGAAGTTGGAGATAACAAGCTGAGGACTGTGAATGGTGGTTCGAGGACTTGGCTAGAAGCAAGAATCTGCTGACTGTGGCTTGGAGGACGAGGCAAGAGACCCGGGGTCGTCCGTGCCCAAAGGGTCTTACTGAACCGGGTTTTCCAAGAGCGTCTCCACGGGCAGTAGCAGGCTAGGAACGGGAAAACTGCAGCAGCAACTGAGAACTGGCAAAGCAGGGTTAGAAGTACCAGAATACAGCAGGAATCCTGGGAGCACAGGCTAAAGCACCTACAACAGGGTTGTAACTTGAAGCACTGGCATCCCTGTCCTAAACCAGCCCCCTTTTATAGGAAGAAGTCTCCCTGGATTGGCTGGAAAACTAGGAAGAGGAATTATGTCAGAAACTTGGTCTCCAACATGGCGGCGCCCAGTAATGCAGACCTTTTCTGACAACATGCTGCTCACTGCCCCTGGTCTCCTAGGCAACGGCTTAGCGAGAGCGAACTGCTGCAGCGGCGTCCCGCCGCCACGAACGGACCCCCTCAACGCCATTACCGCTGCCTGTACCCTTGAACCTAGCACCGCAGCCCTCCACCGCCGCTGCCCGGCCGCCCGTGAAGCCCGCCCCGCAGCCCCAGCGTTCCGATAAGACCCCGGACGCTGACAGTACCCCCCCCCCTTTGCGGGTGGACTCCGGACACCTATAAGGTTTAGCTGGAAATTTGGCATGAAATGTCCGAAGAAGTCTTGTGGCATGGACGTCCTCTGCCTCTACCCAGGACCTTTCCTCAGGTCCATATCCCTTCCAATCAACTAGGTACTGGAGGCGACCATATCGTTTGCGGGAGTCGAGGATCTTATGAATCTCAAATTCGTCTCCTTGTGTTGACTGGATTTTGGGTGATTTAGGTAGAGCAGCTCTGAATCGATTGAGTACCAACGGTTTTAAGAGAGAAATATGAAAAGCGTTAGGGATTCTTAAATGTGGAGGTAACTTCACCTTGTAAGCCACAGGATTCAAAACCCTTTCGATTGGGTAGGGCCCAATAAACCTGGGAGCAAACTTCTTAGTAGGAACCTTCAATCTTAGGTTACGTGTGGAAACCCAAACCCGATCTCCCACTTTAAGACTTGGTACCGCTTTTCGCTTTAGATCTGCGTAGGTCTTATACTTCTTGGATGTCTTGAGCAAGGCCTTGTGAATTTGTTTCCAGGTTTCAGTAAATTGTCTAAGTGTTGACTCTGCGGCAGGAACCTCGAGTGTAGGCAGAAGTTGGAAGTCAGGAACTTTCGGATGATAACCATAATTAATGAAAAATGGAGAAGATTTTGTGGCAGAGTGATAAAGATTGTTATGGGCAAATTCTGCAAATGGGAGGAAGTCCAGCCAGTCGTCCTGAGAGGAGGACATGAATAAACACAGAAATGTCTCCAGGTCCTGGTTCACTCTTTCTGTTTGACCATCCGTTTGAGGATGATATCCTGAGGAGAAATTCAATTTCACGCCAAGAGCAGAACATAGGGATCTCCAAAACTTGGCCACAAACTGGGAACCTCTATCAGATACGATTTCCTGCGGTAATCCATGGAGACGAAAAATCTCTGCTATGAATAATTTTGCCAGCTGGGATGCTGATGGAAGACTGGCCAGGGGAACAAAGTGTGCCATTTTAGAAAATCGATCAACTATGACCCATACAGTGCTCTGTCCGCCATACACAGGCAAATCAGTAATAAAGTCCATAGAAATATGTGTCCATGGTCTTTGCGGCACAGGTAGCGGATGAAGTAACCCGGCTGGAGGACCTTTAGGACTTTTATGCTGAGCACACTTTGGACAGGCAGCCACGAATTCCTGTACATCAGTCCTGAGATGAGGCCACCAGTAGGAGCGCTGAATGAATTTGAGCATTTTATGACCACCCGCATGGCCCATGAAGGAGGAGGAGTGAGCCCATGTAAGCAGTCTCTTGCGAAGATTTGGAGCAACGAAGATCTTTCCTGGAGGAGGAAGTGGAGAGGTATTGGTTGCTGAAAAAGAGGTGGAGTCTAAGATGTATTGTTCTTTTGAACGGTCAGAGGGTTCTTCAGAACTCAAGGAACGAGATAATGCATCTGCCTTTTTGTTGAGGGACCCTGGGCGGTAACTAAGTTTAAAGTTGAAATGGGTAAAGAAGAGTGCCCATCTTGCTTGACCTGGATTCAGACATTGGGCTGACTGTAGATACAGGAGGTTCTTATGATCCGTGGTTACCGAGATTGGATGCTGAGCTCCCTCCAACAAATACCTCCTTTTCTCAAAGGCTAACGTAATTGCTAGTAATTCTTGCTCCCCAATAGCGTAATTCTGCTCAGCGGGGGAGAATCTTCGCAAGAAGAACGCACAAGGATGGACTTTCTTGTCCTCGAAGAGCTGAGATAAAACTGCTCCCACTCCTACCGTGGAGGCATCGACTTCCACCAGGAACGGACGACTGAGATCAGGTTGTCAAAGAACAGGAGCGGTCATGAAGGCCTTCTTTAACGATGAAAAGGCTTCTAAAGCCTCTGGAGACCATTTGGCTGGATCGGCTCCTTTCCTGGTTAATGCTGTTATGGGGGCTATGACAGAGGAATAATTCCGAATAAATCTTCGGTAGAAGTTAGCGAACCCCAGGAAACGTTGAACTCCCTTAAGGGAAGCTGGAAGCGACCAATCCTGAATCGCTTGGACTTTAGCGGGATCCATCTGCAATTTCTGCCCTGAAAGGATGTAACCGAGGAATGGAATCGTGGGTACTTCGAAGGTGCACTTCTCGAGCTTACAAAATAGTTGATTCCTCCGTAAACGAGTTAGAACTTCTTTGACTTGCTCTCGATGGGTCTTCAGATCCCTAGAAAAAATGAGGATGTCATCCAAGTAAACCACCAAGCAGTCATAGAGGAGATCTCTGAAGATTTCATTAACGAATTCTTGAAAGACGGCTGGGGCGTTACATAGGCCGAAAGGCATTACCAGATATTCGTAGTGGCCGTCGCGGGTATTAAAAGCCGTCTTCCATTCGTCACCTGGGCGAATACGTATAAGGTTGTAGGCTCCCCGTAAGTCCAGCTTAGTGAATACAGTAGCTCCTTTAACACGGTCGAACAGTTCTGGAATTAGAGGTAATGGATATCTGTTCTTAATTGTAATGTCATTGAGACCTCTATAGTCAATACAGGGCCGCAGACCCCCATCCTTCTTTTTGACAAAGAAAAACCCCGCCCCAGCCGGAGAGGTGGATGACCTAATGAACCCTTTTTCCAAGTTCTCCCGGATATACTCCGACATGGCCTGAGTCTCAGGGAGTGAGAGCGGGTAGATTCGACCTCGGGGAGGAGTCTTGCCGGGTACCAGATCAATGGGACAATCCCAAGTGCGATGCGGAGGCAAGGTGTCCGCCCCATGCTTACTAAAAACATCTTGGAAGGCCTGGTATTCTGCAGGGAGGCTGGAAGGACTAGAAGAGCAGAGAGGTCTTACAGAGGGCAAACAGTTCTGGAAGCAGTTTCGTCCCCCGGAAAGAACATCCATGGTTTGCCAATCTATGTGGGGATTGTGTCTACTTAACCATGGAAATCCTAGGATCAGTTCGGGAGAGGCTTTGGGAATTACTAGGAAAGAGATGTTTTCCGAATGAAGAGCTCCAACCTTCATCTTAAGAGGAATTGTACGAAGAGTGATAATTCCCTCAGGAATATGACTTCCATCCACCGCAGTAATTGAGATGGTACGATCCAAACGGACCGTTTGTATCCCAGATCGTTTGACCAGAGCTGATGTAATAAAACTTTCGGCGGCTCTGGAGTCGAGTAGTGCAGGGATGAGAAGAGAGGAAGAAGGAAGCTCCAGGTGGGTTAACAAGACTGACTCTTTCTTGGCAAGTAATTTTGAGAATTCTCCTAGCTTGACCTCTCCGGCACAAGCTAGAAGCGGGCATTTCCCGGACGTTGGCTACAAGATTTAACAAAATGATCAGATGCACCACAGTACAGGCATAAGTTCCCTTGTCGCCGTCTGACGTTCCTCGTTGGAAAGACGGGAACGATTGATCTGCATGGGTTCCTCAGTAGTTGGAGTTGATGGTGTTGGTGGAGGAACGACTTGAGGCCTGGGATGATCTGACCGTGAATTCTCCATACAGCGTTCTCTGTATCTTAAGTCTAATTTATTGCATAGGGAAATTAACTTATCCAACTTATCAGGTACGTCCTGAGTCGCGAGGTCATCTTTGATCTTCTCGGAGAGACCGCTCCAGAAAGCTGCGATGAGAGCCTCCTTATTCCAGTTCAGTTCAGAGGAGAGAGTACAAAACTGGATCACGTACTGACTGACCGCACGCGTGCCCTGACGTAGGCGCAGGATCTCCAATGAGGCAGCAGAAGTCCTGCCCGGTTCGTCGAAGATTCTTCGAAAGGCGGCTACAAACTCCAAGTAGTTAGACAGGATTGGATCCGACCTCTCCCACAATGGTGATGCCCATTCCAACGCTTGCCCAGTAAGTAAAGAAATGATATAGGCTACCTTGGTTCGTGCTGATGGGAAACTGGCCGACGGTAGTTCGAACTGGATTTCACACTTGTTAAGAAACCCACGGCATAGCTTTGGATTCCCATCGAATTTACTGGGAGATGGCAAATGCAACCGTGGAAGTGGGCCTGGCACAGGAGGAAGCGGAACCGGAGGTGCTAATGTGGGAGCAGCTGTAGGAACTTGAGGAGCCGTCATGGCAAAAGAGAGAATCGAGACGTTCGGACATACTCTGCATGAACTGCACAATTTGAGATTGTGTGGCCTCCTGCTTACTTAAGCGAGACCAGATATCTGCGGTTGAATCTCCTCCTGAGGCCTGATCACCCGTTGAATCCATTGGGCCAGTGCTTACTGTCACGTCTAGCAAAGTTTGGGGATCCGGCAGTTGAGACTTGCCCAAGGAGGTAGCAGGCTGGGGAAGAACAAAATGAGGGGGTTGGATATAGTTCCTTTGCATGGGATACGGAGCAATGAAGGATGTAGGCGGAGTTTGAGAGTCAATGGAAAGTATTTATTATGGCCCTCATTCCGAGTTGATCGGTCGCAAGGCGATTTTAGCAGAGTTACACACGCTAAGCCGCCGCCTACTGGGAGTGAATCTTAGCTTCATAAAATTGCGACCGATGTATTCGCAATAATGCGATTACTAACTACTTAGCAGTTTCAGAGTAGCTCCAGACTTACTCTGCCTGTGCGATCATTTCAGTGCTTGTCGTTCCTGGTTGACGTCACAAACACACCCAGCGTTCGCCCAGGCACTCCCACCGTTTCCCCGGCCACTCCTGCGTTTTTTCCGGAAACGGTAGCGTTTTCAGCCACACGCCCCTGAAACGCCGTGTTTCCGCCCAGTAACACCCATTTCCTGTCAATCACATTACGTTCGCCGGAGCGAAGAAAAAGCCGTGAGTAAAAATACTTTCTTCATAGTAAAGTTACTTGGCGCAGTCGCAGTGCGAACATTGCGCATGCGTACTAAGCGGATTTTCACTGCGATGCGATGAAAAATACCGAGCGAACAACTCGGAATGAGGGCCTATGTACAGAGCAGAGGTAGAAAACTGAGGTTGATGAACGGTGACTTGAGAACGTGGTCGTAGACAAAGAACTGTGGAACTGTGGGTGAGAGTAAAACGAGGCTGAAGACAAGAACCGTGGACTGCGACTTATGAGATGAAACTGCGGTAGAGGAGCTGAGAACTGTGGACGGTAGTTTGGGTCGTGACTGGAGACTGAGAACTGTAGACTGTGGCTTGAAAGATGAAGTTGGAGATAACAAGCTGAGGACTGTGAATGGTGGTTCGAGGACTTGGCTAGAAGCAAGAATCTGCGGACTGTGGCTTGGAGGACGAGGCAAGAGACCCGGGGTCGTCCGTGCCCAAAGGGTCTTACTGAACCGGGTTTTCCAAGAGCGTCTCCACGGGCAGTAGCAGGCTAGGAACGGGAAAACTGCAGCAGCAACTGAGAACTGGCAAAGCAGGGTTAGAAGTACCAGAATACAGCAGGAATCCTGGGAGCACAGGCTAAAGCACCTACAACAGGGTTGTAACTTGAAGCACTGGCATCCCTGTCCTAAACCAGCCTCCTTTTATAGGAAGAAGTCTCCCTGGATTGGCTGGAAAACTAGGAACAGGAATTATGTCAGAAACTTGGTCTCCAACATGGCGGCGCCCAGTAATGCAGACCTTTTCTGACAACATGCTGCTCACTGCCCCTGGTCTCCTAAGCAACGGCTTAGCGAGAGCGAGCTGCTGCAGCGGCGTCCCGCCGCCACGAGCGGACCCCCTCAACGCCATTACCTCTGCCTGTACCCTTGAACCTAGCGCCGCAGCCCTCCACCGCCGCTGCCCGGCCGCCCGTGAAGCCCGCCCTGCGGCCCCAGCATACCGGTAAGACCCCGGACGCTGACACCCCGAACACGATGGACCTCACTTCGTAATCTCCCCAAGCGTAAACCTCGGATTTAAATTGCGTGCGCTGAAACACTGCACCATGTGGGAATATTCGGCAGGTCGCGACCCGGTGCAACAAGCCATAAAATCCAAAAACCGTAACCACAGATGAAAGTATGGAAAGCCATCACCCCAATGCCCCCCCCCCTTCTGTACTGTAATAATAAGGAAAAACAACAGCATGCTCACCGGTGCCTGAAGGACCTGGAACACCATCAGCCGCCTCTACCGCCACCAACCTCGGCGGTGCACCTTCCGCTGCCACTGCAGCCGCATCCCTTCTCGGCCTCCGGTTCCTCTGCGCCGAAGGCCTGACTCCCCCGGACCCGCAGACACCTGCGCAGACAAAACAGAGGGGACAACAAGACAGGAAGCGCCCGCGCTTCCACCACGAAACAGGAGGCCCAGACGGGAGGGGGGGCAAGTAAAATGCAGCAAACCGGGGGGGGGGTCGGGGCAGCGGGCCGAAGCGACGGGGACCCCCTGCATGGTGGGGAGGAAATAGCGGCAGAAGGGCGGCCATAACCTACGGGGCGTACCCAATGATGCAGGCCGGAAGCCATGGGGGAGGGGGGAATTACCCGCAGCTGGGGAAACATAGGACCAGGCAGGTGGCAAGATGCCGCCGGAGACGACCACGCCGCCACCCCCGCACCGGCCAAACCTGCCCATCCGTGGGCACCTGCAAGCCGGGAAACGGGGAGGGAGGAGGACTGAACAGCCCGAATGAGAAGTGGGGGGTTCACACACAGCAGAACCGCCCCACGAGCACCGCGGTCGTTGACCCCCAGCAAGGGAGCCGCCCGCCGCACCCGCAGCCACCAGCGGACACCCGCCTGAAAACCCGGGCGCCTAGGCCATCATGCCCCCCCACCCCAGTGAGGGACCACAAAAAACCAGCTCCCCCACCTGGGGGACACCCTGCCAGCATCCAGTGAAGTAGAAGCTTGGGGCACCCCGGAACAGCTGCAGCCCCAGCTCAAACCCCGGCCCCTAGGACCCGCCCGCCCTCCTCCCGCAGCCAGTGCCGGGCCGCCAGACACCACGTGGGCGCCGACGCCTATAGCCGGGCCGTAACGGGTAGGAGGCAGGGGAAGCGACAGGAGAATTGCCGGCCCGAAGCACGGAGCCGCCCGCAGCCCCACGGCCGCCGAGGGTGACCCCCGAGACCGCGGCCGCACACCACCGGGGACCGCTGCGGCAGGGGCACCGTGCGCCTCGGCCGGACGAGAGCAGGGGGAGAAGCGTGGGCCGCAGCGGTCCGACCCCGCCGCGCTCTATCAGGCGCCGGGACGGGGATAAGGGGAGGCCGCGCTCCGGGAACAAGTGCCGGAAGCTCGAGGCCGAAGCTAAGCGACAGGGGGGGAGTAGAGCAGACCCTCCTGGACGCGGCACAGCAGGGGGGGAACAGGAGCCAAGCACTATAATGGATAAAGGATAAAACTAGTGGAAGGGGGGAGGGGGGAGCCAGCACAGCGCAGTGAGGACACAATACAAAAAAATAAATAAAAATATATATATAACTATAACAGTATATAATGAAATCAGTACTCAGCCTTCCTGGGCCATTCCAAAATGGCAAGAGGAAGTCTGAGGCACATGACTATGGCTTATATATTATTCCGAGACCAACCCCTAAACCCTTGACGGACAGCCCTATAATCCTATAGGAAAAATACCAGAGAAAAACTAATCTACCTAGCAACTGCTTAGTCATAAACAACCAATCACAAAAAAATTGGGCTCTTATATGGCCTCAGGCTTATGCAGCCTTCAGCTAATCAAGGCGCATTAATTGGTTATTCAACGTATTGGTTATCCTGGGTTTGTGATTCACACTTTTACAATGGAGATGTGATTGTGTGCTTACTGGTCTGATATAAAGTGGGAATAATTGAATCTGAAGCCTCTAGGGTCAAAAATGTAAAAGAATTGGTGTGGAGAGAAGAAACAAATTGTTGAGCTGAGGATATGTCCCCATCCCAAATAATAAAGAGGTCATCAAGGTAATGACTATAGAAGATCAAGAATGTGGCAAAGCCACCACCCCATACACGGAAGTCCTTGAAATTTTGCATGTAGAAGTTGGCATAGCTCAACACAAACCTGGTCCCCATAACCTGAAGATAAAAATTATTTAAAAAAAAGAATAAAATAATTGTAAGAATGAAAAAAAAATCATATAAGAAGAAAATCCTCACTCTGCTGTCTCAGGTCCACTTCTCTGACGTGAGTCGCAATAAACGTCAGTTTTTCACACAAATACAGCTTATAACTGCTAATTGAATTCCCCCCTAAGAGTGAGACGCTCAAAAAGTACAAGTGTTATATACCAGATGAGTCCACTTACGTCTTTGCTATTTTGCTCAATTTGGCATAACATGCAAAACACGGCTAAGCTGTTTTTCACAAGTAGCGAGTGGATGGATTTTAAAATTTAAGTTTGCCATAATAGAATATGTATCAAGTAACATATTAAAGAAGCAAATTAAGAAAAAGCACAAGGCATGGCTAAATCTCTGAGTCTATGGCATGCAAAACCGTGCCATACATGGCGGGATATAGCAAAGTTGTATGTAGACACATCTGTATTACACAAGATAGGTCACAGCAGGGACGTGCAGTCAGGGGAGGCAGTGCCTCCCCTGTCATTAATGACTCAAATAATACAAAGAAGATACTTATGACACAGATTTTGTGTCATAAGTATATTTGTATTATTTTAATAATTTTTATCCTGTAAAAATCTGTGTTACGGAGGCACCTCTGTCGGTGCCTCACGCTGACAATGTAAAATGGCCGGAAGTGGGAGGCGGGGTCAATCAGCAGGGAGTAAAATCCCATTGAAAAAAAGCACTATAAGCGGCACTGGCATAAGTGCCGCTTTGACAGGGGCGTGCTTTCAGCCCATATGAAAGCACGCCCCTGTCACTGTGGAGGAGGTGATTGGGCAGTGGTGGATTCGGGAGTGTGCAGTGCTATGCTGAGCTCCCGGTCCCCAGCCATGCAGACAAGCTCCGTGTGAGAGCTTGCTCTGCCTGCATGTGATGCTGCCTGGGGCACTGGGAGCTAAGCTCCCGGACCTCAGCACCCTGCACTGATCAGGGAGCGGGTAGCCCGATCACCCTGTGTGCCGCACACTCAGGCCGCCGCGGACCCTGCACTGATCAGGGAGCCGGGTAGCCCGATCCCCCTGTGTGCCGCACACTCGGGCCGCCGCGGACCCTGCACTGATCAGGGAGCCGGGTAGCCCGATCCCCCTGTGTGCCGCACACTCGGGCCGCCGCGGACCCTGCACTGAACAGGGAGCCGGGTAGCCCGATCCCCCTGTGTGCCGCACACTCGGCCGCCGCGGACCCTGCACTGATCAGGGAGCAGGTAGCCCAATCCCCCTGTGTGCCGCACACTCGGGCCGCCGCGGATCCTGCACTGATCAGGGAGCCGGGTAGCCCGATCCCCCTGTGTTCCGCACACTCGGGCCGCCGCGGACCCGTCCTCCCCCTGCCTTCTGATTTCAATAGTGGACGTGGACGCAGAGTGGACGCAGCCTCATTGAATGTAAGGACAAAATAAAAACGAAAAACTTGCTTAATTAATAATAAGTTTACTAAATTGTGATTAAGATGAATACACTTAAAATAATCAGTTATACCAATTATTCAGACATATGTTTAAACATATGTCTGAATAATTGGTATAACTGATTATTTTAAGTGTATTAATCTTAATCACAATTTAGTAAACTTATTATTAATTAAGCAAGTTTCTCCATTTTATTTATTGATTGAAATTAAAACACACAATTATACCGATTTAAAGTGTCCACACTATTGTCGGTACATTCAGCGCACCAGGGGTTTACACTGGGTAGTGCTGCCTTGTGCTGCTGGGGCTCCCTGTATGGAACCCCTGACAATGAGCATGAAAGGAACTAGCATGAAACCGCTGGCAACGAGCATGGAACCCAGGACATGAGGGATCATGAGACCCCTGGCAATGAGCAGGTAATTTAAAAATAATTAGAGGCCTTACTGTGGCATAATTTGTATAGGACATTATTGTGGGAGCATAAAATGGTATCCGGCATAACTGTATGTGGCATAATGTGGAATGGGCATTATGGTATGTGGAATGGGCATTATGGTCTGTGGAATACTGTGGAATGGGCATTACGGTGTGTGGAATAATGTGGAATGGGCATTATGGTGTGTGGAATAATGTGGAATGGGCATTATGGTGTGTGGAATAATGTGGAATGGGCATTACGGTGTGTGGAATAATGTGGAATGGGCATTACGGTGTGTGGAATAATGTGGAATGGGCATTATGGTGTGTGGAATAATGTGGAATGGGCATTACGGTGTGTGGAATAATGTGGAATGGGCATTAAGGTGTGTGGAATACTGTGGAATGGGCATTACGGTGTGTGGAATAATGTGGAATGGGCATTATGGTGTGTGGAATAATGTGGAATGGGCATTATGGTGTGTGGAATAATGTGGAATGGGCATTATGGTGTGTGGAATAATGTGGAATGGGCATTACGGTGTGTGGAATGGGCATTAAGGTGTGTGACATAATGTGTAAAAGTCATTACTATAAGGAGCAGAAATGACAAATAATGTAAAGGGCATGATTAGTTTTTCCCCCTGTGTTTTATTTTTCCTGTGTTGTATAGGGGACTCTACCTTGCGTAATGTATATAAGGGGTACTACTGTGTGGTGTAATGTTACTGACAGACAATACTGTGGGGTGTAATTTGAATTGGTACTATTCTGTGTCCACGACCCTTCCCCATGAAGCCATGCCCCTGTCACCCACTGCTGCCACCCTCTCCCTAGCATCACCCTCTCCCTGGTGTCACACTCTTCCTGTCTCCCTCTCCCTGGCATCACCCACTCCCTGTCACCAATAGCTGTCACCCTCTCTCTGGTGTCACGCTCTCCCTGTCACCCACTGCTGGCTATTTTGTTGTCCAGGACTTCCATAGTGCCACACCCATGGTGCTATTAAGTTAATGGAAGCCTTGGAAAACAAAATTGCATTCATGTTCTCCTCCCACTCCCTCCCCAGTCCCAAACACAATTTTTTTTCCCTATAAAAATTTACAATATATTAGCCGCCTGCTCATCACATGTTTGATAAGCAGGCAGGCTGCGGGCATTGGCGGCGGTGGCGGCATCGGACTAAGATGCGAATTAGTGGTGGAGGGTCCGGGTAGTTGATGGTGGGCGAGTTTGTAAGCCATTGGCGGTGGCAGGGGTAGTGGGCATCGGCTCAGGGGCAGAAGCGGGCATTGGGTCAGCGGCGGTAGGGGTCAGCGGAGGGATTCGGCGGACATTATGGCTGCAGTGCCTCACCAGCCACTGACCTCACCGCACGCCACTGGGTCACAGAGCATTTAAATGTAAGCAGAAGAATGTAACGTACATATGTACAATAATGGGTGCAACAGTAAAGAGAGTGAGCACTGAGTAGCACAGTCAGTAACAGAAGAGACTGGTGGTATATAGATTCAGGGGCTCACTGCGTTAGTCACATTTGATCCCATTACAATTAATAGAATTGAGAATGAAGTGCTTACACCTCCAAAAGTTTGAACAATCAGAGCGTGCTTGAAAATTGGGACAAAAACTAAAGTCACAGAAATCCAAGATGTGCTTTATGTACCAAAGATAAGAACAACTCTAAAAGCCAAAGAGGTTACAGAGTTCATTCCGCAAGAGGAAAGTGCATGTAAGGAACAAAAAAGGAACCCTAGCAGCAACGGGTACCCAGTGACATCGCGATCCGGTCTCTAGGTCGACAGTAACTAGGTCGACACTATCTAGGTCGACCACTATTGGTCAACAGTAACTAGGTTGACAGGGTTTCTAGGTCGACAGGGTCTCTAGGTCGACATGTTCTAGGTCAACAGGTCAAAAGGTCAACATGAGTTTTCACGATTTTTTTCCTTTTTTTAACCTTTTCATACTTAACTGTCCACGTGGACTACAATTGGGAATGGTAACCTGTGCTGAGCGCAGCTGTAGTGGAGCGAGGCACCTTGCCCGAAGCATGGCAAGCGAAGCGAGCCATGCGAGGGGACACGGTGCACTAATGTGGGTTCCCGGTCACTGTACGAAGAAAATGACACAAACCCCCCCATTAAAAACTCATGTCGACATTTTGACCTGTCGACCTAGAACATGTCGACATAGAGACCCTGTCGACCTAGAAACCCTGTCGACCTAGTTACTGTCGACCAATAGTGGTTGACCTAGACACTGTTGACCTAGTTACTATCTACCTTCCATACCACCCCCGTGTCATCAAGGGACCTTAGTAACAATGGGAACCCAGTGCCGTCAAATAATCATCCTTGACACAAAGCAGATAGCAGTGTAATGTAATGATAATGACTGACTTGCAGTCTATGAATGATTTGGTCATCCTTGGATCACACAGTTCAAAAGTTACTGAACAGGATGGTTACAGGAATATCAGTGACTAATACAGAGAAACCCATATGTGAAAGCTGCATAACAGGAAAACAATGCCTCGGCCATTTCCAAAGTTAACAAGCAGAGCTGAAGCTCCACTACAGTTAATACATACAGATGTGTGCGGTTGAATGAAGTCAAGTCAATACCTGGTTAAAGTCAGTGGCGTCACAAGGGAGGTGTGGGGGGTGCGGCCTGCAACCGGGTGTCACCCGCCGAGGGGTGACACCAAAATGCCTGCTCCTGCTCAGTGACAGGAGCAGAGTGCTGCACTGTTACATTATGTGCAGTACTCGGCTCCTGTCACTGAGCAGGAGCCGGCACTGCACATAAAGCACTCCACGAGAGGCAGCACGCACCTCCCGAACGCCCCAAGTGACGAAAAACGGGGGTCGGGAATCAAAGCCACGCCCCTCCTGTGAAGCCACACCCCCTCCGTGAAGCCATGCCCCTTTTTATCGCGCCACCGCACCGGGTGTACAAGGTGCTGGTGACACCTCTGGTTACAGTTACAGTACTTCCTAATAGTCATTGATGACTTCACAAGAATGATGCACAATGCACATATACTTCATCAAGGAGGAATCTGTGAAGAAAATTACAGACAAGAGTCTTGTAGAAAATCAAACAGGTCACAGACTTAGGACCTTCAGATCTGATAATGGTGGAGAATATCAAAACAAAGATGTTGATTTCTTCCTAAAGAAATATGGAATTGAACATCAATTGACCATTGACTACAATCCAAAACAAATTGATGAGCGATCAAACCACACACTAGTGAAGAAACCAGATGTACTGTATGTTAAAGGATGCTGTCCTAATTTTGGGTGGAAGCCGTGTCCACAACAGTTTACCTGGGAAAAAACACGTTTTCCCTCACTTTCCTTAATTGAAATACAGTAGGGCTTAATTCAAGGTTGATTGCAAAACAACATTTTCCTCTAATGGGCAAAACCATGTGCACTGCAGGTGGGGCAGATATAACATGTGCAGAGAGAGTTAGATTTGGGTGGGGTGTGTTCAAACAGAAATCTAAATAGCAGTGTAAAAATAAAGCAGCCAGTATTTACCCTGCACAGAAACAAAATACCCCACCCAACTCTTTCTGCACATGTTATATCTATCTGCACATACAGTATATATATGTTTTGGCCATTAGAGAAAAATGTTGTTTTGCAATCAATCTTGAATTAGGCCCATAAAACCTATTGACTGTGGTCAGGAAGAAATCAAAGTGTAAAGCATCTGAGATCTTTTGAAAGCACTTCCTATATACACATAGCAAAAGAAAGAAGATGCATCTGGAATCAAAGTATGGGAATTGTACAGTATCATTGGCATGAAAATACAGGTTACAGACTCTATACAACTACCACAGCCAGTTGTACAAATAACAAGATTGGAGGAAAAATTACTTCACAAAAAGGGTAGTGGATAAGTGGAATAGTGTCACGTGCAGCGGGAGACGCAGCTTACCCGTCCATGCGCTGTAGCTGTGTCCTCAGCAGTGCTGCAGCGGGCGGAGGCTGGTGGAGGTGGGCGGGCTTAGGGTGCGGGAAGCCCAGGGCGACTACAGTGTGGGCAGGGCCGGGCTTAGGGTGCTGCCATCTTGGAATGTGTCACATGGTCAGCAAAGACCAATCAGGGCTTGATTCAGCCTAATCTTGCTGCAGCCAATCCTTGCAGGGGGCAGGGTATATCTGAGTGCATTCTGTGGCATTCTGACACCAGTGCAACATCTTCTGCAGCTAGTCTGCATGCTAGTGCTCTGTGCTCCCAGTTTCCAGTGTGTACCCTTGCTCCTGGTTCCTGTTGTATTGCAGTTCCGCTTTCCTGGTTCCTATTCACCTGGTTCCCATGCTCCTAGACCCAAAGGACTCAGAGTTGTCCGTCTGCTGTCATCATCCCGCTCCTGTCGCCACTGTTACGGCCTCAGTCTGCAAGGGAGTGTCACAGTCTCTGATCACGGTAACCGGCTCCTACGCCTGCCACAGTGGAGTTATCCCGGGATCCCATTATCCTTGTCATATTCTTCTTCTTCATCTTTAAAGTCTTCATCTTGGATCTAAACACTTCATGAGAAGGAACTTTATTCAGCAAGCCTGCTTCCATCCCAGGAGAGATTGCCTTCCAGTCTGAACCTAATTCAAAGACGCCAGTACCAGCCGACACCTTGGTGCTAACACAGAACTTGGTCCAACCAGGACACTTCCATCCTGGAGAGTCCGTCACCCATCCTGAACCCAGTTCAGAATCACCAGTCCCACCTAGTATATCCGTGACAGTTTGCACTGACCCTATGGATCCGGCTGGAGCTCAGGCCTTGAGTACGGACCTCTTTTAGAGGGATTGGAAGCGACCCAGTGCCTGTTACGTTACGAGCCGTGCAAAGATTTCTGGGTTTCGCTAACTATTATCGTAAATTCATTAAGGGGTTTTTCACCATAGTTGCTCCCATTGTGGCCCTAACCGGTAAAGGAGCCAACCCTTTATGCTGGTCATCAAATGCAGTCTCTGCCTTTGTACTTATCAAGCTATCCTTTGTCACAGCTCCAGTCCTTCATCAACCAGACATTAACAAACCATTCCTTTTGGAAGTAGAGCCTCTTCTGAGGCTGTAGGGGCAGTTCTTTCTCAGAGAGCCTCTGACAACTCGCTAGACCCCTGTGGCTACTTTTCAAGGAAATTCTTACCCGCTGAAAAGAATTATACCATCGGGGAACAGGAACTGTTAGCGGTAAAACTTGCTCTTGAGGAGTGGCGTTACCTCCTGGAGGGATCCTTACACCCAGGGGCGTCAGAACGTTTTTTTTGGTTGGGGGAGCCAGGATAAAATCTCAGTTTGGTGCCCCTAGCTCCTGGCCACCTTAGACAGGTCTCTATGAAGCAGCTGGGAGTGGCTGCTTGCACAAATTACACCTGGTAGATCCCCTTATACACATTATGCCTGGTAGAGCCCATTACACACATTATGCCAGGTAGAGCCGCTTGTACACATTACACCCGGTAGAGCTGCTTGTACACATTACGCCTGCTAGAGCCCTATACACATTATGCCTGGTAGAGCCCCTATACACATTATGCCAGGTAGAGCCCATTATACATATTATGCCGGATATAGCCCCTTGTACACATTACGCCTAGTAGATCCCATTACACACATTACGCCTGGTAGAGCAGCGTTTACACATTACGCCTGGTAGAGCAGCATTTACACATTACACCTGGTAGAGCCGCTTGTACACATTACGCCTGGTAGAGCTGCTTGTACAGATTACGCCTGGTAGAGCAGGGTTTACACATTACGCCTGGTAGAGCAGTGTTTACACATTACGTCTGGTAGAGCCGCTTGTACACATTATGCCCGGTAGAGCCGCTTGTACACATTATGCCTGGTAGAGCCCATTACACACATTATGCCAGGTAGAGCCGCTTGTACACATTACACCCGGTAGAGCTGCTTGTACACATTACGCCTGCTAGAGCCCTATACACATTATGCCTGGTAGAGCCCCTATACACATTATGCCAGGTAGAGCCCATTATACATATTATGCCGGATATAGCCCCTTGTACACATTACGCCTAGTAGATCCCATTACACACATTACGCCTGGTAGAGCAGCGTTTACACATTACGCCTGGTAGAGCAGCATTTACACATTACACCTGGTAGAGCCGCTTGTACACATTACGCCTGGTAGAGCTGCTTGTACAGATTACGCCTGGTAGAGCAGGGTTTACACATTACGCCTGGTAGAGCAGTGTTTACACATTACGTCTGGTAGAGCCGCTTGTACACATTATGCCCGGTAGAGCCGCTTGTACACATTATGCCTGGTAGAGCCCATTACACACATTATGCCAGGTAGAGCCTCTTGTACACATTACACCCGGTAGAGCTGCTTGTACACATTACGCCTGCTAGAGCCCTATAAACATTATGCCTTGTAGAGCCCCTATACACATTATGCCTGGTAGAGCCCATTATACATATTATGCCGGATATAGCCCCTTGTACACATTACGCCTAGTAGATCCCATTACACACATTACGCCTGGTAGAGCAGCGTTTACACATTACGCCTGGTAGAGCAGCATTTACACATTACACCTGGTAGAGCCGCTTGTACACATTACGCCTGGTAGAGCCGCTTGTACACATTACGCCTGGTAGAGCAGGGGGAGTATCAGACACAGACAGAGGGGACAGAGGCATGGATGGAGAACATGCCATAGATATAGAGACTGGGGGTAATTCCAAGTTGATTGCAGCAGGATTTTTGTTAGCAGTTGGGCAAAACCCTGTGCACTGCAGGGGAGGCAGATATAACATGTGCAGAGAGAGTTACATTTGGGTGGGTTATTTTGTTTCTGTGCAGGGTAAATACTGGCTGCTTTATTTTTACACTGCAATTTAGATTGCAGATTGAACACACCACACCCAAATCTAACTCTATCTGCACAGATTGGGATATAGGGGAAAGAGGCACACATGGAGATATAGGGAAAGAGGCACATAGGGGAAGGAGGTAGACATGTGGACATAGCGGAAAGAATCGCACCTGGGAATCTTGTGAGAGCCTCTATCCAGTCCAGCCAGGGGATGCAGGGGGAGGAGGAGAACGGAGGAGCAGCAGGAGACCTGGGGGCGGGGCTACATGCAGATGAGTGAGGAGAGGAAGTTGATCTTGTCGGTAGATCTAAACAATCCCCTGCGAGGCTGCTACTCCAGAGTGAGCCTGAGGGGGGCATACAACCCCCATGCCGGTAACTACAGTCTGCATATAACGATATAATGCTGGCAGAGGGGGGACACTGGCATTAATAATCCCAGCTCCGAGCTGCTCCTTCTTACCCAGACGCATGTCTGCAGCCGAGAACATCAGGGGCCCCTGAAGACCCTGTGCTTCCTGTAAACCCCCCTCTCTATTGCTTAATCTTCAGTCCCACTCTCAGCTGTACAGCGCTGTCTGCGAGGGGAGACCCAGCCAGGGGATCGCGGTGAAGTGTTCCCTCCTCCACTGCTGTTGCTTGCCACATCCTGTCAGCAGTGTGACAGGCACAGCAAGTAGCGGAGCGGGGAGAGCTGCTTTCCAGGCAGGTGCCTCCCTGCATCGCGGGCCACGCTGAGCGGCTAGCGCCGGCTCTGCTGCTGGGTAACGTGCTGCTGTATTAGCAACGGTGCCGGACACACTGCTACTAATACAGCAGCACGGGCAGTGCTGGTGCTAGCGGCTGTACAGGCATCCGGGTGTAGAGCACCTCTCTCAAGTTTTGGGGGGAGCGAGCTGCCCCCTTGCCCCCCATATTCTGACGCCCCTGCTTACACCCTATAACCATATACACCGATCACAAGAATCTCATCTTCTTGAAAAATCTTCATTGTCTCAATCCAAGGGCTGGCTCGATGGGCTCTGTTTTTTTCTCGTTTTAACTTCATTCTGTCATACCATCCTGGTTATCAGAATACAAAAGTTGACACACTCTCTCGGTCTCTCAATTCTGAGGTAAATCCAGAAGTTCAATCTCCAAGCCCTGTCTTGAATCCTACAGTCTTTGCAGCAACCACCATTCAGCCTCCTCTTGGAAAAACATTTGTTTCCCCCAACCTTCAAAAGAAACTTCTACTCTGGGCTCATGTATCTCAGTTCTCTGGACATGTCAGAATCCACAAGACTTTGGAGTTTGTACAATGGTCTTTCTGGTGGCCCTCCATGAAATCTGACGTGTTTGATTTTGTGTATTCCTGCATCAAGTGCTACCAGTGTAAAACACCTCGTCAAGCACCTTTGGGACCTGTCACGGCTGTTGGTACATGTGGAACCGGACGAGGTTGAGTAGCTAGATGGCTGGAGTCCTGAGGATGGAATAGCGCAGGCTTGATATACGACCTACTCATACAGACGTCCGGCTAAAGTCTATGGCTGGCCACAGGTGTTTGTGCAACTATGAGGATACCAGTGCAATGATAGTTGAGTGACACTTGTGGTAGAAAACTGATAGCTGGAAGCTGGGATTGAACCAGCAGTTTCGGATAGCTGGAAAGCTGGAAGCTGGGATTGAACCAGCAGTACAGGATAGCTGTACAGCTGGAAGCTGGGATTGAACCAGCAGTACAGGATAGTTGGAAGCTGGGATTGAATACCAGTTCAGGATAGCTGGATAGCTGGAAGCTGGGATTGAACCAGCAGTACAGGATAGCTGGAAGCTGGGATTGAATCAGCAGTACAGGAAAGCTGGAAGCTGGTATTGAACCAGCAGTACAGGATAGCTGTACAGCTGGAAGCTCGGATTGAACCAGCAGCACAGGATAGCTGGATAGGACACTCAGTGATGCAGGCTTGCAGATATACTGGAGATTGTATTGACCAGCGGTGCAGGTTTACAGGTATACTGGAGATAGGATAACCAGCTATGCAGGCTTGCAGGTATCCTGGAGGTGAGATAACCAGCTATGTAGGTTTACAGATATCCTGGAGATGATATAACCAGCGGAGCAGGTTTGCAGATATCCTGGAGATGAGATAACCAGCGGTGCAGGTTTGCAGTTATCCTGGAGCTAGGAGTCAGGAAGTGCTGAAGTTGGAAATGCACTGTCTCTTTAAGCAGGATATTGCAGGAGCTCTCTACAGGCCTGAGGACAACAAAGCAGTGACAGCTTCCCAGTGCTTGGAGCTAGAATATATACCCCTTGCTCTCTGGTGATAGTCCGAAGGGATTACATGACAGTGAAACACTACCTGGTTGGAGATTTTTCTGCAGAGACAGCTGATCAGGAAGTAACAAGCAATACTCCAGACTAGGCTTTAGAGTTGACTGAGACCTAGCAAGCCGGGAAGGAGCCGAAGCCTAACTATCCTGAAATGGATGCTGTGACTGACAGCGCGGGATGCCGGATGGACCAGTGAATGGCGGACAGTGCATTGGACTGCACCGCAAGTAGGTCAAAGTGCGACTGGGAAGCGCTGTAAACCTCCATTTTGTGACAGTACCTATTCCTTTAGGAGCGGCCACTGGACGCTTCTTTGGCTTTTGCAGGAAACCTGGAATGGAATCTTTTAACAAGAAGAGGAGCATGGACATCCTCCATGAAGATCCAAGATCTCTCCTCAGGTACATAACTTCTCCAGTCAATGAGGTACTGAAGACGTCCGTAGCAGATTCGGGAGTCCAGGATCTTTTCAACCTTGAACTCAACACCACGTTGAGTGTGCAACTTAGGACCAGAGGGAGGTTGAGACTGAAACCGATTCAGGATCAGAGGCTTGAGTAGGGAGACATGGAAGGAGTTCGGAATGTGGAGATAAGGAGGAAATTTGAGCTGAAAGGTGACAGGGTTGATTACCTTCTGAATGGTGAATGGACCAATGTACCAGGGAGCAAAATTCATCGACGATACTCGAAGACAAAGGTTTCGTGTGGAGAGCCACACTTTGTCACCCACTTGAAGATGAGGAACAGCTTTTCTCTTCCGACCCGCAAATAGTTTGTATCACTTGTAATACTTTTTTAATGCAGAATGGACTGATTTCCAAATTGAGGAAAAGTCTTTTAGCACAGCTTGAACCGCTGGGATGTCCAGAGGCGGTATGGACTGGAATTCTGGGACCCGTGGATTTTGCCCAAAAACGGTGAAGAAGGGTGTTGAATCCGAAGAGGAATGATAAGTATTATTGTGAGAGAATTCGGCCCAGGGGAGTAAGTCGACCCAATTATTTTGAGAGAAGGCAAGAAACATGCAGAGGAATGTCTCTAAATCTTGGTTAACTCACTCAGTCTGTCCATTACTCTGAGGACGGTAAGCTGTGGAGAATTTCAACTTGATTTGAAGAGAAGCGCAAAGAGATTTCCAGAACTTTGCAACGAATTGGGCTCCACGATCCGAAACAATTTCAGTAATCCATTAAGACGGAAGGTCTCAGAGATAAACAACTTGGAGAGCTGAGGAGCAGACGGCAGACCAGAGAGCAGGATAAAATGCACCATTTTAGAGAAGCGGTCGACGATGACCCTGACGTTGTTCTTTCCCTGTGATGGAGGAAGATCAGTGACAAAGTCCATCGATATGTGAGTCCATGGATAATGGGTGTAATGGACCCACAGGAGCTTGACGGGGCGACTTATGCTGGGCGCATCTAACACAGGAGGCAATGAAAGCTTGAGTGTTTTGTTGCATAGTGGGCCACCAATAGGATCTTCTCAGGAATTCCAAAGTTTTTTGAGTCCCTACGTGACCTGAGAAGAGAGAGGAGTGTGCCCATTGTAGAGGTTGATTGCGAAGATTGGGAGCAATGAAAGTCTTACCAGGAGGAGGAGTAGAGTTTGTTCTGGTTGAAGCAAAAACTGCCAGATTGAGGATGGGATGAGGTTCCTCCGGAGACAGTTCCTCTTCAGGGCAGAGGGAACAGAAGAAAGCATCTGTCTTCCCATTCTGGGAACCAGGAGGGTAGGTGAGCTTGAAATTGAAGCGAGAAAAGAATTGATACCACCGAGCCTGGTGAGGAGAGCAGCATTGAAGACCCTTGAGGAACAGAAGATTCCGGTGATCCGTGAAAACGGTAATTGGGAATTGAGCTCCTTCTAAGAGGTATCGCCACTCTTCAAAAGCAAGTTTAATTGCCAATAATTCCTTTTCCCCAATAGGATAATTATTCTCGTGGAAGAGAATTGTCTTGAAAAATAAGTACAAGGATGGATTATTTTATCAGAGAATCGCTGAGAGAGAACTGCTCCCGCACCCTCAGAAGAAGTGTCGACTTCCAGAATAAATGGCCAAGAAATGTCTGGTTGCTGAAGCACAGGGGCTGAAGTGAATGCTTCTTTCAATAGACGAAAAGCTTCTTTTGCTTCTGGAGGCCAAACAGTCGGGTTGGCATTTTTGCTAGTGAGAGCTGTGATACAGTAGGAGCCACCAAAGTTGAGAAGCCATGAATACATTTTCTATAATAACTGGCGAACTTTAGGAAGTGTTAAGTTGCCTTGAGAGTTGAGAGTTCATTCCAGGAGAGAATGGTCATGACCTTTTCTGTATCCATGTGCAGATTAAAACCAGAAATAATGTAACCCAAGAATGTAATGGATGGCACTTTGAAGACGCAATTCTCAAGTTTGCAGAACAATTGATGCTTCTTCAATTATTATTATTATTATTATTATTATTATCCTTTATTTATATGGCGCCACAAGGGTTCCGCAGCGCCGAATTACAGAGTACATAAACAAATAATCAAACAGGAAAACAGCAACTTACAGTTGATGACAGTATAGGACAAGTACAGGGTAAATAAACATAGTTACATCAGCAGATGACACTGGAATAAGTATCAGGTGGCAGAAGACTGATGGATTTGGTGCAGTTGAAGATTATTAAAGTAAGAAAGGATAAGCACATGAGGGAAGAGGGTCCTGCTCGTGAGAGCTTACATTCTAAAGGGGAGGGGTAGACCAACAGGGGTGACACAGATTGGGTACATAGAGAGCGTAGAACAGAGGGTTAGGATGAGATTTGGCTGGATTTGGTGAAGAAGTGGGTCTCAAGAGCCCGTTTGAAGTTTTGTAGAGAGGTGGAGAGTCTGAGGGGGAGAGGTAGGGAATTCCAGAGCAGTGGTGCAGCACGTGAAAAAATCTTCGAAGTAGGAGTGGGAGGAAGTAATCCGTAGGCAGGAGAGTCGGCGTGCATTAGCAGAGCGAAGAGGACGGGTGGGAGTGTAAAGGGAGATAAGGTCAGAGATGTAGATGGGAGAGGAGTGGGTGAGGGCTTTGTAAGCGAGTGTGAGAAGCTTGAAATGGATTCTGAAAGGGAAGGGGAGCCAGTGAAGGTCTAGTAAGAGAGGAGAGGTGGACGTAGTGCGTTTGGTGAGGAAGATGAGCCGGGCAGCAGCATTGAGGATAGATTGGAGTGGAGAGAGGTATCTGTCAGGAATGCCAATCAGGAGCAGATTACAGTAGTCCAGTCTGGAGATGACCAGTGAGTGGATAAGAGTCTTAGTAGCATCCTGGGTCAGAAAGGGTCTGATCCTGGAAATATTTTTTAGATGAAAATGGCAGGTTTATGAGAGGTGCTGAATGTGTGGTTTAAAGGAGAGGGAGGAGTCAAGGATTACTCCAAGACAGCGCACTTGGGGCTAGAGGAGATAGTAGTGCCATCAATAGATAATGAGATTGTAGGAGGTGAGGTTATGCGGGAGGGAAGATGATCAGCTCGGTCTTAGACATGTTAAGTTTAAGAAAGCGCTGGGACATCTATGAAGAGGTAGCAGAGAGACAGTTGGAGATACGAGTGAGGAGAGCAGGAAAGAGGTCTGGAGAGGAAAGATAGATTTGGGTGTCATCAGCATAGAGATGATATTGGAAACCAAAAGAACTAATGAGCTTACCTAGTGAGGACGTATAGAGAGAGAAGAGAAGAGGACCAAGGACAGAACCTTGGGGTACCCCTACAGTTAGTGGAAGTGAGGGGGAGGTGGAGTCATGAGAGGAGACAGAGAAAGAACGGTCAGAAAGGTAGGAGGACAGCCAAGAGAGGGCAGTGTCACGCAGACCAATGGAGTGAAGAATTTGCAGTAGAAGAGGATGGTCCACAGTGTCAAAAGCAGCAGAGAGATCAAGTAGAATAAGTATAGAGTAGTGTCCCTTAGATTTAGCAGCATGGAGGTCATTGCACACTTTTGTAAGGGCAGTTTCAGTGGAGTGGAGAGGACGGAAGCCAGACTGGAATGGGTCAAGCAGTGAGTGTGAGGAAAGAAAGGAAGTAAGGCGGTTGTAGACAATACGCTCAAGGAGTTTGGAGGCAAAAGGGAGGAGAGAGATGGGTCGGTAGTTGGAGAGAGTGTTTGGATCAAGGGTAGGTTTTTTAGGAATAGGAGAGATGAGTGCATGCTTGAAGGCAGAGGGGACAGTGCCTGATGAGAGGGAGAGATTGAGACGGTGGGAAAGATGGGAACAAGCAAAAGAGAGAGGTAGCGGAGGAGGCGGGAGGGGATAGGGTCAAGTGGGGAGGTGGTGAGGGGACAGGAACGAATGAGGGCCATGACTTCCTCGCCAGATGCATGGGAGAAAGATGTCAGAGTAGGTGCGAGGGATGGGGAGGGTTGGTAAGGGATGGGAGAAAGCTGGTTACTGATGGTCTGGTGTGATGTGATGTCCTGACATATGGAGTCAATTTTGGATGTGAAGTAAGTGGCAAAGTCAAGAGCAGAGAGTGAGGAAGGGAGACGAGGTGGGCAGAGGAGTGAGTTGAGAGTTTCAAAGAGGCGCCGGGGGTTGGAAGACTGGGAGGAGATGAGGTTCTTGAAGTATGACTGTTTAGCAAGAGAAAGGGCAGCACTGAAGGATGAGAGCATAAGTTTGAAATGGAGGAAGTCTGCCTTAGAGAGTGATTTCCTCCAGTGTCGCTCAGCAGTACGTGAGTATTTTTGCAGATATCTGGTGCATTTGGTGTGCCAGGGTTGAGGTGTTAATTTGCAAGGGTAAATAGTGGTTGGTGGAGCAACAGAGTCAAGAGCAGAAGTAAGGGATGCATTGTATGTGGAAGTGGCTTGTTCAGGGCATGAGAGAGAGAGAGAATAGGAGAGAGAAGTGAGTCAAACAGGGAGGAAAGGAATGTGGTGTCAATAGCTTCAAAGTTACGCTTAGTGATGGTAGCCTTAGGAGGTAGAGATGGAGAAGTCGAGAGAGATAGGTTAAAGGAGAGCAGGTGGTGGTCAGAGAGGAGAAATGGGGAGTTGGAAAAATCAGAAATATCACAGCGGTGAGTGAAGACCAGATCCAGTGAGCTCCCATTAACATGGGAGGGTGAGGAGGTCCACTGGGAGAGACCAAATGAAGAGGTGAGGTTAAGGAGTTTAGAGGCAGGGGATTGTGTGGGGATGTCAATAGGGATGTTGAAATTGCCTAGGATAATGGAGGGAATGTCAGAAGAGAGGAAGTGAGGAAGCCAGGAAGCAAAGTTGTCGATGAATTTGGAAGCAGTGCCAGGGTGGCGGTAAATGACAGCTACTCTAAGATGGACTGGTTGGAAGAGGCGTATGGCATGGACCTCAAATGTAGAGAATGTAAGGGATGGTTCTGGTGGTATGAGTTGGTAGGAGTAACTAGAAGGTAAAAGGACCCCAACACCACCCCCATGGCGACCCCCAGGTCGGGGTGTGTGTGTGAATGTGAGGCTCCCAGCAGACAGAGCAGCAGGAGAAGTAGTGTCAGAGGGCGTAATCCAAGTTTCAGTAATGGCTAGTAGGTGTAGGGAGTTGGAAATGAAAAGGTCATGAGTGGGGACCAGTTTGTTACAAACAGATCTGGCATTCCAGAGGGCACAGGATAGGGGGTATCTTCTGAGCACTTCTTGGACCTGCTGACGATGAGTTTGTAGGTCACGGGAGAAGATTAAAATGTCATCTAAATATACCATAATGGCCTGGTTCAATAAATCTCGGAAGATTTAGTTGACGAAGTGCTGGAACACTGCTGGTGCATTACTGAGACCGTATGGCATTACCAAGTACTCGTAATGCCCATCGCAAGTGTTAAATGCGGACTTCCATTCATCGCTGGCACGGATACGAATTAAATTATATGCCCCTCTTAGATACAGTTTTGAGAAAATTGTGGCTCTTTTCACCCGATTGAAAAGTTCAGTTATTAGGGGTAGTGGGTAGCGATTATTGACTGTCATTTAACCCCCTGTAATTGATACAGGGGCGGAGTCCTCTATCCTTCTTTTTGACAGAAAAGAAACCTGCTCCTGCAGGCAAAGATGAGGGACGCATGAAGCCCTTCTCAAGGTTCTCCTTGATATACTCGGACATGGCAGCTGTTTCGGGAATGGACAAAGGATAAGTTCTTCCTCTGGGTGGAGATTTGCCAGGTATAAGGTCAATGGGGCAGTCCCATTCTCTGTGCGGTGGTAATTTGTCTGCTCCTACCTTAAAGACATTAGCAAATGGGTGGTATTGCTCAGGGAGATCATCAGGAATAGGAACCTCCGCCTGACGAGCTGGCATGACCTTGCAAAAACACTTGTCATGACACTTAGAACCCCAGTAAAGTATTTGCATGGAAGTCCAGTCCAATTGAGAATTATAAAATACAAAAATAAAGATGGTACACTAGCGCAACCTTTGCTGCCTTGTGTCTCAATACTCAAGTCTCCCCAAGACCAAACGGATATATTCTAGAATGTGGTGAGTACGAGATACTGGGCGCAAGATGAAAGCAAATATTTATTGAGAGACAATAAAAATAATAAAAATAAAAATAAAAAATAATAAAAATACAAAAAATATATGATGAGTAAAATTAATTTTTGGAGGAATGAATGTTGATGGAATCCTCCTCAAAGCTCCACTAAATGTACATTGGATAAGTCAGTGAACATAGAAATCCTCCTTAGGAAACCGCTGGATTGCCTTATATTATGGTATTATGTTAAATAGAGGAATAAGCAATCGGTTAGAATAGTAGCTGGTATATCAGTGTCCTTACCCAGTTTTCAAGTATGGAGCCGCAGATGGTGATGCAGTGGGCCGTCCGGAATTCACACACTGCTTGGCTCCAAAGCTTATGGCTGGGCTCTTTAAGCAGGAGATTGCAGGAGCTCTCTACAGGCTTGAGGACAACAAAGCAGTGACAGCTTCCCAGTGCTTGGAGCTGGAATATAAACCCCTTGCTCTTTGGTGATAGGCTCAAGAGATCACATGTCAGGGAAACACTACCTGGTTGGAGAGTTCTCTGCAGAGTCAGCTGATCAGGAAGTAACAAGCAATACTCCAGACTAGGCTTCAGAGTGGACTGAGGTCTAGCAGGCAAGGAAGGAGCCGAAGCCTAACTATCCTGAAATGGATGCTGTAACTGACAGTGCGGGACGCCGGATTGACCAGCGAATGGTGGACAGCGCTATGGACTGTGCCGCAGGTAGGTCAAAGTGCGACTGGGAAGCGCTGCAAACCTCCATTTTGTGACAGGACCGTTGCAACCCCAAGCCAGAGGTCCAGGGAGCAGGGGGAGATTTGATGCTTGCTGCGGGAAGCCCAGGGTGGCTACAGTGCGGGCGGCACCGAACCCGGGGCACGGCCATCTTGGAATGTGTCACATAGTCAGCAAAGACCAATCAGGGCCTGATTCAGCCTAATCTTGCTGCAGCCAATCCTTGCAGAGGGCAGGGTATATCTGAGTGCATTCTGGGGAATACTGATGCCAGTGCAACATCTTCTGCAGCTAGTCTGCATGCTAATGTTCTGTGCGCCCAGTAACCAATGTGTACCCTTGCTCCTGATTCCTGTTGTATTGCAGTTCCACTTTCCTGGTTCCTATTCACCTGGTTCCCACGCTCCTAGACCCAAATGACTCTGAGTTGTGCGACTGCTGCCGTCATCCCACTCCTGTCATCACCGTTACCACCTCAGTCTGTGAGGGAGTGTCACAGGCTCCGATCACGGTAACCGGCTCCTATGCCTGCCTCAGTGGAGTTATCCCGGAATCCCATTATCCTTGTCATATTCCTCTTCTTCATCTTTAAAGTCTTTGTCTTGGATCTAAACACTTCATGAGAAGGAACTTTATTTAGCTAGCCCGCTTCCAGAGATTGCCTTCCAGTCTGAACCTAATTCAAAGACGCCAGTACCAGCCGACACCTTAGTGCTAACACAGAACTTGGTCCAACCAGGACACTTCCATCCTGGAGAGTCCGTCACCCATCCTAAACCCAGTTCGGAATCACCAGTCCCAGCTAGTATATCCGTGACAAACAGCCTCCCATCAGAGGTGGTAGAGGCTAATACAGTAGAGCAATTTAAACATGCTTTGGATAGACCTATGAATATACCTAAAGGTTAAAAAAAACAAGGGGCAGACTAGATGGGTCAAATGGTTCTTATCTGCTGTCAAATTCTATGTTTCTTTGAGATAGGTTGAAGCATACAACTGATGCCTATTACAAAACACAAACAGCCTTAAAAAAAATTGCACAGGACATTTTAATGGGGCGAGTTTTTATTTATAGGGTTTTTTGTTTGTTTTTGTTTTTTTTAAGTATCAAGTGTAGTAAATGTTAAATATTTTTATTTTTTTCAACTTCTATATACAGTCCTCTCAGCCAATTCTTGACCATTCCAGTTTGTTTGCAAATAATATATGTTTCCATTGACATCTGTCTACACACCTTTGTGTTGTGTTCAACCTCTGGTGGCGTGTGTGGGCTAAAACCATTATTCCTTATTCATTTTCTGATTAATTCCTTATTAATGGTAAGTGTTACATTCATTATATAGATCCCTATTCACAGCAATTGTTAAATCAGCTTTACATTTTTGTTAAAGTTATGTGTGTTAATATACTTCAGTTTAAACCACATCCAGAATGGACAACTGGCAAAAGGTTTGGCCATGCTGCTCTGCCTCCCGGCACTTAGCATGAATGTTGGTGCCATAGGTACTGGGTTTAACCCCTGCCCCAATGCTACTTATCCGACTGTGCCCCTCATCTGTGGTGGCCATCGATAGGTGCATATCAAACAATGGTAATGACAGTTGACACCTACAGATGGCCATGCATAATTCTGTGTGTCTGCCCACTTGCTGGGTATAAAATCACTGAATAGTGATTTACTTCCCACTCCGCCCCAATCCTCCAAGCAAATTCCATTACTCATTTTCACTAGCTATAATGAGCCGCTCCACCCTTTCCCGTACTTTCCCCATTTCCTTCACTCTACTTTTGGTTATATCATTTTGTTATAGTTATCTTATAGATTGATGTTCAATTGTATAGTTTACTGGCACTGCAGATACCTTGTGGTACCATATAAATGAAAGATAAGAATGTCAATGTGTACACATTAACTTTCAATAACTTGAATAATATAATTGTACAAATAGTAAAGGGTAAATATTTCAGCATGACTACCTGAAGCAGACAATACATAGTTTAAAACACATCATTACCTACTCCATTAAACAAGCGTGGTCGAAAGACAAAAACACTGTTCTGTTAATTATTTTACAACCCGCGCTGCGAGTTGTGAACAGTGAAGCCTTTGGTTAGTGTTAGCTGCACAAATGATGTGCAAAATAGGCAAATACAGTGTCATTCAAAATATGAGCAGCACCATGATACACAGACAGAGGTGCAGTATTTTGCAAAGATGAAACATAAATTATATTGTTTATGTAAATGCTGATTACTTGCCATTGCTGGCTTATGCTACTCTCAGTATCGACAGCTGCAGGGCGTTATGACAGGTGCACAGAATTTTTGCATTTTTTAATTCTCATTTTTATTTTGAGTGCCACTCACAGCTACTTCCCCATCATCCCTGTGAGTGCCACTCACAGCTACTTCCTGATCAACCCTCGGAGTGCCACTCACCAGCTACTAGCCCATCACCCCAGTGAGGGTCATCAGCGTGGTGTCATTGTAGTATATGTGATCTGTGTGACATAATGTCTACTGGGGGCACTATACTGTGTTTAGCGCATGTGTGATCCTGGGATTACTTACACATTATACTTTTTTAATAACATTGCAGCATATCATATTGATAAGTCTATTGGTAAGGACCCCTACAAGTAATTGGCCAAAACTACTTGCTCTTTCCTTGCTGACACAACATAAACAACAATGAAAACACAAAACTCTCAAAAAATTTAAAACAAAACAAACACAAACACCACTCACACACAAATAAGACAATCTAGACAAAAAAATAAATGACAACAACTACAGTTTATGGATTTAACTGACACAAACAAAAAAATATGCAAGACAATTTAGGTAAAGACACAGATAAATCACACAGTAAACAATAGACAACCATATCTTCAGTAAAAGACCACTACTCACACTTACTGTGTCTCTCTCCTATAGTAGGCAGTGATAGACCTACAGAAGACAGGAGATTGAGAGAATGGTGCTGTGCCCGTGAACAGCAAACAAATGAGGAGAGTGTCAACAAATGGGGGGCGGATCATAGAGCAGCCCACGAAAGGGTTGCCAGTAGAGGCAATGGGGAGGAAGAAGAAAGGTACAAGCCATCAGTGAGCTAGGGAGAGGGAGTCAGTGTGTGTGAGGGGACAGAGAGGGCCAGGCACGGCCAAGATGAAACAGTCGGAAGAGACTTCCCCTCAGAGACTCCCTCCAGAGAGACCTAGGAGAGGAGCTATAGTACAGTACTGTATGAGAGGTGAAGGAGAAGGCAGAGATTAGAGACCCAGAGTCATAGAAGTGTCTGTTCTGAGGAAAGAGAGAAACAGCATCCAGTTAGAGGAGCATTGTGTAGAGGTCCTCCCAGCCCCTGATCACAAAGCTGATAGAGCTCACACTCTGGAGTATCCAGAAGAGAATTGTCTGTGTCATAGGTTTCCCTTTAGACAGGAGTGGAGGTCATCCATGGGCTCTGCCATAGTTGCCTGTTGTCCTTTCATGACTAACTGGAGAGTTATCAGAACCTAGCTTCATATATTACCTGTTTATTGGAAAAATAACCAGCATAAGGCAGATTGGAATGTTTATACATCCAGTGGGGGTGAACAGGGAGGTTAGGTTTGGGGACATAAACATACTTTGACTAGAGTTTTGGACCTCATAGCTTAAGATTCCCGTGCTTGGATCTGTTTGGCCATGGAACTGCAAGTATCACAGGCAAGTACTAAAGTATAATAGTTAATCAGCCTAAAGGTGTTTCATTGGATGATTGTCTGCTAAATACAAAATATCAGAGCAGATTAGTCACAAGAAGAAAAACGTTTGAATTTGACAGAGCCATGATTTAATAAAATGAAGGTTGCTCATAGCATCAAGTCATAACCGAAGAATGGAAATAAGACAATACAAACAATATAAAACACAGTAATCCCAGGGCCATCTTTTCATATGGGCTAAATGGGCAGTTGCCCAAGGGCCCCAGGAGTCTAAGGGCCATAGGCTGATAGCTGAGGGTACCAGATTTATGAAAATCGTCCTTGGGGAACCGGAAATATCCCAGCTTCAAAGCAGTGATCCCCATCTGAGCCTGTTAATTGCTCTTCTCAGCCAGATATTTTGGGTTATGTCTAACTTACAGTAGAGTTTTTCTGAGGGTATACTCAAAAAGCTGGGACTTTCCCCTTTCGGTGGATACCGGCAGCTTGTCTCTACTATGCCCAGAACCAGAGATATCAGCCTTCCAGTAGCTGGTAAAGCTCCACACGCCTGGTATGCAGTTCCTCCTGAGAAGTGGGACTTTCAAGTCTTTATCCCATTGAAGCTATGAATTCTACTTGCAGGAACTGGAGACATCTACAGTCAAGCAACCTGCACTCCCACAGAAAAAACGAGTTTTATGGTAAGAACTTACCTTTGTTAAAACTCTTTCTGCGAGGTACACTGGGCTTCACAAGGATAGACATAGGGGTGTAGAGTGTGGATCCTGATCCGAGGCACCAACAGGCTGAAAAGCTTTGACTGTTCCCAGAATGCATAGCGCCGCCTCCTCTATAACCCCGCCTCCCTGCACAGGAGCTCAGTTTTTAGTTAACCAGCCCAATGCAGTAGCAGGAAAAGAGACGACAACGGTTAGTAGCCACATACACCACACTCTCACGACAGGAGAAGTGTCAGCGGCTAATGCCATACCAACCCAAAGAAGCTAACTGTGTCAGGGTGGGCGCCTTGTGGAGCCCAGTGTACCTCGCAGAAAGAGTTTTAACAAATGTAAGTTCTTACCATAAAACTAATTTTCTGCTATGGGGTACACTGGGCTCCACAAGGATAGACATAGGGGATGTCCTAAAGCAGTTCCTTATGGGAGGGGACGCACTGTAGCGGGCACAAGAACCCTGCGCACAAAGGAAGCATCCCGGGAAGCGGCAGTATCGAAGGCATAGAACCTTATGAACATGTTCACAGAGGACCACGTAGCCGCCTTGCACAATTGTTCAAGGGTCGCACCACGGCGGGCCGCCCAAGAAGGTCCAACAGACCGAGTAGAATGGGCCGTAATGTGAGCAGGAGCTGAGAGACCAGCCCTCACATAAGCATGTGCAATCACCATTCTAATCCATCTGGCCAAAGTTTGCTTGTGAGCAGGCCAGCCCCGTTTGTGAAATCCAAACAGCACAAAGAGAGAATCAGATTTTCTAATAGAAGCAGTTCTCTTCACATAGATACGGAGAGCCCGTACCACATCCAAAGACCGCTCTTTGGGAGACAGATCAGGAGAAACAAGTGCCGGAACCACAATCTCCTGGTTAAGGTGGAACGAAGAAACCACCTTAGGTAAATATCCGGGACGAGTCCTAAGAACCGCCCGGTCATGGTGAAATATCAGATATGGGGAACTACAGGACAAGGCACCCAAATCCGACACTCTTCTAGCTGAAGCAATAGCCAGCAGAAACACCACCTTAAGGGAAAGCCACTTAAGATCAGTTGAACCAAGAGGTTCAAACGGAGACTCTTGTAACGCCTCTAAAACCACCGACAAGTCCCAAGGAGCCACAGGCGGGACATAGGGAGGTTGGATACGCAACACACCCTGAGTGAAGGTATGCACATCAGGTAAGGTCACAGGCCCTCATTCCGAGTTGTTCGCTCGGTATTTTTCATCGCATCGCAGTGAGAATTCTCTTAGTGCGCATGCGTAATGTTCGCACTGCGCATGCGTCAAGTAACTTTACTAAGCAGAAAGTAATTTTACTCACGGCTTTTTAGTCGCTCCGGAGAACGCATTGTGATTGACAGGAAATGGGTGTTACTGGGCGGATGTACGGCGTTTTAGGGGCGTGTGGCTGGAAACGCTACCGTTTCCGGAAAAAACGCAGGCGTGTCTGGAGAAACGGTGGGAGTGCTTGGGCGAACGCTGGGTGTGTTTATGACGTCAGCCGGGACCGAAAAGCACTGAATTGATCGCACAGGCAGAGTAAGTCTGGAGTTACTCAGAAACTGCTAACTCGGTTTTGATCGCAATATTGCGAATACATCGGTCGCACATTTAAGATGTTTAGATTCACTCCCAGTAGGCGGCGGCTTAGCGTGTGTAACTCTGCTATAATCGCCTTGCGAGCGAACAACTCGGAATGAGGGCCACAATTTTTCTCTGAAACCACACCAAGGCAGATATTTGATCCTTGAGGGAGGCCAGACGCAGGCCTATATCCAGGCCCTGCTGAAGAAAAGCCAACAACTTGGCTATATTAAACTTGGAAGCGTCATAATCGTTAGATGCGCACCAAACAAAGTAAGAATGCCAGACCCTATAGTAAATCCGAGCCGAAGTCGGTTTCCGGGCCCGCTACATAGTTTGAATGACCGCCTCAGAAAACCCTTTAGCCCTTAAGACGGAAGCTTCAAGAGCCATGCCGTCAAAGACAGCTGGGCTAGGTCCTGGTAGACACAGGGGCCCTGAACGAGGAGGTCTGGGTGTTGTGGAAGTAGAAGTGGACACTCTGACGATAGGCCTTGCAGGTCTGAGAACCAATGCCGTCTGGGCCACGCTGGAGCTATGAGAAGCAGATTTCCTTTTTCTTGCTTGAACTTCCGAATTACCCTGGGCAGGAGTGACACCGGAGGGAACACATACGGCAGCAGAAACCTCCACGGCACCGCCAGCGCATCCACGAATGCTGCTTGAGGATCCCTTGTCCTTGCTCTGAAGACCGGAACCTTGTGATTGTGTCGAGACGCCATCAGATCTACGTCTGGAAGGTCTCACTTTTCCACTAGGAGTTGAAACACTTCTGGATGGAGGCCCCACTCGCCGGCATGTACGTCCTGACGACTGAGAAAGTCCGCTTCCCAATTCAGGACTCCCGGAATGAATACTGGCGATATGGCCGGTAGATGGCGTTCTGCCCCCATGTAGAATCCGTGAGACTTCCTTCATTGCCAAACGGCTTCGAGTGCCGCCTTGATGATTTATCTAAGCCACTGTGGTGGCATTGTATGACTGTACTTGAACAGGACGGTTCTGAATTAAATGCTGGGCCAGATTCAATGCATTGAAGACCGCCCGCAATTCCAGAATGTTGATCGAGAGGAGGGATTCCTCCTTGGTCCACCGACCCTGAAGGGAGTGCTGCTCCAGCACCGTGCCTCAGCCTCTTAGACTGGCATCTGTCGTCAACAGGACCCAGTTGGATATCCAGAAGGGACGGCCCCTGCACAATTGTCGGTCCTGGAGCCACCAGAGCAGCGACAGACGGACCTCCGGAGTCAATAAGATCATGTGAGACCTGATCCGGTGAGGCAGGCTGTCCCACTTGGCTAGAATCAGCCTCTGGAGGGGGCGAGAATGGAATTGAGCATACTCCACCATGTCGAATGCTGACACCATGAGGCCCAGCACCAGCATCGCCGAATGTATCGACACTTGCGGACGAGGAAGGAAGCAACGAATCCTGTCCTGAAGCTTCAGGACTTTCTCCTGAGACAAGAACAACCTCTGGTTGTGAGTGTCCAATAGCGCTCCCAGGTGCACCATGCTCTGAGCAGGGACCAGGGAGGATTTCTTCCAGTTGATGAGCCACCCGTGGGCTTGTAGAAACCGGACAGTCATATCCAGATGACGTAGGAGAAGTTCTGGGGAATTTGCCAGGATTAACAAGTCGTCCAGATACGGCAGTATCCTGACCCCTTGACGGCGGAGTACCACCGTCATCACCACCATAACTTTTGTGAAGACTCGCGGAGCCGTAGCTAAACCAAAAGGTAACGCCCGAAACTGGTAATGGAGGTTGCCAATCGCAAACCTCAGGTATTGCTGATGTGACGCTGCTATAGGAATATGCAGGTAAGCATCCTGTATGTCCAGGGAGACCATGTAGTCCCCAGGTTCCAAGGCCAGAACTATAGAGCGTAGGGTTTCCATACGGACCTTGGAAACCTTCACAAACCTGTTCAATGCCTTGAGGTTGAGAATGGGCTGGGAGGACCCATTTGGTTTCGGGACTAGAAACAGCGGAGAATAGTACCCCCGTCCCCTCTGCGCAAGAGGCACTTGTACTACGACTCCTGTATCCAGGAGGGTCTGTACCACCGAATGTAGAGTGTTTGCCTTTGTCTGGTCCAACGGGACGTCTGTCCGGCAAAATCGATGAGGGGGTCGGTTTTTGAAGGCTATGGCGTAACCTTGAGTGACGACTTCCCGTACCCAGGCATCTGAAGTGGTCTTCAACCATTCCTGGGTATACCCTAGAAGCCGGCCCCCCACCCTGGGATCCCCCAGGGGGAGGCCCGCCCCATCATGCGGCAGGCTTATCGGTCTTGGCTGCTGGCTGACGGGCCGCTGAGGCTCTTTTGGGCTTTGGCTTACCAGGTTTGGAAGTGTGGGCCTGCTTGTTGTACACCGGACCTTTTGCTTTACCTGAAGGATGAAAGGGGTGAAAGGAAGTACCTTTAGCCTTCGACACAGAAGGAGCGGTACTTGGCAGACAGGCAGTTTTGGCAGTAGCCAAGTCAGCCACAATCTTATTTAAGTCCTCCCCAAACAGAATATCTCCCTTGAAAGGGAGTACCTCCAGGGTTTTTCTAGAGTCCAGATCCACAGACCAGGATCTCAGCCACAATATCCGGCGAGCCAGGACTGATGTAGTAGAGGCCTTGGCTGCTAGGATACCGGCATCAGAAGTCGCCTCTTTAATATATTGAGAAGCTGTGACAATATATGACAAGCATTGTCTAGCATGGTCAGAAGAGATTTCAGCTTCTAACTCCAAGGCCCATGCTTCAATAGCCTCTGCAGCCCATGTAGCTGCAATAGTGGGCCTTTGTGCAGCACCCGTGAGGGTGTAAATCGCTTTCAGACAACCCTCCATACGTTTATCCGTAGGCTCTTTTAGAGACGTGATGGTAGTGACAGGTAGAGCTGAGGAACCCACCATCCTAGCCACATGTAAGTCTACTGGAGGAGGCGTTTCCCAATTTTTAGACAGCTCTGGCACAAGGGGATAGCAAGCCAGCATCTTCTTTTGAGGCACAAACTTCTTACCCAGGTTTTCCCAGGGTTCCTGACGTATATCCACTAGGTGGTCAGAGTGAGGTAAAACTTGTTTAACCACCTTCTGACGCTTGAACCTATCTGGTTTCTTAGGAGGGACAGATGGCTCGGGATCATCCGTAATCTGTAAAATCAACTTAATAGCCTCCAAAAGATCAGGAACATCCACATGTGAACTACCCTCCCCATTAGCAGTATCTGTGTCAGGATCTGTGGGGTCAGTGTAAGTGCCATCTTCATCAGACGAGGTGTCAGTGACAGCAGTGGATTGTGAGGAGATAAGAGCTCGCTTAGAGGACCCCTTGGGCTTGGGCGAGCGAAGGTCAGACTTTTTAATAGTCAGGTACTGGTTCAACTTCTTCAATTGAGCAGATAAATTGTCCACCCACGGCGGGTTAGCTGCAGGGACCCCATACGGTTGCACCGACATAGGGGGTCCCATAGGGGGTGTTAGTTTATTAACTAGCGTATGCAGAAGCGTGGAAAAAGCAGCCCACGGTGGGTCATTATGTACCTCTGTTGCCACAGTCCCACTGGGGGGCAAGGAGCCCCCAGAACCAGAGCCCACAGCTGCTATATTCTCCTCATATGGATCTGTGGCTTCAGCAACACCTGCAGTGTGTTCCGCCCCAGAACCGTTACCTTCAGAAGCAGACATGATATAACTTGCAGTATCAGGTAACAGTACAATTGGCAGCAGCACAATACCTCTTACCCAAACCCCTGCGCAGTGTAGTCAGCACAAGCAGAGATATAGGAGAGATATGGTGACTAAAATCACAGAGAAAAATACGTAAGTATATCTTGTGAAAATCCTATATAAATATAAAACCTGACGCACCAAGCCCCCTCAGGTTATAGAATATAGGGATAGCAAGTTGAGTGAGAGACACAAAATGGAAACCACTCAGCAAGCTAATGCACACACATATAGTCACAGTTGTACAATGCAGAGGTTATTACTAACAATAACACTGCACTGGACCAGCTTATATAGCTATGTAGTCAATAGATATAACACTGCACAGTAAGAACTGGGTGTATATCACAGGGTAATTGTACTAGAAAACCCTGACTAAATGCACTCTTTCTTAACTATCACTGTCTAATAGGCAGGTAGAATACTTAAGTGTCATGTAAAGTCACAGCGCTGACAACCAGGCGGCTTTACACAGGAGGATTTGCCCAAGCAGTCCCAGGAACAGTGTAGCTGAGAGAAATGGCGCCCAGACACTGACAGGGAGTGAGGGAGAGACAGATATGCAGTTCCAGGGCGGGAACATTTGCGGGAAATGGCGCCCTGGGGCTGGGGGAGGGGCTCCAGGTCTAAGCCTTATCCCCCTGCTGGCAAAACCACCGGGTACTGTGGGCTACTATTAAAATGGTTTTGAGGGAAAACCTGACCTGCACCCGTGCCCTGGTGATCTAGTGGGATCGCCTGTACTGCCACAGTGTCCACCGCCAGCGCGCGCGGCCCACTCACCACCTCCCGAAGCGCGGCCACGCGATCCCGGAGAGCCCCCGTCGTGTGTGCCTGACCATGGAAGAAAACCAGAGCCTCCTGCTGTAGTTACCCGGCAACCAGGGCTCGGGAGTGTACAGCGCCGCTGGGGAGAGATAGAGCTGCAGCAGTGAATGTCAAAAGACATATACACACTGCTGCAGCCCTTGAAGTCTTCACTTTTCTTCTCAAAAAGCTCTTCTTAGGGCTGCCCAGAGCAGCCCCTCTGTTATGTGCCTGCTATCTGCGGCACCAACTACAAAACTGAGCTCCTGTGCAGGGAGACGGGTTATAGAGGAGGCGGCGCTATGCATTCTGGGAACAGTGAAAGCTTTTCAGCCTGTTGGTGCCTCGGATCAAGATCCTACTCTACACCCCTATGTCTATCCTTGTGGAGCCCAGTGTACCTCGCAGCAGAAATGATGAATATTAAGCCCCTCCACTATCTACCCCTCCCTTCGTATTAAACACAAACCTACCACCCTGGAAGTCATGCCCTGTCATTCATCCCAATGCCCCCTATTACATTTTAGTGTTCTCCCTCCTACCCTATTTCCCACCCAGAGGCGGAACTACCGCCAGTGCAACCAGTGCGTTGCACTGGGGCCCGCCACTGTCCAGGGGCCCAAAGCATGTAATGAGTCAAACTGACTCATTACATGCCGCTGTGTGCTGCGGGCAACCGCTGCCCGCAGCACACAGCCGCCCGGACAGAGAGGATCGCAGCGGAACGGTAACGGGGGAGAAGGAGGAGGAGGGAGGTGGAGGAGGGAGCCGCAGCAGCGCTGTACTACTGGTTGAAGCGCTGCTGCTGCTGGCCCTCTGCTTCACTATAGGCTGTCTTCCGAGAACAGCCTATAGTGAAGCAGAGGGCCAGCAGCAGCAGCGCCTCAACCAGTAGTAAAGCGCTGCTGCGGCTCCCTCCTCCACCTCCCTCCTCCTCCTTCTCTCCTGCCCGGGAATCGTGACCAGAAGCTGTACCGAGGAGCCGGAGCCAGCGGAGAGGGTAAGTATAATTCATTCTTTCTTTCTTTCTTTCTTTCTTTCTTTCTTTCTTTCTTTCTTTCTTTCTTTCTTTCTTTCTTTCTTTCTTTCTTTCTTTCTTTCCTTCCACAAAAAGGGGGACTGTCTGCCGCAATGTGTAAAGAGGGGAATCTTCCTGCCGCAATGTGTAAAAAGGGGGAATCTGCCTGACGCAATGTGTAAAAAGGGGGAATCTGCTTGCCGCAATGTGTAAAAAGGGAGAATCTGCCTGCCGCAATGTGTAAAAAGGGGGATGCTGTCTGCCGTAATGTGCAACAAGGGCATGCTGTCTGCCGTAATGTGTAACAAGGGCACGCTGTCTGCCGTAATGTGTAACAAGTGCACGCTGTCTGCCGTAATGTGTAAAAAGGGGACGCTGTCTGCCGTTATGTGTAAAAAGGGCACTCTGTCTGCCGTTATGTGTAAAAAGTGTACGCTGTCTGCCGCTATGTTTAACAAGGGCACGCTGTCTGCCGTTATGTGTAAAAAGTGTACGCTGTCTGCCGCTATGTGTAACAAGGGCACGCTGTCTGCCGTTATGTGTAAAAAGGGTACGATGTCTGCCGCTATGTTTAACAAGGGCACGCTGTCTGCCGTTATTTGTAAAAAGGGCACGCTGTCTGCCGTAATGTGTAAAAAGGGCACCCTGTCTGCCGTTATGTGTAAAAAGGGGACGCTGTCTGCCGTTATGTGTAAAAAGGGCACGCTGTCTGCCGTTATGTGTAAAAAGTGTACGCTGTCTGCCGCTATGTGTAACAAGGGCACGCTGTCTGCCGTTATGTGTAAAAAGGGTACGCTGTCTGCCGCTATGTTTAACAAGGGCACGCTGTCTGCCGTTATTTGTAAAAAGTGCACGCTGTCTGCCGCTATGTGTAAAAAGGTCACGCTGTCTGCCGTTATGTGTAAAAAGGGGGACGCTGTCTGCCGTAATGTGTAAAAAGGGGACGCTGTCTGCTGTAATGTGTAAAAAGAGGAATCTGTCCGCCGTAAGGTGTAAAAGGGTCTCTACCTGGTGTAGTGGTGCTACTGTGCGGCGTAATTTGAAGAATGGAGACAACTGTGCACCGTTTTATGAATTGGTATTATTTTGTGGCCACACCCCTTCCCCATGAAGCCACGCCACTATGTATTTTTGCGAGCGCCTACGTCGCGCACTGCCCCTGTTTTGCATGCAGGGGTGGGGCTCCGATGCCGTTTCTTGCACACAGTGCTAAAATGTCTAGTTACGGCACTGTTGCTAGGTATCCATTTCTCTGGCCCTGAGCAGGTCCCCCTCATTAGATCCTCTCCAGGGGTGAGGGGGTGGACTTGGATGGGATGGGGGGCCCAAAGCATTTTGTCGCACCTGGGCCCACCGCTCGCTAGTTCCGCCACTGTTCCCACCATCTGTGCAGTAAAGGAGTAATTAGCAGAAATGGCTGTTCCAGGTCCTACATGCTGAGCAGAAGATAGAACACCCCCTACCGCCTGCGGGACATCAAAGCTGACGCTGATAGCACCCCCCAGCCCTACCGCTGGAGGATGGGTAGGGGCCCGAGTGCATTGCTTTACCCAGGGGCCTACACTACTGTTAAAATGGCCCTGAATAATCCATGAGGTGGGGCTAGGTCATTATGGCACAGGAGAAGGGAAGGAAGATGTAACATTTCAAGTACCAGAGACAGTTGGGGGGATCATCCACAAAACATACGTATCTCATACCAAGTAGTGGTACTGAAGAACTTCCAAATACGCTGCTGGATAGTTGCTGAGCAAATGCGTATAAAGCTCTCCCATGTTTCAAATAACTTTTCACAGAACAACGCCATTTAGGGTGGGTCAGCCTGGATCCATGTCTAAAGTATAGTCTATCATGCATCTTATGGCCACCCATTGAAACCCTGATTCCCTGTGGAACCACTCTGTTGTCGAGGAAAACAGCCATAAAATAATTTGTGAGTTGCAGTGGTGGAACTATCAAGTGGTCAGCTATTACAGTGGAATAAATGTAATACAAAAGAAATTTGTAATCTCCAGAGATGACAGCGTGCACAAATCTGAAAGATGCTGGATTACACAATGGTGGTCATTCCGAGTTGATCGCAGCCAGCAACTTTTAGCTGCTGCTGCGATCAACAGTCCATGCCTATGGGGGAGTGTATTTTAGCTTAGCAGGGCTGCGATCGCTTGTGCAGCCCTGCTAAGCTAAAAAAAAATCAAGCAGAAGTAGAGCAGCCCTGGACATACTTAACCTGTGCGATGGATCCAGCGATGATGGGCCCAGCTTTGACGTCACACCTCCACCCTCCGTTGTCCTGGACGCGCCTGCGTTTTGCTCACCACTCCCCGAAAACGCTCTCCAACAGTCCGGATCCACCCATCCACGCCTCCTTCCGGTCAATCTACTTAGCGGTCGCCGCTGCGACCGCTCCCGTCGGTAGCCGCAACGTAACCCGGCGACCTCTGTCGCCGGACAATGTCGTGCAGGCACACTGCGGCCGCCACGCATGCGCATTCTGCACCCGTTCGCACCACAGCAAAAAAACGCTACATGCGAACGGGTCAGAATGACCCCCAATGTCCCTAAATATACAAAATAATGGGTATATTACTGCTTGCATCAAGACACACATACAGTGAGACGACACTGTGTAGTACAACCAAAAGTCAGCCCACAGTAGTATATAATTAGCTGCTTTCTAAACTATTTTAAAAAATATTACCATACTGTACCATCAGTGCTATATTTCAGGGAGATGACTGTGTCAATGAAAGTGCCATGTGTATTGCACATAGGTGTGTCAAACTCCACACAGGGGCTGTGCAGAATTGTACAAGATGAGAGGACAGTCTCCATGGCAGAAAAATCAATTCAGGGTTGATCACTGGTGGGAAAACACTAGACACTGACAATGCAGAATGGTACACTGTGAACATTTTTGGTCTGGTGGAGGATGTCAACACAATGGCCCCACTGTCCTCAGCTCTTGTTCTGCTTGCGGTGGTGGGAACTCTAAAGAGTCAACTGGTGAGGCAACTGGATGGGGCAATCTCAGCCATGGCTCCAACTGGGAGCAAACAGGAGGTCTCTTTTGTGCAGATGTACTAAGTCTTGGGGAGAGATAAAGTGGACGGAGATAAAGTACCAATCAACTGTCATTTTTCAAACACAGCCTGTAAAAGTGCAGTTAGGAGCTGATTGACTGGTACTTTATCTCTCTCTACTTTATCACTCTCCAAGGCTTAGTACATCCAGTACTTAAAGTGGTCCTAGAGAGGTAGTGGAACTCACCCCCTACCCCACCCCAGTGCCTTAGTTATAAAGGGATTGCGCGTGCCACAAAATGGGGCATGGTCTCAAAAAGAAAGGGGTGTGGTCATGCAATAGTATCCCAAATTCAAATGATGCCGCACAGTAGCACAATCTTATTCACATTACACCACAGAGTAATGTCCCTTATTCATATTATGACACACATTAGTGCCCCTTATACGCAAAGCCCACAGTAATAGCACCCCTAATACACATAATGCCCACAGCAGTAGCGCCCTTTATACAATGCCCACAGTAGTAGTGCCCCTTCTGCAATGTTCACTGTAGTGGTATTGCCCACAGTGGTAGTGCCCCTTATGTGGAGCCCATAGTAGTGGTGCCCCTTATGTAGAGCCCATAGTAATGGTGCCCCTTATGCAGTGCCCCCAGTAGTACTGCCTCTTTTGTCCCCAGGAGTGCTGCCCCTTATGAAGTGCCCCCTATTCAACACCCTCATCAGTAGTGCCCCCAGTAGTAATGCCCCTAGTGGTAGTGCCCCTGTGTAGTATTGCCCCCAGTAGTAATGCCCCTGTGTAGTAGTGCCCCCTGTAGTAATGCTCTCCAGCAGTAATGCCCCCTTAAGTATTCCCCCGTGTAGTAGTGCCCCCAGTAGTAATGCACTGTAGTTATGCCCCCATGTAGTATTGCCCCCAGTAGTTCAGCCCCCTGTAGTTTAGCCCCCATGTAGTTTAGCCCCCATGTAGTTTTGCCCCAGTAGTTAGCCCCCATGTAGTTCTTCCCCCTGTAGTTTAGCCCCCATGTAGTTTATATAGTTTACCCCTAGTAGTTAGCACCCATGTAGTTTTCCCCATGTAGTTAGCCTCCATGGAGTTTGCCCCATGTAGTAAGCCCCCATGTAGTTTGCCCCCAGTAGTAAGCCCCCATGTAGAGTAGTTTGCGCCATGTAGTGTAGTTTGCCCCCAGTAGTTTGCCACCAGTAGTTAGCCCCCAAATAGCATGTCCCCAGTAGCTATGCCCCCAGTAGCACGCTTAAACGCACACATTAAAAAAATAAACACAATACTCATCTAGCCCCGCTCCTGCGTCCGACCGCTTTGATCCTTCTGGCGTCCGCTCCTCAGAACTATGGGAGAGACGTCATGACATCTTTCCCATAGTGCACATCACACTGTCAGAGCTAGAAGCCAGAGCTCAGGAGTGAGCTCCTGCCTCCGGCTGCCGTTGTGGAGAGGGAGCCGGGCACCCACTGGTAACACAATCTCAGTGGGCGCCTGGCATCTTCCTGAGGCTCTGGGCTCACATTCTGGATTAGGTGAGCCGGAGGAGGTGGAACTGGTAGTTCCGTCCTGTTACAGCTCACTTTAAGCCCTGAGTACATCTACTCCACAGTAGAGATGAGCGCCGGAAATTTTTCGGGTTTTGTGTTTTGGTTTTGGGTTCGGTTCCGCGGCCGTGTTTTGGGTTCGACCGCGTTTTGGCAAAACCTCACCGAATTTTTTTTGTCGGATTCGGGTGTGTTTTGGATTCGGGTGTTTTTTTCAAAAAACCCTAAAAAACAGCTTAAATCATAGAATTTGGGGGTAATTTTGATCCCAAAGTATTATTAACCTCAAAAAACATAATTTACACTCATTTTCAGCCTATTCTGAACACATCACACCTCACAATATTATTTTCAGTCCTAAAATTTGCACCGAGGTCGCTGTGTGAGTAAGATAAGCGACCCTAGTGGCCGACACAAACACCGGGCCCATCTAGGAGTGGCACTGCAGTGTCACGCAGGATGTCCCTTCCAAAAAACCCTCCCCAAACAGCACATGACGCAAAGAAAAAAAGAGGCGCAATGAGGTAGCTGTGTGAGTAAGATTAGCGACCCTAGTGGCCGACACAAACACCGGGCCCATCTAGGAGTGGCACTGCAGTGTCACGCAGGATGGCCCTTCCAAAAAACCCTCCCCAAACAGCACATGACGCAAAGAAAAAAAGAGGCGCAATGAGGTAGCTGACTGTGTGAGTAAGATTAGCGACCCTAGTGGCCGACACAAACACCGGGCACATCTAGGAGTGGCACTGCAGTGTCACGCAGGATGTCCCTTCCAAAAAACCCTCCCCAAACAGCACATGACGCAAAGAAAAAAAGAGGCGCAATGAGGTAGCTGTGTGAGTAAGATTAGCGACCCTAGTGGCCGACACAAACACCGGGCCCATCTAGGAGTGGCACTGCAGTGTCACGCAGGATGTCCCTTCCAAAAAACCCTCCCCAATCAGCACATGGTGCAAAGAAAAAGAAAAGAAAAAAGAGGTGCAAGATGGAATTATCCTTGGGCCCTCCCACCCACCCTTATGTTGTATAAACAAAACAGGACATGCACACTTTAACCAACCCATCATTTCAGTGACAGGGTCTGCCACACGACTGTGACTGATATGACGGGTTGGTTTGGACCCCCCCCCAAAAAGAAGCAATTAATCTCTCCTTGCACAAACTGGCTCTACAGAGGCAAGATGTCCACCTCATCTTCACCCTCCGATATATCACCGTGTACATCCCCCTCCTCACAGATTATCAATTCGTCCCCACTGGAATCCACCATCTCAGCTCCCTGTGTACTTTGTGGAGGCAATTGCTGCTGGTCAATGTCTCCGCGGAGGAATTGATTATAATTCATTTTAATGAACATCATCTTCTCCACATTTTCTGGATGTAACCTCGTACGCCGATTGCTGACAAGGTGAGCGGCGGCACTAAACACTCTTTCGGAGTACACACTTGTGGGAGGGCAACTTAGGTAGAATAAAGCCAGTTTGTGCAAGGGCCTCCAAATTGCCTCTTTTTCCTGCCAGTATAAGTACGGACTGTGTGACGTGCCTACTTGGATGCGGTCACTCATATAATCCTCCACCATTCTATCAATGTTGAGAGAATCATATGCAGTGACAGTAGACGACATGTCCGTAATCGTTGTCAGGTCCTTCAGTCCGGACCAGATGTCAGCATCAGCAGTCGCTCCAGACTGCCCTGCATCACCGCCAGCGGGTGGGCTCGGAATTCTGAGCCTTTTCCTCGCACCCCCAGTTGCGGGAGAATGTGAAGGAGGAGATGTTGACAGGTCGCGTTCCGCTTGACTTGACAATTTTGTCACCAGCAGGTCTTTCAACCCCAGCAGACCTGTGTCTGCCGGAAAGAGAGATCCAAGGTAGGCTTTAAATCTAGGATCGAGCACGGTGGCCAAAATGTAGTGCTCTGATTTCAACAGATTGACCACCCGTGAATCCTTGTTAAGCGAATTAAGGGCTGCATCCACAAGTCCCACATGCCTAGCGGAATCGCTCCGTGTTAGCTCCTTCTTCAATGCCTCCAGCTTCTTCTGCAAAAGCCTGATGAGGGGAATGACCTGACTCAGGCTGGCAGTGTCTGAACTGACTTCACGTGTGGCAAGTTCAAAGGGCATCAGAACCTTGCACAACGTTGAAATCATTCTCCACTGCACTTGAGACAGGTGCATTCCATCTCCTATATCGTGCTCAATTGTATAGGCTTGAATGGCCTTTTGCTGCTCCTCCAACCTCTGAAGCATATAGAGGGTTGAATTCCACCTCGTTACCACTTCTTGCTTCAGATGATGGCAGGGCAGGTTCAGTAGTTTTTGGTGGTGCTCCAGTCTTCTGTACGTGGTGCCTGTACGCCGAAAGTGTCCCGCAATTTTTCTGGCCACCGACAGCATCTCTTGCACGCCCCTGTCGTTTTTTAAAAAATTCTGCACCACCAAATTCAAGGTATGTGCAAAACATGGGACGTGCTGGAATTTGCCCATATTTAATGCACACACAATATTGCTGGCGTTGTCCGATGCCACAAATCCACAGGAGAGTCCAATTGGGGTAAGCCATTCCGCGATGATCTTCCTCAGTTGCCGTAAGAGGTTTTCAGCTGTGTGCGTATTCTGGAAAGCGGTGATACAAAGCGTAGCCTGCCTAGGAAAGAGTTGGCGTTTGCGAGATGCTGCTACTGGTGCCGCCGCTGCTGTTCTTGCGGCGGGAGTCCATACATCTACCCAGTGGGCTGTCACAGTCATATAGTCCTGACCCTGCCCTGCTCCACTTGTCCACATGTCCGTGGTTAAGTGGACATTGGGTACAACTGCATTTTTTAGGACACTGGTGAGTCTTTTTCTGACGTCCGTGTACATTCTCGGTATCGCCTGCCTAGAGAAGTGGAACCTAGATGGTATTTGGTAACGGGGGCACACTGCCTCAATAAATTGTCTAGTTCCCTGTGAACTAACGGCGGATACCGGACGCACGTCTAACACCAACATAGTTGTCAAGGACTCAGTTATCCGCTTTGCAGTAGGATGACTGCTGTGATATTTCATCTTCCTCGCAAAGGACTGTTGAACAGTCAATTGCTTACTGGAAGTAGTACAAGTGGGCTTACGACTTCCCCTCTGGGATGACCATCGACTCCCAGCGGCAACAACAGCAGCGCCAGCAGCAGTAGGCGTTACACGCAAGGATGCATCGGAGGAATCCCAGGCAGGAGAGGACTCGTCAGACTTGCCAGTGACATGGCCTGCAGGACTATTGGCATTCCTGGGGAAGGAGGAAATTGACACTGAGGGAGTTGGTGGGGTGGTTTGCGTGAGCTTGGTTACAAGAGGAAGGGATTTACTGGTCAGTGGACTGCTTCCGCTGTCACCCAAAGTTTTTGAACTTGTCACTGACTTATTATGAATGCGCTGCAGGTGACGTATAAGGGAGGATGTTCCGAGGTGGTTAACGTCCTTACCCCTACTTATTACAGCTTGACAAAGGGAACACACGGCTTGACACCTGTTGTCCGCATTTCTGGTGAAATACCTCCACACCGAAGAGCTGATTTTTTTGGTATTTTCACCTGGCATGTCAACGGCCATATTCCTCCCACGGACAACAGGTGTCTCCCCGGGTGCCTGACTTAAACAAACCACCTCACCATCAGAATCCTCCTGGTCAATTTCCTCCCCAGCGCCAGCAACACCCATATCCTCCTCATCCTGGTGTACTTCAACACTGACATCTTCAATCTGACTATCAGGAACTGGACTGCGGGTGCTCCTTCCAGCACTTGCAGGGGGCATGCAAATAGTGGAAGGCGCATGCTCTTCACGTCCAGTGTTGGGAAGGTCAGGCATCGCAAACGACACAATTGGACTCTCCTTGTGGATTTGGGATTTCAAAGAACGCACAGTTCTTTGCGGTGCTTTTGCCAGCTTGAATCTTTTCAGTTTTCTAGCGAGAGGCTGAGTGCTTCCATCCTCATGTGAAGCTGAACCACTAGCCATGAACATAGGCCAGGGCCTCAGCCGTTCCTTGCCACTCCGTGTGGTAAATGGCATATTGGCAAGTTTACGCTTCTCCTCCGACAATTTTATTTTAGGTTTTGGAGTCCTTTTTTTTCTGATATTTGGTGTTTTGGATTTGACATGCTCTGTACTATGACATTGGGCATCGGCCTTGGCAGACGACGTTGCTGGCATTTCATCGTCTCGGCCATGACTAGTGGCAGCAGCTTCAGCACGAGGTGGAAGTGGATCTTGATCTTTCCCTAATTTTGGAACCTCAACTTTTTTGTTCTCCATATTTTTAGGCAGAACTAAAAGGCACCTCAGGTAAACAATGGAGATGGATGGATTGGATACTAGTATACAATTATGGACGGACTGCCACGGTTAGGTGGTATAAAAAAACCACGGTTAGGTGGTATATATTATAATAATAATACAATTATGGATGGACGGACTGCCTGCCGACTGCCGACACAGAGGTAGCCACAGCCGTGAACTACCGCACTGTACACTGGTTGATAAAGAGATAGTAGTATACTCGTAACAACTAGTATGACACTATGACGACGGTATAAAGAAAGAAAAAAAAATACCACAGTTAGGTGGTATATATTATAATAATAATACAATTATGGATGGACGGACTGCCTGCCGACTGCCGACACAGAGGTAGCCACAGCCGTGAACTACCGCACTGTACACTGGTTGATAAAGAGATAGTAGTATACTCGTAACAACTAGTATGACACTATGACGACGGTATAAAGAATGAAAAAAAAAACACGGTTAGGTGGTATATATTATAATAATAATACAATTATGGATGGACGGACTGCCTGCCGACTGCCGACACAGAGGTAGCCACAGCCGTGAACTACCGCACTGTACACTGGTTGATAAAGAGATAGTAGTATACTCGTAACAACTAGTATGACACTATGACGACGGTATAAAGAATGAAAAAAAAACCACGGTTAGGTGGTATATATTATAATAATAATACAATTATGGATGGACGGACTGCCTGCCGACTGCCGACACAGAGGTAGCCACAGCCGTGAACTACCGCACTGTACACTGGTTGATAAAGAGATAGTAGTATACTCGTAACAACTAGTATGACACTATGACGACGGTATAAAGAATGAAAAAAAAACCACGGTTAGGTGGTATATATTATAATAATAATACAATTATGGATGGACGGACTGCCTGCCGACTGCCGACACAGAGGTAGCCACAGCCGTGAACTACCGCACTGTACACTGGTTGATAAAGAGATAGTAGTATACTCGTAACAACTAGTATGACACTATGACAGTATAAAGAATGAAAAAAAAACCACGGTTAGGTGGTATATATTATAATAATAATACAATTATGGATGGACGGACTGCCTGCCGACTGCCGACACAGAGGTAGCCACAGCCGTGAACTACCGCACTGTACACTGGTTGATAAAGAGATAGTAGTATACTCGTAACAACTAGTATGACACTATGACGACGGTATAAAGAAAGAAAAAAAAATACCACGGTTAGGTGGTATATATTGTAATACAATTATGGATGGACGGACTGCCTGCCGAGCTCCGACTGCCGACACAGAGGTAGCCACAGCCGTGAACTACCGCACTGTACTGTGTCTGCTGCTAATATAGACTGGTTGATAAAGAGATAGTATACAATACATACAACAATATACTACTATACTGGTGGTCAGGCACTGGTCACCACTAGTCACACTGGCAGTGGCACTCCTGCAGCAAAAGTGTGCACTGTTTAATTTTAAATTAATATAATATTATGTACTCCTGGGGGCTCCTGCTATAACAACCTGCAGTGCTCCCCAGTCTCCCCCACAATTATTATAAGCTTTGCCTTTTATACATTGATGTGCAGCACACTGGGCTGAGCTGAGTGCACACAGACTGAGTCACACTGTGTGACTGGCTGCTGCTGTGTATCGTTTTTTTTCAGGCAGAGAACGGATATAGCAGAGAACGGATATATTATATTAAAATAAATAAAAGTTAACTAACAACAACTGCACTGGTCACTGTGGTAAACTCTGTCTGACTCTGCACAATCTCTCTCTCTCTTCTAATCTAATTTCTAATGGAGAGGACGCCAGCCACGTCCTCTCCCTATCAATCTCAATGCACGTGTGAAAATGGCGGCGACGCGCGGCTCCTTATATAGAATCCGAGTCTCGCGAGAATCCGACAGCGTCATGATGACGTTCGGGCGCGCTCGGGTTAACCGAGCAAGGCGGGAGGATCCGAGTCTGCTCGGACCCGTGAAAAAAACATGAAGTTCGTGCGGGTTCGGTTTCAGAGAAACCGAACCCGCTCATCTCTACTCCACAGCCATGTCTTTCAGAGCAGGAGACTTTGGGGGTCAAAGGGCCTAATTCAGAGTTGATTGCAGCAGCAAATTTGTTAGTAGTTGGGTAAAACCATGTGCACTGCAGGGGGGGGGGCAGATATAACATGTGCAGATTGAGTTAGATTTGGGTAGGTTATAATGTTTCTGTGCAGGGTAAATACTGGCTGCTTTTTTTTTTTACACTGCAAATTAGATTTCAGTTTGAACACACCCCACCCAAATCTAACTCTCTCTGCACATGTTATATCTGCCCCCCCCCCCCCCCCTGCACTGCACATGGTTTTGCCCAACTGCTAACAAATTTGCTGCTGCAATCAACTCTGAATTAGGCCCTTTGACAGGTTGGTGGCGCACCTCGTTGATTGGGCCTGAGGCTAAGCGGCTGTCTCCATCTATGGGGGTAATTCCGACCCGTTCGCACGCTGCAGTTTGTCGCAGCTGTGCGAACGGGTCGGAACTGCGCATGCGCTGCGGATGCATTGCGCACGCGTGTCATTGCCCGGCGACAGCTGTTACCGGGCAGTGACGCCGCCGGCGGAAAAAGTGATTGCAGCAGCGATCGCAAGAAGACTGACAGGTGGGAGGCATTCCGGGGCATCAACTGACCGTTTTTCTGGCGTGGTGAGGCGAACGCAGGCATGTCCAGGTGTTTGGAGGGCGGATGTCTGACGGCAATCACGGGACCTTCGTTGCTGGATCCGTTGCACAGGGTAAGTAAGTCTGAGCCTGGTCTTGTTTTGCAGGAAGCATTTTTAGGATAGCAGGGCTGCACAAGCGATCACAGCCCTGCTATGCTAAAATACACTCCCCCACAGGCGGCGTCAAGTTGATCGCACGAGCAGCAAAAAGTTGCTAAGTGCGATCAACTCGGAATGAGAGCCAATGTGTTATTGCTTGGGCAGGGCACCATTAGCGGCAATTGCACAGATCACTCAGTCAATTGAAGATTTCTTCAGTTTAGCCAGCACTTGCTTACAGGAGAAAGCTCCTCGATCAGCAGTTTTTTTTACACGGCAATGTGATGTCATCCCGCCTATCTTCCTGGACTTGTGTAACAGTGCGTTCACAATTCCAGGATCTTTGGCTATCCTCTCGGGGCAGTGGGAGATTATACTTTGTTCTGTTGTCTCACCAGCAATTTGGGATTGTAGGCATCTATGCGCTGTGTCCCGTCATTTTCACGAGCCCCTTGCAATGCACTGGCTGCACCATCAGTAGTTCCGCCCTGGCCACAGGGCCTCCGTTTTGGTGACTGGATTTTATTGATGATACTGTACTTGTGGTTTGGCCGGTTGATTGTTACGATTTGTTTTTACAGCGATTGTGACATTAGAAAGAGTTAAAAAAAAATCAAGAAATGACATTTACCTGCAATAAACAGTAAATTTACTTTTTAAAAAATATAGTGTGAAAAACCTCCTCGATTCTGTCTTCCAACTCACCGCTCTGTGCATTGCAAATCCCATCTCATAAATTATTTCTAAATAATTAATACAGAAATCTGCTCATCGCTCAAAAGTCTACATGCAACACCTCCATTAAATATATTTTATTTCATGTTTAACAAAAGGCTGAGTTTTTAAAATACATTTTTACAATGCACTGAGGAACTTGTTAGGGGTGAACTCATCAAATTAGTAGTTATCTTGACATTTTGGATTTTCATTTGGACATTATTATAGCTGCCATTAATAAAAGGTGCAAATGATTGAGCGCTAGATATATTGTACTATAGTTTAGATTGGGAAAAAATGACATCTTTAATAAATCTCCTAAATACAGTAGCTAGGAATGAAAATGGATGAAACCAAAGCCAGATCACAATATTGATTGAGATGAGCCCAGCAGGGACGTGCAGTCTGGGGAGGCAGGGGAGGCAGTGCCTCCCCTGTCATTAATGTCACAATCCTGACTGTAGGTTTATATTTGGTGACTTACCCCTGCCATCTGTCCTGGATCCTGTGTCTTTTCACTCACGGAGTTAAACAGCTTGTCAGCACTATGAGTATTCCTGAGTTCTCTGCCTGAGAGGTAATCAGCTCCACCTGTGGTGATCTCCTGTGTGAGGCTGAATTCAGTAATCTAAAAGCAAGCATCCTGTGTTTTGCAGAAGTCCAGGCTTCAGTGTTCTCTTGGCCTGCTAGGCCTCATTCTACATCACAGCCTTGGCTAGAGTAGTCACATGTCAGTGACATCACCTAATCCTGCCCACCAATCATCAAGGACCAGGAAGTATAAATCAGGAGGCTGAGTTGCAATCTGGGCCAGTTCCTTGTGTCACATACAGCCTTGTGTGAGTCTGAAAAGCTGAGCTCCCTAAAGGTAACCTTTGTACCTAAGTTCCTGTGGAAACTCTGTTCCCTTGTTACCGTATGGTTTACCTTTGTGTTGCCATTGATTTCACCATTTCCCTGAGTCTCAATGTAAAGGCACAGCTGCAGTGTTTTGTCTTAAAGGCACAGTACAGAATTCCGTGTTCTCCACTAATACCACAGTTGTCGTGTTTCAGTTTTACTACTGTTGTAGTTGGGATCTCCAGAGCTCAGTACCTCCGTGCCTCAGTACCTCCGTGCCTCAGTACCTCCGTGCCTCAGTACCTCCGTGCTTCCAGCACCTCCGTGCCTCAGTACCTCCGTGCCTCAGTACCTCCGTGCTTCCAGCACCTCGTGCCTCAGTACCTCAGTACCTCCGTGCTTCCAGCACCTCCGTGCCTCAGCACTTCCGTGCCTCAGTACCTCCGTGCTTCCAGCACCTCGTGCCTCAGCATCTCCGTGCTTCCAGCATCTCCGTGCCTCAGTACCTCCGTGCTTCCAGCACCTCGTGCCTCAGTACCTCAGTACCTCCGTGCTTCCAGCACCTCAGCATCTCCGTGACCACGCACCTCAGTGCCTCCACGTACCTCAGTGCCTCCACGCACCTCAGTGCCTCCAAGCACCTCAGTGCCTCCAAGCACCTTAGTGTCCGCAAGCACCTCAGTGTCCGCAAGCACCTCAGTGTCCGCAAGCACCTCAGTGTCCGCAAGCACCTCAGTGTCCGCAAGCACCTCAGTGTCCGCAAGCACCTCAGTGTCTCCAAGCACCCCGTGCCCTTTAGCACAATTATACCTGGTATTCTTCACTGATTCATCAGTGCCTTTCCAGTTCTGTCTTTCAGGAGACCTTCAGCATGCCTCCTGTCTGCCGACCTAATCCTGCATGAGGAGAACCTAGATTCGGCCATCTCTGCTGCGGTTCCTCTTCCCAGTCACCGGAGGAAACCCAGAGTCCACAGCATTTCCAAACCAGGTCAGTGGTAGTATTCACATAATCCTCCAGTCGCCCGCACAGACTTCACTACACCGGGTTCACAAAAACCTCAGTCACGACAGTAGGAACTGGCCACATGGACCCGGCCGAAAGTGTTAGTCTGACGCATGACCTCCTAAGCAATATTGCAGGACGCTTGGAAGGTCTGGAGTCGACTCAGCATCGATTGGCACAGTGTCTGCAGCGGAATTCGTCCTCCAGAGATTCTATGACCTTCTGCTCTAAGACTCCTGACCAACTGCAGATTTTCTACCAGATGTTACTACAGTTACAAGAACTTTTGTCTAGTATTCTCTCTGTGATGCCTGATCTCCTCAGGAATACTACCAACGTTGTTGATCCTGTTTTGTCCCATCCAGTTAATAGAGTCTCTTCCTCTGCGCAAGGGAAAGTTTTTCATCAGAGCTATCCACGGCCCAAGCTCTCTGAAGCTGAACGTCAGCGGCGTAAGGAGCTACATCTCTGTCTTTACTGTGGAAATTCTGGTCATTTTGTTAAAGACTGCATTCTTCGCAAGCCAGGTAATAGTGACAAATCTCAGTATCATAGTGCTCATGTCTACAAGTCATCCACAGTATCCGATTCTTCTGCTGCTGACGGGGGTATCAAGAAGGCTACTCTTCTGAGAGAGACTCAAATTTATGACTGGGGTCCGGTGGTTAAAAGACCTTATCCCAAGTTGGGTGTCCAGAGAAGAATGTTCAAGCCATTTACAGTCACAGAGGAGTCCGTGTCCACAGACCCAGGAGGGGCGTTTTCAGAGCGTCCAGCCCCAGGAGGGGCGTCTTCAGAGCGTCCAGCCCCAGGAGGGGCGTCTTCAGAGCGTCCAGCCCCAGAGAGTCTTCAGAGTGCTGCCCAGCCAGTGAGTCTACAGAGTGCTGCCCAGCCAGTGAGTCTACAGAGTGCTGCCCAGCCAGTGAGTCTACAGAGTGCTGCCCAGCCAGTGAGTCTACAGAGTGCTGCCCAGCCAGAGATTCTACAGAGTGCTGCCCAGCCAGAGATTCTACAGAGTGCTGCCCAGCCAGAGATTCTACAGAGTGCTGCCCAGCCAGAGATTCTACAGAGTGCTGCCCAGCCAGAGATTCTACAGAGTGCTGCCCAGCCAGAGATTCTACAGAGTGCTGCCCAGCCCCGTGAAGAGGGGGCTCTTGCCTCAGCCCAGCCCCGTGAAGAGGGGGCTCTTGCCTCAGCCCAGCCCCGTGAAGTGGGGGCTCTTGCCTCAGCCCAGCCCCGTGAAGTGGGGGCTCTTGCCTCAGCCCAGCCCTGTGAAGAAAGGGCTCAGCCCGTCCCGGTTCCAGCCGGTCCAGCAATACTCCAGGCCCAGCCTGGTCAGTCCGTCCCGGTTCCAGCCGGTCCAGCAATACTCCAGGTTCTGCCTGGTCAGTCCGTCCCGGTTCCAGCCGGTCCAGCAATACTCCAGGCCCAGCCTGGTCAGTCCGTCCCGGTTCCAGCCGGTCCAGCAATACTCCAGGCTCCGCCTGGTCAGTCCGTCCCGGTTCCAGCCGGTCCAGCAATACTCCAGGCTCCGCCTGGTCAGTCCGTCCCGGTTCCAGCCGGTCCAGCAATACTCCAGGACCAGCCTGGTCCGTCTCCTTTGGCTCCAGCCAATCCAAGTATCCTCGGATCCAATCCAGTCCTACTCGTCCAGCCAAAGCTTTCTTCAGTTTCATCCTCTAAGCGTTCATCTGATGGTTTTCCACCTATTTACTTTGATGGAGATTTATTGCAATATGCCGCTCTGGTTGAACAATTTCTCTCTCGGATGGAGTCTGATCCTTTAGGTGCAATAACTCCTTCCAACGTTACTCGATATCTGTTCCTGGCATTCAGAGGAAGAGCTTTGGAGTGGGCCAACATGCTCTTTGAGAGTAATGATCCTGTGTTCCATGACTTACAGACTTTTAGTAACGCTGTAGTTAAAGAATTTAGTCCTAAACCTTTGGAACCTTCTACAGTTTATTCCTCAGTCCTTTCGGATGAAGGAAATTCCAGTCTTGTCTATGATGGATGGTCTACCTGTTCTGAAGATGAAGATCAGGAAGACTTCTAAAGAATCCAGCTTAAGTTTTGTTCTGGACCCTCTGGTTTCCACTTTTTAGAAGCTTTGTGTACAAGTTATTCATCAAGTTCCTCTAAGATTCAAGATGGGTGTCCGGAGTCCACCCTTGAAGAGGGGGATACTGTCACAATCCTGACTGTAGGTTTATATTTGGTGACTTACCCCTGCCATCTGTCCTGGATCCTGTGTCTTTTCACTCACGGAGTTAAACAGCTTGTCAGCACTATGAGTATTCCTGAGTTCTCTGCCTGAGAGGTAATCAGCTCCACCTGTGGTGATCTCCTGTGTGAGGCTGAATTCAGTAATCTAAAAGCAAGCATCCTGTGTTTTGCAGAAGTCCAGGCTTCAGTGTTCTCTTGGCCTGCTAGGCCTCATTCTACATCACAGCCTTGGCTAGAGTAGTCACATGTCAGTGACATCACCTAATCCTGCCCACCAATCATCAAGGACCAGGAAGTATAAATCAGGAGGCTGAGTTGCAATCTGGGCCAGTTCCTTGTGTCACATACAGCCTTGTGTGAGTCTGAAAAGCTGAGCTCCCTAAAGGTAACCTTTGTACCTAAGTTCCTGTGGAAACTCTGTTCCCTTGTTACCGTATGGTTTACCTTTGTGTTGCCATTGATTTCACCATTTCCCTGAGTCTCAATGTAAAGGCACAGCTGCAGTGTTTTGTCTTAAAGGCACAGTACAGAATTCCGTGTTCTCCACTAATACCACAGTTGTCGTGTTTCAGTTTTACTACTGTTGTAGTTGGGATCTCCAGAGCTCAGTACCTCCGTGCCTCAGTACCTCCGTGCCTCAGTACCTCCGTGCCTCAGTACCTCCGTGCTTCCAGCACCTCCGTGCCTCAGTACCTCCGTGCCTCAGTACCTCCGTGCTTCCAGCACCTCGTGCCTCAGTACCTCAGTACCTCCGTGCTTCCAGCACCTCCGTGCCTCAGCACTTCCGTGCCTCAGTACCTCCGTGCTTCCAGCACCTCGTGCCTCAGCATCTCCGTGCTTCCAGCATCTCCGTGCCTCAGTACCTCCGTGCTTCCAGCACCTCGTGCCTCAGTACCTCAGTACCTCCGTGCTTCCAGCACCTCAGCATCTCCGTGACCACGCACCTCAGTGCCTCCACGTACCTCAGTGCCTCCACGCACCTCAGTGCCTCCAAGCACCTCAGTGCCTCCAAGCACCTTAGTGTCCGCAAGCACCTCAGTGTCCGCAAGCACCTCAGTGTCCGCAAGCACCTCAGTGTCCGCAAGCACCTCAGTGTCCGCAAGCACCTCAGTGTCCGCAAGCACCTCAGTGTCTCCAAGCACCCCGTGCCCTTTAGCACAATTATACCTGGTATTCTTCACTGATTCATCAGTGCCTTTCCAGTTCTGTCTTTCAGGAGACCTTCAGCATGCCTCCTGTCTGCCGACCTAATCCTGCATGAGGAGAACCTAGATTCGGCCATCTCTGCTGCGGTTCCTCTTCCCAGTCACCGGAGGAAACCCAGAGTCCACAGCATTTCCAAACCAGGTCAGTGGTAGTATTCACATAATCCTCCAGTCGCCCGCACAGACTTCACTACACCGGGTTCACAAAAACCTCAGTCACGACAATTAATGACTCAAATAATACAAAGAAGATACTTATGACACAGATTTTGTGTCATAAGTATATTTGTATTATTTTAATAATTTTTATCCTGTAAAAATCTGTGTTACGGAGGCACCTCTGTCGGTGCCTCACGCTGACAATGTAAAATGGCCGGAAGTGGGAGGCGGGGTCAATCAGCAGGGAGTAAAATCCCATTGAAAAAAAGCACTATAAGCGGCACTGGCATAAGTGCCGCTTTGACAGGGGCGTGCTTTCAGCCCATATGAAAGCACGCCCCTGTCACTGTGGAGGAGGTGATTGGGCAGTGGTGGATTCGGGAGTGTGCAGTGCTATGCTGAGCTCCCGGTCCCCAGCCATGCAGACAAGCTCCGTGTGAGAGCTTGCTCTGCCTGCATGTGATGCTGCCTGGGGCTCTGGGAGCTAAGCTCCCGGACCTCAGCACCCTGCACTGATCAGGGAGCGGGTAGCCCGATCACCCTGTGTGCCGCACACTCAGGCCGCCGCGGACCCTGCACTGATCAGGGAGCCGGGTAGCCCGATCCCCCTGTGTGCCGCACACTCGGGCCGCCGCGGACCCTGCACTGATCAGGGAGCCGGGTAGCCCGATCCCCCTGTGTGCCGCACACTCGGGCCGCCGCGGACCCTGCACTGAACAGGGAGCCGGGTAGCCCGATCCCCCTGTGTGCCGCACACTCGGCCGCCGCGGACCCTGCACTGATCAGGGAGCAGGTAGCCCAATCCCCCTGTGTGCCGCACACTCGGGCCGCCGCGGATCCTGCACTGATCAGGGAGCCGGGTAGCCCGATCCCCCTGTGTTCCGCACACTCGGGCCGCCGCGGACCCTGCACTGAACAGGGAGCCGGGTAGCCCGATCCCCCTGTGTGCCGCACACTCGGCCGCCGCGGACCCTGCACTGATCAGGGAGCAGGTAGCCCAATCCCCCTGTGTGCCGCACACTCGGGCCGCCGCGGATCCTGCACTGATCAGGGAGCCGGGTAGCCCGATCCCCCTGTGTGCCGCACACTCGGGCCGCCGCGGACCCGTCCTCCCCCTGCCTTCTGATTTCAATAGTGGATGTGGACGCAGAGTGGACGCAGCCTCATTGAATGTAAGGACAAAATAAAAACGAAAAACTTGCTTAATTAATAATAAGTTTACTAAATTGTGATTAAGATGAATACACTTAAAATAATCAGTTATACCAATTATTCAGACATATGTTTAAACATATGTCTGAATAATTGGTATAACTGATTATTTTAAGTGTATTAATCTTAATCACAATTTAGTAAACTTATTATTAATTAAGCAAGTTTCTCCATTTTATTTATTGATTGAAATTAAAACACACAATTATACCGATTTAAAGTGTCCACACTATTGTCGGTACATTCAGCGCACCAGGGGTTAACACTGGGTAGTGCTGCCTTGTGCTGCTGGGGCTCCCTGTATGGAACCCCTGACAATGAGCATGAAAGGAACTAGCATGAAACCGCTGGCAACGAGCATGGAACCCAGGACATGAGGGATCATGAGACCCCTGGCAATGAGCAGGTAATTTAAAAATAATTAGAGGCCTTACTGTGGCATAATTTGTATAGGACATTATTGTGGGAGCATAAAATGGTATCCGGCATAACTGTATGTGGCATAATGTGGAATGGGCATTATGGTATGTGGAATGGGCATTATGGTCTGTGGAATACTGTGGAATGGGCATTACGGTGTGTGGAATAATGTGGAATGGGCATTATGGTGTGTGGAATAATGTGGAATGGGCATTATGGTGTGTGGAATAATGTGGAATGGGCATTACGGTGTGTGGAATAATGTGGAATGGGCATTATGGTGTGTGGAATAATGTGGAATGGGCATTACGGTGTGTGGAATAATGTGGAATGGGCATTAAGGTGTGTGGAATACTGTGGAATGGGCATTACGGTGTGTGGAATAATGTGGAATGGGCATTATGGTGTGTGGAATAATGTGGAATGGGCATTATGGTGTGTGGAATAATGTGGAATGGGCATTATGGTGTGTGGAATAATGTGGAATGGGCATTACGGTGTGTGGAATGGGCATTAAGGTGTGTGACATAATGTGGAAAAGTCATTACTATAAGGAGCAGAAATGACAAATAATGTAAAGGGCATGATTAGTTTTTCCCCCTGTGTTTTATTTTTCCTGTGTTGTATAGGGGACTCTACCTTGCGTAATGTATATAAGGGGTACTACTGTGTGGTGTAATGTTACTGACAGACAATACTGTGGGGTGTAATTTGAATTGGTACTATTCTGTGTCCACGACCCTTCCCCATGAAACCATGCCCCTGTCACCCACTGCTGCCACCCTCTCCCTAGCGTCACCCTCTCCCTGGTGTCACACTCTTCCTGTCTCCCTCTCCCTGGCATCACCCACTCCCTGTCACCAATAGCTGTCACCCTCTCTCTGGTGTCACGCTCTCCCTGTCACCCACTGCTGGCTATTTTGTTGTCCAGGACTTCCATAGTGCCACACCCATGGTGCTATTAAGTTAATGGAAGCCTTGGAAAACAAAATTGCATTCATGTTCTCCTCCCACTCCCTCCCCAGTCCCAAACACAATTTTTTTTCCCTATAAAAATTTACAATATATTAGCCGCCTGCTCATCACATGTTTGATAAGCAGGCAGGCTGCGGGCATTGGCGGCGGTGGCGGCATCGGACTAAGATGCGAATTAGTGGTGGAGGGTCCGGGTAGTTGATGGTGGGCGAGTTTGTAAGCCATTGGCGGTGGCAGGGGTAGTGGGCATCGGCTCAGGGGCAGAAGCGGGCATTGGGTCAGCGGCGGTAGGGGTCAGCGGAGGGATTCGGCGGACATTATGGCTGCAGTGCCTCACCAGCCACTGACCTCACCGCACGCCACTGGAGCCCAGGGGCTGTTTAGTGTTAAATCCCATGTGATCTCATAGGTTTCTAAGCAGGGGTGGAACTGTGGGGGGTGCAGCGGGATCGTACAGTATGTTATGGAGCCTGGAGGTGAATGTGGCTGTGAACAGGGCTCTCCTAAGTCCTGTCATGAACTGGATCACGCCTAGAAGTGGCCACCACTTTGTCCCATACTTACCTACTTTGCTGCCCCCTCCTCTGTGAGGAGGCAGCATTGTAGGTGCATGGGGGCGTGGCCGGCAGCAGGATGGGCGGTCCGAGGGGCGTGGCCGACAGGGAAGTGGACAGTCCAGGGCGTGGCATCAGGGTCGCGTCATCGTGGCTCCGCCCCCAGCTGTGCAGTGCCGAGAAAAGAGGCGCTGTATAGCGGGGGCGGAGCTACGATGACGCAATTCAGCGCGAATCGCGTCATCGAACAACCTCGGACTGCCCACTTGTTCTCTGCTGCGGGCGGCCGAGGAGGGTTGTAGAGGGGCTGCAGGGTAAGCGGGAGGCTTGCCCACCTTTCCGGGGGGCCGGGAGGGCCACCCTATTTTCGGGAGCCTCCTGGCCATTCCAGGAGGGTAGGCAAGTATGCTCTGCCCTGTGCGCATTGATGGTTGTACTTTGGTCTGTTAAAAGAAAAGTTTAGAGTTACTTATTCAATTTCTCAATAATTTATTTATTACCAGTTATTTATATAGCACACACATATTCCGCAGCGCTTTACAAAGAAAACTTGGCCATTCACATCAGTCCCTGCCCCAGTGGAGCTTACAATCTATATTCCCTAGCACATTTTACACATAGGGTTAATTTGGATTGTGGGAGGAAACCAGAGGAAACCAACGCAAGCACGGTGAGAATATACAAACTCCACACAGTTAGTGCCATGGTGGGAATCAAACCCATGACCTCAGTGCTGTGAGGCAGTAATGCTAACCATTACACCTTCTGTACTGCCATAACCATGAATAATGGCAGAATAATGACATAAACACCATATTCTGATTAACCTCACATAGGCCCAAAACTCACAACTTTTGCCAACAACAATTTTCCCCTACAGTAAGAAAAGAAATATCATCTAAAAAGTTCACAGAAGACAAAAAGAAACAACAGTATCACTCCTGAGCTTTTTTGATGTAGATCCCTAATATTGAAAATTATGAGTAATATGTAATCACCTGCGAATTGCAGACAGGCTAAATATTTTGGCGATTTAGTTACTATACTTAAAGCAGTAGTTTAAAAAAAAAAGGTAAAACCAGGTTGTTTTTTACTTTTTAAGTGCTGCCTCTTTAAGTGTCGCAGCTAAATGCAGAGCTATACACAAACCCAATGGTTTACCTATATCTTCGATGTTTGTTAATCTGCACATGCACTGGATCTGTACCGCACATGTGCAGATTTGTGATTGCACAAAGGACATGATTGATACGTTGCAGCCTTTTGGGGAATGGGAAGGGGCAGAGACACCCAGTGTTCCAGAAAACAGCGGGTGTGTCACCCACATTCTCTGGGCGTGCTGAGGCCAGTGACTGCGTCCTTCAACACAGCTTCACTGGTCCTGGACATGTGAAATTATCGGACATCCTGAGTAACCTGAGGGTTAATCAAATCTCCGATGTTCATGCAGATGATACAATGCAGCAGCGCTTCAGAGAAGATCACAGTAGGCATCTAGTTACACCAGACACCCCGATGGCATTTGCATATTAGCTTACATACTGTAGATGCAGCAGGTGTGCTACTGTGCTCATGTCAGAATTATGCCCTGCAACTTGTAGGATATCATATACCCCTGTATATGCAAGGCTGCAACTAGGGGGTCATGTTCCCCGGGCGCCGAATTTTAGGGGTGCTGATACCACCACCTGGCTCCCTTGGCCAACTGCTCTTCCACCCCCACCTGCCAAGCTTGCGGGGTACCGTGTGGCCGCTGCCAGGACCACTAGCGATGGGATCTTTCCAGACACGGCCGGGCGTGACCCTACAGTCAGCGGTGCAGCGCAATGTCATAGGTCATGTTGCCATCCGCATATCATGCTGAGGCAGGCTGCGGTGTAAGGTGGTGGGACTTGGAGTTGAGGATGGTGATGGGTTTGAGAAAGAGGATGGGGCTGGTGGATGAAGAAGGTCATGGGGCTGGGGGCTGAGGATGGTGATTGGCTGCGGATGGGATGTGACTGAGGAAACTGATGGGGCTGAGGAAGGTGATGGTACTGAGGAAGGTCTGTGGGCTGAGAAAGGTGAAAGGGGCTTTGGCTGAGGATGGTCATGAGGCTGAGAAAGGTGATGGGGCTGTGGCTGAGAATAGTGATGGGGCTGAGAAAGGTGATGGGCTGTTTTGGGGGATGGTGATTGGGGCTGTGGCTGAGGATGTTGATGGGGGCTGTGGCTGAGGAAGGTGATGTGGCTGTGGCTGAGGATTGTGATGGGGCTGTGGCTGAGGATGGTGATGGGGCTGAGAAAGGTGATTGGGCTGTGGCTGAGAATGGTGATGGGGCTGAGAAAGGTGATGGGGCTGTTTCTGGTGATAGGTATTGTGGCTGGGGATGTTGATGGGGGCTGTGGAAGGTGATGAGGCTGTGGCTGAGGATTGTGATGGGGATGTGGCTGAGGAAGGTGGTGATGGGCTGAAAAGGATGATGCGGGACTGAGGATGGTGATAAGGGGCTGAGGACAGTGTTGAAGGGCTGAGGAAAGTGATGAGGACTGAGGACCGTGAGGGAGGGTATTGGATCAAGTTCCAACCCACTGGCCTGGTCTGGACTCTCTGGAGGAAGGTACTCACTGGTCTGGACTTTCTGGAGTGTCTGGAGGCTGGTCTGCTGTGATTAGCTCTGCAGCTATCTATGGCAGCCCAGCACGTGAGGTCAGACTTCTATAGGGGGCTGGAGGAATTCATTTTTGCTTTATCTTTTTTTCTGGCTGTAGGGGCAATAAATCAATGTGATTTTTTTTTTCCTGAGTGAGCCGTCATTGAATTTAAGTTGTCTAATTTTTTGTTGTGTGTGATGTGTGTGTAATATTTTTTCCCTGTCAGGGGCAATGTGTATGTTTTTTCCCTGTGGGGGACCATGTGCGTGTGTCTTTTTCCCTTGTGGGTGCTATTGTGTGTTTTATTCCCCTGTGGGGATCAATGCTTATATATGTGTGTGTGTGTTTGGGGGGCGGGGGTCACCAAATTACTGCCTTGCCCCTAGTGGCAAGAATCTAAGCTTCATGGTATGTGCAGTGTACAATGTACCTTGTAGCTTATACTACAGTACAATGCATACAGCATTTCTTATTTATGAGTTTACTGTAAATGTGCTATGGATAAAAAATGTGCCATTTGACAAGAAAAAAAAAAGGGTGGCATTTAATTTACGGTATTTCATTTGTTGTACAATTGGAATCCCACAGTGAGAATCCTGCATTTTCCCCTGGTTACAACCACTAAATAACTGCAGAATATTATCTATTCTTCTCCACTGTCTTTAACAAGGTTGAAACTGAACTAGATCCATTTTTTGCAATCTAAAGCTGACCAAGATTTTAGTCCACAGACATGATAAATTGCTCCAAGTTCGGCAACCCTGAATTGATTCTCTGTGAACTTCCACTTTGCATTTTCCATTCTTCTCTCTACATGCCCAGTTTGCTTAGACATGCTTTCCTCTCTCCAAAGTGTTATATTCCTTGCCTTTGCTAAACATATTTCAAGGTTAAAAAGAACACGTATGTATAATATATATATATATATATATATATATATATATATATATATGCCAAAACGGATGGGCACTCACCCTGCCCCGGTGCCTTCTGGAAACTGTAGTATATGCAACAAATCCTAGCATGCAGCGGCACTCAGGGACAGACTCATGGAAATTCAAAACAAACGGTGTTTATTCCATTCTGGTGCAAAGAAAGACCATCCAACGCCCGAAACGTTGGATGGTCTTTCTTTGCACCAGAATGGAATAAACACTGTTTGTTTTGAATTTCCATGAGTCTGTCCCTGAGTGCCGCTGCATGCTAGGATTTGTTGCATATATATATATATATATATATATATATATATATATATATATATATATATATATATATATATATATATATATACAGTATATATAGACTCTCTGAATTTTATATAAACAATCATTAATGTTTTTGTGATCACATTATCCATACCTCCCAACTGTCCCGATTTTCGTGGGACAGTCTTGTTATTTTGGTCGCAGTGTCCCACGGTGGGGGGCAGTTGGGAGGCTCTGTCACTCGCTGCGCAGCAGTGAATAAATGCTGTGCGCATGCGCACAGCATCTATTTAGTGGAGACAGAAGGAGAGGGGGCATGCCAGCAGCTCCCAGAGCGCTGGGCATGCCCCCTCAGTGATTAAAACAGGGGCGTGGCTCGAAATCGCGGGCCCTCCTGTGAAGCCACGCCCCCTTTTCAGTAGGACATGCCCCCTTTTCGGGCGCGCCTGTAAAGATGTCCCTCTTTCCATCTCTCAAATGTTGAGAGGTATGCATTATGTCATGCACCTCTGGTAGCTTATCTAATCTAGCTTGTGTCAGCTATTTTCTTAGGTGCGTTACAGCAGGTGTGCTTGGTTACTGCCTCACCTTTAAAAGTCAAGGAGCTCTGAGCTTTAAACCAGTCATACCTAAAGCCTAATTCTAAAGTGATAGCAATTGCTATGTTTATAATTCCATGCCTGCCATATAACCCTTTCCAGGAGGGACAAAATTCTCTGTTCCTGGGCTTCCCTCTTATGATTGCCCTCACTTGGATTGAAAACAGGTGACAGCAATCCTAAAGTAAGAGGAACAGAGCAATGTGTCCCTCCTGGAATGGATCAAGAGGGTTATTCAGACCTGATCGCTGCTGTGCGTTTTTGCACAGCGGGCTATCAGCAATAGACTGCGCATGCATATGCAGCGCAATGCGCACGCGCATCAGCAAACAACAGGTATCGCCAGACAGTGACAGGCTGGTGCCAAAATTTCAATCGCACATGCGTTCGCAATGTGCTTAACAGGAAGAGGATGTTTGTGGGTGGTAACTGACCAGTTTCTGGGAGTGTCAGGGAAGACGCAGGCGTTTTTAGGGAGGGTGTGTGACATCAGCTCTGGCCCCAATCAGCCTGTTCTCATCGCACTATAGGAGTAAGTCTTGGGCTGCGCACACACTGCACACACTGGAAAAATCATTCAATGGTGAGTGAGGTGCGAACAGATTTGCTGTCCGCTGACTGAGGGTTTTTTTTGCAGCTTGGAGTACACATGAGATCGCACACTTGCACGGCGAATATATACTGTAGGGGCATGCCCAGCACTCTTCAACATGCTGCGTATTCTCCAGAGTCTTTCCCTACACTGTGAAAAATGTTGTGCACATCACACGCCACCTATTACTAAGCCCCATTATTTATTATGGCATGTTATTATGGTTAGTGCAGAGCTTCTGTGTGTTAGCGCCGGGAGGCGCGCGTCCCGGCCGTTGCCTAGGATCCGGGACACCGTGTCTCCCGCTGACCCCCGCCCGGCACCTAGCAACAGGCAGATGTCGGGCGCAAGGTCTCCTGCTCCCCGCCTGGCGCCTAGCAATGGGCCGACGCTGGGCGCAAGGTCTCCTGGTTCCCATTCGGTGCCTAGCAACAGGCTGACGCCAGGCGCTGGGAGCTGCCACACTCCTAGGCAACGGGGACGCCGGTAGCAGACGGCGTTCCCCGTTGCTTAGTTTCCGTTAGTATGTGCAGCAGGACAGCTGCACTTAGTTTATTAATCAGGTCTGTGATTGGACATAGCTCATTTATATTCTCTCCCAGTTTACTCTCAAATTGCTGGTGATAGTTCCTGTTTCCTGTGAGAACTTGTGAGCCCTGTGAACGCCAGAGATTTGGACACCTTGGCCAATATTTACTAATATTTGTGATTGTGTAGTGTTTAAACTCGTCTTGTATCGGGTGCATTTTCATGCAACTTTTTGAAACATATATACGCCAAGTTACGAAGCAGGCGACTTTATGCTTTTCGTGTTTTCCGATGTCGATGCCAGTCGGGTTTTTTTGGACCATTCTCGGCCGTCATTGTCATTTGCATACGTCTTTTGGTTGTTTTTACCGGTATTTTTTCTAAGTTAAATGCGGCAGGGTTTTTTTAAGACCCCGGACGCATTTTCACTTTTAGTTTCGATTTTCATCCCCGTTCGTGATTGGTTGTGTTTCAGATGGTAGGAGTGTCTGTGCGCAACCAAATACGCCCCAAACCGTCCCCACCTCGTGGGTTTAGTTAGTGGTGAGGAGGAGGGAGGTTGTGCTGTGGAGGTAGGTGAATTAGTGTTTTGGCGAGGAGTGTTGGTATCGATTTCTGAGTGTGGTATTGTGCTTGTAAGTCGTCTTGTCATTCTTGTAGTCTTGTTTTTTGTGGTTTTGTCTCATTTTTGGTCCAAGTTATTTTTCTTTATAGTCCCTTGTCAGTGTGTGTGTGTGTGTGTGTGTGTGTGTGTGTGTGTGTGTGTGTGTGTGTGTGTGAGTTGTGTAGTGGTAGTGGAGGAGTGTGTTGTTGTTTTTTCTTCTTCCTGTGTTAAGTGTTTAGACACACAATTATGTGTGACTCAGAGGTGGATGAGGTGGAGGGTGTGAGTGAGGGGAGGAGGTCGGTCAGGTGGAGGAGGTGAGTGTTAGTAAGGTTAGTGAGGTGGAGGAGGTGGGTGAGGTTGCTGCAGCAGCCTCAAGTGACAGTGATAGTGACAGTCAGAGTGCTTCGCAGCCACGCACCACTACTAAGACTGGGCGGAATGTCAAGTTTAGTTTTGCTGAAAATGTGGTATTGGTGCGTGAGCTGATGAAGTATCAGCGGCAGCTATTTGGGCCTGAGTCCGCCAAGGTGCCAACACGGAGGAAGACGGTGTTGTGGGCGAAAGTTGTTGCTGCTGTCAATAGTGAGGGGGTGGTCAAGCGGACGGAGGACACGTGCCGCAAATGGTACTATGACATAAAGCGACGCGTCAAGTCCAAAATGGCCAAGGAGGCGAAGTCGGCTCGAAAAACCGGTGGTGGGCAGCCCTATATTGCAAGATATCTGGAGTATGAGGAGCCCATGCGGAGTGTAATACCTCCTGAAGTAGTCTCTGCAACCCATGTCCGAGATTCAGATAGGCCCAGGAAGAATGGTGAGCATGTGTATTTGCATTAACATTCTATGACCTTATTATTATTATTTTTTAAATGTGTGTCATGTCACGTTGCATATGACTCCCATCTTCAAGTGTGTGTCAGCAAATACATTGTTTTGGGTAATGTTTTATACAAAAGCCAATGTAACATCTTACTTTATTGTATGTCATGTGTTTTTTTCCAGTACATTTTGCATGTGTAGTTTGGACTTGGTGTGTCATTGAATTGTCCTGCAATAATGTTTTCCTTTTGGACATTTTTGGATGTTTAATTTGGCCTATGTTTTATATTTAGGTTATCCATGTGCAATGTTTCCAAAACAGTGGTTGTCATGTTAGAGGCTGGAGTAGTGGAAAGTGGTTTGGAAACCACTTACATGTGTAATGTCATTATTACAGAATCTAATATTTTTTTTATTAAAAACCACTATTTGTTTGTTCAGTTAGAGTTTGTATTTGTACCGTGACACAACACTGCAGTCTAATTTTTTTATTTGTGTTTTTTTTTGTTTGGCTCATATAGTGGTAATGTGTGTTTGGAGTGCCATATCACACAGCAATTTCTATATTGCATCTGTAATATTTTTCATTTCATTACAAAATTAAGATGTGTGTGTTTTTGGTTGTTAATGTATGTATTATTACTTGTGGCCTATGTCAGTGTCCTGTACATGTTTTCCTGTGTTGAACTTTCCATAGTGCATATGGCTATTGGACAATGTTTATTGTTTTATGTAGTGGTTTTTTTTTTGGTTTCCGGTCATTATGTTTTTCAGAAAAATAAAGCAAGCATTTCTTAAAGAATAAATGTTTATAAGCATAATGGGTGGATGTATCAACAATAGCATGAATACATTTTTTTTTCTTTTACAGTGTTTGAAAAAAGCAGTACTACTCGTCCTCCAGTAACTCCCATCACATCTGAGGATGATGACGCTGCGGAAGCAGGTAAAGTGTCCATTGTAGTATAGGGTATGTTTGTAAAAGAATGGGCATAACAAAATTTAACTTTCATTAATAGGTCCATCAAAAGAAGTCTGGAGCAGCAGAAGTGGGACTTCTGGAAGACACCACCACAAAAATCCTGTGGCAGCAAAGAAAGCAAGGGCTGATGTCCAGGGCCAACCACAGCAGGCTACCCCGCCACGAAGATTATCCACAGTATGTTCGGTCCCCCCACTCCAAATTTTGGACACACCTCCAAGACGTCATCCACACTCCCCTCATCTTGATTGTGAGTATCAAACTGAAATAAATGTACACAATTTCAGATCGTTAACAAACTTTTTTCTTAACCGCATTAAGTAAAAACACATCAAAAACTTAAATAATTACCGAAGTAAGTAAAACATGAAATGGAATCCAAACAAAATGGCCTTGTCCACATCCAGTAAAGATATGTATGTTCACTTGAGGCATACAGTAGCACATTGTGTGTAAGATGCTGCAACAGAAACTCATGTTTAATTTTTGCAAATAGTAAGGTTGATTTTCAAATTTTATCATGTGTGTTTGAGCTCACATTGCCAAATACATATCAAAACATTACTATGTTTGTTTGAGAAAAGCTATAAGGTAACACATTATGGGTTACAATGTGTTTTTATGTTGGAGTATGTCTGATCTACAATAAAACTAAAGTGTTTGCTTTCACAATTAAGTAACCAGAAACATTTGCCACAAACAGGCATATGTATGTATTTAAGTTAAGAGTGATGATGTTGCTAGGCAGAATATCTGAAAGCAACAGTGAATGACATGTGTTCCATGTGTAGTGATTTGTTTTCATTTATCAAACATATGGATAGCTAACGGCGAATTTTTATACATTTCAGCTTCTAGTCCTGGTAACAGCATCCCTCCGCAACAACTGCAACACAGTGACATGGAGGAGACAATCATCTTAGAAATGCAGCCATTAAGCCAAGGAATCAGCCCCCCAGCACCTGTGAGTACACCACCACAGCAAAGCACACCACCACCACAACACAGCCCAACAACACCAGTAACACAAGACCCTGATCAGGTGTTTTGGACCATTTGGGCTAGACAGCAGGCCACTAATGAAGATTGCCTGCGTAGGCAGACACAAATGTTTGCAAGCCTACCATGTCACCTCAGAAGAATCATCAGAAATCTGAGTAGACAAAATGAACAAACAACCAGAATTGGCAATACCATGGAACTCATGCGTACAGACATTACACAGGTCATGGGCAACTTACAGCGCATAATGGAAGAACAGCACAGACTAATGGAAGAACAGCACAGACAACAGCAAAGTTATATGAACATTTTTCAAAACAATCAAAAGATTAATGAAAGTTTATTCCGAATTGTAGACAATCAAAATGCTGCTACACGTGAACTCAATACCACCCTCACTAACCTGAATGAAACAGATCCATGCACCAACAGCAAACAAGCAGCAGTTCTGGTACGACTACTCCAAATATGACTCCAGTCTCATCACCACCAAGACGCTCCACTAGAGCACGACAACATGACAGTGCTATTGGCAAAGGGCAGGACAAGCAGGCACCCAAAAAAATGAAAATAAAACAAACAAATTTAACATTTCTGAGAAGTAATTCAAAATAGTTAGTAAGTGTATGTTTGGCTAAATACATATAACACTTAGCTCCTTGACAATTTATACAAATTCATTAATTATAAGTGCTACAAACAACAGCATCAAATTTGTATGCACATTTATTCTTTACCATCTTTGTTTATTTTTGGAGGAGGGAAATGTTGTTGGAGCTGCACATACATGTTAGCAGGAAGTAACCATACCACTTGGTTTTTTTTATAATCATTACTCTTTCTAGATTCCAATAATTCTCATATCCTGCAGCCAATCCAAATTACAATGTGATTGTTAACTATTTTACCTTTCTTCTCTATACAACATTACAAGAATAACACAATTGAGTTGCGTAAAAAGCTTTTAATATGTTGTCATTGAATTGAGATAATTCATTGCCAAAATGAATGTCATTATTGTTGGGCCATGTTTGTGTGTGTTAAAAATGAGTAATAATGTTATTACACATGATGCAGAAACAAAAAAAAAAGAAATTCTAAACCAAAACACAAATGATGTGGATAATAATGTATATATGTGGCAAACTGTGTATTTCCTTACAAATCAGCAAGTTTAATGCAGCAAACATTACAAAATAAATTATTTTTGATGAGAGTAAGTTTGTATCCCTTAAATGTGATGGAGCATCACACATAGGGACACATGTATTCCTCAAGGCTAACATACCGTGTTTCCCCGATAATAAGACCTATCCCGAAAATAAGCCCTCCCCTTACTGTGTAAGATTCCTCTAAAATAAGCCCTCCCCCGAAAATAAGCCCTATTGAGATTGCTACTGTAGTGAAGGTGATCCCCTGCGCTACACGCGACATTACGGTACCCTCTGTATGCACCGTCCCCCCCCGCCCCCGGGTGAAACGCACGCCGCGCTCCGAGCTGCATCCAATCAGAGCTGCAGCAGTGAGCGCGTCATCCTGTTCTTCCCCAGTGATTTGCTTGCTGGCGCCATTGAGAGCAGTGCCGCGGAGGAGAGCTGAGGCAGGACAACATAAAAACCCGGTATGTAAGCGGGAGTGAGGGGGCATGATGGAGGATAAAAGGGGCATGATGGAGAATAAAAGGGGCATGATGGAGGATAAAAGGGGCATGATGGAGGATAAAAGAACTCAGGGGGCACGATGGAGGATAAAATAAGCACTCAGGGGGCATGATGGAGGATAAAAGAAGAACTCAGGGGGCATGATGGAGGATAAAATAAGCCCTCCCCTGAAAATAAGCCCTCTGGTGTTTTTCTGTCCAAAAAAAATAATAAGACAGTGTCTTATTATCGGGGAAACACGGTATTATATGTTGAGGACTGTTTATTTAGAACACAGGTTCTCAAACTCAGCCCTCAGGACCCCACACAGTGCATGTTTTGCAGGTCTCCTCACAGAATCACAAGTGACATAATTAGCTCCACCTGTGAACCTTTTAAAATGTGTCTGTAAGTAATTCATACACCTGTGCTTCTACTGGGTTACCTGCAAAACATGCACTGTGTGTGGTCCTGAGGGCCGAGTTTGAGAACCTGTGCATTAGGACGTCCAACACAATCATAAAGTAAAATACTAAATAAATTACTATGTGGATTATGTGTGCTTGTAATAAATTATCAGTGCAAGTTTACGAACACTTATCCAGACTTAATGCATGCCACTCATAATCTGTTGTTTAGATTAAAAAAACCCACAAGACACATGTGACATTTGTTTTGCATAAAGCGAGGGTATGTTTGTATGTCTCAAGGAGACAGACACATTCTGAGTAATGGTTTTTACACTAAAAATGGGCCAACATCTATTTATGATTACACAACAAATGGAATAAGCAAAACAAACTTACCTTAGAAATAGCGAGTGATGAGCTCTTGCCTAACCTGCCTCCCTACATCTGTACTCCAAGTATCACCAGATGTCTCTAATTCCTCTGCTTGCTGGCTGATTTCTTCATCCTCCTCCTCCTCAACATGTGGCAGATGTTGTTTCAAACACATGTTATGAAGAAAGCAGCAGCAGAACACAATTTGAGTCACCTTGGAGGGACTATACAACAAAAGGCCACCAGACTTATCCAGACACCGAAACCTAGATTTCAGCACACCAAAACATCTTTCTATCACATTCCGCGTGGACTTATGTGCATTATTGTAATTGTGTTCAGCAGGGGTATCAGGTCTGGACAATGGAGTTAGAAGCCAAGAGAAACAGCCATATCCTCCATCACCTAAAAGACAGATATAGTAACGTGATTCATGTTAAGATACAGCAACACATAAGTAACACACTGTGGGGCAGATGTATTAACCTGTAGAAGGCATAAGGAAGTGATAAACCAGTGATATGTGCAAGGTAATAAAGGCAGCGGACAATCTGTTGCTAAATGTTCATTTACATATTGGAGCTGATTGGCTGGTGCCTTTATCACCTTGCACATATCACTGGTTTCTCACTTCCTTATGCCTTCTACAGGTTAATACATCTGCCCCTGTATTTGGACAAAGTATACGCAGGCCTACACATATCAAATTACATACCCAGCAGCCATCCATCTGGCATTTGTCCGTCCTCAAACTTATCAAAGAGGGATGACTGACTGAGGATGAATGAGTCATGGCAGCCCCCAGGGTAACCAGCAACAACACTCATTATTTTGAGATTTGCATCACAAACCACCTGCACATTTGTGGAAAGTTCGAAATGGCGATTAGTATATATGTGCTGCCTGCCCCTAGGTGGTCTCAGCTGAATGTGTGTGCAATCTATGGCTCCAAGCACATTGGGCATGCCAGCCAGCTCATAGAAATCTACCCTGATGGCATGCCACTGAGACTCCTGGGTAGGGAAGCAGATTGAGGCATCAATGTGGGGCTGCAAAACAGCCAACACCTGTGTGTATATTTTAAAGAACAATAAACATGAGATTTTAGGACAGAACTGGCCACCGAGAAATTAAAACAAACAAAAAACAGAAGAGGTAGTTAGGTATACATCACCTGTGTTAATATTCTGGAAAATGAGGGCTGTGAGATTCCTATGACATCCCCAGACACAGCCTGAAAGCTGCCAGTAGCCATAAAGTGCAACACAGCCAGGAGTTTGTGCAGGCCTGAGACAGAGCGAGAGCGTGCTGTCTCAGGGTCTAGGCCCAGTTTGACAAGGTCATACAGACAGAAAATGTTGTTACGATTTAGACGGAACATCTGTATGACCTTATCATCGGACAATGCGTTCAAGTTTATACGCGCCCTAAAAAAACGAGGCCTCCACGGAACCTGTACAACCTGCTGACCATGTTCAGTTTGTTGGCCCTGGTTACTTACAGGCTGATGTCTGAGTCTGAGGAATCCCACAGCACACAAAATATCACTGGTACACAGTCCTGCTGCCATTTCTGAGTGTAGGTGGATTGAATTGGGCCTAACATCCTTTTATAGGCATCCGTATTCAGGTGTGATTGATTTTTGAGATGCAACACATGTAAACACGATTGAAAAAAGCAGGTATATTTTTTTGCCGCTTTTTTTACCGAATCGCCAAAAAAATACGACCGCAATTGAGCACTCAGAAACTAACACCCAAATACGAATGAATAGTAAATTCCCGTATTGTATGAAATAACAGCCGCGTTTGACCGATGGTCTATTCATTCGTATTTCTGAACTTTGCTAATCAAACCATTACGAATAGTCTAAACACTGCCGAGATTGGTGCTTAGTGAATTCACGGATTGGGACTTAGAAAAAAAAACACAAATCGGACAAACTCGAATTCTTAGTAAATTTTGGCCCTTGTCTGAACATTGTTCTGGTCAGATCCATGTTGCCAAAGATTTCAGGTTTTGTGTGGAACCTCCACACAGACTCTTGCTTAGCGCATTTATTTAATTATTATTATTACCACCCTGTGCAATGTTGCATTTATAAACAGTTTTTGGTTGCTAATATCATCCTGTGCATTGTTGCATGTACTGTACATTCTGATTGTGTTAAATCTATATTCCAACCTGTGCATTGTTGCACTCATGTGCATTCAGTTATTTCTCTAGTTGTGTGTAGTGCAGCGGTATCTAGGTAGTGTTCAGTGAACGTCTTACCATACTGCAACTTACTCTTGCCCAGCCTCCAATAGTTGCCTTGTCCATACATAAGACCTGGGGGCATCTGAGTACGGGGTGGACCTAATTCACCCTGGAAAGATGGCTGCTATAGGAGAAGCCTAGCATCGCAGGAGGCTAAAAGACTTCCAGGCAAGGGTACTTGCGTGAGCATCACCAAGAACCACCAGGTAGCCCATAGCACACTGTAGTCCACGTAACACTGTGATTTATACTTAAACAATGTGGTCACATACCATGCTCACACCAGATCTAGAATTGGTAAGTGCAATGGATTAATGACTTATACTGTATATATACAGTAATTAAAAATTCCTAATGGCAGGTTATTAGTATGGGTCCTTGCATTTGCTGTCTACATATTAGAAAGTACACTGTGATATGTAAGACCTGGATAAATTTATATAAAATGACAGTATTAGGGACACAGTGATTACCATGTCACTGTGACCTGATGCAGAGCCGAAACTAGGGAGGGGCTAGGGGGGCATGTGACCCGGGCGCTGGATTGGATAGGGCGCTGGGATCAGCTGCATCTGACACAGCAGAGAAGGTAGTGTAGAAAAATGGGATTTGTAGTCATGTGTGCTACTGCTTAGACTTTATGCAGTAACAAACAGACTACAAATCCCATGATGCATTGCACCGCTGCTGGAGCTTCAGTAGTCAGGACAGCGTGTGTAGCTTCCCTTCCTCAGCGGCGAAAAAGTATACCAGCCGCCCGCCCTAGCTATGAAAGTGGTCATGCTGCTGACCTTTCACTTGCCCCACACAGAGCTGCATTCAGGCTGAGTCGCTGACAGCACAGTGATGGATGTAAGCACTGAGCAGGACGGCAGCCTTCACCTCCACCTTAGTAAAGAGCGAGAGGACTGGAGGTAAAACACACACACACACACACTGTCACTCTCTCTCTCTCATACTCACTGTGACTGGTGTTAACCCCTGCAGTTCATTTATACTGTAGTTTTCTTAAACTTATATACAGTATATTGCCCTAATCTATAAATGCTGAGACCGCTTATTTTCACCACTGTGACAACTACAGAATATATATATATATATATAGTGTATGTGGGTGTGTACACACACACACACACACACACATATATATATAAATATATATATATATAGTCGGAAATAAATGGCGTCACTCCAGGTCTTGCAATCATCAAAATGTGTATTTAAAAAATTAACACAGTGCCAACATTTCGGGGCCCGTAGCCCCTTTGTCAAGGTGTGTGTGGTATAACAGAAAATCATCTTACCTTATACCACACACACCTTGACAAAGGGGCTACGGGCCCCGAAACGTTGGCACTGTGTTAATTTTTTAAATACACATTTTGATGATTGCAAGACCTGGAGTGACGCCATTTATTTCCGACCGTCTGTATACATTGCTATGGAGGGCACCCAGGCAAATTGAAACCGTAGGACCAGGAGTGCCGGGTAATACTGCTACTATATATATATATATATATATAGTATTATACCATGAGTGTATTACTGGGGTCTGCTGGTCTGAGGGATATCTGTTTTGAATTTTGTTGTTTGTTTATTACTTACTTATTTTTTTTCTTTTATATTTTTTTTTATTTTTCCATGTAATTCTGTATTTAACATATTTCCTTTTTGTGTGTGTGTGTGTGTGTGTGTGTGTGTGTGTGTGTGTGTGTGTGTGTGGGGGGGCGCTAAATTACTGTCTTGCCCCGGGTGCCGTTAGTCCTAGTTTCGGCCCTGCCTGATGAGGTCACAGTGACATGGTAGGTTGGTTCACATTTTTGGCCAAAATTGTGTTAAGAACCTAAATTTTACTCCCTGTTAAACTGTAGAGTTTATTTTAATTATTTTGATTACCACTACTCTTAGTGCTTAGAGTGTGCACCTGTATTTTCTTTTTTTGCATGTGTTGCACCTGTTATATTTAAAATGAGGATGTGCAGAGGATCCTCCCCTTTAATCTGTAATTATGTATGTTTGTACACTTGAAGGTGGAGACTCCTTCTACTGTACCTGGATTAGCACCCCTCCCACCTGCCCATTGGTGCTTTAATTAGAAAGGGTCCTTGCATTTGCTGTCTACATAGTAGAGTGGGCACTATGATAGGTAAGACCTGGATACATTTATATAATATGACAACATTATTGGTCAAAATTGTGCAAAGAACCTACATTTTTACTCCATATTAAATTGTCAAGTTTAGTATAATTGTTCTGATTACCATTGTTCTAAGTGCTGATAGTATGCATTTTCCTTTTTTTTCTGTGCGACACTACAAGTCTCAGCAAGTTTGCACATGTTAAGTTTACAATTAGGGCATGCAGTCTAGTCCACCACCCCAAGTTCCCCGCCCCCACCACCATCTTTATGTCCCATTGCTGCACTGGGAGTCCTTGGTAGGGTGGGGAGCTCGGGCTCCTACTATGCTTGTCAGAGACAATTTGAACAGTTCTGGTGCACAGGGTTGGATATTGTAAATCAGCAACATCATTATTTATCCCAAAGAAATATATTAAGAACAGTATAACGCCATAGTCAATTCACTATAGACAGATTTCTCAATGAAAAAAAGTTATACTCAAGCTCTCTACATATAGTGCTGAGTATGCATAAAAAATAGCTGTAATTCAAGACAAGTGTATCACATATATGGCAAAATTGATCCCACAGAGAGCATCTAAGGACATTTCAGCGCGATAACTTATCCAATATGGGGATATTATGCTAAGTTTAGTTTAAACAAATCTTGAGTTATAGTAGTCCTTATTCAGGAAACGTCCCCTTACTTTAAATCCCTCAAAGAACTCTGGCCCTCATTCCGAGTCGTTCGCTCGGTATTTTTCATCGCATCGCAGTGAAATTCCGCTTAGTGCGCATGCGCAATATTCGCACTGCGACTGCGCCAAGTATCTTTGCTATGAAGATAGTATTTTTACTCACGGCTTTTTCATCGCTCCGGCGATCGTAATGTGATTGACAGGAAATGGGTGTTACTGGGCGGAAACACGGCGTTTTATGGGCGTGTGGCTGAAAACGCTACCGTTTCCGGAAAAAACGCAGGAGTGGCCGGAGAAACGGGGGAGTGGTTGGGCGAACGCTGGGTGTGTTTGTGACGTCAAACCAGGAACGACAAGCACTGAACTGATCGCACAGGCAGAGTAAGTGTGGAGCTACTCTAAAACTGCTAAGTAGTTTGTGATCGCAATATTGCGAATACATCGGTCGCAATTTTAAGATGCTAAGATACACTCCCAGTAGGCGGCGGCTTAGCGTGTGTAACTCTGCTAAATTCGCCTTGCGACCGATCAACTCGGAATGAGGGCCTCTGTTTTTCTTTCTTGTATCTACATGGAGTCCACCTAGGGATTTAAATCAAAGGGACTATTGCTGAACAAGAAATGCTATAGCTCAAGATTCATTTAAACCAATACAAACCATTAGCATAATATCGCCCTATTATATCACCCTACTGTATAAATTATCCAGCTGTAATAATCTTAGATGCTCTCTATGGAAATACTCTGTCATATACTGTATATATGATCTACTTTTCTAGATTCAGTACAATATTTGCATGAAGAGAGGTTGATCTTATGTTTTTCATTGCTCAATCTGTCAATAGGGATTTTTTTACAGTCATACTGTATGAATGTTTTTTAATATATATTTTTGGTATAAATAAATAATAAGATTTTACTTACCGATAAATCTATTTCTCGTAGTCCGTAGTGGATGCTGGGACTCCGTCAGGACCATGGGGAATAGCGGCTCCGCAGGAGACAGGGCACAAAATTTAAAAGTTTGACCACTAGGTGGTGTGTACTGGCTCCTCCCCCTATGACCCTCCTCCAAGCCTCAGTTAGGATACTGTGCCCGGACGAGCGTACACAATAAGGAAGGATTTTGAATCCCGGGTAAGACTCATACCAGCCACACCAATCACACCGTACAACTTGTGATCTGAACCCAGTTAACAGTATGACAAACGTAGGAGCCTCTGAACAGACGGCTCACAACAATAACAACCCGATTTTTTTGTAACAATAACTATGTACAAGTATTGCAGACAATCCGCACTTGGGATGGGCGCCCAGCATCCACTACGGACTACGAGAAATAGATTTATCGGTAAGTAAAATCTTATTTTCTCTGACGTCCTAGTGGATGCTGGGACTCCGTCAGGACCATGGGGATTATACCAAAGCTCCCAAACGGGCGGGAGAGTGCGGATGACTCTGCAGCACCGAATGAGAGAACTCCAGGTCCTCCTTAGCCAGGGTATCAAATTTGTAGAATTTTACAAACGTGTTCTCCCCTGACCACGTAGCTGCTCGGCAGAGTTGTAATGCCGAGACCCCTCGGGCAGCCGCCCAAGATGAGCCCACCTTCCTTGTGGAATGGGCCTTGACAGATTTAGGCTGTGGCAGGCCTGCTACAGAATGTGCAAGTTGGATTGTGCTACAAATCCAACGAGCAATCGTCTGCTTAGAAGCAGGAGCACCCAGCTTGTTGGGTGCATACAGTATAAACAGCGAGTCAGATTTTCTGACTCCAGCCGTCCTTGAAATATATATTTTCAATGCTCTGACAACGTCCAGCAACTTGGAATCCTCCAAATCGCTAGTAGCCGCAGGCACCACAATAGGCTGGTTCAGGTGAAACGCTGAAACCACCTTAGGCAGAAAGTGAGGACGCGTCCGCAGTTCTGCCCTGTCCGAATGGAAAATCAGATATGGGCTTTTATACGATAAAGCCGCCAATTCTGACACTCTCCTGGCTGAAGCCAGGGCCAGTAGCATGGTTACTTTCCATGTAAGATATTTCAAATCCACCGATTTGAGTGGCTCAAACCAATGGGATTTGAGAAAATCCAAAACTACATTAAGATCCCACGGTGCCACTGGGGGCACAACCGGGGGCTGTATATGTAGTACTCCTTTTACAAAAGTCTGGACTTCAGGAACTGAAGCCAATTCTTTCTGGAAGAAAATCGACAGGGCCGAAATTTGAACCTTAATGGACCCTAATTTGAGGCCCATAGACAATCCTGTTTGCAGGAAATGTAGGAATCGACCCAGTTGAAATTCCTCCGTCGGGGCCTTCCTGGCCTCACACCACGCAACATATTTTCTCCAAATGCGGTGATAATGTTGTGCAGTCACTAGAGATGAGCGGGTTCGGTTTCTCTGAAACCGAACCCGCACGAACTTCATGTTTTTTTCACGGGTCCGAGCAGACTCGGATCCTCCCGCCTTGCTCGGTTAACCCGAGCGCGCCCGAACGTCATCATGACGCTGTCGGATTCTCGCGAGACTCGGATTCTATATAAGGAGCCGCGCGTCGCCGCCATTTTCACACGTGCATTGAGATTGATAGGGAGAGGACGTGGCTGGCGTCCTCTCCATTAGAAATTAGATTAGAAGAGAGAGAGAGATTGTGCAGAGTCAGACAGAGTTTACCACAGTGACCAGTGCAGTTGTTGTTAGTTAACTTTTATTTATTTTAATATAATATATCCGTTCTCTGCTATATCCGTTCTCTGCCTGAAAAAAAACGATACACAGCAGCAGCCAGTCACACAGTGTGACTCAGTCTGTGTGCACTCAGCTCAGCCCAGTGTGCTGCACATCAATGTATAAAAGGCAAAGCTTATAATAATTGTGGGGGAGACTGGGGAGCACTGCAGGTTGTTATAGCAGGAGCCCCCAGGAGTACATAATATTATATTAATTTAAAATTAAACAGTGCACACTTTTGCTGCAGGAGTGCCACTGCCAGTGTGACTAGTGGTGACCAGTGCCTGACCACCAGTATAGTAGTATATTGTTGTATGTATTGTATACTATCTCTTTATCAACCAGTCTATATTAGCAGCAGACACAGTACAGTGCGGTAGTTCACGGCTGTGGCTACCTCTGTGTCGGCAGTCGGAACTCGGCAGGCAGTCCGTCCATCCATAATTGTATTACAATATATACCACCTAACCGTGGTATTTTTTTTTCTTTCTTTATACCGTCGTCATAGTGTCATACTAGTTGTTACGAGTATACTACTATCTCTTTATCAACCAGTGTACAGTGCGGTAGTTCACGGCTGTGGCTACCTCTGTGTCGGCAGTCGGCAGGCAGTCCGTCCATCCATAATTGTATTATTATTATAATATATACCACCTAACCGTGGTTTTTTTTTCATTCTTTATACCGTCATAGTGTCATACTAGTTGTTACGAGTATACTACTATCTCTTTATCAACCAGTGTACAGTGCGGTAGTTCACGGCTGTGGCTACCTCTGTGTCGGCAGTCGGCAGGCAGTCCGTCCATCCATAATTGTATTATTATTATAATATATACCACCTAACCGTGGTTTTTTTTTCATTCTTTATACCGTCGTCATAGTGTCATACTAGTTGTTACGAGTATACTACTATCTCTTTATCAACCAGTGTACAGTGCGGTAGTTCACGGCTGTGGCTACCTCTGTGTCGGCAGTCGGCAGGCAGTCCGTCCATCCATAATTGTATTATTATTATAATATATACCACCTAACCGTGGTTTTTTTTTTCATTCTTTATACCGTCGTCATAGTGTCATACTAGTTGTTACGAGTATACTACTATCTCTTTATCAACCAGTGTACAGTGCGGTAGTTCACGGCTGTGGCTACCTCTGTGTCGGCAGTCGGCAGGCAGTCCGTCCATCCATAATTGTATTATTATTATAATATATACCACCTAACTGTGGTATTTTTTTTTCTTTCTTTATACCGTCGTCATAGTGTCATACTAGTTGTTACGAGTATACTACTATCTCTTTATCAACCAGTGTACAGTGCGGTAGTTCACGGCTGTGGCTACCTCTGTGTCGGCAGTCGGCAGGCAGTCCGTCCATCCATAATTGTATTATTATTATAATATATACCACCTAACCGTGGTTTTTTTTTCATTCTTTATACCGTCGTCATAGTGTCATACTAGTTGTTACGAGTATACTACTATCTCTTTATCAACCAGTGTACAGTGCGGTAGTTCACGGCTGTGGCTACCTCTGTGTCGGCAGTCGGCAGGCAGTCCGTCCATCCATAATTGTATTATTATTATAATATATACCACCTAACCGTGGTTTTTTTTTCATTCTTTATACCGTCGTCATAGTGTCATACTAGTTGTTACGAGTATACTACTATCTCTTTATCAACCAGTGTACAGTGCGGTAGTTCACGGCTGTGGCTACCTCTGTGTCGGCAGTCGGCAGGCACCTCTTTTTTCTTTTCTTTTTCTTTGCATCATGTGCTGATTGGGGAGGGTTTTTTGGAAGGGACATCCTGCGTGACACTGCAGTGCCACTCCTAGATGGGCCCGGTGTTTGTGTCGGCCACTAGGGTCGCTTATCTTACTCACACAGCGACCTCGGTGCAAATTTTAGGACTAAAAATAATATTGTGAGGTGTGATGTGTTCAGAATAGGCTGAAAATGAGTGTAAATTATGTTTTTTGAGGTTAATAATACTTTGGGATCAAAATTACCCCCAAATTCTATGATTTAAGCTGTTTTTTAGGGTTTTTTGAAAAAAACACCCGAATCCAAAACACACCCGAATCCGACAAAAATAATTCGGTGAGGTTTTGCCAAAACGCGTTCGAACCCAAAACACGGCCGCGGAACCGAACCCAAAACCAAAACACAAAACCCGAAAAATTTCAGGCGCTCATCTCTAGCAGTCACCTCCTTCCTGGCTTTTACCAGGGTAGGGATGACCTCTTCCGGAATGCCTTTTTCCCTTAGGATTCGGCGTTCAACCGCCATGCCGTCAAACGCAGCCGCGGTAGTCTTGGAATAGACACGGTCCCTGCTGAAGCAGGTCCCGTCTTAGAAGTAGAGGCCACGGATCTTCCGTGAGCATCTCCTGAAGTTCCGGGTACCAAGTTCTTCTTGGCCAATCCGGAGCCACGAGTATCGTTCTTACTCCCCTTTGCCGTATAATTCTCAGTACTTTTGGTATGAGAGGCAGAGGAGGAAACACATACACTGACTGGTACACCCATGGTGTTACCAGAGCGTCTACAGCTATTGCCTGAGGGTCTCTTGACCTGGCGCAATACCTGTCCAGTTTTTTGTTGAGGCGGGACGCCATCATGTCCACCATTGGTCTTTCCCAATGGACCACAATCATGTGGAAGACTTCTGGATGAAGTCCCCACTCTCCCGGGTGCAGATCGTGTCTGCTGAGGAAGTCTGCTTCCCAGTTGTCCACTCCCGGGATGAACACAGCTGACAGTGCTAACACATGATTTTCTGCCCAGCGGAGAATCCTTGCAGCTTCTGTCATTGCCCTCCTGCTTCTTGTGCCGCCCTGTCTGTTTACGTGGGCGACTGCCGTGATGTTGTCCGACTGAATCAACACCGGCTGACCCTGAAGCAGAGGTTTTGCCAGGCTTAGAGCATTGTAGATTGCTCTTAGCTCCAGTATATTTATGTGAAGAGACGTCTCCAGGCTTGACCACACGCCCTGGAAGTTTCTTCCCTGTGTGACCGCTCCCCAGCCTCTCAGGCTGGCATCCGTGGTCACTAGGACCCAGTTCTGTATGCCGAATCTGCGGCCCTCTAACAGATGAGCACTCTGCAACCACCATAGCAGAGACACTCTTGTCCTTGTGGACAATTTTATCCGCTGATGCATCTGCAGATGCGATCCGGACCATTTGTCCAGCAGATCCCACTGAAAAGTTCGTGCATGGAATCTGCCGAATGGAATCGCTTCGTAAGAAGCTACCATTTTTCCCAGGACTCTTGTGCATTGATGCACAGATACTTTTCCTGGTTTTAGGAGGTTCCTGACTAGATCGGATAACTCCCTGGCTTTCTCCTCCGGAAGAAATACCTTTTTCTGAACAGTGTCCAGAATCATCCCTAGGAACAACAGACGTGTCGTCGGGATCAGTTGGGATTTTGGAAAATTCAGAATCCACCCGTGTTGTTGGAGCACTACTTGGGTTAGTGCTACTCCGACCTCCAGCTGTTCTCTGGATCTTGCCCTTATCAGGAGATCGTCCAAGTAAGGGATAATTAAGACGCCTTCTCTTCGAAGAAGGATCATCATTTCGGCCATTACCTTGGTAAAGACCCGGGGTGCCGTGGACAATCCAAACGGCAGCGTCTGAAACTGATAATGACAGTTTTGGACCACGAACCTGAGGTACCCTTGGTGTGAAGGACAAATTGGAACATGAAGGTAAGCATCCTTGATGTCCAAGGACACCATAAAATCCCCTTCTTCCAGATTCGCTATCACTGCTCTGAGTGACTCCATCTTGAACTTGAATTTTTGTATGTACAGGTTCAGAGATTTTAGATTTAGAATCGGTCTTACCGAGCCGTCCGGCTTCGGTACCACAAATAGCGTGGAGTAATACCCCTGTCCCTGTTGTAGGAGGGGTACCTTGACTATCACCTGCTGAGAATACAGCTTGTGAATGGCCTCCAATACCGTCGCCCTGTCGGAGGGAGACGTTGGCAAAGCAGACTTTAGGAAACGGCGAGGAGGGGACTTCTCGAATTCCAACCTGTAACCCTGAGATACTACCTGCAGGATCCAGGGGTCCACCTGCGAGTGAGCCCACTGTGCGCTGAAATGTTTGAGGCGACCCCCCACCGCCCCCGAGTCTGCTTGTAAGGTCCCAGCGTCATGCTGACGCCTTTGTAGAAGCCGGGGAGGGCTTCTTCTCCTGGGAAGGAGCTGCTTGTTGCAGTCTCTTACCCTTTCCTTTGCCTCGGGGCAAATAGGAATGTCCTTTTGCTCGTTTGTTCTTATAGGAACGAAAGGACTGCGGCTGAAAAGCCTGCGGCTTTTTCTGCTGGGAGGTGACCTGGGGTAAAAAGGTGGATTTTCCGGCCGTTGCCGTGGCCACCAGATCCGATAGACCGACCCCAAATAATTCCTCCCCCTTATACGGCAATACTTCCATATGTCGTTTGGAATCCGCATCACCTGACCACTGGCGCGTCCATAAACTTCTTCTGGCAGATATGGACATCGCACTTACTCTTGATGCCAGAGTGCAAATATCTCTCTGTGCATCTCGCATATAAAGAAATGCATCCTTTAACTGCTCTATAGTCAGTAAAATACTGTCCCTATCCAGGGTATCAATATTTTCAGACAGTGACTCCGACCAAGCCACGCCAGCACTGCACATCCAGGCTGAGGCGATTGCTGGTCTCAGTATAACACCCGTATGTGTGTATATACTTTTTAATGTATTCTCCAGCCTCCTATCAGCTGGATCCTTGAGGGCGGCCGTATCAGGAGACGGTAACGCCACTTGCTTTGATAAGCGTGTCAGCGCCTTATCCACCCTAGGAGGTGTTTCCCAGCGCGCCCTAACCTCTGGCGGGAAAGGGTATAATGCCAATAACTTCTTTGAAATTAGCAGTTTTCTATCTGGGGTAACCCACGCTTCATCACACACTTCATTCAGTTCCTCTGATTCAGGAAAAACTATCGGTAGTTTTTTCACACCCCACATAATACCCCTTTTTGTGGTACTTGCAGTATCAGAGATATGCAAAGCCTCCTTCATTGCCGTGATCATATAACGTGTGGCCCTACTGGAAAATACGTTTGTTTCTTCACCGTCGACACTGGATTCAGTGTCAGTGTCTGGGTCTGTGTCGACCGACTGAGGTAAAGGGCGTTTTACAGCCCCTGACGGTGTCTGAGACGCCTGGACAGGTACTAACTGGTTTGCCGGCTGTCTCATGTCGTCAACCGACTTTTGTAGCGTGCTGACACTATCCCGTAATTCCATAAACAAAGCCATCCATTCTGGTGTCGACTCCCTAGGGGGTGACATCACCATTACAGGCAATTGCTCCGCCTCCACGCCAACATCGTCCTCATACATGTCGACACACACGTACCGACACACAGCAGACACACAGGGAATGCTCTGATAGAAGACAGGACCCGACTAGCCCTTTGGGGAGACAGAGGGAGAGTTTGCCAGCACACACCCAAGCGCTATAAATATATATAGGGACAACCTTAATAAGTGTGTTCCCTTTATAGCAGCTCAAATATTATAAATATCGCCAATAAGTGCCCCCCCTCTCTGTTTTTACCCTGTTTCTGTAGTGCAGTGCAGGGGAGAGTCCTGGGAGCCTTCCTCGCAGCGGAGCTGGGCAGGAAAATGGCGCTGTGTGCTGAGGAGAATAGGCCCCGTCCCCTTTTCGGCGGGCTTCTTCTCCCGGTTTTTTTGGAACCTGGCAGGGGTTAAATACATCCATATAGCCCCAGGGGCTATATGTGATATATTTTAGCCAGAATAGGTATATTACATTGCTGCCCAGGGCGCCCCCCCCAGCGCCCTGCACCCTCAGTGACCGCTGGTGTGAAGTGTGCGGAGAGCAATGGCGCACAGCTGCAGTGCTGTGCGCTACCTCATGAAGACTGAGACGTCTTCTGCCGCCGGTTTCTGGACCTCTTCTCTATTCGGCATCTGCAAGGGGGTCGGCGGCGCGGCTCCGGTGACCCATCCAGGCTGTACCTGTGATCGTCCCTCTGGAGCTAGTGTCCAGTAGCCTAAGAAGCAAATCCATCCTGCACGCAGGTGAGTTCACTTCTTCTCCCCTAAGTCCCTCGTTGCAGTGAGCCTGTTGCCAGCAGGACTCACTGAAAATAAAAAACCTAACAAACTTTTTCTAAGCAGCTCTTTAGGAGAGCCACCTAGATTGCACCCTGCTCGGACGGGCACAAAAACCTAACTGAGGCTTGGAGGAGGGTCATAGGGGGAGGAGCCAGTACACACCACCTAGTGGTCAAACTTTTACATTTTGTGCCCTGTCTCCTGCGGAGCCGCTATTCCCCATGGTCCTGACGGAGTCCCAGCATCCACTAGGACGTCAGAGAAAATATTTTTTGTATATATTGATACTAATGGTAGTTTGAATTCTTAACAATAACCAGCCCTGTATACCAGCATTCTTCATATCTATTGTTTTTCACTGCGTTAGGAATTTTCTTTAGCCACCTGTGATTTAACCACTGTTAATTGCGTGCCAATTGTCTTAGATCTGGATACTGTTGTTTATTTCTTGAATGACTATTGTAAATTATTGTCAATTTCTATAAAAATAGATTTCATAGAAAAGCAGTCTCGTGGGTGGAGGGACTTTTTTAGGTATCGATTTTATGTGTTTGAAAGTTTATATTGCATCTGTTAAAACTCGCTTTTCCCTATAAAGTGTTTTGGTAAAATGCATAACACTTTCTATTGAAAGTAGAAAGCCACTATAATTACCAACACCTTATAAGTACCCTTAACGTTTATGTCTTTTTCAAGAAAAAATATTCTAAATAAACCCACTAAATAGGGAACAGCCTTAAATGCATATTTTCCACTACTTACCACTCATGTTCCCTTTATGAAAGATTCTTCACATGCCCCTTTTATGATATCAGACTGTTCCATGTGCCCCTTTGGGGAAATGTGAAGGCAAGACACATGCCGATTTTATTCCTGGTTCCTCCACATACCCCATATATGTACCTCCAGTAATAATTTCATTGCTTGCATACAGTGTATATGAAAATCACATACTGTATATACTGTAACTGACCTCCCTTTGAGAGTCCTCTAGCTGACTGCTCTCTGTACATGTAAGGTTATGTCTATGTTCCCTTCGTGATCAGGACCAGGAAGTGACAGCATGAGAGGGCAAAAAAGAACTTCTGCCCTTACAGCACCGTAATCTTTTACCTACTGTATTCTCCCTTTGTTTCAGGTTATTTTGTTTTATCTATGCATCATTGTACCCTCGCGGGCTCGCTTCGCTCACCACGCTTTGAGTTCAGTGTCTCACTCTGCTCCGCTTCGCTCACAACAGGTTACTATTCCAAATAGTTGGTGACATGGACCCAGGGGCTTTTGGGAAATGTCATCTCCATGAAGGGTAACTTGATGCTACTATACCTGTAATTGCACAGAGATGCTCCGAGATCAACTACACAGTTTCCTCTGCAGCTGCAGCCACAACCTCAAGTGACTTGTGAGGTGACAAGTCCTCTTGCTGCTGTGTGGATCATCTGATGCCTGGTGATCTGGGAGGGGCATTGCATAAAGCAGAGCATTACTAGGTTGACCATACTATCCCTTTAAACCGGGACGCTCATGAATTACACAGGTTCTGTGGCTGACTGACTACAAGCCTTTATTTCAGCTGGTTTTAATCAGCCACAGAACCTGTGTAATCCATGAGCGTTCTGGTTTAAAGGGATAGTATGGTAAGCCTAAGTATTACTGTATGACCTATCAGGGTATTTACCAATTGTGATACATGGGTCTTTAATAGAAGAGGAAGTTTGTTCCAGAGATTAATAGCAATTTTGTCTGAACAATGTCATATTAGCCAATGCAATGTTGAGCAACTCCAATTTCAAGGCCTCCACTGCAGAACAGTGGCGTGCGGTGAGGTCAGAGGCTGGTGAGGCACTACAGCCATAATGTCCGCCGAATCCTGCCGATGACCCCTACCGCCGCCGAGCCAATGCCTGCTACTGCCTCTGAGCCGATGCCTGCTGCCACCGCCAATGGCTTACAAACTCGCCCACCATCAACTGACCCAGCCCTCCGCCACTAATTTGCATCTCAATCCGATGCCGCCAATGTCCGCTGCCTGCCTGCTCATCATACTTGTGATATATTGTAAATTTTTATAGAAAAAAATTTAAATTAGTGTTTGGGAAGGGAGTGGGAGGAGGAAATGAATGCAATTTTGTTGTCCAGGGCTTCCATTAACTTAATGGAGAAGGGTTTGAATGGGTTAAAAAAATTAAAAAAAAAATGCGTGAGGTCCCCCTTCCTAAGTATAACCAGCCTCGGGCTCTTTGAGCCGGTCCTGGTTGTTTAAATACTGGGAAAAAATTGGACAGGGGTTCCCCGTATTTAGACAACCAGCACCAGGCTCTTAGACCGGTCCTAGTTCCAAAAATACGGGGGACAAAAGATGTAGGGGTCCCGCGTATTTTTTTAACCAGCACCGGGCTCCACTAGCCAGGGACATAATGCCACAGCCGGGGGACATATTTATGTAGGTCCCTGCGGCCGTGGCATTACCCCCCCAACTAGTCACCACTGTCCGGGGTTCCCTGGAGTAGTGGGGACCCCTTAAATCAAGAGGTCCCCCCCGTCCAGGCACCCAAGGGCCAGGGGTGAAGCCCGAGGCTGTCCCCAGCACCCCTGGGCGGTGGGTGCCGGGCTGATAGCCATAAGTGTGTATAAAAAAGAATATTGTTTTTTGTTGTGGAACTACAAGGCCCAGCAAGCCTCCCCCGCTTGCTGGTGCTTGGAGAACCTCAAGTACCAGCATGCGGGGAAATAACGGGCCCGCTGGTACCTGTAGTTCTACAAAAAAAAAATACCCAAATAAAAACACAACACACACACCGTGAAAGTAAAAATTTATTAAAACACACTTACACACTCACACATACTTACCTACATCCCACGCCGATCACGTCCACTTGTCCATGTAGAATCCAATAGGTGGTTCCTGTAAAAATGAGAGAGAGATTACTTACCTACATCCCACGCCGGTCACGTCCACTTGTCTAGTACAATCCAATAGGGGCACCTGTAAAAATGAACATTAAACTTACAAACAAAGTAATCCACAGGAGGAGAGAGAGAAATTAATGAATATTATACACTCGCTGACGCGGGAGGACGTTAGCATAGACAGGGGAGAGTGCTGCTGCTAGCTGGGATGATGGAGCAGGTGCCCCCGATAGTTGTGAGCCTAGTAGCTGTACCCCTAGTAGCTTTGCCCCCTGTAGCAGTGCCCCCAGTAGCAGTGCCACGAGTAGTTGTGACCCCTGTAGTTGTACCCCCAGTTGCTGTGCCCCTTGTAGCTGTGCCCCCTGTAGCTTTGCCCCTTGTGGCTGTGCCCCCAGTAGTTGTGACCCCAGTCGCTGTGCCCCTTGTAGCTTTGCACCCAATAGCTGTGCCCCCTAGCTGTGCCCCGAGTAGTTGTGCCCCCAGTCGCTGTGCCCCCAGTCGCTGAGCCCCCTGTAGCTTTGCCCCCAGTAGCTGTGACCCCAGTCGCTGTGCACCCTATAGCTTTGCCCCCAGTAGCTGTGACCCCTGTAATTGTGCCCCCAGTAGCTGTACCCCTTGTAGCTGTGACCCCTGTAATTGTGCCCCCAGTTGCTGTGCCCCTTGTAGTTGTGCCCCCCAGTCGCTGTGCCCCTTGTAGTTGTGCCCCCCAGTTGCTGTGCCCCTTGTAGTTGTGACCCACAGTTGCTGTGCCCCTTGTAGTTGTGCTCCCCAGTTGCTGTGCCCCTTGTAGTTGTGCCCCTTTTGCTGTGCCCCTGTTGCTGTGCCCCTTATAGTTGTGCCCCTGTTGCTGTGCCCCTTGTAGTAGTGCCCCTTGTAGTTGTGCCCCTTGTAGTTGTGCCCCTTTTGCTGTGCCCCTTTTGCTGTGCCCCTTATAGTTGTGCCCCTATTGCTGTGCCCCTTGTAGTTGTGCCCCTTTTGCTGTGCCCCTTATAGTTGTGCCCCTTGTAGTTGTGCCCCTTTTGCTGTTCCCCTTATAGTTGTGCCCCTGTTGCTGTGCCCCTTGTAGTTGTGTCCCTTTTGCTGTGCCCCTTATAGTTGTGCCACTTATAGTTGTGCCCCTTTTGCTGTGCCCCTTATAGTTGTGCCCCTTATAGTTGTGCCCCTTTTGCTGTGCCCCTTATAGTTGAGCCTCTTTTGCTGTGCCCCTTATAGTTGTGCCCCTTTTGCTGTGCCCCTGTTGCTCTGCCCCTTATAGTTGTGCCCCTGTTGCTGTGCCCCTTGTTGTTGTGCCCCCCAGTTGCTGAACCCCTGTTGCTCTGCCCCCAACACACACATAAAAAAAATAAAAAACACACACTTACCGCTCCAGCAGCGCAGCTCCATTAGCGCTGTCCTCCGTCTCCGTCCGCCGGCTCGTCTCTGCTGTACTATGGGAGAGACGTCATGACTCATGACGTCTCTCCCATAGTAGCGCCGCTCAGCGGCGCTGGCTGCAGCGGGCACCCACACAGACCACGGCGCCTGCTGCAGTCCAGAAGGGGGCTGGCTAGTGATTGGACAGCGGATCCAGCACTGGATCCGCTGGGCCAATCACATCTGGGGCAATGACAGGGGCGTGCATTAATCGGGGCTGAATGCACGCCCCTGTCATTGCGGCACCAGTATAGGTGCCGCTTCCCCATTCATTTTCAATGGGCTTTCACAGCCCATTGCTGCGCCCCGCCCACTGCCCGCCCCCCGCTGCCCGGAGTTTTAGTGTTAGCAGCAGGAGGCACCTCTCCCGCTGCCTCCCACCCTCACAAGCAGCCACAGTGGGGGGGGGAATTATTAAAATAATGAAAAAAGATATTTATAACAGACTGTGTTATAAATATCTTCTTTTTATTATTTTAATCATTATGACAGGGGAGGCACTGCCTCCCCTGCCTCCCCTGACTGCACGTCCCTGCTGCAGAAGTGTTCTTGCCAAGGACTTTTAAAAACCACTTTTAACTCTATCCTGACACAAGGGATAATTTAACGTATTTATGATGTAAAAACCCTCTCAAAATTTAATATTTTTATAAAGGGTGTGCAATGGCTAGAAAGTAAATAATATGTTAATGGGTATGTAAGTAAACCTGTCCAAAAAATAATGTTTTCATAAAAAGGTGTAAAGATCTAAAATTCTTCTTTCTTGTCTAAAAGTGATTTATTTATTTTTTGATGAGTAAAATGCCTGCTTAAGGCTTTCGGGGACTTATTCAGATCTCAATGGATTTCTTAATATAACAAGGCATTCTCTATTCCTCTTCCTCAGTATATGATTTGCACAGTTATATGATAAATAATGTTTTTTTTCTCTTTGTAACAAATCGATTTATATCCTTTCTTTCAGCATTGCTAATTAATATACTCATTCCTAAAGGTAAAAACAAACACAAGTCTATCCCCAAGGACCTATAGCAGCCAAAGTTTTAAGAACATCCCTGGCTAACCAAATATGTCCTAATGTATTGTGAAGTGTATAAGTAGATATCTTGCAAATTGGTAGATTTTTTAAATGGGTTCAGAAAAAATGTCAATGGGTGACTTACAGTATGGGGCACATACATCTACAATCAATTGGGATAATTCCCCATTTTGGCGATAACTGGGTCAGGTCATCTGCAAAATCCAACATTTTGGATTCACTGGGGTATATTTACTAAGGTCCCGATTTTGATCGAGATGCCATTTTTTCATCAAAGTGTCATCTCGGTAATTTACTAAGCAATAATCACGGCAGTGATGAGGGCATTCGTAATTTTTTGGAAGTCCCACAAAAAAATTACGAATGAATACACCATCGGTCAAAACGCGGCTGTTTAACTATGAATCTCGGTAATTTACTAAGAAGTGCAAAGCAAAAAAAAAACAAACACTGCCGTGAAAAATTACAACTCGTAAAAAAGTGCTAAAAAAAAACAGACCTGCTTTTTTAATCCGTGATTGTATAGGCATGCAGGGATCCATGAGATCCGTGCATGTATATCAGTGGGAAGGGGTGGGAAAGTGGTTATTTTCTTAAAAAAAATTGCGTGGGGTCCCCCCTCCTAAGCATAACCAGCCTCGGGCTCTTTGAGCCGATCCTGGTTGCAGAAATATGGGGGAAAAATTGACAGGGGTTCCCCCATATTTAAGCAACCAGCATCGGGCTCTGCGCCTGGTCCTGGTTCCAAAAATACGGGGGACAAAAAGAGTAGGGGTCTTATTTTTAAAACCAGCACCGGGCTCCACTAGCTGGACAGATAAAGCCACAGCCGGGGGTCACTTTTATATAGTGCCCTGCGGCCGTGGCATCAAATATCCAACTAGTCACCCCTGGCCGGGGTACCCTGGGGGAGTGGGGACCCCTTCAATCAAGGGGTCCCCCCCCCAGCCACCCAAGGGCCAGGGGTGAAGCCCGAGGCTGTCCCCCCCATCCAATTGGCTGCGGATGGGGGGCTGATAGCCTTTTGTGAAAATGAAAAGATATTGTTTTTAGTAGCAGTACTACAAGGCCCAGCAAGCCTCCCCCGCATGCTGGTACTTGGAGAACCACAAGTACCAGCATGCGGTGGAAAAACGGGCCCGCTGGTACCTGTAGTACTACTACTAAAAAAATACCCAAAAAAAGACAATACACACACACCTTGAAAGTAAAGATTTATTACATACATCCACACAAACATACAAACATACTTACCTTATGTTCACACGAGGGTCGGTCCTCTTCTCCAGTAGAATCCATGGGGTACCTGTTGAATAAATTCTACTCACCAGATCCAGGGTCCCAGGCTCCTCGGATAATCCGTTTGTAATCCACGTACTTGATTAAAAAAAAAAACGGAGACCCGAGCCACGCACTGAAAGTGGACCCATGTTTTCACATGGGCCCCCTTTCCCCGAATGCCAGAAACCCACTCTGACTGATGTCTAAGTGGGTTTCTTCAGCCAATCAGGGAGCGCCAGAGCTGAGCACCGCTGAGCAGAAAGTTCCCACCATTGGTTACAATGGAGCGCATAGGCGCTACATTGTAACACTGCCGCGTGCTGCCTGTCAGTCAGTACAGGAGCACACAGCCGATCAGGAGGGTGCTACAACGTGGCGCTCCCTGATTGGCTGAAGAAACCCACTTAGACATCAGTCAGAGTGGGTTTCTGGCATTCGGGAAAGGGGGCCCATGTGCAAACATGGGTCCCCTTTCAGTGCGTGGCTCGGGTGTCCGTTTTTTTTTTTTAATCAAGTACGTGGATTACAAAAGGATTCTCCGAGGAGCCTGGGACCCTGGATCTGGTGAGTAGAATTTATTCAACAGGTACCCCTTGGATTCTACTGGAGAAGAGGACCGACCCTCGTGTGAACATAAGGTAAGTATGTATGTATGTTTGTGTGGATGTATGTAAAAAAAAATTTAAGTTTTACAGTGTTTATTTAAAAAAAAAAAAATATGAACCCCAGCACGGATCACACAGATCCGGCCGAGATTCATTTTGAAAAAGTCGGCAGTGTTTTGCTAATCACTGCCGTAAAAAACAGAAAAAAAAAAACGAATGACATCGACATCGGAAAACCCGAAAAGGCAAAATACGGCAGCTTAGTAAATTAGTCGTAATCAATTCAAAAAGTTGCAAATTTACACTGTCGATGTCATTCGTGATTGAACTTTGACCTTTTTCCGAAAATTACGAATCTTAGTAAATATACCCCACTGATTCCGATCCAAAATTCTCAGAATTGGTGAGTTTGGGATTTTTAACCAGCTGTATTTGGCTGATTTCCCAACATCACCGCTCATCGCAGTCTGCCAATTGGCATATCAAATCTGCGCCAGGGAATCGGGATATTGGTGGGTGGATGAATGGCCTGCATTCGAGTTGGAAGACAATGTAGAAACTAGGTAGAATACTGTATTTACATATAGGAAAGTCATACAGTACATCATTTCTGAGAGAAAAAATATAAATTACCCGATAGTATCTAAAGTGTTTTCTATATATACATTATACAACAATTTCTAATACATATAGGACCAGGCAACAAAACATGAAATTTGTGTATTGTATTACAGGTAATATAATAAAGTATTGGAGTCGGTATTTTTCCATCTTGAGAGTCTCCTCCTAGGCCTCATCCTCCACCATGTCCACCATTTCCTACTTTTACTTCATGTCTACTACTGTACATCATCCTTCTTCTCCTCTTCCTGCACCTCCACTTCTGCTACATCTACCTTCACTATATCAACATCCTCCTCCCAGGGGCGTTTTAAGAGAGGAGGAGGCCCGTGTGCCGCCTTCTGCTTCAGGGGCCCCATCCTCTCTGACCGAGGCACAGCATTTAATACTTACCTCTCCTGGGTCCCCGGCGGTGCCATCCTTCTCCGCAGCAGCAATAGAGTCTGAGACCAGACTCTATTGCGCATGCGCAAACCTCCGGGAACATGGCACGGCGGCCATTTTACCAAAGATTTTGCTACTGCGCATGCGCAAAACTCCGGAAAAATGTCCGTCATGCCATCTTTCTGGGGTTTTCAGCAGGCGCAATAGAGCTTGTTCCCCCTAGTGTTCAAACTCTATTGCGCTGCCGAAAAATGGATGGCTTTGACGGGGGACTTTAGAGAGGTAAGTATTAAGCAAATGGGTGCAGTGTGTGTGGGGTGGGCCCGCCTGGACCTGGGGGCTCGTATGCCTCGCACACACTGCACCCATTATAGAAACGCCAATGCCTCCTCCTCAAGCTCCACCAGGTACACTACATCCACCTTCTTCTCCTCCTCTTCCTACTCCTCTGCATTCATATGAACTACCTTCTTCTCCTCATTTCCCTGTTCCTCGATTCCCCTACATCAACCTTCTCCTCCTCATTCTGCTTCCCCAGGTCCACTACCTTCAACTTCTTCTCCTCTTCCTGCTCTTTCACATCCACTACAACCACCTTCTCCTCCTCCACATCCACTATAGCCACCGCCTCCTCCTCCTCCTACTTCTCCATGTCCACTACATCCTCCTATTCCTGCTCCTTCCCATAAAGTAAATCAGCATTTTCCTCCTCCTCCAGCTTCTCTGCATCCACATCTACCTTCTTGTCCTCCTCTTCCTGCTTTTTCCTATCTACTACAACCACAGTTCCCTCCTCCCCAGCTTCTCCTCCTTCAGCTCCACTATGTCCATTACTCCACATTTCCCTCCTCCTCCAGCTTCTCCACATCCAATTCACACACATTCTCCTCCTGCTTCTCCAGCTCCTTCATGTCCACTACATCAACTTCTGTGAGGAGATCAGGTATAGGGGTACCCTCTCCAGGGGTAGATGGGCACCTCCAAACACGCAGCTGCCAGGAAAACAGTACACCAGTCTAGGGTTTTTGTGCAATTTAGCCATGGTTAGTTTTATTGTGCAGTTTAAAAACAAAGCATACAAATAAATCCAAGCCCATCTGGACAATAACTAAACATGATAGATTCCCTCTCTCAGAGTGGTAGGACCTAATGCCCCTACCACAAACACAGACATATGCACAGTACTTACAGTCAGTAAACTGCAGTGTTTCATAACAGGTCTGTTGCCTTTTTCCCTAGGTAGTAAGACTCTAAGCCATGCCCTGACACAGCTTATATCAGCCTCTTACAGTTGCAGGCACAAATTAGCCTCCCTTCTCTCTCACACCCATACCCCCAGGACCCATTATCCAGCATTTCCTAAAACGATCAAACTCTGCTCAATTCTGTTTAGCAGAAACAAAATTTCCTGGGGGATTAAATCACATAGGTCAAAAACCTGGGACAAACATATCTCCCGTTTATCACTTTACCAGTGCTTTTATCTCACTTCTTTTCCTTCTCTTCCTTCTCCTTCCAATCCACTACATCCACATTATACTCCTGGTCTAGCTTCTCGCTGTCCACTCCACCTTCTTCTCCTTCTCTTCCTGCTTTTTCATATCGACCTGCTCCTTCCCATCCACATTTTCCTCCTCCTCCAGCTCTTTCATGTGCACTACATCCATCTTCTTCTCCTCATGTTCTTGCTTTTACCCATCTGCCACATCCACATTTTCCTCCTTTTCCAGCTTCTCCTTGTGCACTACATCCACCTTCTTCTCCTCCTGTTCTTGCTTTTTCCCATATACTAAATTCACATTTTCCTCCTCCTCCAGCTACTCCCTATCCACTAAATCCAACTTCTTCTCCTCTTCTTCATGTTTCTCTATACCCACTGCATTCACCTTGAATACATAGAATTTGACGTCACCTGGCCCATAGAATTTGATGTCACATGGCCCATCCTGACTGCACTTTAGGGTTAGGGGTTAGAGTATTATAGTTAGGGTATTATGATTAGTCTAGGGGTTTGGATTAGGGGTTAGGCTATTATGGTTAGTTTAGGGGTTTGGGTTAGGGTATTAGGGTGTTTTTTGTGGTTTGGGTTAGGAGTTAGGGTATTAGGGTTAACATAGAACTCGATGATAGATAAGAACCATATGGCCCATCCTGTCTCTTCTTAGGTTTAGGGCTTTAGCATAAGAGTTTAGGGTATTGGGGTTAGTTTAGGGCTGTGGGTTAGGCTATTAGGGATAAAGTATTAGCGTTGGTTCAGCGATTCAGTTATTAGGTATAGGGTATATTAGGGTTGGTTTAGTGCTTTGGGTTAGAAGTTAGGGTATTAGGGTTATGGTTAGGTTGAGGATTGTGGTTAGGGTTGAGTTAGGGTAGGGTTTTAAGGTTTTTAGGGAGGAGGAAAGACCAAGTCTCCTGGCCCATTTCACTGATAATTCCTGATTTGCTACTCTGCAAAAGTTTACGTTACCTCTCTCTCAAACCTGATCTGTGGGAGGTGGAGCTGGGCTGTTATGCAAGTTGGCACAGTGCTGGCGGACGCTGGGAGTTGCACCCAGTGTGGATGGGAGGTGGTTCTGGGCGTTTGTGCAGATGGGAGTCTGGTGGTGGGAATTGCATGGAGGACATATGGGAGCTGATGCTGGGCAGTAATATATGCACTGAACACTCATCACATGTGCATTGATCATCTGTCATGCATACAGTCATACACTGGACTGGGACTGCCCATGCATCACGTTTGCATATTGGGGGTCATTCCGAGTTGTTCGCTCGTTATTTTTCTCTCGCAATGGAGCGATTAGTCGCTAATGCGCATGCGCAATGTCCGCAGTGCGACTGCACCAAGTAAATTTGCTATGCAGTAAGGTATTTTACTCACGGCATTACGAGGTTTTTTCTTCGTTCTGGTGATTGTAATGTGATTGACAGGAAGTGGGTGTTTCTGGGCGGAAACTGGCCGTTTTATGGGTGTGTGCGAAAAAATGCTACCGTTTCTGGGAAAAACGCGGGAGTGGCTGGAGAAACGGAGGAGTGTCTGGGCGAACGCTAGGTGTGTTTGTGACGTCAAACCAGGAACGAAACTGACTGAACTGATCGCAGATGCCGAGTAAGTGTGGAGCTACTCAGAAACTGCTAAGAAGTGTCTATTCGCAATTTTGCTAATCTTTCGTTCGCAATTTTGATAAGCTAAGATTCACTACCAGTAGCCGGCGGCTTAGCGTGTGCAAAGCTGCTAAAAGCAGCTTGCGAGCGAACAACTCGGAATGAGGGCCATTGTACATCCATCTGGTGTCTACTGACCACACATCACATATCACATATGCATCCGGATTACATCTATCTATCTATCTATCTATCTATCTATCTGTCTGTCTGTCTGTCTGTCTGTCTGTCTATCTATCCTTATTTGTCTATATTAATCTATTTATTTCTATCTACCCTCCTCTTCCTGCTTTTACAAATCTACCAGCTTCAGTTGCTCCTTTTCTTTGTTTTCAGGTTTCAGATGCATATTATTCTCATACATGAACAGATATTATTGGGTATATGAAAATATAAATGTAGGACCCACATTATTTATATTTTGTATGCAAGTTCTCACGTGCGGGGCTCTTCTTCCTCTTGTTCAACTCTTAGCATTACCCATGCCACCAGTGATCCTTGTCTCTTGTATCCATGTCCCATTCAGCGCTAAGACTGAATGTACAGGCTCATCGAGCGTTGAACTGCCTTCCTTCCCTGTGACTCCCTCTACTTGTCCATCCTAATACAATAAGTTACCCTACCCTTACTCATTGCCCTCATCCAACCTAGTGATGATATCCCAACTTACATTTCCTGTACGTATAATATGTCACATTAATCTGTTACAATGTTCCGATGTAAATTTTTTGTACAGCTCTGAGGACATTGGACCAGATTCAGACATTTACGTAAATACGATATTCACCTAAATCTCTGATGTCTTCTGATTTGTGTATTCGCAGGAGCCGCCCTGCACATGTGCAGATCAGGTACTGATCGCAGTGCCCTATAAGCCACAGCATGATTGACAAAGGGGGATGTTCCATAAACTCCATTGTGGCATGTTTTCTGAGCGTGCTAAAGCCAGTGGCTACAACCTTGGACGCAACGTTATTTTGCAGGACGTCCTGCATAACCAGTGGGTTAGTCTTATTCATGGGTATATTTATATTTCAATTAAAGTTCTTTCTTTTTCTTTGGTGCATATACATTTGCAAATTAACGGACTGAGCTCAGTGTGTGGGCCTCTGATCCACGTGACCACACAATGAATAAATCACAATTTTTAATAATCTTCCAATGACCATATATTAAAAACAATAGTGATAAACGCTAGCTTCCTTCTTAAATGCAATAGGAATTCAGGGGAAGCTCCTCTCCCCAAGCTTGTTTTATCTTGTTAAGGTCATACTTTCACCTATGCTTATAAATAGGGAAGGTCTTTGCCTCATATCTACTCTGGCCCCAGGCTACTGCCCAAAATTAGAGATGAGCGGGTTCGGTTCCTCGGAATCCGAACCCCCCCGAACTTCAGCCTTTTTACACGGGTCCGAGGCAGACTCGGATCTTCCCGCCTTGCTCGGCTAACCCGAGCGCGCCCGAACGTCATCATCCCGCTGTCGGATTCTCGCGAGGCTCGTATTCTATCGCGAGACTCGGATTCTATATAAGGAGCCGCGCGTCGCCGCCATTTTCACACGTGCATTGAGATTGCTAGGGAGAGGACGTGGCTGGCGTCCTCTCCATTTAGATAGAGAGTGAGACACTTGATTTACTAGTAATTTAATTTTAGTAATTTTGGGGAGCATTAGGAGTACACAGAGAGTGCAGAGTTTTGCTGATAGTTATACTAGTGACCACCAGTTTTATTTATTATTTAAAATCCGTTCTCTGCCTGAAAAAAAACGATACACAGTCACATACCATATCTGTGCTCAGCCTCAGTGTGCTGCATGATAATATAATCTACGTATATCTGACTGTGCTGAGTGCTCACTGCTCACACAGCTTAATTGTGGGGGAGACTGGGGAGCAGTTATAGCAGGAGTACATAACAGTGCACACTTTTGCTGCCAGTGTGACTGACCAGTGACCACCAGTATATTGTCTGCCTGAAAAAGTTAAACACTCGTGTGGTGTTTTTTTTTTTTATTCTATAAATGCATTCTGCTGACAGACAGTGTCCAGCAGGTCCGTCATTCATTATATTATAATATATACCTGCAGTAGTGATATATATATATATTTTTATATCATTATCATCCAGTCTATACTAGCAGACGCAGTACGGTAGTCCACGGCTGTAGCTACCTCTGTGTCGGCAGTGCTCGTCCATAATTGTATACCTACCTGTGGTGGGTTTTTTTTTTCTATCTTCTTCATACTAGTAGTTTAGGAGTCTGCTGCTGACAGTGTCCAGCAGGTCCGTCATTATATAATATATACCTGTCCTGCAGTAGTGATATATATATTTTTTTTATATCATTATCATCCAGTCTATACTAGCAGACGCAGTACGGTAGTCCACGGCTGTAGCTACCTCTGTGTCGGCAGTGCTCGTCCATAATTGTATACCTACCTGTGGTGGTTTTTTTTTTTTTCTATCTTCTTCATACTAGTAGTTTAGGAGTCTGCTGCTGACAGTGTCCAGCAGGTCCGTCATTATATAATATATACCTGTCCTGCAGTAGTGATATATATATATTTTTTATATCATTATCATCCAGTCTATACTAGCAGACGCAGTACGGTAGTCCATGGCTGTAGCTACCTCTGTGTCGGCAGTGCTCGTCCATAATTGTATACCTACCTGTGGTGGGTTTTTTTTTTCTATCTTCTTCATACTAGTAGTTTAGGAGTCTGCTGCTGACAGTGTCCAGCAGGTCCGTCATTATATAATATATACCTGTCCTGCAGTAGTGATATATATATATTTTTTATATCATTATCATCCAGTCTATACTAGCAGACGCAGTACGGTAGTCCACGGCTGTAGCTACCTCTGTGTCGGCAGTGCTCGTCCATAATTGTATACCTACCTGTGGTGGGTTTTTTTTTCTATCTTCTTCATACTAGTAGTTTAGGAGTCTGCTGCTGACAGTGTCCAGCAGGTCCGTCATTATATAATATATACCTGTCCTGCAGTAGTGATATATATATATTTTTTATATCATTATCATCCAGTCTATACTAGCAGACGCAGTACGGTAGTCCACGGCTGTAGCTACCTCTGTGTCGGCAGTGCTCGTCCATAATTGTATACCTACCTGTGGTGGGTTTTTTTTTCTATCTTCTTCATACTAGTAGTTTAGGAGTCTGCTGCTGACAGTGTCCAGCAGGTCCGTCATTATATAATATATACCTGTCCTGCAGTAGTGATATATAAATATTTTTTATATCATTATCATCCAGTCTATACTAGCAGATGCAGTACGGTAGTCCACGGCTGTAGCTACCTCTGTGTCGGCAGTGCTCGTCCATAATTGTATACCTACCTGTGGTGGGTTTTTTTTTTTCTATCTTCTTCATACTAGTAGTTTAAGAGTCTGCTGCTGACAGTGTCCAGCAGGTCCGTCATTATATAATATATACCTGTCATGCAGTAGTGATATATATATATTTTTTATATCATTATCATCCAGTCTATACTAGCAGACGCAGTACGGTAGTCCACGGCTGTAGTTACCTCTGTGTCGGCAGTGCTCGTCCATAATTGTATACCTACCTGTGGTGGGGTTTTTTTTTCTATCTTCTTCATACTAGTAGTTTAGGAGTCTGCTGCTGACAGTGTCCAGCAGGTCCGTCATTATATAATATATACCTGTCCTGCAGTAGTGATATATATATATTTTTATATCATTATCATCCAGTCTATACTAGCAGACGCAGTACGGTAGTCCACGGCTGTAGCTACCTCTGTGTCGGCAGTCACTCGTCATCCATAAGTATACTAGTATCCATCCATCTCCATTGTTTACCTGAGGTGCCTTTTAGTTGTGCCTATTAAAATATGGAGAACAAAAATGTTGAGGTTCCAAAAATAGGGAAAGATCAAGATCGACTTCCACCTCGTGCTGAAGCTGCTGCCACTAGTCATGGCCGAGACGATGAAATGCCATCAACGTCGTCTGCCAAGGCCGATGCCCAATGTCATAGTACAGAGCATGTAAAATCCAAAAATCCAAATATCAGTAAAAAAAGGACTCAAAAATCTAAAATAAAAACGTCGGAGGAGAAGCGTAAACTTGCCAATATGCCATTTACCACACGGAGTGGCAAGGAACGGCTGAGGCCCTGGCCTATGTTCATGGCTAGTGGTTCAGCTTCACATGAGGATGGAAGCACTCAGCCTCTCGCTAGAAAAATGAAAAGACTTAAGCTGGCAAAAGCACAGCAAAGAACTGTGCGTTCTTCGAAATCACAAATCCACAAGGAGAGTCCAATTGTGTCGGTTGCGATGCCTGACCTTCCCAACACTGGACGTGAAGAGCATGCGCCTTCCACCATTTGCACGCCCCCTGCAAGTGCTGGAAGGAGCACCCGCAGTCCAGTTCCTGATGGTCAGATTGAAGATGTCAGTGTTGAAGTACACCAGGATGAGGAGGATATGGGTGTTGCTGGCGCTGGGGAGGAAATTGACCAGGAGGATTCTGATGGTGAGGTGGTTTGTTTAAGTCAGGCACCCGGGGAGACACCTGTTGTCCGTGGAGGAATATGGCCATTGACATGCCTGGTGAAAATACCAAAAAAAATCAGCTCTTCGGTGTGGAAATATTTCAACAGAAATGCGGACAACATTTGTCAAGCCGTGTGTTGCCTTTGTCAAGCTGTAATAAGTAGGGGTAAGGACGTTAACCACCTCGGAACATCCTCCCTTATACGTCACCTGCAGCGCATTCATCATAAGTCAGTGACAAGTTCAAAAACTTTGGGCGACAGCGGAAGCAGTCCACTGACCAGTAAATCCCTTCCTCTTGTAACCAAGCTCACGCAAACCACCCCACCAACTCCCTCAGTGTCAATTTCCTCCTTCCCCAGGAATGCCAATAGTCCTGCAGGCCATGTCTCTGGCAATTCTGACGAGTCCTCTCCTGCCTGGGATTCCTCCGATGCATCCTTGCGTGTAACGCCTACTGCTGCTGGCGCTGCTGTTGTTGCTGCTGGGAGTCGATGGTCATCCCAGAGGGGAAGTCGTAAGACCACTTTTACTACTTCCACCAAGCAATTGACTGTCCAACAGTCCTTTGCGAGGAAGATGAAATATCACAGCAGTCATCCTGTTGCAAAGCGGATAACTGAGGCCTTGGCATCCTGGGCGGTGAGAAACGTGGTTCCGGTATCCATCATTACTGCAGAGCCAACTATAGACTTGTTTAAGGTACTGTGTCCCCGGTACCAAATACCATCTAGGTTCCATTTCTCTAGGCAGGCGATACCGAAAATGTACACAGACCTCAGAAAAAGACTCACCAGTGTCCTAAAAAATGCAGTTGTACCCAATGTCCACTTAACCACGGACATGTGGACAAGTGGAGCAGGGCAGACTGAGGACTATATGACTGTGACAGCCCACTGGGTAGATGTATGGACTCCCGCCGCAAGAACAGCAGCTGCGGCACCAGTAGCAGCATCTCGCAAACGCCAACTCTTTCCTAGGCAGGCTACGCTTTGTATCACCGCTTTCCAGAATACGCACACAGCTAAAAACCTCTTACGGCAACTGAGGAAGATCATCGCAGAATGGCTTACCCCAATTGGACTCTCCTGTGGATTTGTGGCATCGGACAACGCCAGCAATATTGTGTGTGCATTAAATATGGGCAAATTCCAGCACGTCCCATGTTTTGCACATACCTTGAATTTGGTGGTGCAGAATTATTTAAAAAACGAGAGGGGCATGCAAGAGATGCTGTCGGTGGCCAGAAGAATTGCGGGACACTTTCGGCATACAGGCACCACGTACAGAAGACTGGAGCAACACCAAAAACGCCTGAACCTGCCCTGCCATCATCTGAAGCAAGAAGTGGTAACGAGGTGGAATTCAACCCTCTATATGCTTCAGAGGTTGGAGGAGCAGCAAAAGGCCATTCAAGCCTATGCAACTGAGCACGATATAGGAGGTGGAATGCATCTGTCTCAAGTGCAGTGGAGAATGATTTCAACGTTGTGCAAGGTTCTGCAACCTTTTGAACTTGCCACACGTGAAGTCAGTTCAGACACTGCCAGCCTGAGTCAGGTCATTCCCCTCATCAGGCCTTTGCAGAAGAAGCTGGAGACACTGAAGGAGGAGCTAACACAGAGCGATTCTGCTAGGCATGTGGGACTTGTGGATGGAGCCCTTAATTCGCTTAACAAGGATTCACGGGTGGTCAATCTGTTGAAATCAGAGCACTACATTTTGGCCACCGTGCTCGATCCTAGATTTAAAGCCTACCTTGGATCTCTCTTTCCGGCAGACACAAGTCTGCTGGGGTTGAAAGACCTGCTGGTGACAAAATTGTCAAGTCAAGCGGAACGCGACCTGTCAACATCTCCTCCTTCACATTCTCCCGCAACTGGGGGTGCGAGGAAAAGGCTCAGAATTCCGAGCCCACCCGCTGGCGGTGATGCAGGGCTGTCTGGAGCGACTGCTGATGCTGACATCTGGTCCGGACTGAAGGACCTGCCAACGATTACGGACATGTCGTCTACTGTCACTGCATATGATTCTCTCCCCATTGAAAGAATGGTGGAGGATTATATGAGTGACCGCATCCAAGTAGGCACGTCAGACAGTCCGTACGTATACTGGCAGGAAAAAGAGGCAATTTGGAGGCCCTTGCACAAACTGGCTTTATTCTACCTAAGTTGCCCTCCCACAAGTGTGTACTCCGAAAGAGTGTTTAGTGCCGCTGCTCACCTTGTCAGCAATCGGCGTACGAGGTTACTTCCAGAAAATGTGGAGAAGATGATGTTCATTAAAATGAATTATAATCAATTCCTCCATGGAGACATTCACCAGCAGCAATTGCCTCCACAAAGTACACAGGGAGCTGTGATGGTGGATTCCAGTGGGGACGAATTGATAATCTGTGAGGAGGAGGATGTACACGGTGATGAATCGGAGGATGATGATGAGGTTGACATCTTGCCTCTGTAGAGCCAGTTTGTGCAAGGAGAGATTAATTGCTTCTTTTTTGGTGGGGGTCCAAACCAACCCGTCATTTCAGTCACAGTCGTGTGGCAGACCCTGTCACTGAAATGATGGGTTGGTTAAAGTGTGCATGTCCTGTTTATACAACATAAGGGTGGGTGGGAGGGCCCAAGGACAATTCCATCTTGCACCTCTTTTTTCTTTCATTTTTCTTTGGGTCATGTGCTGTTTGGGGAGTGTTTTTTGGAAGGGCCAGCCTGCGTGACACTGCAGTGCCACTCCTAGATGGGCCAGGTGTTTTTGTCGGCCACTAGGGTCGCTTAGCTTACTCACACAGCTACCTCATTGCGCCTCTTTTTTTCTTTGCGTCATGTGCTGTTTGGGGAGTGTTTTTTGGAAGGGCCAGCCTGCGTGACACTGCAGTGCCACTCCTAGATGGGCCAGGTGTTTGTGTCGGCCACTAGGGTCGCTTAGCTTACTCACACAGCTACCTCATTGCGCCTCTTTTTTTCTTTGCGTCATGTGCTGTTTGGGGAGTATTTTTTGGAAGGGCCATCCTGCCTGACACTGCAGTGCCACTCCTAGATGGGCCAGGTGTTTGTGTCGGCCACTAGGGTCGCTTAGCTTACTCACACAGCTACCTCATTGCGCCTCTTTTTTTCTTTGCGTCATGTGCTGTTTGGGGAGTGTTTTTTTGAAGGGCCATCCTGCGTGACACTGCAGTGCCACTCCTAGATGGGCCAGGTGTTTGTGTCGGCCACTAGGGTCGCTGAGCTTACTCACACAGCTACCTCATTGCGCCTCTTTTTTTCTTTGCGTCATGTGCTGTTTGGGGAGTGTTTTTTGGAAGGGCCATCCTGCCTGACACTGCAGTGCCACTCCTAGATGGGCCAGGTGTTTGTGTCGGCCACTAGGGTCGCTGAGCTTAGTCACACAGCTACCTCATTGCGCCTCTTTTTTTTCTTCTTTGCGTCATGTGCTGTTTGGGGAGTATTTTTTGGAAGGGCCATCCTGCCTGACACTGCAGTGCCACACCTAGATGGGCCAGGTGTTTGTGTCGGCCACTTGGGTCGCTGAGCTTAGTCACACAGCTACCTCATTGCGCCTCTTTTTTTCTTTGCGTCGTGTGCTGTTTGGGGGGTGTTTTTTTGAAGGGCCATCCTGTGTGACACTGCAGTGCCACTCCTAGATGGGCCAGGTGTTTGTGTCGGCCACTAGGGTCGCTGAGCTTACTCACACAGCTACCTCATTGCGCCTCTTTTTTTCTTTGCATCATGTGCTGTTTGGGGAGTGTTTTTTGGAAGGGCCAGCCTGCGTGACACTGCAGTGCCACTCCTAGATGGGCCAGGTGTTTGTGTCGGCCACTAGGGTCGCTTAGCTTACTCACACAGCTACCTCATTGCGCCTCTTTTTTTCTTTGCGTCATGTGCTGTTTGGGGAGTATTTTTTGGAAGGGCCATCCTGCCTGACACTGCAGTGCCACTCCTAGATGGGCCAGGTGTTTGTGTCGGCCACTAGGGTCGCTTAGCTTACTCACACAGCTACCTCATTGCGCCTCTTTTTTTCTTTGCGTCATGTGCTGTTTGGGGAGTGTTTTTTTGAAGGGCCATCCTGTGTGACACTGCAGTGCCACTCCTAGATGGGCCAGGTGTTTGTGTCGGCCACTAGGGTCGCTGAGCTTACTCACACAGCTACCTCATTGCGCCTCTTTTTTTCTTTGCGTCATGTGCTGTTTGGGGAGTGTTTTTTGGAAGGGCCATCCTGCCTGACACTGCAGTGCCACTCCTAGATGGGCCAGGTGTTTGTGTCGGCCACTAGGGTCGCTGAGCTTAGTCACACAGCTACCTCATTGCGCCTCTTTTTTTTTTGCGTCATGTGCTGTTTGGGGAGTGTTTTTTGGAAGGGCCATCCTGCCTGACACTGCAGTGCCACTCCTAGATGGGCCAGGTGTTTGTGTCGGCCACTAGGGTTGCTTAGCTTACTCACACAGCTACCTCATTGCGCCTCTTTTTTTTCTTCTTTGCGTCATGTGCTGTTTGGGGAGTATTTTTTGGAAGGGCCATCCTGCCTGACACTGCAGTGCCACTCCTAGATGGGCCAGGTGTTTGTGTCGGCCACTTGGGTCGTTAAGCTTAGTCACACAGCTACCTCATTGCGCCTCTTTTTTTCTTTGCGTCATGTGCTGTTTGGGGAGTGTTTTTTGGAAGGGACATCCTCCGTGACACTGCAGTGCCACTCCTAGATGGGCCAGGTGTTTGTGTCGGCCACTTGGGTCGCTGAGCTTAGTCATCCAGCGACCTCGGTGCAAATTTTAGGACTAAAAATAATATTGTGAGGTGTGAGGTGTTCAGAATAGACTGAAAATGAGTGGAAATTATGGTTATTGAGGTTAATAATACTTTGGGATCAAAATGACCCCCAAATTCTATGATTTAAGCTGTTTTTTAGGGTTTTTTGAAAAAAACACCCGAATCCAAAACACACCCGAATCCGACAAAAAAAATTCGGTGAGGTTTTGCCAAAACGCGTTCGAACCCAAAACACGGCCGCGGAACCGAACCCAAAACCAAAACACAAAACCCGAAAAAGTTCCGGTGCACATCTCTACCCAAAATGTCCCTATTGTAAAACCCTACTGAATAATCTATGGTAAAAGTGAAACGACACAACCTCTAAACTACAGTAAAAACCCCAGAGTCTGGAAAAGCTTTTCATCTTAGAAAATAAAGGGCAGGCTTAGTCAGCTCCATTAATGCTAATTATTCCAAACTGATTTCTATCCAAGATATTTATTTCTGGAACGATGAGCTAACATCCATTCCAAGGGTAAATTAGATTAAACTAGTTTAAGATGGCTCAGCATAAGCTATAAATTCATTTGGGATCTTCTGGGATAATGAATGTTCTGTTTGTACTTACACCACGAGATGTTCTCATTTTGATACACTTTCAAAGTCACATTCATGTTTTGGAAATTTTGCAGTCACGCCTACAGGTCACCCAATGAAACCATTGTCCAGCCAACTAACCTTACCAAATCTTTGATGTGTACATAATTGGATGCCATATCATCCACAAAAAAAAAAAAAAAACAGGTTTTGCCGTGTGCTACGTTTTACTAAGAATTGTAAAAAGGGAAACATTTTTTTAATCAAATTCAAAAGACTCAACATTCCATTTTGTTTTCTAAAGTGCCATAGTAGTGTACAAAGATGGATGAATCAATTAGGCCATTTCTATAATTTTACAGAATTTCAAAGATTTGCCATCAGTGAATTAACTTGCAGCTATTTTGATTTGAATAATGTACTGAAGAATTAGACTTATTGCAATTTAAATGTCTTATCTCTGGGAAAGAAGTGCAGATTGCTTGCCCAGATAGGAAAACAAGGGGAAGATGACTATGGAAACATTGGGGTCTCTTAAAAATATTCTATGGGGTTCCCCAGTTTTTAGCTGTGCCCCTATACTTCATCTTGTCCCAGTTGTCTTAATTACCCAGACTTACAAAGTCCAAGGTGATCAGAAAGATCCCTTTCACTTTTAAACATGGGACTGGTAACTTTTTGGGAGACAGGGCCTCTATTTTCTGAAACCTCACCCAACTATCTCTACACAGATCTGGTGTTCACAGTCTTCATCTTCTGATCTCCATGTTATTGTGGAAACCAGGCTGTCTAGCAATAGGGCTAGGTGAGAATTTTAGATGGGCATGCTATTTTTTACATATATTTTATTTTGCTGTTACACAGTGCTCTTTGTATGAAAAGTAAATTGATAGATCTGAGCTATTGGAAAAATGAAGTGCTTGTACAGCTTGTCAGTATAAAATGTATATACATGAACTGCTGTTGATAGCGCACCTGAAAATTATTTCTTTACTTGTACAGCTTGTCACTGAAAGTTTGTGCTCTTCAAACTATTACTGTATATCATCATAATAAGCTCACTACAGAAAGCCAGATCTCGTTTCTGCATTCACATGCAGACAGGGGCAGATTGGGAACAAAAAGCGGCCCTGGAAAAAATAAGATTTTACTTACCGATAAATCTATTTCTCGTAGTCCGTAGTGGATGCTGGGACTCCGTAAGGACCATGGGGAATAGCGGCTCCGCAGGAGACAGGGCACAAGAATAAAAGCTTTAGGATCAGGTGGTGTGCACTGGCTCCTCCCCCTATGACCCTCCTCCAAGCCTCAGTTAGGATACTGTGCCCGGACGAGCGTACATAATCAGGAAGAATATTGAATCCCGGGTAAGACTCATACCAGCCACACCAATCACACCGTACAACTTGTGATCTGAACCCAGTTAACAGTATGATAACAACGAAGGAGCCTCTGAAAAGATGGCTCACAACAACAATAACCCGATTTAGTTAACAATAACTATGTACAAGTATTGCAGACAATCCGCACTTGGGATGGGCGCCCAGCATCCACTACGGACTACGAGAAATAGATTTATCGGTAAGTAAAATCTTATTTTCTCTGACGTCCTAGTGGATGCTGGGACTCCGTAAGGACCATGGGGATTATACCAAAGCTCCCAAACGGGCGGGAGAGTGCGGATGACTCTGCAGCACCGAATGAGAGAACTCCAGGTCCTCCTCAGCCAGGGTATCAAATTTGTAGAATTTAGCAAACGTGTTTGCCCCTGACCAAGTAGCTGCTCGGCAAAGTTGTAAAGCCGAGACCCCTCGGGCAGCCGCCCAAGATGAGCCCACTTTCCTTGTGGAATGGGCTTTTACAGATTTTGGCTGTGGCAGGCCTGCCACAGAATGTGCAAGCTGAATTGTACTACAAATCCAACGAGCAATAGTCTGCTTAGAAGCAGGAGCACCCAGCTTGTTGGGTGCATACAGGATAAACAGCGAGTCAGACTTTCTGACTCCAGCCGTCCTGGAAACATATATTTTCAGGGCCCTGACAACGTCAAGTAACTTGGAGTCCTCCAAGTCCCTAGTAGCCGCAGGCACCACAATAGGTTGGTTCATGTGAAAAGCAGAAACCACCTTAGGGAGAAATTGAGGACGAGTCCTCAATTCTGCCCTGTCAGAATGAAAAATTAAGTAAGGGCTTTTATATGATTAAGCCGCCAATTCTGACACACGCCTGGCTGAAGCCAGGGCTAACAGCATCGTCACCTTCCATGTGAGATATTTTAAGTCCACAGTGGTGAGTGGTTCAAACCAATGTGACTTAAGGAACCTCAAAACAACATTGAGATCCCAAGGTGCCACTGGAGGCACAAAAGGAGGTTGTATATGCAGTACCCCTTTTACAAATGTCTGAACTTCAGGTACTGAAGCCAGTTCTTTCTGGAAGAAAATCGACAGGGCCGAAATTTGAACTTTAATGGACCCTAATTTTAGGCCCATAGACAGTCCTGTTTGCAGGAAATGGAGGAAACGACCCAGTTGAAATTCCTCTGTAGGGGCCTTCTTGGCCTCACACCACGCAACATATTTTCGCCAAATGCGGTGATAATGTTTTGCGGTTACATCCTTCCTGGCTTTCACCAGGGTAGGGATGACTTCATCTGGAATGCCTTTTTCCTTCAGGATCCGGCGTTCAACCGCCATGCCGTCAAACGCAGCCGCGGTAAGTCTTGGAACAGACAAGGCCCCAGCTGGAGCAGGTCCTTTCTTAGAGGTAGAGGCCACGGGTCTTCCGTGAGCATCTCTTGAAGTTCTGGGTACCAAGTCCTTCTTGGCCAATCCGGAACCACGACTATCGTTCTTACTCCTCTCCTTCTTATGATTCTCAGTACTTTTGGTATGAGAGGCAGAGGAGGGAACACATACACTGACTGGTACACCCACGGTGTCACCAGAGCGTCCACCGCTATTGCCTGAGGGTCCCTTGACCTGGCGCAATATCTGTCTAGTTTTTTGTTTAGACGTGACGCCATCATGTCCACCTTTGGTTTTTCCCAACGGTTTACAATCAGGTGGAAGACTTCTGGGTGAAGTCCCCACTCTCCCGGGTGAAGGTCGTGTCTGCTGAGGAAGTCTGCTTCCCAGTTGTCCACTCCCGGAATGAACACTGCTGACAGAGCTATCACATGATTTTCCGCCCAGCGAAGAATCCTTGCAGCTTCTGCCATTGCCCTCCTGCTTCTCGTGCCGCCCTGTCTGTTTACGTGGGCGACTGACGTGATGTTGTCCGATTGGATCAATACCGCCTGACCCTGAAGCAGGGGTTTCGCTTGACTTAGGGCATTGTAAATGGCCCTTAGTTCCAGAATGTTTATATGAAGAGATGTTTCCATGCTTGACCACAAGCCCTGGAAATTTTTTCCCTGTGTGACTGCCCCCCAGCCTCTCAGGCTGGCGTCCGTGGTCACCAGGACCCAATCCTGAATGCCAAATCTGCGGCCCTCTAGTAGATGAGCACTCTGCAGCCACCACAGAAGAGACCCCCTTGTCCTTGTCGACAGGGTTATCCGCTGATGCATCTGAAGATGCGATCCGGACCATTTGTCCAGTAGATCCCACTGAAACGTTCTTGCATGGAATCTTCCGAATGGAATTGCTTCGTAAGAAGCCACCATTTTTCCCAGGACCCTCGTGCACTGATGCACTGACACCTGGCCTGGTTTTAGGATGTTCCTGACTAGCTCGGATAACTCCCTGGCCTTCTCCTCTGGGAGAAACACCTTTTTCTGGACTGTGTCCAGAATCATTCCTAGGAACAGTAGACGTGTCGTTGGAATCAGCTGCGATTTTGGAATATTTAGGATCCACCCGTGCTGACGTAACACTACCTGAGATAGTGCTACTCCGACTTCTAACTGTTCCCTGGACCTTGCCCTTATCAGGAGATCGTCCAAGTAAGGGATAATTAAGATGCCTTTTCTTCGAAGAAGAATCATCATTTCGGCCATTACCTTGGTAAAGACCCGAGGTGCCGTGGACAACCCAAACGGCAGCGTCTGAAACTGATAATGACAGTTTTGTACTACAAACCTGAGGTACCCTTGGTGAGATGGGTAGATTGGGACGTGGAGATAAGCATCCTTGATGTCCAGAGACACCATATAGTCCCCTTCTTCCAGGTTTGCTATCACCGCTCTGAGTGATTCCATCTTGAATTTGAACCTCTTTATGTAAGTGTTCAGGGATTTCAGATTTAAAATTGGTCTCACCGAGCCGTCCGGCTTCGGTACCACAAACAGCGTGGAATAATACCCCTTTCCCTGTTGTAGGAGGGGTACCTTGATTATCACCTGCTGGGAATACAGCTTGTGAATGGCTTCCAAAACTGCCTCCCTGTCGGAGGGAGACTTTGGTAGAGCAGACTTCAGGAACCGGCGAGGGGGAAACGCCTCGAATTCCAGTTTGTACCCCTGCGATACCACCTGTAGAATCCAGGGGTCCACTTGCGAGTGAGCCCACTGCGCGTTGAAATTCTTGAGACGGGCCCCCACCATGTCTGAGTCTGCTTGTAAAGCCCCAGCGTCATGCTGAAGACTTGGCAGAAGCAGGGGAGGGCTTCTGCTCCTGGGAAGCGGCTGCATGGTGCAGTCTTTTTCCCCTTCCTCTGCCCCGGGGCAGGAAGGAATGGCCTTTAGCTCGCTTGTACTTATGGGAACGAAAGGACTGAGTTTGAAAAGACGGTGTCTTTTTCTGCTGATGTGAAGTGACCTGGGGTAAAACGGTGGATTTTCCAGCCGTTGCCGTGGCCACCAGGTCCGATAGACCAGCCCCAAATAACTCCTCCCCTTTATACGGCAATACTTCCATATGTCGTTTGGAATCCGCATCTCCTGACCACTGTCGCGTCCATAACGCTCTTCTGGCAGAAATGGACATAGCACTTACTCTTGATGCCAGGGTGCAAATATCCCTCTGTGCATCACGCATATATAGTAATGCATCCTTCAAATGCTCTATAGTTAACAGTATATTGTCCCTATCCAGGGTATCAATATTTTCAGTCAGGGAATCCGACCACGCGACGCCAGCACTGCACATCCAGGCTGAAGCGATTGCTGGTCGCAGTATAACACCAGTATGTGTGTATATACTTTTAAGAATATTTTCCAGCCTTCTATCTGCTGGTTCTTTGAGGGTGGCCGTATCAGGAGACGGTAACGCTACTTGTTTTGATAAACGTGTGAGCGCCTTATCTACCCTAGGGGGTGTTTCCCAACGTGTCCTAACCTCTAACGGGAAAGAATATAGTGCCAATAATTTTTTAGAAATTAGCAGTTTTTTGTCGGGGGAAACCCACGCTTTATCACACACCTCATTTAACTCATCTGACTCAGGGAAAACTATTGGTAGTTTTTTCACACCCCACATAATACCCTTCTTTGTGGTACTTGTAGTGTCAGAAATGTTCAATGCTTCCTTCATTGCCGTGATCATTTAACGTGTGGCCCTACTGGACATTACGTTTGTCTCCTCACCGTCGACACTAGACTCAGTATCTGTGTCTGGGTCTGTGTCGACCCACTGAGGTAACGGGCGTTTTAGGGCCCCTGACGGTGTCTGAGACGCCTGGACAGGCACTAATTGATTTGCCGGCTGTCTCATGTCATCAACCGTTCTTTGCAAAGTGCTGACATTATCACTTAATTCTTTAAATACGATCATCCAGTCAGGTGTCGACTCCCTAGGAGGTGACATCACTAACCCAGGCAATTGCTCCGCCTCCACATCATTTTCCTCCTCATACATGTCGACACACACGTACCGACACACAGCACACACACCGGGAATGCTCTGATAGAGGACAGGACCCCACAAGCCCTTTGGAGAGACAGAGGGAGAGTCTGCCAGCACACACCAAGCGCTATATATATATACAGGGATAACCTTATATAAGTGTTATTCCCTTATAGCTGCTGTATAGTTTTTAGCTGCCAATAGTGCCCCCCCTTCTCTTTTTTACCCTGATTCAGTAGCAAGTCTGCAGGGGAGAGTCAGGGAGCCGTCCTTCCAGCGGAGCTGTGAGGGAAAATGGCGCTTGTGTGCTGAGGAGATAGGCTCCGCCCCTTCACGACGTCCTTATCTCCCGCTTTTTCTGTAAAAAATGGCAGGGGTTAAAATACATCCATATAGCCCAAGAGCTATATGTGATGTATTCTTTAGCCAACCTAAGGTATTATCTGTTATATTGCGTCTCAGGGCGCTCCCCCCCAGCGCCCTGCACCCTCAGTGATCGGAGTGTGAAGTGTGCTGAGAGCAATGGCGCACAGCTGCGGTGCTGTGCGCTACCTTAGTCTGAAGACAGGATCGTCTTCTGCCGCCGATTTCACCGGACCTCTTCGCTCTTCTGGCTCTGTAAGGGGGCCGGCGGCGCGGCTCCGGGACCCATCCAGGCTGAACCTGTGATCGTCCCTCTGGAGCTAATGTCCAGTAGCCTAAGAAACCCGATCCACTCTGCACGCAGGTGAGTCCGTTTCTTCTCCCCTTAGTCCCACGATGCAGTGAGCCTGTTGCCAGCAGGACTCACTGAAAATAAAAAAACCTAAAATATACTTTTATTCTAAGCAGCTCAGGAGAGCCACCTAGCCTGCACCCTTCTCGTTCGGCCACAAAAATCTAACTGAGGCTTGGAGGAGGGTCATAGGGGGAGGAGCCAGTGCACACCACCTGATCCTAAAGCTTTTATTCTTGTGCCCTGTCTCCTGCGGAGCCGCTATTACCCATGGTCCTTACGGAGTCCCAGCATCCACTAGGACGTCAGAGAAATTTGTACTAGTGGCCACACATGGGCAGCACCAGAGGTGTAAGGTCTACCCTTAAGGCAGACAGAGCATACACTAGATCATCTGCAATCACAGGCTAAGTGGCAAAGTAATTTTCATATATGCAAATTATTTTGCATCTTATTAATTATGTCTATAAATAGGACCACATGTCCTCAAACAAAACAGGCCCCGCGGGTGCGTCGGCCCACCAGGGATCTTCCCTGTAAGCCCTGTGGCCAATCCTCCTCTGCATGCAGAACAAGGTGCAGTGGAACACCTCTTCCATACCTCAGTGGGAATGCCCTCAGCCCTCACTCTTTCCATCGCCTCTCATCTGCCTTTGCAAACTTCTGATCATAAGCGAGTGAAGATATTCAGTTCTGAAAACCTGTGCACTTTGGCAGAGAGATACACACTTATGACACTGGGGGCCAAAAGCTGTATTTGTGCTTCAGACGGGCCATTTTGCCCTTTGTTAATGACTTCCAGTGTCTTAATAAAGTACACAATAAGTACATTACCTCGTATCACAAGTTTGTGAGATAACACACATTTAGGAACTAGAAACTGCTCTTGAAGAAACTGTCTCCAACTAAAGTTAAGCCTGCTCTTACATCAGTAAAAATCAGTAAATTCTGTTTTACATCATTCCACACAATATTATACCTGCAACCTATACATCAGGGCCGGCTCCAGGCACGTTCCAATAGAGCGGCTGAACAGCGTGCCACACTTAATGGGCGCCGCTAGCTCTCACCGCCAGTGGCGTAAGTTCATCCAAGTCGCCCGGAGGCAAGAAATATTTGGTGTCCCTCCCCAACTCCCCCCCCCCCCATGCCGTCTCTTTGACTTTGCAAAATGAACGACATGTCCATGACATTCCTATGAAAATTAGTGACAGACGATTTCCCGCTAACCTGTGAAGCAGTAGCCCATGGGTACTGAGAGCATTTTTGTCACCACCAGACAATAAGTATGAGCAGCTTAGTGACTGCTACACAATACTAAGAGCATATCAGTGACCGCTACACTCCAGGCAATACGGAGAGCATTATTGTGACCTCCAGACAATACGGAGAACATTTTAAAGCCCTCCATTTACATTGCGTTATTTGACATAACTAAACATCTGTATTTCTATAAATAAGAAAAAAGAAAAGTGACTGATTGCGCTATTTCTCCAGGTGCGTATATGAATAAAAACACGTGTTTTTCACTTCTCTGGTGTTTATTTTAGTACAAACGTTATATCTCATACAACAATATAATAAAAAATATAATAAAAAAAATTAAGTATGCATACTCATTAGGGGCACATTCTAAAAAATTATTTTATAATAATAAAAATGATGATATTTCTCTGTTTTAGACATCCAGTGCTCAAATCTATCAGAGACAATTAATAGTTACACTCCTGGATTAAAATGCAACATAATTTATGTATCCACAACGTTTAAACGGTGATTTTCCAAGGTGAAAACTCAGTTCTCTGTTTAAAGACACAGTTTCCACAACATTGAATATTGCTTATCTTCGTTGTATTAGAACTCAGTCTTTAGCATTAGACCACAGTTTTCATTCATATAATTGCAAAGTCCATAGACTGACAGTTTCTAAATTGAGCCGCTTACCACCGTGTCCGTGGATGCAGACGTGATGGGGAGATCCTCGCCGTGCACAGCGATGCTGGTTTGCTTTCCTTCTCCCCGTCCGTCCTCCGTGGTGGTAGCGGTGCTGGATGGTTTCTAACCCTCAACGTGAGTGGGGCCGCTTGTATGTGGACAATTTTCAGAATAGACTCTCCACCTTGCTAGCCGCGTCTCCTTTGATTGCAGTTCAGCTGGAGCGGCAGGTGTGTAGGAGGTCTCGTTGGTTGTCCTTAGCTCCCAATCCGGCAGGGTTGATCCCAAACAATGTCGCTGATCACTTGGCAGGGTGAAAGGCAATTCTCTAACGCGTTTCGCACACAGGTGCTTCCTCAAAGAGTAATGTACTTTCAAATTCCAAGGCTTTATATACCTGACCACCCTGATTGATGTTCCTCCCATTGGTCCAGATTGAATCACAGGTGCATTCTATTTCTAATTTTCTGCTGTGTGCACTTTGCTCTAATTGCTACAACTGGAGCACTGATCGTTATTATCAATTCTATTAAAAAATGCATACGTTTGATATAGAGAATATATATATGTGTCCTTTAAGGAGAGATATTCTTAATTACTCATATACCACATTCCAAATTGACAGATAAATTAAACAAATGGATAAATAAATAAATAAATAAAACAAAATTATAATTAAACATCCACCGCTTCTTATCTCATATTTCTAACCCACCCCAGTATCGAACTCATAACCTCACTAATGGTAAACCAACACCTTACTCATTGAGCTATTAGGTGTTCACAATATCCCTCTGGGTTATTTCTTATATGATGTATCTTAACTCCATTATTCAACAATCTCTATATAGCGGAGTATCCTTACGTTTGATAAACAGACATTTCTCATTAGTAGAGTAAACATTCTGTAATCAGCATCCCGTATGGCATACAGACCAACCCCACATTTAATCATATGTTTAACTTTGTTCTATAATCATTTTTAGCCCGATTAGCTATCAGACTTTTTTGTCTTAGTGCAGCTTTTAATCTATTCTCATCGAGCTCATCATCCATAAAGACTATGATTTATTAATTTTATATATCATAATAAACATAATAAACACAAAAAAATGTTCAGCTAAAGGATTTTAATTACAAATAGCAAACCCGTTTATATATTTTGATAGGTAGGTATATCTGACATACTCTTGATTCGAACTCCACATATAATTATATAAGGATTTCGACCTTACCCACTCGGCTACAGCGTCCCCTATATTTAATGTAGATTTTTCTTTATTCTATATTTTGTATGATGTTATTTTATATAATGTATAAAACAACTCTTACCAAAAGATTGATCCTTTCTTTTTAAACTACTTTTTTTATACATATATGTGAAAGAAAAATGATAAATGGCACCCACAATTAAATAATTCTTAAATTGTTTACTAGACTTTTCTTTCTCTCTTTTCTCTCACTTGCTCACTTTTCAACCACTTTTCTGTTTCTTCATTATTATAGCTAATATTAATATGTCCTAAGTGGTCAGTGAATCCACTAGACAACTGAGACATTTCAGCATGATTATCTAATTTCCAAGCTTACAGGTAGTCTGTCCTTTCCTCTCAAAATGAGGACTATTTTATACATATCCCTCTTCTTCCGAGGGGTTCTATCTATAAAAAATGAATGAACTTATATATGTCTCCATCTAATCCCTTTACATGAATGATTCAAAGTCAATATTCTCATTCAATCCATAAGGATGAATGGTTTTTAATTTAAAGATCCAAAAAGCTTCTTTAGAACTCAAAGTTCTGAACCTATCTCCCCCTCTTTTTGTGTTTTTAATATGTTGTACTCCTATCACTGTGAGGCCTTCAATACACCCTCCATGTTCTTCTGTAATGTGTCTAGACACACTGTGAAAAGGGTACTTTTTTAAGATGTTTAGCCGATGTTCTCTAAACCTGGTCTTCAGGCTTCTAGTGGTCCTACCCACGTATTGTAATCCACATTGACACTGTAACACATATATACAGTAAACTGTATTACAGTTGATAAATTCCTCAATTTTAAAAACCTCTTTATTCACATGTGACCTGATTTCTGTGGTTTTATTTCTCATATACCTACACGTGATGCAGTTGGTTTTCCCACATTTATAACACCCTGTGTAATTTATGGTGGACAGCCATGTTGTTTTGGCTTCTGGTTTGTCCATGCTTTTTAGCATACTGGGTGCTAAATGTGACTTTAGATTTCTGTTTTTCTTAAAAATAACTTTCAACTGTGGATGTATGGCTTTTTGTAAAACACGATCTTGTTGTAAGATATCAAAGTTTTTGGTTAGGATCTTTTTAATTTCCCCTGATTTATTATTATATTTTGACAAGAAAAATAGCTGTGAATAATCATCTCCAGAGTTTTTTGTATCCCAGGTTCTTTTCTCTTTTTGTTTAGATTGTAAAAGTATATCTCTATCTAAATTTAAACTTTTATTATACGCAGATTTTAGTATAGGCTTGGGGTAGCCTCTATCTACAAAATCTTCAAACATAATGTTAGCCTGATTTATAAATGTATCCTTATTAGTACAGTTCCTACGTATACGATTAAATTGACTCTGTGGCACATTTCGCAGCCAGGGTTTGTAGTGGCCACTTGAATAATGTAGAAAATTATTGGTATCTACTGTCTTTTTGTAATTAGTTGTAATAATCTTTGTATTTTCTGAGGAGATAGTCAGGTCTAGGAAATTAACTGAATTCTGATCCAAACAGTGAGTGAATTTTAAATTATATTCATTAGAATTAAGGTGAGTAACAAAATCAAACGCTAATTGTGCACCCCCATCCCAAATTATAAGTAAATCATCAATGTACCGGCCATAGTACACCAGGTTTGCGCCAAATGGGCCACTCCAAATAAATTCCTCCTCAAATTTTTCCATATATAGATTGGCAAAACTCGGCGCAAACCTGGTGCCCATGGCCGTACCCACCAACTGTAAATAAAACGTGTCATCAAACAAAAAATAATTATGTGTCAAAATAAAAGTGATAGAGTCTAATATAAACAGTTTGAGTTTATCAGAAATCTCTATGTCTGTACTTAAATAAGAGGCTATAGCGTCTACTCCCAATTTATGTGGTATATGGGTGTACAGTGCCTGCACATCAAGTGAAAGGAATAGATAGCTTGACTTCCATTCTATATTATTTAAAATATTAATTACATGCATTGTGTCCCGTATGTGTGACTTTAAATTAATTACGTGTTTCTGCAAAAAATAATCAATAAATTGTGAAAGAGGGGAAGTGAGGGCCCCAATACCAGAAATTATAGGTCTCCCAGGGGGTGCAGTGAGTGATTTGTGAATTTTGGGAATGTGATAAAATATAGGTGTGATGGGAAATTTAACAAACAAAAATAAAAATTCCTCCTTAGAGATAATTTCTTGTTTGAAAGCCCCATCTAAAAGATCCTTATATTCTTGTGTATATACTGCAGTGGGATCCTTACTTAATTTAAGATAGAAAATTCTATCTCCCAATTGTCTAGCTGCTTCTTCTAAATAATATGTCCTATCAAGCACAACTACCCCACCGCCTTTGTCGGCACTTTTTATTATCAGGGAGTTGTCTTGTTCTAGTTGTTTCAATGCTTGTTGTTCTTGTTTAGTTAAATCAGACCAACTTGATTTCTTCTCGCATATTTTTTGAAACTCATCTAGAGTTTTTCTATAGAAGTAAAGTATTGTATTAGGCTTATATTTATCAGGATAAAAGTTTGACTTCCTTCTAAAATTATCTCTAAGCTCACTGTTGGACTGTTTCCTCTGAATATCAAATATTGGGCAGTAATCTCCCTGTTTGTTTACAGTATTTTCCAGCCACAGCTCTTCTAATATACACAAACCCTCTTTATCTGTTGAATCTAATATTATAGGGTTTTCACTACTGTCTGGCAGTTTTTTCAGAGCAAAATATCTCTTTCTACATAAATTTCTTACAAAATGATTTAATTCAACAAAAAGGTCAAACATATTTGGATTTCTAGACGGTGCATAATTCAAACCTTTTGTTAACAGTTTTACTTGGTCAGGGGTTAGGGTTTTAGTGCTAAGGTTAAATATACCTTTTTGTTCTAACGGAATCTTGTTTTCCTTGTTGCGTTTTCTACCTCCTCTGACTCCCCTCTTTCTCGATATCTTTTGGGGGTACCTATATCCAATTTTGCATACCTGTTCGGATGTTGATATTTTGCTAGACTCCTGTCTGGCTCTAAAAAAGTGTTCTCTGTGGGGGTATGTTCAAAATGTCTACTTGTTCCTTCATCTCTACTTTTAAATTCATAATGATTAGTAGTTGGTTTCCTATTTATGTAATTGCGGGGGGTATATGTCTGATGGCTTTTTGTATTGTTCCTATCCTTCCTCTGATCTCCCGATGAAAGCCGTCTCCTTTTTATATAGATGGGGCCATTTGATTGAGAAGTTTCATGTTCTCTAAAGTTGTTAGAGGGAATCTTTTTTCTATAAGTTCTTACTTTGTCCTCTTTATAGTCTTGATTATCTCTATGGAGTTTCCTCTGTTTATTTTCCACTAGTTCTTTCTCAAACCCTTCTAACTTCCTATTTGTTATTTTATCTCGCTCTACAAACTGTGGGGAGTCTTTATATTTGGCCAATGATTTTTTGGTTTCTTCAATCTTATCTACTATATCTCTCACTCTTTTTTCTCTATATTCTATCAGTAATTTCATAAGCTGAAACGAACAATCATCTAATGTTTGGTGCCATTTACTAGTTAATGTGGGATCATCTTGTATGGATAAGGCTTTGAATATTCTAAGTCCCCTTGGGATTTGTTTATTTTGAATATACTTCTTTAGGGTCACACTGTCCCACCAATGTCTCATTTCATCTTTCAACAGTTGTTCTAATTTGTTAAACCCTCCTACAAGATCCACATCAAACTCCTCATCCTCAATGGTCATATCACATTCATTATTCTGCATATATAATTCTCTCCTTGATAAACGGGTGTTAAAACATGTGAATTCAGCCATATCCGCACCTGTATTCAGTTATTTAATTAGGATGTTACCAGGTCATCCAAAGGTGGATTTAACCTTTAATGCAGCTGCCCGGATTTAAACACACTCTAAAACCAGAAAAAACAACCCTGATCCAGGCGCTAATTTGTTAATTGTATTATTTACTCTTAATTTAAGATTTATAAATTTAGAGCTGCAATCTTTGTCCAGCTGTACCTGTGTACGTACAGCTAAAACTTGATCAAAACACTGATCAAGAAGCTACACAAGAAAAAAGAAAAGTGACTGATTGCGCTATTTCTCCAGGTGCGTATATGAATAAAAACACGTGTTTTTCACTTCTCTGGTGTTTATTTTAGTACAAACGTTATATCTCATACAACAATATAATAAAAAATATAATAAAAAAAATTAAGTATGCATACTCATTAGGGGCACATTCTAAAAAATTATTTTATAATAATAAAAATGATGATATTTCTCTGTTTTAGACATCCAGTGCTCAAATCTATCAGAGACAATTAATAGTTACACTCCTGGATTAAAATGCAACATAATTTATGTATCCACAATGTTTAAACGGTGATTTTCCAAGGTGAAAACTCAGTTCTCTGTTTAAAGACACAGTTTCCACAACATTGAATATTGCTTATCTTCGTTGTATTAGAACTCAGTCTTTAGCATTAGACCACAGTTTTCATTCATATAATTGCAAAGTCCATAGACTGACAGTTTCTAAATTGAGCCGCTTACCACCGTGTCCGTGGATGCAGACGTGATGGGGAGATCCTCGCCGTGCACAGCGATGCTGGTTTGCTTTCCTTCTCCCAGTCCGTCCTCCGTGGTGGTAGCGGTGCTGGATGGTTTCTAACCCTCAACGTGAGTGGGGCCGCTTGTATGTGGACAATTTTCAGAATAGACTCTCCACCTTGCTAGCCGCGTCTCCTTTGATTGCAGTTCAGCTGGAGCGGCAGGTGTGTAGGAGGTCTCGTTGGTTGTCCTTAGCTCCCAATCCGGCAGGGTTGATCCCAAACAATGTCGCTGATCACTTGGCAGGGTGAAAGGCAATTCTCTAACGCGTTTCGCACACAGGTGCTTCCTCAAAGAGTAATGTACTTTCAAATTCCAAGGCTTTATATACCTGACCACCCTGATTGATGTTCCTCCCATTGGTCCAGATTGAATCACAGGTGCATTCTATTTCTAATTTTCTGCTGTGTGCACTTTGCTCTAATTGCTACAACTGGAGCACTGATCGTTATTATCAATTCTATTAAAAAATGCATACGTTTGATATAGAGAATATATATATGTGTCCATCAAGGAGAGATATTCTTAATTACTCATATACCACATTCCAAATTGACAGATAAATTAAACAAATGGATAAATAAATAAATAAATAAAACAAAATAATAATTAAACATCCACCGCTTCTTATCTCATATTTCTAACCCACCCCAGGGGAAATTAAAAAGATCCTAACCAAAAACTTTGATATCTTACAACAAGATCGTGTTTTACAAAAAGCCATACATCCACAGTTGAAAGTTATTTTTAAGAAAAACAGAAATCTAAAGTCACATTTAGCACCCAGTATGCTAAAAAGCATGGACAAACCAGAAGCCAAAACAACATGGCTGTCCACCATAAATTACACAGGGTGTTATAAATGTGGGAAAACCAACTGCATCACGTGTAGGTATATGAGAAATAAAACCACAGAAATCAGGTCACATGTGAATAAAGAGGTTTTTAAAATTGAGGAATTTATCAACTGTAATACAGTTTACTGTATATATGTGTTACAGTGTCAATGTGGATTACAATACGTGGGTAGGACCACTAGAAGCCTGAAGACCAGGTTTAGAGAACATCGGCTAAACATCTTAAAAAAGTACCCTTTTCACAGTGTGTCTAGACACATTACAGAAGAACATGGAGGGTGTATTGAAGGCCTCACAGTGATAGGAGTACAACATATTAAAAACACAAAAAGAGGGGGAGATAGGTTCAGAACTTTGAGTTCTAAAGAAGCTTTTTGGATCTTTAAATTAAAAACCATTCATCCTTATGGATTGAATGAGAATATTGACTTTGAATCATTCATGTAAAGGGATTAGATGGAGACATATATAAGTTCATTCATTTTTTATAGATAGAACCCCTCGGAAGAAGAGGGATATGTATAAAATAGTCCTCATTTTGAGAGGAAAGGACAGACTACCTGTAAGCTTGGAAATTAGTTAATCATGCTGAAATGTCTCAGTTGTCTAGTGGATTCACTGACCACTTAGGACATATTAATATTAGAGATGAGCGCCTGAAATTTTTCGGGTTTTGTGTTTTGGTTTTGGGTTCGGTTCCGCGGCCGTGTTTTGGGTTCGAACGCGTTTTGGCAAAACCTCACCGAATTTTTTTTGTCGGATTCGGGTGTGTTTTGGATTCGGGTGTTTTTTTCAAAAAACACTAAAAAACAGCTTAAATCATAGAATTTGGGGGTCATTTTGATCGCAAAGTATTATTAACCTCAAAAACCATAATTTACACTCATTTTCAGTCTATTCTGAATACCTCACACCTCACAATATTATTTTTAGTCCTAAAATTTGCACCGAGGTCGCTGTGTGAGTAAGATAAGCGACCCTAGTGGCCGACACAAACACCGGGCCCATCTAGGAGTGGCACTGCAGTGTCACGCAGGATGTCCCTTCCAAAAAACCCTCCCCAAACAGCACATGACGCAAAGAAAAAAAGAGGCGCAATGAGGTAGCTGTGTGAGTAAGATTAGCGACCCTAGTGGCCGACACAAACACCGGGCCCATCTAGGAGTGGCACTGCAGTGTCACGCAGGATGGCCCTTCCAAAAAACCCTCCCCAAACAGCACATGACGCAAAGAAAAAAAGAGGCGCAATGAGGTAGCTGTGTGAGTAAGATTAGCGACCCTAGTGGCCGACACAAACACCGGGCCCATCTAGGAGTGGCACTGCAGTGTCACGCAGGATGTCCCTTCCAAAAAACCCTCCCCAAACAGCACATGACGCAAAGAAAAAAAGAGGCGCAATGAGGTAGCTGTGTGAGTAAGATTAGCGACCCTAGTGGCCGACACAAACACCGGGCCCATCTAGGAGTGGCACTGCAGTGTCACGCAGGATGGCCCTTCCAAAAAACCCTCCCCAAACAGCACATGACGCAAAGAAAAAAAGAGGCTTTTTACTGATATTTGGTGTTTTGGATTTGACATGCTCTGTACTATGACATTGGGCATCGGCCTTGGCAGACGACGTTGCTGGCATTTCATCGTCTCGGCCATGACTAGTGGCAGCAGCTTCAGCACGAGGTGGAAGTGGATCTTGATCTTTCCCTAATTTTGGAACCTCAACATTTTTGTTCTCCATATTTTAATAGGCACAACTAAAAGGCACCTCAGGTAAACAATGGAGATGGATGGATTGGATACTAGTATACAATTATGGACGGGCTGCCGAGTGCCGACACAGAGGTAGCCACAGCCGTGAACTACCGCACTGTACTGTGTCTGCTGCTAATATATAGACTGGTTGATAAAGAGATAGTATACTCGTAACTAGTATGTATGTATAAAGAAAGAAAAAAAAACCACGGTTAGGTGGTATATACAATTATGGACGGGCTGCCGAGTGCCGACACAGAGGTAGCCACAGCCGTGAACTACCGCACTGTACTGTGTCTGCTGCTAATATATAGACTGGTTGATAAAGAGATAGTATACTCGTAACTAGTATGTATGTATAAAGAAAGAAAAAAAAACCACGGTTAGGTGGTATATACAATTATGGACGGGCTGCCGAGTGCCGACACAGAGGTAGCCACAGCCGTGAACTACCGCACTGTACTGTGTCTGCTGCTAATATATAGACTGGTTGATAAAGAGATAGTATACTCGTAACTAGTATGTATGTATAAAGAAAGAAAAAAAAACCACGGTTAGGTGGTATATACAATTATGGACGGGCTGCCGAGTGCCGACACAGAGGTAGCCACAGCCGTGAACTACCGCACTGTACTGTGTCTGCTGCTAATATATAGACTGGTTGATAAAGAGATAGTATACTCGTAACTAGTATGTATGTATAAAGAAAGAAAAAAAAAACACGGTTAGGTGGTATATACAATTATGGACGGGCTGCCGAGTGCCGACACAGAGGTAGCCACAGCCGTGAACTACCGCACTGTACTGTGTCTGCTGCTAATATAGACTGGTTGATAAAGAGATAGTATACTACTAATATTATATATACTGGTGGTCAGGTCACTGGTCACTAGTCACACTGGCAGTGGCACTCCTGCAGCAAAAGTGTGCACTGTTTAATTTTAATATAATATTATGTACTCCTGGCTCCTGCTATAACCTATAACTGGCACTGCAGTAGTGCTCCCCAGTCTCCCCCACAATTATAAGCTGTGTGAGCTGAGCAGTCAGACAGATATATAATATATATAGATGATGCAGCACACTGGCCTGAGCCTGAGCAGTGCACACAGATATGGTATGTGACTGACTGAGTCACTGTGTGTATCGCTTTTTTCAGGCAGAGAACGGATATATTAAATAAACTGCACTGTGTGTCTGGTGGTCACTCACTATATAATATATTATGTACTCCTGGCTCCTGCTATAACCTATAACTGGCACTGCAGTAGTGCTCCCCAGTCTCCCCCACAATTATAAGCTGTGTGAGCTGAGCAGTCAGACAGACATATATAATATTATATATAGATAATAGATGATGCAGCACACTGGCCTGAGCCTGAGCAGTGCACACAGATATGGTATGTGACTGAGTCACTGTGTGCTGTGTATCGCTTTTTTCAGGCAGAGAACGGATTATAAAGTAAACTGCACTGTCCTCACTAGTAAACTCTCTCCACTCAGTCTCTACACTTCTACAGTAACAGTACTCCTCCTAGTCAGCTCCAGTAAATCTCTCTCAGTCTCTTATAATCTAAATGGAGAGGACGCCAGCCACGTCCTCTCCCTATCAATCTCAATGCACGTGTGAAAATGGCGGCGACGCGCGGCTCCTTATATAGAATCCGAGTCTCGCGATAGAATCCGAGCCTCGCGAGAATCCGACAGCGTCATGATGACGTTCGGGCGCGCTCGGGTTAACCGAGCAAGGCGGGAAGATCCGAGTCGCTCGGACCCGTGAAAAAAAACATGAAGTTCTGGCGGGTTCGGATTCAGAGAAACCGAACCCGCTCATCTCTAATTAATATTAGCTATAATAATGAAGAAACAGAAAAGTGGTTGAAAAGTGAGCAAGTGAGAGAAAAGAGAGAAAGAAAAGTCTAGTAAACAATTTAAGAATTATTTAATTGTGGGTGCCATTTATCATTTTTCTTTCACATATATGTATAAAAAAAGTAGTTTAAAAAGAAAGGATCAATCTTTTGGTAAGAGTTGTTTTATACATTATATAAAATAACATCATACAAAATATAGAATAAAGAAAAATCTACATTAAATATAGGGGACGCTGTAGCCGAGTGGGTAAGGTCGAAATCCTTATATAATTATATGTGGAGTTCGAATCAAGAGTATGTCAGATATACCTACCTATCAAAATATATAAACGGGTTTGCTATTTGTAATTAAAATCCTTTAGCTGAACATTTTTTTGTGTTTATTATGTTTATTATGATATATAAAATTAATAAATCATAGTCTTTATGGATGATGAGCTCGATGAGAATAGATTAAAAGCTGCACTAAGACAAAAAAGTCCGATAGCTAATCGGGCTAAAAATGATTATAGAACAAAGTTAAACATATGATTAAATGTGGGGTTGGTCTGTATGCCATACGGGATGCTGATTACAGAATCTTTACTCTACTAATGAGAAATGTCTGTTTATCAAACGTAAGGATACTCCGCTATATAGAGATTGTTGAATAATGGAGTTAAGATACATCATATAAGAAATAACCCAGAGGGATATTGTGAACACCTAATAGCTCAATGAGTAAGGTGTTGGTTTACCATTAGTGAGGTTATGAGTTCGATACTGGGGTGGGTTAGAAATATGAGATAAGAAGCGGTGGATGTTTAATTATAATTTTGTTTTATTTATTTATTTATTTATTTATCCATTTGTTTAATTTATCTGTCAATTTGGAATGTGGTATATGAGTAATTAAGAATATCTCTCCTTGATGGACACATATATATATTCTCTATATCAAACGTATGCATTTTTTAATAGAATTGATAATAACGATCAGTGCTCCAGTTGTAGCAATTAGAGCAAAGTGCACACAGCAGAAAATTAGAAATAGAATGCACCTGTGATTCAATCTGGACCAATGGGAGGAACATCAATCAGGGTGGTCAGGTATATAAAGCCTTGGAATTTGAAAGTACATTACTCTTTGAGGAAGCACCTGTGTGCGAAACGCGTTAGAGAATTGCCTTTCACCCTGCCAAGTGATCAGCGACATTGTTTGGGATCAACCCTGCCGGATTGGGAGCTAAGGACAACCAACGAGACCTCCTACACACCTGCCGCTCCAGCTGAACTGCAATCAAAGGAGACGCGGCTAGCAAGGTGGAGAGTCTATTCTGAAAATTGTCCACATACAAGCGGCCCCACTCACGTTGAGGGTTAGAAACCATCCAGCACCGCTACTACCACGGAGGACGGACGGGGAGAAGGAAAGCAAACCAGCATCGCTGTGCACGGCGAGGATCTCCCCATCACGTCTGCATCCACGGACACGGTGGTAAGCGGCTCAATTTAGAAACTGTCAGTCTATGGACTTTGCAATTATATGAATGAAAACTGTGGTCTAATGCTAAAGACTGAGTTCTAATACAACGAAGATAAGCAATATTCAATGTTGTGGAAACTGTGTCTTTAAACAGAGAACTGAGTTTTCACCTTGGAAAATCACCGTTTAAACGTTGTGGATACATAAATTATGTTGCATTTTAATCCAGGAGTGTAACTATTAATTGTCTCTGATAGATTTGAGCACTGGATGTCTAAAACAGAGAAATATCATCATTTTTATTATTATAAAATAATTTTTTAGAATGTGCCCCGAATGAGTATGCATACTTAATTTTTTTTATTATATATTTTTTATTATATTGTTGTATGAGATATAACGTTTGTACTAAAATAAACACCAGAGAAGTGAAAAACACGTGTTTTTATTCATATACGCACCTGGAGAAATAGCGCAATCAGTCACTTTTCTTTTTTCTTGTGTAGCTTCTTGATCAGTGTTTTGATCAAGTTTTAGCTGTACGTACACAGGTACAGCTGGACAAAGATTGCAGCTCTAAATTTATAAATCTTAAATTAAGAGTAAATAATACAATTAACAAATTAGCGCCTGGATCAGGGTTGTTTTTTCTGGTTTTAGAGTGTGTTTAAATCCGGGCAGCTGCATTAAAGGTTAAATCCACCTTTGGATGACCTGGTAACATCCTAATTAAATAACTGAATACAGGTGCGGATATGGCTGAATTCACATGTTTTAACACCCGTTTATCAAGGAGAGAATTATATATGCAGAATAATGAATGTGATATGACCATTGAGGATGAGGAGTTTGATGTGGATCTTGTAGGAGGGTTTAACAAATTAGAACAACTGTTGAAAGATGAAATGAGACATTGGTGGGACAGTGTGACCCTAAAGAAGTATATTCAAAATAAACAAATCCCAAGGGGACTTAGAATATTCAAAGCCTTATCCATACAAGATGATCCCACATTAACTAGTAAATGGCACCAAACATTAGATGATTGTTCGTTTCAGCTTATGAAATTACTGATAGAATATAGAGAAAAAAGAGTGAGAGATATAGTAGATAAGATTGAAGAAACCAAAAAATCATTGGCCAAATATAAAGACTCCCCACAGTTTGTAGAGCGAGATAAAATAACAAATAGGAAGGTAGAAGGGTTTGAGAAAGAACTAGTGGAAAATAAACAGAGGAAACTCCATAGAGATAATCAAGACTATAAAGAGGACAAAGTAAGAACTTATAGAAAAAAGATTCCCTCTAACAACTTTAGAGAACATGAAACTTCTCAATCAAATGGCCCCATCTATATAAAAAGGAGACGGCTTTCATGGGGAGATCAGAGGAAGGATAGGAACAATACAAAAAGCCATCAGACATATACCCCCCGCAATTACAAAAATAGGAAACCAACTACTAATCATTATGAATTTAAAAGTAGAGATGAAGGAACAAGTAGACATTTTGAACATACCCCCACAGAGAACACTTTTTTAGAGCCAGACAGGAGTCTAGCAAAATATCAACATCCGAACAGGTATGCAAAATTGGATATAGGTACCCCCAAAAGATATCGAGAAAGAGGGGAGTCAGAGGAGGTAGAAAACGCAACAAGGAAAACAAGATTCCGTTAGAACAAAAAGGTATATTTAACCTTAGCACTAAAACCCTAACCCCTGACCAAGTAAAACTGTTAACAAAAGGTTTGAATTATGCACCGTCTAGAAATCCAAATATGTTTGACCTTTTTGTTGAATTAAATCATTTTGTAAGAAATTTATGTAGAAAGAGATATTTTGCTCTGAAAAAACTGCCAGACAGTAGTGAAAACCCTATAATATTAGATTCAACAGATAAAGAGGGTTTGTGTATATTAGAAGAGCTGTGGCTGGAAAATACTGTAAACAAACAGGGAGATTACTGCCCAATATTTGATATTCAGAGGAAACAGTCCAACAGTGAGCTTAGAGATAATTTTAGAAGGAAGTCAAACTTTTATCCTGATAAATATAAGTCTAATACAATACTTTACTTCTATAGAAAAACTCTAGATGAGTTTCAAAAAATATGCGAGAAGAAATCCAGTTGGTCTAATTTAACTAAACAAGAACAACAAGCATTGAAACAACTAGAACAAGACAACTCCCTGAAAATAAAAAGTGCCGACAAAGGCGGTGGGGTAGTTGTGCTTGATAGGACATATTATTTAGAAGAAGCAGCTAGACAATTGGGAGATAGAATTTTCTATCTTAAATTAAGTAAGGATCCCACTGCAGTATATACACAAGAATATAAGGATCTTTTAGATGGGGCTTTCAAACAAGAAATTATCTCTAAGGAGGAATTTTTATTTTTGTTTGTTAAATTTCCCATCACACCTATATTTTATCACATTCCCAAAATTCACAAATCACTCACTGCACCCCCTGGGAGACCTATAATTTCTGGTATTGGGGCCCTCACTTCCCCTCTTTCACAATTTATTGATTATTTTTTGCAGAAACACGTAATTAATTTAAAGTCACACATACGGGACACAATGCATGTAATTAATATTTTAAATAATATAGAATGGAAGTCAAGCTATCTATTCCTTTCACTTGATGTGCAGGCACTGTACACCCATATACCACATAAATTGGGAGTAGACGCTATAGCCTCTTATTTAAGTACAGACATAGAGATTTCTGATAAACTCAAACTGTTTATATTAGACTCTATCACTTTTATTTTGACACATAATTATTTTTTGTTTGATGACACGTTTTATTTACAGTTGGTGGGTACGGCCATGGGCACCAGGTTTGCGCCGAGTTTTGCCAATCTATATATGGAAAAATTTGAGGAGGAATTTATTTGGAGTGGCCCATTTGGCGCAAACCTGGTGTACTATGGCCGGTACATTGATGATTTACTTATAATTTGGGATGGGGGTGCACAATTAGCATTTGATTTTGTTACTCACCTTAATTCTAATGAATATAATTTAAAATTCACTCACTGTTTGGATCAGAAGTCAGTTAATTTCCTAGACCTGACTATCTCCTCAGAAAATACAAAGATTATTACAACTAATTACAAAAAGACAGTAGATACCAATAATTTTCTACATTATTCAAGTGGCCACTACAAACCCTGGCTGCGAAATGTGCCACAGAGTCAATTTAATCGTATACCTAGGAACTGTACTAATAAGGATACATTTATAAATCAGGCTAACATTATGTTTGAAGATTTTGTAGATAGAGGCTACCCCAAGCCTATACTAAAATCTGCGTATAATAAAAGTTTAAATTTAGATAGAGATATACTTTTACAATCTAAACAAAAAGAGAAAAGAACCTGGGATACAAAAAACTCTGGAGATGATTATTCACAGCTATTTTTCTTGTCAAAATATAATAATAAATCAGGGGAAATTAAAAAGATCCTAACCAAAAACTTTGATATCTTACAACAAGATCGTGTTTTACAAAAAGCCATACATCCACAGTTGAAAGTTATTTTTAAGAAAAACAGAAATCTAAAGTCACATTTAGCACCCAGTATGCTAAAAAGCATGGACAAACCAGAAGCCAAAACAACATGGCTGTCCACCATAAATTACACAGGGTGTTATAAATGTGGGAAAACCAACTGCATCACGTGTAGGTATATGAGAAATAAAACCACAGAAATCAGGTCACATGTGAATAAAGAGGTTTTTAAAATTGAGGAATTTATCAACTGTAATACAGTTTACTGTATATATGTGTTACAGTGTCAATGTGGATTACAATACGTGGGTAGGACCACTAGAAGCCTGAAGACCAGGTTTAGAGAACATCGGCTAAACATCTTAAAAAAGTACCCTTTTCACAGTGTGTCTAGACACATTACAGAAGAACATGGAGGGTGTATTGAAGGCCTCACAGTGATAGGAGTACAACATATTAAAAACACAAAAAGAGGGGGAGATAGGTTCAGAACTTTGAGTTCTAAAGAAGCTTTTTGGATCTTTAAATTAAAAACCATTCATCCTTATGGATTGAATGAGAATATTGACTTTGAATCATTCATGTAAAGGGATTAGATGGAGACATATATAAGTTCATTCATTTTTTATAGATAGAACCCCTCGGAAGAAGAGGGATATGTATAAAATAGTCCTCATTTTGAGAGGAAAGGACAGACTACCTGTAAGCTTGGAAATTAGATAATCATGCTGAAATGTCTCAGTTGTCTAGTGGATTCACTGACCACTTAGGACATATTAATATTAGCTATAATAATGAAGAAACAGAAAAGTGGTTGAAAAGTGAGCAAGTGAGAGAAAAGAGAGAAAGAAAAGTCTAGTAAACAATTTAAGAATTATTTAATTGTGGGTGCCATTTATCATTTTTCTTTCACATATATGTATAAAAAAAAGTAGTTTAAAAAGAAAGGATCAATCTTTTGGTAAGAGTTGTTTTATACATTATATAAAATAACATCATACAAAATATAGAATAAAGAAAAATCTACATTAAATATAGGGGACGCTGTAGCCGAGTGGGTAAGGTCGAAATCCTTATATAATTATATGTGGAGTTCGAATCAAGAGTATGTCAGATATACCTACCTATCAAAATATATAAACGGGTTTGCTATTTGTAATTAAAATCCTTTAGCTGAACATTTTTTTGTGTTTATTATGTTTATTATGATATATAAAATTAATAAATCATAGTCTTTATGGATGATGAGCTCGATGAGAATAGATTAAAAGCTGCACTAAGACAAAAAAGTCTGATAGCTAATCGGGCTAAAAATGATTATAGAACAAAGTTAAACATATGATTAAATGTGGGGTTGGTCTGTATGCCATACGGGATGCTGATTACAGAATGTTTACTCTACTAATGAGAAATGTCTGTTTATCAAACGTAAGGATACTCCGCTATATAGAGATTGTTGAATAATGGAGTTAAGATACATCATATAAGAAATAACCCAGAGGGATATTGTGAACACCTAATAGCTCAATGAGTAAGGTGTTGGTTTACCATTAGTGAGGTTATGAGTTCGATACTGGGGTGGGTTAGAAATATGAGATAAGAAGCGGTGGATGTTTAATTATAATTTTGTTTTATTTATTTATTTATCCATTTGTTTAATTTATCTGTCAATTTGGAATGTGGTATATGAGTAATTAAGAATATCTCTCCTTAAAGGACACATATATATATTCTCTATATCAAACGTATGCATTTTTTAATAGAATTGATAATAACGATCAGTGCTCCAGTTGTAGCAATTAGAGCAAAGTGCACACAGCAGAAAATTAGAAATAGAATGCACCTGTGATTCAATCTGGACCAATGGGAGGAACATCAATCAGGGTGGTCAGGTATATAAAGCCTTGGAATTTGAAAGTACATTACTCTTTGAGGAAGCAACTGTGTGCGAAACGCGTTAGAGAATTGCCTTTCACCCTGCCAAGTGATCAGCGACATTGTTTGGGATCAACCCTGCCGGATTGGGAGCTAAGGACAACCAACGAGACCTCCTACACACCTGCCGCTCCAGCTGAACTGCAATCAAAGGAGACGCGGCTAGCAAGGTGGAGAGTCTATTCTGAAAATTGTCCACATACAAGCGGCCCCACTCACGTTGAGGGTTAGAAACCATCCAGCACCGCTACCACCACGGAGGACGGACGGGGAGAAGGAAAGCAAACCAGCATCGCTGTGCACGGCGAGGATCTCCCCATCACGTCTGCATCCACGGACACGGTGGTAAGCGGCTCAATTTAGAAACTGTCAGTCTATGGACTTTGCAATTATATGAATGAAAACTGTGGTCTAATGCTAAAGACTGAGTTCTAATACAACGAAGATAAGCAATATTCAATGTTGTGGAAACTGTGTCTTTAAACAGAGAACTGAGTTTTCACCTTGGAAAATCACCGTTTAAACGTTGTGGATACATAAATTATGTTGCATTTTAATCCAGGAGTGTAACTATTAATTGTCTCTGATAGATTTGAGCACTGGATGTCTAAAACAGAGAAATATCATCATTTTTATTATTATAAAATCATTTTTTAGAATGTGCCCCTAATGAGTATGCATACTTAATTTTTTTTATTATATTTTTTATTATATTGTTGTATGAGATATAACGTTTGTACTAAAATAAACACCAGAGAAGTGAAAAACACGTGTTTTTATTCATATACGCACCTGGAGAAATAGCGCAATCAGTCACTTTTCTTTTTTCTTGTGTAGCTTCTTGATCAGTGTTTTGATCAAGTTTTAGCTGTACGTACACAGGTACAGCTGGACAAAGATTGCAGCTCTAAATTTATAAATCTTAAATTAAGAGTAAATAATACAATTAACAAATTAGCGCCTGGATCAGGGTTGTTATTTCTATAAATAGCCCCCCCTTCTTGCTATTCTGGGCACCAGGAGCACTTGTTTTCACCAAGGAGGAGTGTTGCATGTGTAATGGCACTCTTGGTTCAGATTCCTGGGTAATGCCGGGGTGCCCTCCTCTGGTTTACATACATGGGATGTGTCTATATAGAGTAGACCAGGCAGCACTCCTACGGTCTTTAAAACAAGTGTAGCTTTAATCCATAATGCATATATATATATATATAGGTTCAAGCAGCACCCCCAATATTAAGCAAACTAGCTGGTGCCTTCCTAGGTACCTCTGTGGGTCCAATGTATACAAGCGTTCAGGCGGCACTCAGACAAAGAACAAGACGACACACGGGTATAGTATGTCAGGGGCAAACGCATGATTTTCATGGGGAGGTTTCCGTATACACACACACACACACACACACACACACACACACACACACACTTCTGTACATATACATACATACATACATACACAGCATACATACATACATACATACATACATACACACATAGTATACTTACAAAAACATATATACATAAATACACAGATCAATGATACATACTGCAGACACACAGAGTACACACACACACACACACACACACACACACAGCATTCATGCATGCATATACCCAGAGAATATACATACACACAGCATGCATACATACAGCATATACACACACATAGTATTTACACACACCATATACACAACATATACACAATCAGCATATACACACACAGCATACATGTACATACATACAGCATATACATAGCATGCAAACACATATAGCATGCATACATATGGCATATACACACATAGGATACATACACACAGCATATACACACACAGAATACATACACACAGCATACACATACACACACACACACACACACACATAGAATACATACACACAGCATATGCACACACATAGGATACATACACACAGCATACACACACATAGCATACATAGAGCATATAAACACACAGCATACATATACACACACACTAGATAGTTACATACACACAGCATATACACACACACATAGGATACATACATACAGCTTATACATCACATAACATATTCACACACACCCCTCAAACACCAGGACAGTGGATGCCTCACTCGTCCAGCATAATGAAGCCCCCCAACACATGAAACACACACCTGTGCTCAAATGCCATGGACTGTACAGATATACTGCATCACCCGACCAGCCACCCAGCCTGGTCACAAGGGAGAACCGCCTGGGAGAAGCGGCAGCTTCCTCTGCAGCTATCTGCCATACACTCAGCCAGCCTACCTCTGAGTCCGTCCTCAGTCAGTCAGTGTATGGAGGCAGCTGACGGCAGCTCTGAAAGTTAACAAAAATCATCGTCTGTGACAATGGACCAGCGTGCAGGGAGGGTTTCTAGGTACTCTGAAACCTCCCCTGCATGCGTGTATGTATGTATGTATTACTGGATGGCACTCCGGAACCACCAACCCAAATGAAACACAGTATCACGGTGTGATGATCAACGTTTTATGGATTGTGTCCCTTTTATCAAGTCCTGAGTATATAACAACAAAAACAGAATATATAGACATACTTACCACCCTGTGTGCTCGCACGTGAAGTCCCACCAAACATTCCGCTCCAGGGTCTAATGCGTCATCAGCGCGGACCCGCATTGGACCCCTACTATTTTTCATTTTGGGTGGTGGTTCCGGAGTGCCGTCCAGTGATACATACCATATATCTAAACCAGGAAGGAAACGCACCTGGACAAGTCGATTCACATTAATCTGAGTGCCGGAAAATTGGATTTTATATATATATATATATATATATATATACACATATATATATAATATTATCCAAACAGCGGAGGCACTCGGAGACTTTGAAAAGTGCAAAAACAATTTAATTTCAAACTCTACGTTTCGGGGTACGCAGCCCCTTCATCAGGATGCGTACCCCGAAACGTAGAGTTTGACATTAAATTGTTTATGCACTATACAAAGTCTCCGAGTGCCGCCGCTGTTTGGATATTGCATGTGAGGGACTCGCGTCTCTAAAGGAGGAAGGCACAGGAGCAGTATTGGTTTCCATGGGGACGGAGGGAGTGCCGGATCACACTGGACTGTATATATATATATATATATATATATATATATAATATTTAATTTAGTAGCACTAGATGTGTACCTAATCTGTCATAAACACATTATTACACTATATTTCCTTTTATATACGTGTGACTTTGTCATTATATATTTACAGAGAGACTTAGTGTAATAAAACAATGTTACAATAGGTGTACCTCCAGTGCTACCAAATTAAATACATTTCATATCTATGGTATGCCTATCAACAACCAACCCCCCCCCTCCCCCCCCCACACACACACCTTCCCCAGCACCTGCCCCCACTACCGCAGCCCCATGAGGCTTGCACTAACTTGTTGCCTTGTGCTTAGTTTGTATGTCCTTTGGCTCCTCGCGTTCCCACAGGGACAGCCACTCTGCACGCCCAGCCTGCTCACCGCACACCCTTCCGTCACGCTACTGCGACCTGGCTCCAAGGACGGATCTCACCACACATCACTGCCCGGCTCCCGAGAAGGACCTCACCGAAAGTCACTGCCCAGCTCCTGTCACGTCACTGCTCCCGGACCCGGCTCCAGGGACGAACGTCGCTGACCGGCTGCCTGCTCACTTGCTCAGGTCGCGGGTCACATTACAGGAGTCAGGTGACGTCCACGACCATAGAGAGCAGCGAGACCAGGTCACAGGGGAGGAGCGCCGTGATGATGTGCGCTCTGCATGGCGGCTCCTCTGTCCTCTAGAACTGCGGGATAGATACTGACGGGAACAATGGAGGAACGGGGTCAATGAGTAAGTGCCCCCTTCTTGGCTGGGAGCCTGGCTGCAACAGACTCCTTTGTCTCCCGTAGTTCCGCCCCTGCTCACCGCCATATTGGAGCCTGGAGCCAGTACCTACAGCAGCAGCGTCCGTCCCGTGGCCCGCCTCCTGGCCTCCTAGCAGTGACTGTGTGACGACGATGGGGAGTGCTGTGGGTATTGTTTTTTTTTCATATGGTGCACTGTTCTAGCGGATCATGTGTGCCTGGCACTGTGGGGCATATAATGTGTATCTGGCACTGTGGGGCATATAATGTGTATCTGGCACTGTGGGGCATATAATGTGTATCTGGCACTGTGGGGCATATAATATGTATCTGACACTGTGGGGGCATATAATGTGTATCTGGCACTGTGGAGCATAATGTGTATATGGCACTGTGGAGCATATAATGTGTATCTGGCGCTGTGGGGCATATATAGTGTGTATCTGGCACTGTGGGCATATAATGTGTATCTGATACTGTGGGGGCATATAATGTGTATCTGGCACTGTGGGGCATATACTGTGTATCTGACACTCTGGGGGCATATAATGTGTATTTGGCACTACTGGGGTGTATGTATATTTGGCACTACTGGGGGCGTATGTGTATCTGGCACTGCACTACTGGGGTCATTTTGTGTCTGACCCTATACTGGGGACATTATATGTAAGGAACACTACTGTGGGTGTTATGTGTAAGGCTGCTAATTGTGTGTGTGCAGAGGGGGGGTGAAAATCTATTTATTTATAGTTTGATTACATAAAGTTGCGAGGCCACGCCCATTTTTTCCAGGAGCGCGCGTGTATGTTGGGTGGGGGGGGGGGGGGCACTTAGACATTTTCTCGCTCAGGGCACTAATAGGCCTGGAGCCAGCCCTGCTATACATAATCAATGCTTACTAATTTGAATTGGTTATTTAATCACTATCAACTTCCTGCTAACCATTTCATTGTCATTTTCCTAGTATACCTTCTTGAGTCCTACCATCTCACTACTCATTCACCTGCCCTGGCTCATTCACCACTTCTCATACCCCAATTCAATTCCCCCTCTTCCCATCTGCACTCATTAAGTAGCCTGCTTCAGATTGCCTAGTTCTGCTCCATCATGCCATTTCCTTTTGTTTGCCTCATCCATAGGCAAATGCAGTGGGGGTTTCTGGTTGCCTGGAAACCCTCCTCCTCTTGGCAAGTGGCTTAAATTATGACAATAGCAATGGTATATAATATGATTACTAGAGCTGCCGCCACATCATGCAGTTTAAGGGGCAGAGGGGAAGTGCTGCACATGCTCAGTGGTAGCAGCTTCTTCTACCAAGTTTGTTGTGTGTGCGTGGATCTGAGTCCTCAATCAGTGCACCGGACCATAAAGGAGCTACCTATAAGAAGAGACAGGAGCCTCACTATGGCATGGGAGGATGTGTGCTTAGGACAGTACTGGTTCTATTATTTTGTGTATTTATTTATTATGGTATGGTATCCTTTTCCTGACCACTCATTAATATTATTGAAATATGTTTGATGCAGCCTACACTATAGATCATCTATAGTGTTAAAAATTAATACTGTATTCAATATAGTATCCAGTGCATAAAATTACCAATGTTTACATTAAGGACCAGGGTCATTATTAGGTTCTTCTACTGCTCCCCCAGACGTCCATACTAGCTCCAATGTTCCGCAGAGTGGGGGGATTCTGGATTGCATTTGGAAACCCCCCTCTAGAAATCCTGCATTTGCCACTGTCATCTGTCACTGAACTCCCCTACTCTGCTCTCTTACAGCTTGCAGTACCTTTAGGAGTTTATTTGCTAAGCCTTGGATTGAGATAAAGTGGGCGGAGATAAAGTACCAGACAATCAGCTCCTTACTGACGTGTCCCAGGCTGGGTTTGAAAAATGACAGTTAGAAGCAGATTGGCTGGCACTTTATCTCCTTCCACTTTACTTCCATCCAAGGCTTACTATAGACCCCTTTGTCCTTGATTCCTTTATTCCCTTTAGTATCTTTTTCAGTTTGTTGTCTTTCTCACTTTTGTTACCTATCCAACCCCTTCCCACCCCTGCACTATGTACCACTGCAATACTTTTTTGCCTCAACATGTATTGCACAACTACCCTACCCATCAACATTTCCCCTCCCTCACCCTACAGTACATCCTCTCCAATCAAACTACCATTGGCCCATGCCCAGAAATCCTCAATCCCATCAACCCTTCAAACCTCATCAATATCACCCTCCATCTCTCCCTCCTCCTTTCTTGCTCCCACCCCTACCCCCGGATAGCCATATTAGTCTGCAATGGTCTCACCTCCATCATCAGCATCTTCGTTTCTAAGTCCCTCAACCTTCTTGCTATTACTGAAATTTGGCTATCACTCATTAACACAACCTCCCTAGCTGCTATTTCCTATAAGGCCTTCCCTTCTCCAACATCCCCAAACTCAAGCATTGTTAAGTAAGTGAGGTTTGTGTCCTCCTAAACGTCCACTGCAGCTTTTGGATCATCCCCCCTAAACACTCTCTCTGTCCTTTTTCTCCTACGAATTTCACTCCATCTTTCTTTGTATGCACCTCTGCTTCACCGACTTATCTTCCCCCTTGTCCTGTCTCCCAATTCAGGATAACTTTTTCATGGAGTACTCACTTACTCTTCTCTGCCCCTCTTCCTTCATCCTGGGTGACTTCAGCATTCCAAATGACGATCCCATCAATGCTGCTGAATCCAAACTTATCTCCCTCTCTTATTCATTTTGCCTACTTTTCATATCGCAGCAATAGTCACATCCTTGACATGATTTTCTCCCGCAATTTGATTTTAATACACCCCCCCACCCAACCCCACTGACCATCCCCTCATTGTCTTCAACAACTGTCATGCCTCCAATTTTCTTCTGTTTTTGAAGGCTACTCTCTCTAGGGGGCATATTTACTAAAATGCGGGTTTTCAGATGTGCCAATAGCAACCAATCAGATTCTACCTATCATTCATTTAGATAATGGACAGAATCTGATTGGTTGTTGTGGGAAACATCTCCACTTCTGAAAACCCGCACTTTAGTTAATATACCCATAGGTGACACCATTGAATCTACAAGCTCCTCCTCTTTTTTAGACTCCCTTCTCTTCTCATCACTACCCTCTTCTTCCCTAGCTGTCCCCTATGACCGCCTTCTTCCTAAATCTAAGGGTTGCTACTCTATTCTTAACCTGCTTGACCTCATGGTAGCTGTTGACACTGTCAACTGCTCCTTCTCTAGAGCTACTTAAGAAAACAACAAGTCCCAGCTTCTTTCCTGGCTCTGTATTTATAGTACCATAATACTTAAAAGCCATAGACAATGGCAAAAGTAAAAAGGTAAATAATAAAACAACAGTACCACCCACCTTGTTTGCATCTTAAAGTCCACTTAAGCATCTTTAGTGCCGTCCATCAGCCCACATGCTCTTCTTCGCAGACCATGTACATCTGGTACGGAAGCCCTCACTTTGGAGGACATAGGACTCCCTTCCTGAGTTTGGAAGTTACATGTCATTTTGCACAGTCATTACGCTCGCCAATGCTGTATTGTTGTGAGCCTCCTGCCACACAGCACCGTGAAGGCTGCGCTCTCAGCTGCTCCTCTAGATAGTATGAAGTTAATCAATCTAATATGGTTGTTTTTTATACTTCTGGTTTACATTATCAGTATCTATAATGACTATAAAAGTTTTGCCTATTTAGGATGCGGTCAGCACCTCGCTGAATCCCTGCACCAGAACCCTGACGACAGCATCCCGATGGTAAATATTGGGGTGAGGGTTAGGGTTAGGATGGGGGGGGGGAGTTGGCAGGGATAGGCACTACCGGGGTGGGTTAGTCGTACTTTCAAACCCCCCTCCCCTGAGTTTTAGCCCTAGCCGCCATCACCTGAAATTAGCCGAAGGCGACACCCCCTGTATTCTTGGCCCTAGCCGCCACCCCAGGTGGGTTATGTTTAGACTAGGAGGCAGGGAAGGGGGAAATTAATTACCCAGTTCCCTGTCAAAATGATAAAAGTCAGGATGTCACCGGGATCCCGACCATCGGCAAATCATATCACACCCGTCTATTTTGCACCTAGTTTTGTTACATTTGGGGTCCACATTGTCAGTGGCGGTGAGAGTGTGTGTGTGTGTGTGTGTGTGTGGGGGGGGGGGGGGGGGGACTGCACTAATTACCAAGGCATGGGCTTCATGGAGGGGCCTGGCAGTGTCCCAGATCCGTGCACCCATGTCCCCCCTTTCCTTACATGTCAGCCCGCAGCCGCAGCCTCTTTATCCAGCCCGGAACACATTGCTGTGTGCTGGCTGCAGTAGGTCCAGGGAGGCTGCTGCTGATGACTGGCTGGAAGAGAGGATGGGGTAAGCGATCACCCTGATCACGCCCCTTCCCTTGATCTGACCCTGGCTGAGGGCACATGGGGCTCCCTGCAGAAAATTTGTATTTTATTACATGGTGCAGCATCTGATGTCTGAGTGGAGGTAACTTGCAGTATTTCTCTATTCAGGCACATGTGACTTTCCTGTAACACATTTGGTCTAATTCAGATGCGGTTGCAAAGTGGCTATTATACACAAATCGATCAATGTTTTCTAACTACGCATGCATCTAAGCCGCAGCGATTGAATTGCGATTGTGGTCGCACCAAGGTATTAGTCGCAAAAGTGAGTGACGGGAAGACAGCGTTTAGGTGTGGTAACGGTGAGTGGTCGGGTAAATGCAGGCATGTCACGGCCAATCAGATGGCGTTTTCTGGGCATGCTTTCCTCTAGAGACACACTCTGAAGTCTGCCCCCACCCTTTTCATTCAGATCTTCCAACAAGTTGGAGGCTGTGGACCTAATTATGACTGCATACAATCGCCAACCTACATGCAAGCGATTATCTGCAGTATGCACAAGCACAGTGATATCACTGCGCATGTGTCAGGTGCTTTTGTGACTGCGTTCACACTGAGATTTTTATTGTAGAGTGATTGACAAGAAGGGAACATTTGTGGGGGCGGTAATAGGGAGTGGCAGCAAAAATGGAGGCATGTCATGGCCGTTTTCTGGGTGTGTATCTGCTGTGATCATGTACGTAGAGAAGCATGGCACCAGTGTCGCTATTGCCACATCCAGTCTGCGTGGCCACAGAGCAAACCTAGCAGTCATTGTTGCTCGCTCTTGTGTATAGGCTGCGTATGTGTATACAGTCCAGTGAGTTTGCGGTGGCTCCGTTGGGTGTCTATCATCTTGTTCGGGAGCGGCAGCTTCACTTGCTAAGATTAGCAGTTCTGAAGCCTAAATTATCGCAATTACAATTGCAGTTGTGTACAAACATGAATTAGGCCCTGTGTGAGAGTCACGCGGACAGCTCTGTGTGTGTGTCAGGGACGTGCGGTGAGGTAAATGGCTCAGGAGGCACTGGCTAGTACCAGAGGCAGATTCACACACAGTATATAAGCCCAAGGATGCATGTGGGCGTAATACACAGGTGCAGCAGTACATACTTCTGGAAATATGGTGAGTTTTGCCTCTCCTGCCACTATAAAAATTATTAGAATAATAAAAGAAGATATTCATAATATATTCTTTGTATTTTTCATATACTTTTTATTGTCAAAACTCTGGCGTATACTGGAGTATGACAGGAAAGGCTCTGCCTCACCTGACCGCACGTCACTGCATGTCACTGGTGTGTGTGTCACCTGCACATGCACGGGGAATCGCAGATTCGGACCCCGCTGACTTGTGCACTTTTCATCTTCTCTCTTTTTTACCTTAAACTTACTTTTGTTTCATTTCTCCCAGACCTCTTGCTTTGTTCTATTTACCTTTGCTTCACGGCCACAAAATCCTTCTTCTTACTTCTTTTATTTTGCTCTGCATTGTGTTACTACAACTTTCTCTGACGATTTCACATTACTGTACCTTGTTCACTTTTTAATTTTTTTTTTCTTCAAACTTAAGCAATAACCAGTCTATTTGCTAATTGACTTCATCCATTCTCTGCATTTTAATGGAGTCAAAGTCACATCTGCATTGTTCACATTAATACAGCATCTCATCACTGTTAGAAATATATACTTTTTTTTCAGATATTTTTATTAGATTTGGTGTCTCTTAGAACACGATTTATTAAGCAAAGAACCCTTACCTAAATGCTGGAGGTAAATTTTGTGGCACTCCATTCTGTCATTTTTTAATTTGGCATTTTGAGAAAAAAGGTTTGGATGCCACTGTGATACAGGAAGAAATTCCAATGTTTTACCATTAAGATCAGCGGCGCAAAACCCCGGCTGCTATGGGCTGCATCGGCTACAGCTCATAGAAGCCGGATTGGACTGCATGAAAGGCAGGAAGTGGCTTCCTACAGGTAGCCAGCTCTCTACCTATTGCAGCCCGGTTTGGCAGTTCCAGAGGAGTAAACACCTCCCTCTGGGACTGCGCTCGATGTCAGGGTTTTGACTGTCGGGATTCCGGCATCGGTAGTTCAATCACCGGGATCTCGACTGTCGGGAAATCCTATTGAATCCACTGAGAGGGGTGGCGGATTTTACCTGTGGGGGCTGCAGTCATGCAGCCCATAGGTAAAATCTGCCACTGATTAACATAAAGGGGGAGATGTATCGAGTATTAGAGAGAGATAAATTATTAACAAATCAACTTCTGTCCTTTTTCTATCACAGCCTGTAAAATGACAGTAGTTTATCTCTGTCCACGTTATCTCTTTCCAAGTCTTGATACATCCACCCTAACTGTCCAGTGGTCTATATTTTAGAGGAAGGCAATCTATAACTCTACATAAAGTGTGTAGGTACAATACTGAGCATGCCCTAACACCTTTTGGTTTACAAAATGTGCTGAGATCTTCAATTCCATAACAGTCATTTATATACAGTAGTATTAAACCCATTATCCCGTCTCTGATGCAGGGACAGATTTTACATTATCCTGGCTCTGATGCAGGTATCAATTGTGAATTCTGAAGTTGGCTTAGCATAATCAGGATCAAATTAAATGTAGGTGGGCTGAAAGCAATAATGACAAGGTTAGCAATCCATTAGACCTAGCCACAATACATTAGAGAACATCCACACAACACACCCACCATAAAATACAGAGAGAAACTGTCAGATTGTGTTTTGACTGTGTCCCCGGAGGGGGCGCTAGTGGGTCAGTGGAGGTGGATGGGAGAAAACGAGGAGGCTGGATAACGTTTCTGCGCATGAGCGCAATGATATTTATTCAACAGATGGTTAACAGAACGGCAGCAGAAATAATAATAATAATAAATGCAAATGTCAATCACACAGCGTAATAGCTGAAAGTCTTATGGCAACGGAATGAATGATGACTGAGAAATGATAACCGGTAAAATGATAAACAGATGAAATGATAACTTGTAAAGATGATTCTGGTATGGAAACCAGTGCAGGTTAAAACATGGAACTTGGTAGTGAAGATGTTAAATGGCAAACCTGGTAGCAGAGGCAGGAGTCTGACTAAGTCCACAGTGCAGGTGGTGAAGCACTGACAGCAAGCAAGCTGTATCACAGGTGGAGGAATGGAACACACCTGGAGTCAGTCTCTACTGCAAGGCTGAAGCACACAAGATGATGATGGGTGTGAAGCCTGTTGATGAAATGCAGGTATTGCTGGGACTTGAAGTTCCACGGAGCTGTGTAATAACCAGGAGTACAAGTCTTAGGTAGAGAGCCAGGAACACGGAGGAAACAGGAACAGATCCTTTCACATGGGTCGCAGGAGTGACACAAAGTCCAGGATGCCTGCAGACTGATCCTGCAGTCTCTTACATACCCCTTGGTTCACAGACATTGGTGGAGTGAGGGAAAGTGGGTGCGGCCAAGCACCGGATTGGCCGCTGTATGCTGACTGTTGGAAACTGTCATGGCGGCGCCCATGCCGCGGCCTAGCGGGAACGCGGCGCGCTACACGCCCGCTGTCACAGGAGCGCTCCCAGGCCCATGATGGCGTCCGACGGCAGGGACGTGGACGACAGATGACCGCAGGGACCCAGGACGGAGTCCGCAGCGGCGGACAGATGTCAGCTTGGTGAGTCGATTCCTGACAGTACCCCCCCTTTAAGGGTGGGCACCGAACACCCACGTGGCTTGGAAGGATGAGTGTTATGGAAGACACGGACCAACCTTGGAGCATGGACATCCATCGAATTTACCCAACTTCTCTCCTCTGGGCCATAACCGGACCAATCGACCAGGTACTGGAGACGTCCATACCGGCAACGGGAGTCCAGAATTTTGCCAATCTCGAATTCCACGCCCCGCTGAGTTCGAATTTTGGGGCCAACTGGAAGAGCACTCTGAAAACGGTTCAGGACTAAAGGTCTGAGGAGAGAAACATGAAAAGCATTAGGTATTCGAAGAGAAGGTGGTAACTTCAGTTTGTAGGCCACAGGGTTAATGACTTTTTCGACAGGAAAGGGACCAATGAAACGTGGTGCAAATTTCATAGACGGGACCCTAAGACGGAGGTTACGGGTCGACAGCCAAACCTTGTCCCCAGGTTTCAGGCTAGGAACCGCGCGTCTTTTGCGGTCAGCAAAGTATTTATACCGGCTGGAGGCCTTCTTGAGAGAAATGTGAATTTTCTTCCAGATTGAAGAAAACTGAGTCAATGCAGTAGTGGCAGCAGGAACGTCCATATGAGGGAGTTCTTGGAAGTCTGGAACACGAGGATGCTGCCCATATACCGCAAAGAATGGTGTTGACCCAGTGGCAGTGTGGTAGCGGAAGTTGTGGGCAAACTCGGCCCATGGGAGCAGATCGAACCAGTCATCCTGAGAAGATGAAACATACAATCTTAAAAACGTCTCTAGTTCTTGATTTACCCTCTCTGTCTGCCCATTCGTCTGAGGATGGTAAGATGACGAAAACTTCAGCTTGACTTGCATGGCAGAACAGAGAGCCCTCCAAAACCTTGCTACAAACTGTACACCTCGGTCGGATATTATTTCTGAGGGTAGACCGTGTAAGCGGAAAATCTCCCGTAGGAAGATTTGGGCAAGTTTTGGGGCAGAAGGGAGACCCTGGAGAGGAACAAAATGGGCCATCTTGGTAAATCTGTCCACTACGACCCAGATGGTATTGTATCCTTGGGAAGGAGGAAGGTCGGTGATAAAATCCATGGACAGGTGTGACCAGGGACGACTAGGAACAGATAATGGTTGTAACTGACCTGCTGGAGACTGACGAGGAGTCTTGTGCTGCACACACTTAGGACAGGATGCCACGAAATCCTTGATGTCAGCCTTCATCTTTGGCCACCAGTATGTCTCAGAGAGAAACTTGAAGGTCTTCAGGACACCAGGATGACCGGTGAACTTGGATTGATGGGCCCAAGATAGCAACTTAGGGCGGAGTTCTGGGGAAACAAAAGTCTTACCAGGAGGAGGAGCTGGGGAGACTTGAGATGCAGCGAATACCACTGGACTCAGGATGGAATGTGGAACTGAGTCAGGCGTTTCCTCTTCGGATTCCATAGATCGGGATAAAGCGTCAGCTTTAACATTCTGCGAACCTGGGCGGAAATGAAGCTTAAAGTTAAAACGTGAGAAAAACATAGCCCACCTGGACTGGCGAGGATTAAGGCACTGGGCTGCCTTTAAATATAGCAGGTTTTTATGATCCGTATAGATGTTGAACGGATGTTTGGCCCCTTCTAGGAGATACCTCCATTCCTCGAGGGCCAGCTTGATCGCCAGTAGTTCTTGATCTCCAACAGAGTAGTTAGCTTCTGCAGGAAGGAATTTACGAGAATAAAATCCACAGGGGTGGATTTTCCCATCGGTTCCCTTCTGGGAGAGAACAGCTCCAACTCCAACTGTGGAGGCATCCACCTCTAACTCGAACGGTCTGTTTACATCTGGCTGAGACAGAACTGGAGCAGACATAAAGGCCAGCTTGATCTTCTGGAAAGCTGCTAAAGCTTCTTCTGACCAGTTGGAATGATTTGCCCCTTTCCGAGTCAGGTTGGTAATAGGAGCGATGAGAGTGGAGAATCCCCGAATAAATTTCCTATAGTAGTTGGCAAATCCCAGGAACCGCTGAATAGACTTGAGAGAATTTGGGATGGACCAATTGGCAATGGCTTCCAACTTTGTCGGGTCCATCTGGAGATCCGATCCGGAAATTATATAACCCAGGAAGGGTATAGAGGGAACTTCAAAGGTGCATTTGGATAATTTACCGTAAAGCCGGTTCACACGAAGACGTCGGAGGACTTCACGGACTTGTAGACGATGAGATGGAAGGTCTTGGGAGAAGATGAGGATATCATCCAGATAAACAACGAGGTACTTATACAGAACGTCACGGAAGATTTCGTTCACAAAGTGTTGGAACACTGCTGGAGCATTACTCAACCCGAATGGCATTACCAGGTACTCGTAATGGCCATCTCGAGTGTTAAAGGCTGTCTTCCATTCGTCACCACTCCGGATTCTGATGAGATTGTAGGCACCGCGGAGATCTAACTTGGTGAAGATGCGGGCTCCTTTAACTCTGTCGAATAATTCGGTAATGAGTGGTAATGGATAACTATTTTTAATGGTAATGTCATTGAGACCTCGGTAGTCAATGCATGGACGCAGTCCTCCATCCTTCTTTTTGACAAAGAAGAAGCCTGCACCAGCGGGTGATGATGAAGGACGGATGAATCCCTTCTGTAGGTTCTCCCTGATATAATCGCTCATCGCCTCAGTTTCAGGAACAGACAACGGGTAGGTGCGCCCCCTAGGTGGCTTCTTGCCAGGAAGGAGATCGATGGGACAATCCCATTCCCTATGGGGCGGCAGGACATCTGCGGCCTTCTCACTAAAGACATCAGAGAAATCTTGATAAGCCGCAGGTAGACTTGACTGTGTATTTACTTCAGTAGACTTTATGGGACAAATTTGGGCTAAACAGGACTGATGGCAATGTGAACCCCATGAGGTAAGCTGTAACGTTGACCAGTCAAACTGTGGATTATGTAGCTGGAGCCAGGGCATGCCCAAGACGATCTCCTGGGTGGCTTGAGGAATGACTAAGAACTTAATCAGTTCAGAGTGTAGGAATCCAACTCCCAAGACCACTGGTACAGTTTGATGGGAAATATTCCCCTTGGAGATTCGACTACCATCCACGGCGGTAATATAAACTGGACAGGAAAGTTCACAAATAGGCAAGGAAAATTTTTTTACCGCAGCTTGGGTGATGAAGTTTCCTGCAGCTCCACAGTCCACTAATGCTGATGCGGACTGGAGCCCAACTGAAGTCTCTAATGTCACTGGAAGGATAAGGTCTTGATTAGAAGGAGCTTGTCTAGAAGATCCCAACTTGACTCCTCCTTTACAAGTCAGGATCTGGCGTTTCCCGAACGCACTGTGCAGGAGTTAATCTGGTGGCCTGCAGCCGCACAATACAGACAAAGTCTCTCACAAATTCTTCTTGCCCGCTCTTCAGGAGTTAGGCGGGACCTATTTACTTGCATAGGCTCGTCAGAAGAGGGAGACTGGAACTGTACGGAGGGTATCATCCTTGATCTGCGTGGCTCACTCCGAGCGCGTTCATTATTGCGTTCGCGGATGCGAGAGTCCAACTTGATGCACAAGGAAATTAATTCAGACAATTGTACAGGAAGGTCGCGGGTCGCCAGTTCGTCTTTGATCCGGTCAGAAAGTCCATGCCAGAAAGCTGCTACCAGGGCCTGATTGTTCCACTGAATCTCTGCGGCCAACGTCTGGAACTGAATGACATATTGTCCCATACTACGGGTACCTTGACGAAGTTGGATCAGGTCAGCAGAAGCTGATGTTGCACGACCAGGCTCGTCAAAGATCCGTCTGAAGGTTGACACGAATTCTGTGTAGTTGTTAATCAGAGGATCAGCACGTTCCCACAGAGGAGACACCCAGCTCAGAGCAGATCCAGAAAGTAAGGAGATGATGTAGGCAACCTTGGATCTTGGCGTGGGGAAATTATGTGACAACAACTCAAACTGGATTTCACATTGGTTGAGAAACCCGCGACATAACTTTGGACTGCCATCATACTTGCTTGGCACGGGCAGGTGCAGACGTGACACTGGAGCTGATGCAGCCGGCGTAGAGGAACTCACAGTACTGGCAGGTGCTGGAGTAACAGGGACTGCAGAAGTGTGTACACTAGGCAGGGATTGCTGTAGTGTATCTATCCGGGAGGACATCCCTTGCAGGAACTGGAACATCTGCTGCTGCGCAGCCTCTTGACCATCCAGACGGGAGACCAGATTTTGCAAGGCCTCTGACCCCACACTCCGTCCACCATCCGAGTCCATCGATCCTGGACTTACTGTCAGATTGTGTTTTGACTGTGTCCCCGGAGGGGGCGCTAGTGGGTCAGTGGAGGTGGATGGGAGAAAACGAGGAGGCTGGATAACGTTTCTGCGCATGAGCGCAATGATATTTATTCAACAGATGGTTAACAGAACGGCAGCAGAAATAATAATAATAATAAATGCAAATGTCAATCACACAGCGTAATAGCTGAAAGTCTTATGGCAACGGAATGAATGATGACTGAGAAATGATAACCGGTAAAATGATAAACAGATGAAATGATAACTTGTAAAGATGATTCTGGTATGGAAACCAGTGCAGGTTAAAACATGGAACTTGGTAGTGAAGATGTTAAATGGCAAACCTGGTAGCAGAGGCAGGAGTCTGACTAAGTCCACAGTGCAGGTGGTGAAGCACTGACAGCAAGCAAGCTGTATCACAGGTGGAGGAATGGAACACACCTGGAGTCAGTCTCTACTGCAAGGCTGAAGCACACAAGATGATGATGGGTGTGAAGCCTGTTGATGAAATGCAGGTATTGCTGGGACTTGAAGTTCCACGGAGCTGTGTAATAACCAGGAGTACAAGTCTTAGGTAGAGAGCCAGGAACACGGAGGAAACAGGAACAGATCCTTTCACATGGGTCGCAGGAGTGACACAAAGTCCAGGATGCCTGCAGACTGATCCTGCAGTCTCTTACATACCCCTTGGTTCACAGACATTGGTGGAGTGAGGGAAAGTGGGTGCGGCCAAGCACCGGATTGGCCGCTGTATGCTGACTGTTGGAAACTGTCATGGCGGCGCCCATGCCGCGGCCTAGCGGGAACGCGGCGCGCTACACGCCCGCTGTCACAGGAGCGCTCCCAGGCCCATGATGGCGTCCGACGGCAGGGACGTGGACGACAGATGACCGCAGGGACCCAGGACGGAGTCCGCAGCGGCGGACAGATGTCAGCTTGGTGAGTCGATTCCTGACAGAAACCACAAAACCATCATACAGTACATGCAAAATCCCAATGACTGTTACACAGTACATCAAAGAAGTAAACTCAATACAGTACAGATGGCATCCCAGTGGTGACCGCCACACAGTACTTATACAGTATAATACAGTACCGTACATTGAGCTTCCCAGTGACATGCATACATTACATTGAACATCCCAAAGACCATATAACTTATAACCATCACAGTGACAACTATACAGTACACTGTGCATCCCAGAAACAGCCAAGCAGTACAGTAAGCATCCCAGTGACCACCATACAGTATGTTGGGCATCCTAATAAACACCATAGAGTAAACTGAGAATCCTAGGAACTGCCGTACAGTACACTGAGCATTCCAGCAGCAACTATCCTGTACGTTGAACATACAGTACCAGTTAATGCCATATAGTATGTCGTGTGTTATGCTGAAAAGCCTGGCCTCTAGTTCACACCTTTGAAAGGGAGTCCTACGGAGGTGTCACCACAGTCTCTGCTAATGGTCTGTGCACTCACTGGACCCAAGATTTTAATAAGGGAAGATGGTTCCCAAGCTGTGGTCCTTCTACTGCTAATGGCTGTTGGCAACCAACCCATGTACTGTATCTCTATTTTCACTACACACTGAGCATCATTATCTATGTAGGTGTAGAAATAACCGTGCAGTTGATAATGGAGGTACACATAGAACACAGGGCACATAAACCTCTAGTCAGGGACAGAAGGAGATAATAGTTCTTAGAAGATTGTTGTTCAGCTGAGTGAAAGTGCAGTTGGGCGCAGGGGATTGGTTGGGAGTCAGCTAAGAGGCGGGTTATAGTGGGTTTAGGAGTGTTAAGTCTGTAATACTGCCTCTTTGCTGCTGATCTCCCACCCTCCCTTCCCTCTTGTGTGGCTTTATTTCACGGCAGGGAAAGACAGGCAACATGGAGTCTGTCTTGCTGCAATATGAGAGGTGCACTCCCCTTCAATGCACTGGTCATGCTAATTTCACCACAATGGGGTCAGCGGCACTTCTCAACTGAGTGGGAATAAATTGTGCATTGGCGTGGGTGTTGGATGCCTCTACACTTGCTTAGAAAGGTATAGTTCGCCCTTGCAAGTTGTAATTTCATACTTGCCCTTGATACTGAATAGTTGGCCATCGCAAGTTGTGACATAGTTTGCCTAAGACAAGTGGCCGCTGAATATTTGCCATACTTTCTCCTGTCACATTACTTCTGTTGTAATAAATAAAGATGACCTTTGTTTTAGAATGGTACATTTGGTCTCCTGACGTTATTTTAGTTGAAACAAAGAATTCCTTTAAAAAGGTAAGTACCGGTACCCCAAGATGACTCTAAAACATACAACACATAACAATACAAGACATACAAACAAAGAGACTTCCTGTGGGTACACTGACCAGCGATTTATCCCACTGGGAATAGTTGGGCTTTTGAGTGGTGTTTTATCACTTAGTGTCAAACAGTGTCCTTATAATGGGTTTAATTCGTTTTCAGCTGGGATAGCTTAGTCCAAGCATTAATGTTGTATTTGAAGTCACTGTGACTACTCAGTAACTGATGTTCTCAGTCCTCTTATAGTAATTAGCACTGTCTCTGCTCCTATATATACATTTGTTTAAGAGCACTGACTGGAGGAATATTGGTAGATCCTACCGTTGTATGTTGGAGAAATAAATGTCCTGTTAGGAGCGTGATTTCTCAGTCCATGAGATGTCCGCGATAGCAGTGGTGTTCGTCTGCCGGCAGACGTCCCGACTCCCCGTGCCTTACTTCCGGGTGGCTGTATGAAGCGGCTCTGGCGGCTTGCTTCTAGACGGCTGTACTGGCTTGACGGAGCGGGATCCGTTGCTCCACGATCGGAAGTAAGGCACGGGGAGTCGGGACGTCTGCCGGCAGACGAACACCACCGCTATCGCGGACATCTCATGGACTGAGAAATCACACTCCTAACAGGACATTTATTTCTCCAACATACAACGGTAGGATCTACCAATTTTCCTCCAGTCAGTGCTCTTAAACAAATGTATATAGGAGCAGAGACAGTGCGAATTACTATAAGAGGACTGAGAACATCAGTTACTGAGTAGTCACAGTGACTTCAAATACAACATTAATGCTTGGACTAAGCTATCCCAGCTGAAAACGAATTAAACCCATTATAAGGACACTGTTTGACACTAAGTGATAAAACACCACTCAAAAGCCCAACTATTCCCAGTGGGGTAAATCGCTGACCAGTGTACCCACAGGAAGTCTATTTGTTTGTATGTCTTGTATTGTTATGTGTTGTATGTTTTAGAGTCATCTTGGGGTACCGGTACTTACCTTTTTAAAGGAATTCTTTGTTTTATTATTCATGGTCTTTATAAATAATAAAATCTACATATCCTTTTATATCAGACTTTGGAAATCTGTTTATTATAAATCTCTGTATACCTTCGCTTTTTGATTATTCTAGATTTCTTTATTTCAATATTTATACGGATAGGAACAAGCAAGGGATGCGCTGAACTATCTTCTTTTTACAATCGTATTTCTTTATAGTAGGTGTTTTGTAGTACACCTACTAATAGTATATCAGCAGCAACCAGCTTAGTGAGTTTGTGTGGTATTATTTAGCGCAGTTCTTCTATACTATATCTACAGTTATTTTAGTTGAGTTTAGAGTGTTAAGATTTTATTATTGATCTTCTGTCATGTTATAATAGAGAATTTAATATAATACCAACCAAAGTATTTGTTTACATGCTACAAAAGCTGGGAGTATACTATTATCAGTATTGTAAAGGAGGTCAGTGCTTGAAAAAGCCAAGAAACATGTACAGTACATATACTTTTTACTTATTCATACAGAAAGAATACAAATGTTGGGAGCTACAGTACTTGGTAAAAATTTAAAATCCCTATCTTTTGCCGGCTTTAGGGCTTCATACACCTAGGGGTCCTAGTCAATGGGTAGCCTCTGCTGGTGGTATGATTCACCAGATCTTGATGCCTCACAATTGCTATCCACTTTCCCAATGAAGAGAGTGGTCCAGAGTAGGACTAAATAGAAAAAGCTGATTGGTTCAAATTATGGGAGACATCCAAATCTCTAATGAAACCAGACAGAGCTTGGAGATGACATTTAAGGTCCATACACATTAGACGATGTCGCTCTGTGAGCGACGTCATCTAATGTTTCCCCCTCCCGGGCCGGCCGGTCGGCGGCCGACTGTACACACTGAGTGATATGACCGCTCATATCGCTCAGTGACGTCACGCCTCCACCAGCCCTGTATGCAGGTCGTGGACAACAGTCCAGATCCTGCATGCATGCCCTACCGACAGCGACGATCGTTGCCAACCTGCAGGGCTGCGCATTGGTCGTCGCTGGCGGCATACACACTTGACAATAAAATGAGCAACGTCGCTCAAGGAGGGGGAAAATGAGCGACGTCACTCATTTTATCGTTAAGTGTGTGTGGACCTTTACTCTTCATTTTGTTAAATATTATGTACAGTACCTTTTCAGATGGATATAAAATTGCAAAACAAGTATTGCCCCTATTTATGTGTAGTACTATGAAATTGGGGCAAATGTGTACAGTAGGTGAGTTAACATCCAGTGCTGTACAAATAAAGCAGCTTGCTTTTAAAATGTGGTTTTGAGAGATTAAGGGTTAAATGGTAAGCGCTAATTGAGGTAGTGTTACTATGTACTGGGAACATGAGCAAGTGAACAAAGTAAAAAATAATTAAAATACATTACATAAATGTAATTTATGTTTTACAGCTCTTTTACGAACTTGTGGTAGGAATAGTGCAGTTTAGCAATGCACAAAGTTCAGGATACGCTGGTGGCACAGTGTGAGCTGTGCGCTATCCCTAATCTAAAGGGCCCTAAACACTGGCAGATAAAATGCACGATATGAACATTCTCGTTCATTAATGAACAAGAACTCGTTCATATCGTGCAGTGTGTAGGCACCAACGATGAACGATGTGCGGCCCCTCGCTCATTCATCGTTGGTGCCCTGTCACTTATGCATGCATGCCAATATGGACGAGATTGTCCATATTAGCATGCATTGCTATGGCGCCAGGTGACGGGGGAGTGAAGAAACTTCACTCCCCCCGTCACCTCCCCCCACCGCCGGGTTGCCCATCGGCTGTATGCGCCATCGGGCAGCTCGGCGGCGGATCAGTGAGTGTGTAGGATCCTTTACCCTAACCAGTGGTGACTTCTCTCTTCAGCTGGGCGCTATGTGGGGCAGCAAGCAGCGGCCATGGCACTCAGCGATGACGTCACCGGCTGTACGGAGCGTGGTGGGGAATGTCCGATTGCCAAACTTGCAGACTCTCCCAGTAACCTTCACTTGTCCTACGCATTTCACGCCACTGCGGGCGCTTTGTCAAGGATGAGGGGATCTTTAAATATTGTTCTTATCTATAGTGTCCAATACTTTGTTATTCCATTATATATTAAAACTGGGAAAAATTTCTTTAATTCGTGAAAATTAAAAAATAACAATAAAAATGAAAATGTTTTTAAATGAAGAGTTTTTCAATCACTATATTTCACTTGCTATGTTTTCTCAGTACAGGTTGAGTATGCCATATCCAAATATTCCGAAATACGAAATATTCCGAAATACGGAATATTTTGAGTGACAGTGAGATAGTAAAACCTTTGTTTTCTGATGGCTCAATGTACACAAACTTTGTTTAATACACAAGTTATTAAAAATATTGTATTAAATGACTTTCAGGCTGTGTGTACAAGGTGTATATGAAACATAAATGAATTGTGTGAATGTACAACACATTGTTTAATGCACAAAGTTATTATAAATATTGTCTAAAATGACCTTCAGGCTGTGTGTATAATGTGTATATGAAACATAAATGTACTCTGTGCTTAGACTTGGGTCCCATCATCATGATATCTCATTATGGTATGCAATTATTCCAAAATACGGAAAAATCCTATATCCAAAATACCTCTGGTCCCAAGCATTTTGGATAAGGGATACTCAACCTGTATCTAGTATTTTGTTGCATAATTTAAGTGTGTTAGTAAGTGTTTATGTGTTAAGTGTTTACAGGAATACTATGAGGTCAATGTCTATATTTAATCCAGTGTGTTCATTTTGTATATCCACTTCGTTTCTTGTCTTTTCAAAAATGTAACTATGTCACCATTTCTCCAGTTTGGGGTCACTCTATGGATGCCTATAAATTTCAAACCGGTTGGATTTTTATTGTGGAATTTTAGGAAGTGTGCTGACACACTGTGGGACTCCAAGCCTCTCCGGATGTTGTAAAGGTGTTCAGATAGCCTTATTTTTTATTTTATTTTTGTCTGTCCGATGTATTGTTTTCCGCAAGGGCACTCAAGTAGATATATTACTCCTGCTGTATTGCAGGATACCATCTCTTTAAGCTTATGTTGTTTATTGGTCTGGGATGAAGCAAATATTTCTGAACGCTGTATACTTGTTTTTTTATTTCTGCACCCATTGCATTTTAAGCAGTAGTGAAAGCCCCTTGTTGTGTTTCTTTTTTGTTCTTCTTCTTTGATGTTACGCTTTGTTAATGCTTTCTTAAGGTTGTTAGCTTTTCTATAGATTACTTTTGGATACTTAGACAGTTCAGGTTTCAGTGCTTCATCCAGATGTAGTACATGCCAGTGATTTTGTAGGATTTTTTCAACTTCCTTAAAGTTACTAGTATATTGTGTTATAAAACTGACTCCTGGTTGTTGTTCATTTTGTTTCTCTTTATATTGTAACATGTCCACACGTGGAAGTTCAGAAATTTTATCGATTTCTTTTTGTAAGAAAGAGGCTTCATAGCCTTTTTCTAGAAAATATTGTTTAATTTTATTGCTTTGCAGGGTATATACTTCATTAATTGTGCAATTTCATTTGAGCCGTCTAAATTGTCCTTGAGGTATGTTTTTTATCCACTTTCGGTGATGGTTACTTAAAACCGATAAAGCATTGTTTCCGTTGACCTCCTTTGTATGTGTTCTTGTTTTCAGAATGTTGTTTTCGACGTATACTTGGAGGTCAAGGAAGACAATTATTTCTTTGCTATGAGTTGTAGTAAATTCTAAATTCAGATCGTTATTCATGTACCTTTTAAATTTCTCCAAAAGGTCTTCGGGTCCTTCCCATATAAAGAGAAGGTCATCTATATACCTTCTTCAACAAACAATGTGTTGCCTGTATATGTTGTTGTTCCAAATGTGGGACTCCTGCCACCAAGCTATGAATAGATTTGCGTAGCTTGGTGCGAAGGAAGTCCCCATCGCAGTTCCTTGTTTCTGAATGTAGAAATCCTCATTGTACCAAAAATAATTGTTCCTAAGTATGAAGTCTATACTGTCCATGATTAAATTTATTTGTTAGTTTTTTATGTCTGTTCCTGTAGATAGAAAAAAACGTGTTGCTTCACTTCCTTTGTTATGATCGATAAAAGTATACAATGACTTAACGTCACTTGCACATAATGTATATGTGTCCTCCAAATTTAACATTTGTAATGTTTGAAGTATGCTTGTTGTATCATTTAGATGACTTTTCTGAGTTGAAACAAGAGGTTTTAAAAAGAAGTCTATGTATTTTGAAAGGTTACTGGTTACTGATCCTATTCCGGCAATAGTTGGTTGTATTGTTGTTTGTCCATTATGACCACCTTTTTCTGCGGGTTTAATGACAATCGATGTATCCTTCTTTAAATCATCTAATGCTTTTATCTCCTTTTCTCTGAGATTGTATTTGATTTTCCCTTTCTCTGGTAGTCTACTTATGTCCTCCTCCACTAGTCTTTGGAAAGTGTTAATATGTGGTCCTTTGATATGTGCCAAGAAGAAAGTGGGCTTGAAATTGGAATGATGGTATTCGGATGTGTGATTGGTCATTTCTTGTGTCTACCGATCTTTCATGTAGAATGTTTTGATACATAGCTTCCTCGCAAATTTTTTTAGTATTAATATATAAATTGAACTTGTTAATGTTAGATTGAGTTGCAAATTTTAGACCTTTTTTGAGTACTGTTTCTTCATCCTTCGTTAAGGTTTTTGAACTTAAATTGAATATTGATGGTCTATTCTTCTGTTTTTCTTCTGGGGCAAATGTGTATTGTTTTTTTTTTTCCAAATATATCTTATTGAGGTATGGGTACAGACCAGAATGGGCAGTATAGATAACAGGTACAGAGCCTAACATACAGTACTGAGAGCATGTAGGTAGAGAGATACAGGACGGCAACTGCATTATCCTAAACATACCTCACATTTTCCATTTTCAAACATATAACACATATACCAGAAGGGTGACCAGGACATAGCACGACGAAGTAATATAAAGAGAAGTAGAAATATACTTCTACAAAATCGTAACAGGTCTAAAATAATACTAAAACTGTAGTTATAGCAAGACGTCCTACAACATGAAGGACGCATAACAGAAATCAGAAACACACAAAGAAAGTAAATACAACAAAAACATTGTCCGCCAAGGCCAGGGGGCCATCAACCCATCCATGGAGAGAACATCAGAGCAAGGTAAAAAGAAAGAAATGAATACTGGAGGTCTAAGAGAGATTGGAAGGGGAATGGAGTGAGTTGGGGGGAGGGTAAGAAAAGTAAAGATGACACGGAGAGTAGGGAGGGGACATCAGTAGTACAGAGTTATGGAAGAAAAATAGGGGGTCTCTGGTCAAGAAGTTGATGACAGTACCATGTGGTGTAGTGGAAGCTTTGTTGAATGGCAAGTTTGGTGGATGTAGGCAGTGTATGTATACATTTTCCCCAGCATTGGAACAATACAGGGGTAAGAGTCTCTTTGTCAAGAGAGGTCTCCAACCAATCCATGGTAAAGAGAAAGAGTAGTCTGGAGGTAGCCATGGGTAGGGAAGGGGGGGGTAGCGTGTATCCACTGTTGAAGAATAGCTTTTCTCCCCACAGCTGATAAAAGAGTCACTAGTTTTTGTCAGGAGAGGGAATGTTTGGCTGATCAAGCAGGTATCCAAAAAGGGCCCAAGAGGCGGTACATTGGAAATCAATACCTAGTGTAGAGGAGCTGTATGCCTGCAATCCACCCCAAAACGTTTGTATGTGAGGGCAGTGCCAGAAGCAATGCATGATGTCAGCCACTGGTGCGGAGCATTTGACGCATGCTACAGACTCCGAGAGGCCCATCAAGTGACTTCGTTTTGGAGAAATGTAAGCCCTATACAAGATCTTATACGACATTTCCTGGTAGATACTCACGGGAATAACCTTCAAGGATACATTAAAGCAGTCCAACACTGCCTCTGGCAACAAAGAAGGGATCTGAGATGACCATTTTTCTAGTTGTAAAAGATCAGAAGAGGGGATAATGTCCGTGCGAATTCGGGCGTAAATGGTTGAAATGGAGTATGTACCGGAGTGTATGAGCGTGTCTAGGGGATTGAGAAAATCATTTCCATCAAGTCGTGCCAAGACCGAACGTACATAATGAGAGGCCTGAAAATAATAGAATTCGTGGTTGGGACTAATGTTATATTTGTCTATAGCCTCAGTGAAAGTGAGTGGTTCGTGTAGGGAGTTGAGGAGATTGCGAACGTGTGTGATTCCTGCTGCGTGCCAGCTATTAAAAGGGAAGGATGCATGTCCATTGTGAAAGTCTAAGTTCCCCAGAAAAGGGAGAAACGGAGAGTGAAGACTGTGCATATCCAATGATATCCTAGACCTTTTCCATGCCAAGATAGTAGAGGTTAAGAGGGTATTGTCTAAGTGAGGCGTCTTCAGAGTAGTATTACTGGCATGCAGGATGTAGCTAAGGGACAGAGGGGCGCACAGTTGAGAGTCTAGCAGCGAGTCGGTGAAAACATTTGTGGCGCTGAGCCAATCCATGGCTTTGCGGAGAAGGCAGGCCGTATTATATTGTTCTATGTCAGGCTTATTTACTCCCCCATTCTGTACCGATTGGGACAATTTGAAGAAACTTATCCGAGGCTGTTTATTGGCCCATATAAACTTAGATATGTGTGAGTTAAGAAGGGATAAGTCCGATTTTGTAAGCAATATAGGGACCATCTGGAGTAGGGACGTCTGCCGGCAGACGAACACCACCGCTATCGCGGACATCTCATGGACTGAGAAATCACACTCCTAACAGGACATTTATTTCTCCAACATACAACGGTAGGATCTACCAATTTTCCTCCAGTCAGTGCTCTTAAACAAATGTATATAGGAGCAGAGACAGTGCGAATTACTATAAGAGGACTGAGAACATCAGTTACTGAGTAGTCACAGTGACTTCAAATACAACATTAATGCTTGGACTAAGCTATCCCAGCTGAAAACGAATTAAACCCATTATAAGGACACTGTTTGACACTAAGTGATAAAACACCACTCAAAAGCCCAACTATTCCCAGTGGGGTAAATCGCTGACCAGTGTACCCACAGGAAGTCTATTTGTTTGTATGTCTTGTATTGTTATGTGTTGTATGTTTTAGAGTCATCTTGGGGTACCGGTACTTACCTTTTTAAAGGAATTCTTTGTTTTATTATTCATGGTCTTTATAAATAATAAAATCTACATATCCTTTTATATCAGACTTTGGAAATCTGTTTATTATAAATCTCTGTATACCTTCGCTTTTTGATTATTCTAGATTTCTTTATTTCAATATTTATACGGATAGGAACAAGCAAGGGATGCGCTGAACTATCTTCTTTTTACAATCGTATTTCTTTATAGTAGGTGTTTTGTAGTACACCTACTAATAGTATATCAGCAGCAACCAGCTTAGTGAGTTTGTGTGGTATTATTTAGCGCAGTTCTTCTATACTATATCTACAGTTATTTTAGTTGAGTTTAGAGTGTTAAGATTTTATTATTGATCTTCTGTCATGTTATAATAGAGAATTTAATATAATACCAACCAAAGTATTTGTTTACATGCTACAAAAGCTGGGAGTATACTATTATCAGTATTGTAAAGGAGGTCAGTGCTTGAAAAAGCCAAGAAACATGTACAGTACATATACTTTTTACTTATTCATACAGAAAGAATACAAATGTTGGGAGCTACAGTACTTGGTAAAAATTTAAAATCCCTATCTTTTGCCGGCTTTAGGGCTTCATACACCTAGGGGTCCTAGTCAATGGGTAGCCTCTGCTGGTGGTATGATTCACCAGATCTTGATGCCTCACAATTGCTATCCACTTTCCCAATGAAGAGAGTGGTCCAGAGTAGGACTAAATAGAAAAAGCTGATTGGTTCAAATTATGGGAGACATCCAAATCTCTAATGAAACCAGACAGAGCTTGGAGATGACATTTAAGGTCCATACACATTAGACGATGTCGCTCTGTGAGCGACGTCATCTAATGTTTCCCCCTCCCGGGCCGGCCGGTCGGCGGCCGACTGTACACACTGAGTGATATGACCGCTCATATCGCTCAGTGACGTCACGCCTCCACCAGCCCTGTATGCAGGTCGTGGACAACAGTCCAGATCCTGCATGCATGCCCTACCGACAGCGACGATCGTTGCCAACCTGCAGGGCTGCGCATTGGTCGTCGCTGGCGGCATACACACTTGACAATAAAATGAGCAACGTCGCTCAAGGAGGGGGAAAATGAGCGACGTCACTCATTTTATCGTTAAGTGTGTGTGGACCTTTACTCTTCATTTTGTTAAATATTATGTACAGTACCTTTTCAGATGGATATAAAATTGCAAAACAAGTATTGCCCCTATTTATGTGTAGTACTATGAAATTGGGGCAAATGTGTACAGTAGGTGAGTTAACATCCAGTGCTGTACAAATAAAGCAGCTTGCTTTTAAAATGTGGTTTTGAGAGATTAAGGGTTAAATGGTAAGCGCTAATTGAGGTAGTGTTACTATGTACTGGGAACATGAGCAAGTGAACAAAGTAAAAAATAATTAAAATACATTACATAAATGTAATTTATGTTTTACAGCTCTTTTACGAACTTGTGGTAGGAATAGTGCAGTTTAGCAATGCACAAAGTTCAGGATACGCTGGTGGCACAGTGTGAGCTGTGCGCTATCCCTAATCTAAAGGGCCCTAAACACTGGCAGATAAAATGCACGATATGAACATTCTCGTTCATTAATGAACAAGAACTCGTTCATATCGTGCAGTGTGTAGGCACCAACGATGAACGATGTGCGGCCCCTCGCTCATTCATCGTTGGTGCCCTGTCACTTATGCATGCATGCCAATATGGACGAGATTGTCCATATTAGCATGCATTGCTATGGCGCCAGGTGACGAGGGAGTGAAGAAACTTCACTTCCCCCGTCACCTCCCCCCACCGCCGGGTTGCCCATCGGCTGTATGCGCCATCGGGAAGCTCGGCGGCGGATCAGTGAGTGTGTAGGATCCTTTACCCTAACCAGTGGTGACTTCTCTCTTCAGCTGGGCGCTATGTGGGGCAGCAAGCAGCGGCCATGGCACTCAGCGATGACGTCACCGGCTGTACGGAGCGTGGTGGGGAATGTCCGATTGCCAAACTTGCAGACTCTCCCAGTAACCTTCACTTGTCCTACGCATTTCACGCCACTGCGGGCGCTTTGTCAAGGATGAGGGGATCTTTAAATATTGTTCTTATCTATAGTGTCCAATACTTTGTTATTCCATTATATATTAAAACTGGGAAAAATTTCTTTAATTCGTGAAAATTAAAAAATAACAATAAAAATGAAAATGTTTTTAAATGAAGAGTTTTTCAATCACTATATTTCACTTGCTATGTTTTCTCAGTACAGGTTGAGTATGCCATATCCAAATATTCCGAAATACGAAATATTCCGAAATACGGAATATTTTGAGTGAGAGTGAGATAGTAAAACCTTTGTTTTCTGATGGCTCAATGTACACAAACTTTGTTTAATACACAAGTTATTAAAAATATTGTATTAAATGACTTTCAGGCTGTGTGTACAAGGTGTATATGAAACATAAATGAATTGTGTGAATGTACAACACATTGTTTAATGCACAAAGTTATTATAAATATTGGCTAAAATGACCTTCAGGCTGTGTGTATAATGTGTATATGAAACATAAATGTACTCTGTGCTTAGACTTGGGTCCCATCATCATGATATCTCATTATGGTATGCAATTATTCCAAAATACGGAAAAATCCTATATCCAAAATACCTCTGGTCCCAAGCATTTTGGATAAGGGATACTCAACCTGTATCTAGTATTTTGTTGCATAATTTAAGTGTGTTAGTAAGTGTTTATGTGTTAAGTGTTTACAGGAATACTATGAGGTCAATGTCTATATTTAATCCAGTGTGTTCATTTTGTATATCCACTTCGTTTCTTGTCTTTTCAAAAATGTAACTATGTCACCATTTCTCCAGTTTGGGGTCACTCTATGGATGCCTATAAATTTCAAACCGGTTGGATTTTTATTGTGGAATTTTAGGAAGTGTGCTGACACACTGTGGGACTCCAAGCCTCTCCGGATGTTGTAAAGGTGTTCAGATAGCCTTATTTTTTATTTTATTTTTGTCTGTCCGATGTATTGTTTTCCGCAAGGGCACTCAAGTAGATATATTACTCCTGCTGTATTGCAGGATACCATCTCTTTAAGCTTATGTTGTTTATTGGTCTGGGATGAAGCAAATATTTCTGAACGCTGTATACTGTACTTGTTTTTTTATTTCTGCACCCATTGCATTTTAAGCAGTAGTGAAAGCCCCTTGTTGTGTTTCTTTTTTGTTCTTCTTCTTTGATGTTACGCTTTGTTAATGCTTTCTTAAGGTTGTTAGCTTTTCTATAGATTACTTTTGGATACTTAGACAGTTCAGGTTTCAGTGCTTCATCCAGATGTAGTACATGCCAGTGATTTTGTAGGATTTTTTCAACTTCCTTAAAGTTACTAGTATATTGTGTTATAAAACTGACTCCTGGTTGTTGTTCATTTTGTTTCTCTTTATATTGTAACATGTCCACACGTGGAAGTTCAGAAATTTTATCGATTTCTTTTTGTAAGAAAGAGGCTTCATAGCCTTTTTCTAGAAAATATTGTTTAATTTTATTGCTTTGCAGGGTATATACTTCATTAATTGTGCAATTTCATTTGAGCCGTCTAAATTGTCCTTGAGGTATGTTTTTTATCCACTTTCGGTGATGGTTACTTAAAACCGATAAAGCATTGTTTCCGTTGACCTCCTTTGTATGTGTTCTTGTTTTCAGAATGTTGTTTTCGACGTATACTTGGAGGTCAAGGAAGACAATTATTTCTTTGCTATGAGTTGTAGTAAATTCTAAATTCAGATCGTTATTCATGTACCTTTTAAATTTCTCCAAAAGGTCTTCGGGTCCTTCCCATATAAAGAGAAGGTCATCTAAATACCTTCTTCAACAAACAATGTGTTGCCTGTATATGTTGTTGTTCCAAATGTGGGACTCCTGCCACCAAGCTATGAATAGATTTGCGTAGCTTGGTGCGAAGGAAGTCCTCATCGCAGTTCCTTGTTTCTGAATGTAGAAATCCTCATTGTACCAAAAATAATTGTTCCTAAGTATGAAGTCTATACTGTCCATGATTAAATTTATTTGTTAGTTTTTTATGTCTGTTCCTGTAGATAGAAAAAAACGTGTTGCTTCACTTCCTTTGTTATGATCGATAAAAGTATACAATGACTTAACGTCACTTGCACATAATGTATATGTGTCCTCCAAATTTAACATTTGTAATGTTTGAAGTATGCTTGTTGTATCATTTAGATGACTTTTCTGAGTTGAAACAAGAGGTTTTAAAAAGAAGTCTATGTATTTTGAAAGGTTACTGGTTACTGATCCTATTCCGGCAATAGTTGGTTGTATTGTTGTTTGTCCATTATGACCACCTTTTTCTGCGGGTTTAATGACAATCGATGTATCCTTCTTTAAATCATCTAATGCTTTTATCTCCTTTTCTCTGAGATTGTATTTGATTTTCCCTTTCTCTGGTAGTCTACTTATGTCCTCCTCCACTAGTCTTTGGAAAGTGTTAATATGTGGTCCTTTGATATGTGCCAAGAAGAAAGTGGGCTTGAAATTGGAATGATGGTATTCGGATGTGTGATTGGTCATTTCTTGTGTCTACCGATCTTTCATGTAGAATGTTTTGATACATAGCTTCCTCGCAAATTTTTTTAGTATTAATATATAAATTGAACTTGTTAATGTTAGATTGAGTTGCAAATTTTAGACCTTTTTTGAGTACTGTTTCTTCATCCTTCGTTAAGGTTTTTGAACTTAAATTGAATATTGATGGTCTATTCTTCTGTTTTTCTTCTGGGGCAAATGTGTATTGGTTTTTTTTTCCAAATATATCTTATTGAGGTATGGGTACAGACCAGAATGGGCAGTATAGATAACAGGTACAGAGCCTAACATACAGTACTGAGAGCATGTAGGTAGAGAGATACAGGACGGCAACTGCATTATCCTAAACATACCTCACATTTTCCATTTTCAAACATATAACACATATACCAGAAGGGTGACCAGGACATAGCACGACGAAGTAATATAAAGAGAAGTAGAAATATACTTCTACAAAATCGTAACAGGTCTAAAATAATACTAAAACTGTAGTTATAGCAAGACGTCCTACAACATGAAGGACGCATAACAGAAATCAGAAACACACAAAGAAAGTAAATACAACAAAAACATTGTCCGCCAAGGCCAGGGGGCCATCAACCCATCCATGGAGAGAACATCAGAGCAAGGTAAAAAGAAAGAAATGAGTACTGGAGGTCTAAGAGAGATTGGAAGGGGAATGGAGTGAGTTGGGGGGAGGGTAAGAAAAGTAAAGATGACACGGAGAGTAGGGAGGGGACATCAGTAGTACAGAGTTATGGAAGAAAAATAGGGGGTCTCTGGTCAAGAAGTTGATGACAGTACCATGTGGTGTAGTGGAAGCTTTGTTGAATGGCAAGTTTGGTGGATGTAGGCAGTGTATGTATACATTTTCCCCAGCATTGGAACAATACAGGGGTAAGAGTCTCTTTGTCAAGAGAGGTCTCCAACCAATCCATGGTAAAGAGAAAGAGTAGTCTGGAGGTAGCCATGGGTAGGGAAGGGGGGGTAGCGTGTATCCACTGTTGAAGAATAGCTTTTCTCCCCACAGCTGATAAAAGAGTCACTAGTTTTTGTCAGGAGAGGGAATGTTTGGCTGATCAAGCAGGTATCCAAAAAGGGCCCAAGAGGCGGTACATTGGAAATCAATACCTAGTGTAGAGGAGCTGTATGCCTGCAATCCACCCCAAAACGTTTGTATGTGAGGGCAGTGCCAGAAGCAATGCATGATGTCAGCCACTGGTGCGGAGCATTTGACGCATGCTACAGACTCCGAGAGGCCCATCAAGTGACTTCGTTTTGGAGAAATGTAAGCCCTATACAAGATCTTATACGACATTTCCTGGTAGATACTCACGGGAATAACCTTCAAGGATACATTAAAGCAGTCCAACACTGCCTCTGGCAACAAAGAAGGGATCTGAGATGACCATTTTTCTAGTTGTAAAAGATCAGAAGAGGGGATAATGTCCGTGCGAATTCGGGCGTAAATGGTTGAAATGGAGTATGTACCGGAGTGTATGAGCGTGTCTAGGGGATTGAGAAAATCATTTCCATCAAGTCGTGCCAAGACCGAACGTACATAATGAGAGGCCTGAAAATAATAGAATTCGTGGTTGGGACTAATGTTATATTTGTCTATAGCCTCAGTGAAAGTGAGTGGTTCGTGTAGGGAGTTGAGGAGATTGCGAACGTGTGTGATTCCTGCTGCGTGCCAGCTATTAAAAGGGAAGGATGCATGTCCATTGTGAAAGTCTAAGTTCCCCAGAAAAGGGAGAAACGGAGAATGAAGACTGTGCATATCCAATGATATCCTAGACCTTTTCCATGCCAAGATAGTAGAGGTTAAGAGGGTATTGTCTAAGTGAGGCGTCTTCAGAGTAGTATTACTGGCATGCAGGATGTAGCTAAGGGACAGAGGGGCGCACAGTTGAGAGTCTAGCAGCGAGTCGGTGAAAACATTTGTGGCGCTGAGCCAATCCATGGCTTTGCGGAGAAGGCAGGCCGTATTATATTGTTCTATGTCAGGCAAATTTACTCCCCCATTCTGTACCGATTGGGACAACTTGAAGAAACTTATCCGAGGCTGTTTATTGGCCCATATAAACTTAGATATGTGTGAGTTAAGAAGGGATAAGTCCGATTTTGTAAGCAATATAGGGACCATCTGGAGTAGGGACGTCTGCCGGCAGACGAACACCACCGCTATCGCGGACATCTCATGGACTGAGAAATCACACTCCTAACAGGACATTTATTTCTCCAACATACAACGGTAGGATCTACCAATTTTCCTCCAGTCAGTGCTCTTAAACAAATGTATATAGGAGCAGAGACAGTGCGAATTACTATAAGAGGACTGAGAACATCAGTCACTGAGTAGTCACAGTGACTTCAAATACAACATTAATGCTTGGACTAAGCTATCCCAGCTGAAAACGAATTAAACCCATTATAAGGACACTGTTTGACACTAAGTGATAAAACACCACTCAAAAGCCCAACTATTCCCAGTGGGGTAAATCGCTGACCAGTGTACCCACAGGAAGTCTATTTGTTTGTATGTCTTGTATTGTTATGTGTTGTATGTTTTAGAGTCATCTTGGGGTACCGGTACTTACCTTTTTAAAGGAATTCTTTGTTTTATTATTCATGGTCTTTATAAATAATAAAATCTACATATCCTTTTATATCAGACTTTGGAAATCTGTTTATTATAAATCTCTGTATACCTTCGCTTTTTGATTATTCTAGATTTCTTTATTTCAATATTTATACGGATAGGAACAAGCAAGGGATGCGCTGAACTATCTTCTTTTTACAATCGTATTTCTTTATAGTAGGTGTTTTGTAGTACACCTACTAATAGTATATCAGCAGCAACCAGCTTAGTGAGTTTGTGTGGTATTATTTAGCGCAGTTCTTCTATACTATATCTACAGTTATTTTAGTTGAGTTTAGAGTGTTAAGATTTTATTATTGATCTTCTGTCATGTTATAATAGAGAATTTAATATAATACCAACCAAAGTATTTGTTTACATGCTACAAAAGCTGGGAGTATACTATTATCAGTATTGTAAAGGAGGTCAGTGCTTGAAAAAGCCAAGAAACATGTACAGTACATATACTTTTTACTTATTCATACAGAAAGAATACAAATGTTGGGAGCTACAGTACTTGGTAAAAATTTAAAATCCCTATCGTTTGCCGGCTTTAGGGCTTCATACACCTAGGGGTCCTAGTCAATGGGTAGCCTCTGCTGGTGGTATGATTCACCAGATCTTGATGCCTCACAATTGCTATCCACTTTCCCAATGAAGAGAGTGGTCCAGAGTAGGACTAAATAGAAAAAGCTGATTGGTTCAAATTATGGGAGACATCCAAATCTCTAATGAAACCAGACAGAGCTTGGAGATGACATTTAAGGTCCATACACATTAGACGATGTCGCTCTGTGAGCGACGTCATCTAATGTTTCCCCCTCCCGGGCCGGCCGGTCGGCGGCCGACTGTACACACTGAGTGATATGACCGCTCATATCGCTCAGTGACGTCACGCCTCCACCAGCCCTGTATGCAGGTCGTGGACAACAGTCCAGATCCTGCATGCATGCCCTACCGACAGCGACGATCGTTGCCAACCTGCAGGGCTGCGCATTGGTCGTCGCTGGCGGCATACACACTTGACAATAAAATGAGCAACGTCGCTCAAGGAGGGGGAAAATGAGCGACGTCACTCATTTTATCGTTAAGTGTGTGTGGACCTTTACTCTTCATTTTGTTAAATATTATGTACAGTACCTTTTCAGATGGATATAAAATTGCAAAACAAGTATTGCCCCTATTTATGTGTAGTACTATGAAATTGGGGCAAATGTGTACAGTAGGTGAGTTAACATCCAGTGCTGTACAAATAAAGCAGCTTGCTTTTAAAATGTGGTTTTGAGAGATTAAGGGTTAAATGGTAAGCGCTAATTGAGGTAGTGTTACTATGTACTGGGAACATGAGCAAGTGAACAAAGTAAAAAATAATTAAAATACATTACATAAATGTAATTTATGTTTTACAGCTCTTTTACGAACTTGTGGTAGGAATAGTGCAGTTTAGCAATGCACAAAGTTCAGGATACGCTGGTGGCACAGTGTGAGCTGTGCGCTATCCCTAATCTAAAGGGCCCTAAACACTGGCAGATAAAATGCACGATATGAACATTCTCGTTCATTAATGAACAAGAACTCGTTCATATCGTGCAGTGTGTAGGCACCAACGATGAACGATGTGCGGCCCCTCGCTCATTCATTGTTGGTGCCCTGTCACTTATGCATGCATGCCAATATGGACGAGATTGTCCATATTAGCATGCATTGCTATGGCGCCAGGTGACGGGGGAGTGAAGAAACTTCACTCCCCCCGTCACCTCCCCCCACCGCCGGGTTGCCCATCGGCTGTATGCGCCATCGGGCAGCTCGGCGGCGGATCAGTGAGTGTGTAGGATCCTTTACCCTAACCAGTGGTGACTTCTCTCTTCAGCTGGGCGCTATGTGGGGCAGCAAGCAGCGGCCATGGCACTCAGCGATGACGTCACCGGCTGTACGGAGCGTGGTGGGGAATGTCCGATTGCCAAACTTGCAGACTCTCCCAGTAACCTTCACTTGTCCTACGCATTTCACGCCACTGCGGGCGCTTTGTCAAGGATGAGGGGATCTTTAAATATTGTTCTTATCTATAGTGTCCAATACTTTGTTATTCCATTATATATTAAAACTGGGAAAAATTTCTTTAATTCGTGAAAATTAAAAAATAACAATAAAAATGAAAATGTTTTTAAATGAAGAGTTTTTCAATCACTATATTTCACTTGCTATGTTTTCTCAGTACAGGTTGAGTATGCCATATCCAAATATTCCGAAATACGAAATATTCCGAAATACGGAATATTTTGAGTGAGAGTGAGATAGTAAAACCTTTGTTTTCTGATGGCTCAATGTACACAAACTTTGTTTAATACACAAGTTATTAAAAATATTGTATTAAATGACTTTCAGGCTGTGTGTACAAGGTGTATATGAAACATAAATGAATTGTGTGAATGTACAACACATTGTTTAATGCACAAAGTTATTATAAATATTGGCTAAAATGACCTTCAGGCTGTGTGTATAATGTGTATATGAAACATAAATGTACTCTGTGCTTAGACTTGGGTCCCATCATCATGATATCTCATTATGGTATGCAATTATTCCAAAATACGGAAAAATCCTATATCCAAAATACCTCTGGTCCCAAGCATTTTGGATAAGGGATACTCAACCTGTATCTAGTATTTTGTTGCATAATTTAAGTGTGTTAGTAAGTGTTTATGTGTTAAGTGTTTACAGGAATACTATGAGGTCAATGTCTATATTTAATCCAGTGTGTTCATTTTGTATATCCACTTCGTTTCTTGTCTTTTCAAAAATGTAACTATGTCACCATTTCTCCAGTTTGGGGTCACTCTATGGATGCCTATAAATTTCAAACCGGTTGGATTTTTATTGTGGAATTTTAGGAAGTGTGCTGACACACTGTGGGACTCCAAGCCTCTCCGGATGTTGTAAAGGTGTTCAGATAGCCTTATTTTTTATTTTATTTTTGTCTGTCCGATGTATTGTTTTCCGCAAGGGCACTCAAGTAGATATATTACTCCTGCTGTATTGCAGGATACCATCTCTTTAAGCTTATGTTGTTTATTGGTCTGGGATGAAGCAAATATTTCTGAACGCTGTATACTTGTTTTTTTATTTCTGCACCCATTGCATTTTAAGCAGTAGTGAAAGCCCCTTGTTGTGTTTCTTTTTTGTTCTTCTTTGATGTTACGCTTTGTTAATGCTTTCTTAAGGTTGTTAGCTTTTCTATAGATTACTTTTGGATACTTAGACAGTTCAGGTTTCAGTGCTTCATCCAGATGTAGTACATGCCAGTGATTTTGTAGGATTTTTTCAACTTCCTTAAAGTTACTAGTATATTGTGTTATAAAACTGACTCCTGGTTGTTGTTCATTTTGTTTCTCTTTATATTGTAACATGTCCACACGTGGAAGTTCAGAAATTTTATCGATTTCTTTTTGTAAGAAAGAGGCTTCATAGCCTTTTTCTAGAAAATATTGTTTAATTTTATTGCTTTGCAGGGTATATACTTCATTAATTGTGCAATTTCATTTGAGCCGTCTAAATTGTCCTTGAGGTATGTTTTTTATCCACTTTCGGTGATGGTTACTTAAAACCGATAAAGCATTGTTTCCGTTGACCTCCTTTGTATGTGTTCTTGTTTTCAGAATGTTGTTTTCGACGTATACTTGGAGGTCAAGGAAGACAATTATTTCTTTGCTATGAGTTGTAGTAAATTCTAAATTCAGATCGTTATTCATGTACCTTTTAAATTTCTCCAAAAGGTCTTCGGGTCCTTCCCATATAAAGAGAAGGTCATCTATATACCTTCTTCAACAAACAATGTGTTGCCTGTATATGTTGTTGTTCCAAATGTGGGACTCCTGCCACCAAGCTATGAATAGATTTGCGTAGCTTGGTGCGAAGGAAGTCCCCATCGCAGTTCCTTGTTTCTGAATGTAGAAATCCTCATTGTACCAAAAATAATTGTTCCTAAGTATGAAGTCTATACTGTCCATGATTAAATTTATTTGTTAGTTTTTTATGTCTGTTCCTGTAGATAGAAAAAAACGTGTTGCTTCACTTCCTTTGTTATGATCGATAAAAGTATACAATGACTTAACGTCACTTGCACATAATGTATATGTGTCCTCCAAATTTAACATTTGTAATGTTTGAAGTATGCTTGTTGTATCATTTAGATGACTTTTCTGAGTTGAAACAAGAGGTTTTAAAAAGAAGTCTATGTATTTTGAAAGGTTACTGGTTACTGATCCTATTCCGGCAATAGTTGGTTGTATTGTTGTTTGTCCATTATGACCACCTTTTTCTGCGGGTTTAATGACAATCGATGTATCCTTCTTTAAATCATCTAATGCTTTTATCTCCTTTTCTCTGAGATTGTATTTGATTTTCCCTTTCTCTGGTAGTCTACTTATGTCCTCCTCCACTAGTCTTTGGAAAGTGTTAATATGTGGTCCTTTGATATGTGCCAAGAAGAAAGTGGGCTTGAAATTGGAATGATGGTATTCGGATGTGTGATTGGTCATTTCTTGTGTCTACCGATCTTTCATGTAGAATGTTTTGATACATAGCTTCCTCGCAAATTTTTTTAGTATTAATATATAAATTGAACTTGTTAATGTTAGATTGAGTTGCAAATTTTAGACCTTTTTTGAGTACTGTTTCTTCATCCTTCGTTAAGGTTTTTGAACTTAAATTGAATATTGATGGTCTATTCTTCTGTTTTTCTTCTGGGGCAAATGTGTATTGTTTTTTTTTTCCAAATATATCTTATTGAGGTATGGGTACAGACCAGAATGGGCAGTATAGATAACAGGTACAGAGCCTAACATACAGTACTGAGAGCATGTAGGTAGAGAGATACAGGACGGCAACTGCATTATCCTAAACATACCTCACATTTTCCATTTTCAAACATATAACACATATACCAGAAGGGTGACCAGGACATAGCACGACGAAGTAATATAAAGAGAAGTAGAAATATACTTCTACAAAATCGTAACAGGTCTAAAATAATACTAAAACTGTAGTTATAGCAAGACGTCCTACAACATGAAGGACGCATAACAGAAATCAGAAACACACAAAGAAAGTAAATACAACAAAAACATTGTCCGCCAAGGCCAGGGGGCCATCAACCCATCCATGGAGAGAACATCAGAGCAAGGTAAAAAGAAAGAAATGAGTACTGGAGGTCTAAGAGAGATTGGAAGGGGAATGGAGTGAGTTGGGGGGAGGGTAAGAAAAGTAAAGATGACACGGAGAGTAGGGAGGGGACATCAGTAGTACAGAGTTATGGAAGAAAAATAGGGGGTCTCTGGTCAAGAAGTTGATGACAGTACCATGTGGTGTAGTGGAAGCTTTGTTGAATGGCAAGTTTGGTGGATGTAGGCAGTGTATGTATACATTTTCCCCAGCATTGGAACAATACAGGGGTAAGAGTCTCTTTGTCAAGAGAGGTCTCCAACCAATCCATGGTAAAGAGAAAGAGTAGTCTGGAGGTAGCCATGGGTAGGGAAGGGGGGGTAGCGTGTATCCACTGTTGAAGAATAGCTTTTCTCCCCACAGCTGATAAAAGAGTCACTAGTTTTTGTCAGGAGAGGGAATGTTTGGCTGATCAAGCAGGTATCCAAAAAGGGCCCAAGAGGCGGTACATTGGAAATCAATACCTAGTGTAGAGGAGCTGTATGCCTGCAATCCACCCCAAAACGTTTGTATGTGAGGGCAGTGCCAGAAGCAATGCATGATGTCAGCCACTGGTGCGGAGCATTTGACGCATGCTACAGACTCCGAGAGGCCCATCAAGTGACTTCGTTTTGGAGAAATGTAAGCCCTATACAAGATCTTATACGACATTTCCTGGTAGATACTCACGGGAATAACCTTCAAGGATACATTAAAGCAGTCCAACACTGCCTCTGGCAACAAAGAAGGGATCTGAGATGACCATTTTTCTAGTTGTAAAAGATCAGAAGAGGGGATAATGTCCGTGCGAATTCGGGCGTAAATGGTTGAAATGGAGTATGTACCGGAGTGTATGAGCGTGTCTAGGGGATTGAGAAAATCATTTCCATCAAGTCGTGCCAAGACCGAACGTACATAATGAGAGGCCTGAAAATAATAGAATTCGTGGTTGGGACTAATGTTATATTTGTCTATAGCCTCAGTGAAAGTGAGTGGTTCGTGTAGGGAGTTGAGGAGATTGCGAACGTGTGTGATTCCTGCTGCGTGCCAGCTATTAAAAGGGAAGGATGCATGTCCATTGTGAAAGTCTAAGTTCCCCAGAAAAGGGAGAAACGGAGAATGAAGACTGTGCATATCCAATGATATCCTAGACCTTTTCCATGCCAAGATAGTAGAGGTTAAGAGGGTATTGTCTAAGTGAGGCGTCTTCAGAGTAGTATTACTGGCATGCAGGATGTAGCTAAGGGACAGAGGGGCGCACAGTTGAGAGTCTAGCAGCGAGTCGGTGAAAACATTTGTGGCGCTGAGCCAATCCATGGCTTTGCGGAGAAGGCAGGCCGTATTATATTGTTCTATGTCAGGCAAATTTACTCCCCCATTCTGTACCGATTGGGACAACTTGAAGAAACTTATCCGAGGCTGTTTATTGGCCCATATAAACTTAGATATGTGTGAGTTAAGAAGGGATAAGTCCGATTTTGTAAGCAATATAGGGACCATCTGGAGTAGGGACGTCTGCCGGCAGACGAACACCACCGCTATCGCGGACATCTCATGGACTGAGAAATCACACTCCTAACAGGACATTTATTTCTCCAACATACAACGGTAGGATCTACCAATTTTCCTCCAGTCAGTGCTCTTAAACAAATGTATATAGGAGCAGAGACAGTGCGAATTACTATAAGAGGACTGAGAACATCAGTCACTGAGTAGTCACAGTGACTTCAAATACAACATTAATGCTTGGACTAAGCTATCCCAGCTGAAAACGAATTAAACCCATTATAAGGACACTGTTTGACACTAAGTGATAAAACACCACTCAAAAGCCCAACTATTCCCAGTGGGGTAAATCGCTGACCAGTGTACCCACAGGAAGTCTATTTGTTTGTATGTCTTGTATTGTTATGTGTTGTATGTTTTAGAGTCATCTTGGGGTACCGGTACTTACCTTTTTAAAGGAATTCTTTGTTTTATTATTCATGGTCTTTATAAATAATAAAATCTACATATCCTTTTATATCAGACTTTGGAAATCTGTTTATTATAAATCTCTGTATACCTTCGCTTTTTGATTATTCTAGATTTCTTTATTTCAATATTTATACGGATAGGAACAAGCAAGGGATGCGCTGAACTATCTTCTTTTTACAATCGTATTTCTTTATAGTAGGTGTTTTGTAGTACACCTACTAATAGTATATCAGCAGCAACCAGCTTAGTGAGTTTGTGTGGTATTATTTAGCGCAGTTCTTCTATACTATATCTACAGTTATTTTAGTTGAGTTTAGAGTGTTAAGATTTTATTATTGATCTTCTGTCATGTTATAATAGAGAATTTAATATAATACCAACCAAAGTATTTGTTTACATGCTACAAAAGCTGGGAGTATACTATTATCAGTATTGTAAAGGAGGTCAGTGCTTGAAAAAGCCAAGAAACATGTACAGTACATATACTTTTTACTTATTCATACAGAAAGAATACAAATGTTGGGAGCTACAGTACTTGGTAAAAATTTAAAATCCCTATCTTTTGCCGGCTTTAGGGCTTCATACACCTAGGGGTCCTAGTCAATGGGTAGCCTCTGCTGGTGGTATGATTCACCAGATCTTGATGCCTCACAATTGCTATCCACTTTCCCAATGAAGAGAGTGGTCCAGAGTAGGACTAAATAGAAAAAGCTGATTGGTTCAAATTATGGGAGACATCCAAATCTCTAATGAAACCAGACAGAGCTTGGAGATGACATTTAAGGTCCATACACATTAGACGATGTCGCTCTGTGAGCGACGTCATCTAATGTTTCCCCCTCCCGGGCCGGCCGGTCGGCGGCCGACTGTACACACTGAGTGATATGACCGCTCATATCGCTCAGTGACGTCACGCCTCCACCAGCCCTGTATGCAGGTCGTGGACAACAGTCCAGATCCTGCATGCATGCCCTACCGACAGCGACGATCGTTGCCAACCTGCAGGGCTGCGCATTGGTCGTCGCTGGCGGCATACACACTTGACAATAAAATGAGCAACGTCGCTCAAGGAGGGGGAAAATGAGCGACGTCACTCATTTTATCGTTAAGTGTGTGTGGACCTTTACTCTTCATTTTGTTAAATATTATGTACAGTACCTTTTCAGATGGATATAAAATTGCAAAACAAGTATTGCCCCTATTTATGTGTAGTACTATGAAATTGGGGCAAATGTGTACAGTAGGTGAGTTAACATCCAGTGCTGTACAAATAAAGCAGCTTGCTTTTAAAATGTGGTTTTGAGAGATTAAGGGTTAAATGGTAAGCGCTAATTGAGGTAGTGTTACTATGTACTGGGAACATGAGCAAGTGAACAAAGTAAAAAATAATTAAAATACATTACATAAATGTAATTTATGTTTTACAGCTCTTTTACGAACTTGTGGTAGGAATAGTGCAGTTTAGCAATGCACAAAGTTCAGGATACGCTGGTGGCACAGTGTGAGCTGTGCGCTATCCCTAATCTAAAGGGCCCTAAACACTGGCAGATAAAATGCACGATATGAACATTCTCGTTCATTAATGAACAAGAACTCGTTCATATCGTGCAGTGTGTAGGCACCAACGATGAACGATGTGCGGCCCCTCGCTCATTCATCGTTGGTGCCCTGTCACTTATGCATGCATGCCAATATGGACGAGATTGTCCATATTAGCATGCATTGCTATGGCGCCAGGTGACGGGGGAGTGAAGAAACTTCACTCCCCCCGTCACCTCCCCCCACCGCCGGGTTGCCCATCGGCTGTATGCGCCATCGGGCAGCTCGGCGGCGGATCAGTGAGTGTGTAGGATCCTTTACCCTAACCAGTGGTGACTTCTCTCTTCAGCTGGGCGCTATGTGGGGCAGCAAGCAGCGGCCATGGCACTCAGCGATGACGTCACCGGCTGTACGGAGCGTGGTGGGGAATGTCCGATTGCCAAACTTGCAGACTCTCCCAGTAACCTTCACTTGTCCTACGCATTTCACGCCACTGCGGGCGCTTTGTCAAGGATGAGGGGATCTTTAAATATTGTTCTTATCTATAGTGTCCAATACTTTGTTATTCCATTATATATTAAAACTGGGAAAAATTTCTTTAATTCGTGAAAATTAAAAAATAACAATAAAAATGAAAATGTTTTTAAATGAAGAGTTTTTCAATCACTATATTTCACTTGCTATGTTTTCTCAGTACAGGTTGAGTATGCCATATCCAAATATTCCGAAATACGAAATATTCCGAAATACGGAATATTTTGAGTGAGAGTGAGATAGTAAAACCTTTGTTTTCTGATGGCTCAATGTACACAAACTTTGTTTAATACACAAGTTATTAAAAATATTGTATTAAATGACTTTCAGGCTGTGTGTACAAGGTGTATATGAAACATAAATGAATTGTGTGAATGTACAACACATTGTTTAATGCACAAAGTTATTATAAATATTGGCTAAAATGACCTTCAGGCTGTGTGTATAATGTGTATATGAAACATAAATGTACTCTGTGCTTAGACTTGGGTCCCATCATCATGATATCTCATTATGGTATGCAATTATTCCAAAATACGGAAAAATCCTATATCCAAAATACCTCTGGTCCCAAGCATTTTGGATAAGGGATACTCAACCTGTATCTAGTATTTTGTTGCATAATTTAAGTGTGTTAGTAAGTGTTTATGTGTTAAGTGTTTACAGGAATACTATGAGGTCAATGTCTATATTTAATCCAGTGTGTTCATTTTGTATATCCACTTCGTTTCTTGTCTTTTCAAAAATGTAACTATGTCACCATTTCTCCAGTTTGGGGTCACTCTATGGATGCCTATAAATTTCAAACCGGTTGGATTTTTATTGTGGAATTTTAGGAAGTGTGCTGACACACTGTGGGACTCCAAGCCTCTCCGGATGTTGTAAAGGTGTTCAGATAGCCTTATTTTTTATTTTATTTTTGTCTGTCCGATGTATTGTTTTCCGCAAGGGCACTCAAGTAGATATATTACTCCTGCTGTATTGCAGGATACCATCTCTTTAAGCTTATGTTGTTTATTGGTCTGGGATGAAGCAAATATTTCTGAACGCTGTATACTTGTTTTTTTATTTCTGCACCCATTGCATTTTAAGCAGTAGTGAAAGCCCCTTGTTGTGTTTCTTTTTTGTTCTTCTTCTTTGATGTTACGCTTTGTTAATGCTTTCTTAAGGTTGTTAGCTTTTCTATAGATTACTTTTGGATACTTAGACAGTTCAGGTTTCAGTGCTTCATCCAGATGTAGTACATGCCAGTGATTTTGTAGGATTTTTTCAACTTCCTTAAAGTTACTAGTATATTGTGTTATAAAACTGACTCCTGGTTGTTGTTCATTTTGTTTCTCTTTATATTGTAACATGTCCACACGTGGAAGTTCAGAAATTTTATCGATTTCTTTTTGTAAGAAAGAGGCTTCATAGCCTTTTTCTAGAAAATATTGTTTAATTGTATTGCTTTGCAGGGTATATACTTCATTAATTGTGCAATTTCATTTGAGCCGTCTAAATTGTCCTTGAGGTATGTTTTTTATCCACTTTCGGTGATGGTTACTTAAAACCGATAAAGCATTGTTTCCGTTGACCTCCTTTGTATGTGTTCTTGTTTTCAGAATGTTGTTTTCGACGTATACTTGGAGGTCAAGGAAGACAATTATTTCTTTGCTATGAGTTGTAGTAAATTCTAAATTCAGATCGTTATTCATGTACCTTTTAAATTTCTCCAAAAGGTCTTCGGGTCCTTCCCATATAAAGAGAAGGTCATCTATATACCTTCTTCAACAAACAATGTGTTGCCTGTATATGTTGTTGTTCCAAATGTGGGACTCCTGCCACCAAGCTATGAATAGATTTGCGTAGCTTGGTGCGAAGGAAGTCCCCATCGCAGTTCCTTGTTTCTGAATGTAGAAATCCTCATTGTACCAAAAATAATTGTTCCTAAGTATGAAGTCTATACTGTCCATGATTAAATTTATTTGTTAGTTTTTTATGTCTGTTCCTGTAGATAGAAAAAAACGTGTTGCTTCACTTCCTTTGTTATGATCGATAAAAGTATACAATGACTTAACGTCACTTGCACATAATGTATATGTGTCCTCCAAATTTAACATTTGTAATGTTTGAAGTATGCTTGTTGTATCATTTAGATGACTTTTCTGAGTTGAAACAAGAGGTTTTAAAAAGAAGTCTATGTATTTTGAAAGGTTACTGGTTACTGATCCTATTCCGGCAATAGTTGGTTGTATTGTTGTTTGTCCATTATGACCACCTTTTTCTGCGGGTTTAATGACAATCGATGTATCCTTCTTTAAATCATCTAATGCTTTTATCTCCTTTTCTCTGAGATTGTATTTGATTTTCCCTTTCTCTGGTAGTCTACTTATGTCCTCCTCCACTAGTCTTTGGAAAGTGTTAATATGTGGTCCTTTGATATGTGCCAAGAAGAAAGTGGGCTTGAAATTGGAATGATGGTATTCGGATGTGTGATTGGTCATTTCTTGTGTCTACCGATCTTTCATGTAGAATGTTTTGATACATAGCTTCCTCGCAAATTTTTTTAGTATTAATATATAAATTGAACTTGTTAATGTTAGATTGAGTTGCAAATTTTAGACCTTTTTTGAGTACTGTTTCTTCATCCTTCGTTAAGGTTTTTGAACTTAAATTGAATATTGATGGTCTATTCTTCTGTTTTTCTTCTGGGGCAAATGTGTATTGTTTTTTTTTTCCCAAATATATCTTATTGAGGTATGGGTACAGACCAGAATGGGCAGTATAGATAACAGGTACAGAGCCTAACATACAGTACTGAGAGCATGTAGGTAGAGAGATACAGGACGGCAACTGCATTATCCTAAACATACCTCACATTTTCCATTTTCAAACATATAACACATATACCAGAAGGGTGACCAGGACATAGCACGACGAAGTAATATAAAGAGAAGTAGAAATATACTTCTACAAAATCGTAACAGGTCTAAAATAATACTAAAACTGTAGTTATAGCAAGACGTCCTACAACATGAAGGACGCATAACAGAAATCAGAAACACACAAAGAAAGTAAATACAACAAAAACATTGTCCGCCAAGGCCAGGGGGCCATCAACCCATCCATGGAGAGAACATCAGAGCAAGGTAAAAAGAAAGAAATGAGTACTGGAGGTCTAAGAGAGATTGGAAGGGGAATGGAGTGAGTTGGGGGGAGGGTAAGAAAAGTAAAGATGACACGGAGAGTAGGGAGGGGACATCAGTAGTACAGAGTTATGGAAGAAAAATAGGGGGTCTCTGGTCAAGAAATTGATGACAGTACCATGTGGTGTAGTGGAAGCTTTGTTGAATGGCAAGTTTGGTGGATGTAGGCAGTGTATGTATACATTTTCCCCAGCATTGGAACAATACAGGGGTAAGAGTCTCTTTGTCAAGAGAGGTCTCCAACCAATCCATGGTAAAGAGAAAGAGTAGTCTGGAGGTAGCCATGGGTAGGGAAGGGGGGGTAGCGTGTATCCACTGTTGAAGAATAGCTTTTCTCCCCACAGCTGATAAAAGAGTCACTAGTTTTTGTCAGGAGAGGGAATGTTTGGCTGATCAAGCAGGTATCCAAAAAGGGCCCAAGAGGCGGTACATTGGAAATCAATACCTAGTGTAGAGGAGCTGTATGCCTGCAATCCACCCCAAAACGTTTGTATGTGAGGGCAGTGCCAGAAGCAATGCATGATGTCAGCCACTGGTGCGGAGCATTTGACGCATGCTACAGACTCCGAGAGGCCCATCAAGTGACTTCGTTTTGGAGAAATGTAAGCCCTATACAAGATCTTATACGACATTTCCTGGTAGATACTCACGGGAATAACCTTCAAGGATACATTAAAGCAGTCCAACACTGCCTCTGGCAACAAAGAAGGGATCTGAGATGACCATTTTTCTAGTTGTAAAAGATCAGAAGAGGGGATAATGTCCGTGCGAATTCGGGCGTAAATGGTTGAAATGGAGTATGTACCGGAGTGTATGAGCGTGTCTAGGGGATTGAGAAAATCATTTCCATCAAGTCGTGCCAAGACCGAACGTACATAATGAGAGGCCTGAAAATAATAGAATTCGTGGTTGGGACTAATGTTATATTTGTCTATAGCCTCAGTGAAAGTGAGTGGTTCGTGTAGGGAGTTGAGGAGATTGCGAACGTGTGTGATTCCTGCTGCGTGCCAGCTATTAAAAGGGAAGGATGCATGTCCATTGTGAAAGTCTAAGTTCCCCAGAAAAGGGAGAAACGGAGAATGAAGACTGTGCATATCCAATGATATCCTAGACCTTTTCCATGCCAAGATAGTAGAGGTTAAGAGGGTATTGTCTAAGTGAGGCGTCTTCAGAGTAGTATTACTGGCATGCAGGATGTAGCTAAGGGACAGAGGGGCGCACAGTTGAGAGTCTAGCAGCGAGTCGGTGAAAACATTTGTGGTGCTGAGCCAATCCTTGGCTTTGCGGAGAAGGCAGGCCGTATTATATTGTTCTATGTCAGGCAAATTTACTCCCCCATTCTGTACCGATTGGGACAACTTGAAGAAACTTATCCGAGGCTGTTTATTGGCCCATATAAACTTAGATATGTGTGAGTTAAGAAGGGATAAGTCCGATTTTGTAAGCAATATAGGGACCATCTGGAGTACGTAGAGCAATTTGGGAAAGCTTGCCATTTTGACAAGGTTACATCGCCCTAGGAGATTGAGAGGAAAGTTTTGCCAGAGGCCAAGCTCAGTCTGAATTTTAGTGAGAATAGGTTGGACATTGTAGGAGTAAAGGAGAGAGGGGTCTGCGGGCAATAGAATCCCTAGATAAGTGAGGTGGGTGGGGGCCCATCGGAACGGAAAGGGGAGGTCCCAGCCTACAGTGGCCTGTCGAAATATGGCTAGGGCTTCTGATTTGCCATAATTAATTGAGAAGCCTGCAAAGGAAGAAAAGCAGGTTATAGTCTCCTGTAGTATCAGGATTGACTGTTTGGGATTCGAAGTGAGGAGGAGGATATCATCAGCGAATGCTATGATTTTCAATTCTTGAGTGCCAATCAGAATGCCCCTGAAGCTAGTCAAACTAATAATGTTGCGTATAAAGGGCTCCAAAGCTAAACTGAAAAGGAGGGGAGAAAGGGGGCATCCCTGTCTAGTTCCTCTTTCAAGAGTAAAAGGAGTGGAAGAGATATTGTTGACCATCACTTGCGCCGTAGGATTAGTATAGAGGGAGTTGACAAGACCACAAAACCTTTCCCCAAAATGTTGGTGGCGCAAGACCCAATCAAGGTGAGGACAGGCGATCTTGTCAAAGGCCTTTTCCGCGTCGAGATTAATCAAAATATTATTAACTAGATTGTGGGAGCGAGAGTAAGTGATGGCGGCCAGAGCTGCCCTAATGCCCTTCATCGATTGTCTATTTCTAAGGAAGCCCAGCTGGGCTGGTGATATGATACGAAACAGACAGAATTGTAGGCGAGTGGCCATTAGTTTGGTCAAAATTTTGAAGTCCTGATTTAAGAGGGATATCAGTCTGTAGGAACCAGAAAGGGAGGGGTCTTTGCCAGGCTTCGCTATGACAATTATTTTAGCTTCATTGAACCTAATCGGGGTTTGTTTGGAAGAAAGAATATGATTATAAAGGGATGTGAGAGTGGGGGCCAGATCCTCATGCATCATTTTGTAAAACTCCGCGCTAAAGCCATAAGGGCCAGGGCTCTTATTATTAGGTAAGCTTTTAATAGTGTCTACAACCTCCTCAGTGATAATTGGGCTTTCTAATAGTTCCCGTTCTTCCTGAGAGAGGGTCGGGAGATCACCAGATTTAAGAAAGGAATAATTAGCAGCAGGATCATCAGGGCCTTTGGTGTATAAAGAACGGTAGAAACGCATAAATTCAGTGCAAATAGAGTCAGGGTCTGAAACCAATTTACCAGAGATATCAATGGCATTAATCCAAGTACGGTATTTGGGTCCCTTACTCAAATTAGCTAATAGTCTGCCCGACTTATTGCCCATCTGTGAAACGTATTCCTTTGGTAGTCATAAGAGAGTTGAGCTCGTTCAGTGAGAAAAGTGTCGTATATGAGCTTTGCTGAAAGATAAGTCTCTTTGTGGGCTGGGGTGTCATGTTGCTTGTATCTCAGAGTCTGCAGCTGTGAAGAGAATTTTCCTCTTAGAGTAAGTATAGGACATGATGTGCCCTCTAAGGACCGCCTTAGCAGCGCCCCAAAATATAGGGGAATCTAGCGTCTGGTCGCTATTGTCCAAAGTGTAATTGAGCCAGGATTGTTTGAGGTGGAGAAGAAAGTCAGTGGAGTGGCGGAGATATGCAGGAAAGTGAAAGCATGGGGGGACACGAGGGAACAAAGTTATTCAGATTTCTATTGATATGGAGGCATGGTCGGAGATGATAATGTCTGCAATAGATGTGTGCGTGACCTTAGGAAAGAGGGATGTGGAAGTGAAGATATAGTCAATGCGAGAGTGGGATGAGTGGGGATGAGAGTAAAAGGAAAAGTCTTTCTGAGTCGGGTGAAAAATGCGCCAAGGGTCGAGTAAGTCGAGTTGTGTACAAAAAGAAAATAGCAGTTGAGAGGTGGAAATAGAGGTGGAAGTACTTACCCGAGATCTGTCCATGGATGGGTCTAACACCAGATTGAAATCTCCACCTACAACCAGATTCTGGCCACCCCATTGTAGGAGCGTCGATAGAAGAGCTGCAAAAAAAGAATCAGGGGAGGCATTGGGGGCATAAACATTAAGAAAGGTATACATGGTATTATCAATCAGTGCGTCAAGTAAGACGAACCTGCCTTCAGGGTCGATGTGTTTTCTACTAATTGAGTGTTGCATGCTGGCATGGAAAATGATGGCTACTCCCCGGGACTTAGTGTGATATGGGGCCGAAATGCATTCCCCTATCCAAGGAGCTCGTAGGGAGTTTCGAGGGTCATCTAACCAGTGCGTCTCCTGAAGAAATACAACTTGAGGCGCCATACGTTTTAGATGTGAGACTACTTTCTTTCTTTTAATGGGATGATTAAGTCCCTCTACATTCCAGGAGACTATGCATTATGAAGTATTGCGAGAGACTCCAGTATCATGGGAGTGTGGGGGGGGGGGGTTGCAGAAGCCATATCAGCCCACCCCTACAATCGGAAATAACATAATGAATGTATGAAAGGTAAGATAGGGCCTCACCCCATACCAGCGAGCGGGGGGAGGACAACCTAGGAGGGGGATGAGTCCCCGGGCCAGGCAGACAGAACAAACCAAAAAAACATAAAAATATTAACATGAACAGCAAGAACATTAAACAGGTAATGGATGAGCTAGGAGCATCCATGTCTCACAAACATGGCACTCCACATACGAGACCCGAAGTAAATGATCAGGGTAGTGATGAGCAATAAGCTAGCAGGTAGTAGTCACAGTCAAGTATCGGGCAATGTAGCTTCGCCTCTCCTGGGTTGTCAAAGAACAGCGGTTTTCCATTCTCAAAGACCGGGAGGCAGGCTGGGTAGAGGAGGGAGAACTTGACTTTGGTATCGAAGAGGTGCTTACAAATGGGAGCAAACTCTCTGCATTTGGTAGCCATGAGGGCTGAGAAATCTTGAAAGATGAGAAGGCGATCTCCGTTGTAGGATAAGGAGGCTGTTTTACGATAATGATTGAGAAGCTTCATCTTGTCAGCATAGTTCAAGATTCTCATTATGACGGGACAGGGGCATCCAGTGGGGTTCCTCCGCTCCGGTCCGAGCCTATGGGCTCTCTCAATTATGAGTGGGACTCCTTTAAGGTCCATAGCTAGTTATTCCGGGATGCCAGATGAGAGGAGATCCATAAGTTCGTAACCCTTGACCGATTCCGGGATGCCAATGACCCTCAAATTGTTATGCAAGCTGCGGTTTTCAAGATCATCGATCTTCTTCGATAGGTCAGCAATCTTGGATTGATTGGCTTGTATGGTTCTTTGGGCTGTGGACAAGTCATCTTCCAGCGTGGATATCTGCTGTTCCGCCTCGTCCAAACGAGTAGAGTGTTGATTGAGTTGGGTTAGCATGGCTTCCTTAATGCCAGCTAATTTTTCGTCCAGTAGGGGGCCCAGAACAGCTACTAGGTCATTGTGTTTCATTTTCGTCTGCTTAACGGGCGGTCTGGATCTACGTGTGCGTTGAGATGCAGAGCGTGAGGTTGAGCGGTCGGAATCGGAGGAATTGCCACCAGGAGTTCCATCACAAGATGGCAGTGAAGCCCCCGCAGAAGTCATTGATGTAGGAATTAGGAATTTTTCCATGCAGTCGTAGAATAGCAACCGCTGCGGAGGTGCGCAGAGAGTATGATATGTCGAGAGCGTATCGGGTCTCACATGGGTCTAACACCAGATTGAAATCTCCACCTACAACCAGATTATGGCCACCCCATTGTAGGAGCGTCGATAGAAGAGCTGCAAAAAAAGAATCAGGGGAGGCATTGGGGGCATAGACATTAAGAAAGGTATACATGGTATTATCAATCAGTGCGTCAAGTAAGACGAACCTGCCTTCAGGGTCGATGTGTTTTCTACTAATTGAGTGTTGCAAGCTGGCATGGAAAATGATGGCAACTCCCCGGGACTTAGTGTGATATGGGGCCGAAATGCATTCCCCTATCCAAGGGGCTCGTAGGGAGTTTCGAGGGTCATCTAACCAGTGCGTCTCCTGAAGAAATACAACTTGAGGCGCCATACGTTTTAGATGTGAGACTACTTTCTTTCTTTTAACGGGATGATTAAGTCCCTCTACATTCCAGGAGACTATGCGTAATTAAGTATTGCGAGAGACTCCAGTATCATGGGAGTGTGGGGGGGCTGCAGAAGCCATATCAGCCCACCCCTACAATTGGAAATAACATAATGAATGTATGAAAGGTAAGATAGGGCCTCACCCCATCCCAGCGAGCGGGGGGAGGACAACCTAGGAGGGGGATGAGCCCCGGGTCAGGCAGACAGAACAAACCAAAAAACATAAAAATATTAACATGAACAGCAAGAACATTAAACAGGTAATGGATGAGCTAGGAGCATCCATGTCTCACAAACATGGCACTCCACATACGAGACCCGAAGTAAATGATCAGGGTAGTGATGAGCAATAAGCTAGCAGGTAGTAGTCACAGTCAAGTATCGGGCAATGTAGCTTCGCCTCTCCTGGGTTGTCAAAGAACAGCGGTTTGCCATTCTCAAAGACCCGGAGGCAGGCTGGGTAGAGGAGGGAGAACTTGACTTTGGTATCGAAGAGGTGCTTACAAATGGGAGCAAACTCTTTGCATTTGGTAGCCATGAGGGCTGAGAAATCTTGAAAGATGAGAAGGCGATCTCCGTTGTAGGATAAGGAGGCTGTTTTACGATAATGATTGAGAAGCCTTATCTTGTCAGCATAGTTCAAGATTCTCATTATGACGGGACAGGGGCGTCCAGTGGGGTTCCTCCGCTCCGGTCCGAGCCTATGGGCTCTCTCAATTATGAGTGGGACTCCTTTAAGGTCCATAGCTAGTTATTCCGGGATGCCAGATGAGAGGAGATCCATAAGTTCGTGACCCTTGACCGATTCCGGGATGCCAATGACCCTCAAATTGTTACGCAAGCTGCGGTTTTCAAGATCATCGATCTTCTTCGATAGGTCAGCAATCTCGGATTGATTGGCTTGTATGGTTCTCTGGGCTGTGGACAAGTCATCTTCCAGCATGGATATCCGCTGTTCCGCCTCGTCCAAACGAGTAGAGTGTTGATTGAGTTGGGTTAGCATGGCTTCCTTTATGCCAGCTAATTTTTCGTCCAGTAGGGGGCCCAGAACAGCTACTAGGTCATTGTGTTTCATTTTCGTCTGCTTAACGGGCGGTCTGGATCTACGTGTGCGTTGAGATGTAGAGCGTGAGGTTGAGCGGTCGGAATCGGAGGAATTGCTACCAGGAGTTCCATCACAAGATGGCAGTGAAGCCCCCGCAGAAGTCATTGATGTAGGAATTAGGAATTTTTCCATGCAGTCGTAGAATAGCAACCGCTGCGGAGGTGCGCAGAGAGTATGATATGTCAAGAGCATATCGGGTCTCACATGCGAATCGCCAGGCCGGTACGGTGTCACATCACAGTGGGCTCAATACAGGAGACAGCCAGGATAGGGGCCAGCCCATATGGAGGGCGAGATTAAATAATCACAATTTGCTTACAAAAGGTATCATGAAGAGACTTGTGCAGATGGTGAGTGGCATGCAGTGAGGAGGGTAGCAAGCTGAGGCAGGCAGGCAATGTCTCAGATGTGAAGAAGGGGGGGAGAGTTCCTCACCACACCATCAGTATATTACAACACTGGCAGTGCGGCTCCCATCTCCCGCCGCCACCAAACCCCAGGGCGGCCTATAGGTGGAGAGATACGACGGCCAGCGGTCCACGTGGCATGCTGGTGGTGTAGGCTGTAGCTTAATCCCCGCAGCTCTCTGTGTCATATAATGCTGGAGTGCCTCCACGTTTGCCTGCTCACCCACAATGACAAGGGGGGTAGCAGAGTGTGCTTTAACAGAAGGACCCCAGTGACAGGCCAGCAGGAGATGGTAGCAGGGAGCAGCACAGGGGAGGACACCTTACCAGGAATGCAGCTGGCAGTGGACGTTGGTGTCCTCTCCCCTGATCTCCGCGCCGTCCGGGCAGCCCACAGCAGCAGGGGGGAGAAAGCCGCTGGGTCCCGTCGCCGCGTCAGGGAGGCTGATTGCGGCACCGCCAGCCGGGTTTCCCCACAGAAGCAGCAGTCGTGGGCCAGGTAGGGTCGCATGTAGCTGATGGCCGGGTCCGGGGGGGTCAGAGGGGCATTTATTTATTTTTTATTTATTTATTTATTTGTTTATAAATTCTTTGAGTTTTATTTGTGGCCAGGACCCCTGAAGCAGGCAGGATGGAGACTTAGAGAAATGCAGTGGTGGTGAAGTGGAGCAAATTAGAGCAAAGACCCTGTAGCCCAAACTGCCAGCAGTAATAGAGGCAGGGAAGTGCAGGAGCTCACCTCACTTCCAGCTTCAAAGATGGCCACCGCAGGGAAGCACCAGCAGAAGGGGAGCCACACAGCCAGCATCCCCCAGCTCAGCTCGCAGCAGCGCCGCCAGGCATCCACGTCAGCGGGAACCGCAGTCTCACAAGCGGGCACCAGACACCAGGGAGGATCAGCAGGCAGGAGAGGAAGCGCAGTGCCCGGACCTCCATGGCCGTACAGCTCCGGCCAGAAGGTGAGTTCGAGGTCCTGGCTCTAATGGGGGAAAGTGGGTTGCAATCCGCAGGGACGGGAGATCCCGGCCCCCGCCTCCGCAGCACAGTCACAGCACCCCCGGGCAGAGAGGCAGGCAGGAAGGAAACCTTTCCTGGAGCGGCGAAGATGAGAAGGGTGGAGGAAAGGCACTTTATTGCCGGGTTATAGCGGGAGCCCCAACGCCACACGACCAGCTCGCCTGCCCGCCCATGTGTATTGTTTGAATTGAGTATCATAAAAAAGTGTTCTGCAAAGGATACAGTACACAATACTTCTACTAGAGCAGCACAGTTACAAACTTGTCTTTCTAGGCAGGTGACTGTATTATACCAGCTATCGTCAACAGTTCCTGTGTCTTGGCAATGCCTTCACTTAAGCCTTTATCTTCTTTCCAGTAGATGGTGGTTTCACCAGGGGTCAGCTCGGGGAAACTGATATGGTGGCAAGACAAAAGGTGGCAACTCACTCTGGCCCAATATTGCAAATACCTTTTCCCCAAAATTAGGGTGTTGGCCGTCTCCCAAGCAGGGGTGTAACTCCTAGAGGCAATGGAGACACCTGCCTCCGGACCCCAAAATGGGATCCAAGTGTGACCGCTGCTCTTCCAACGGAGCTCTGTGGTGCACAGACTGCTGTTGCTGCAGAGTTAATTGTCTCTGTCTCAGGACTATGCTAGCATCTGCAATAGGGGATAGGATGGCCCCTGCCTGGTACTGCTCAGCCGGCGCTGCAGCAAGCAACGGAGCACCCTCCAGTACTGCTGGACCGTGAGATGGGACCCACCAGTGAACGTTGATTCTTTATGATGCAGATGGCTGAATCACAGCGTAGCTGGAGCCCTGCTAATTCTCTGCAAGCTTTGGTCCCTGTAGACCATCTGAGAGTGCTATCTACTGTATATATTTATGTAAGTGGTGTGTGTTTTTTTTAGGGTTGGCACCAAACTCCAACTTGCCAACTGAGATGAACTTTCGCCCCTACTTCCGAGCACACTAGCCACAGCCACGGTGAACCCGGATGTCTTTTGGCAACTTGTCATCAGGTCTCGTCCAAAGTGGCCACCAAAATATACAACTGATCAATGATTCTGTCTCTCAGCTCTTTAGCTCAGTGGCAGGATTTCCTCCTGAGGATGCATTTCGTTAAATGCGCATGAGTTTTACGTAATGGAAATTTACCAGCTATTTGTAAAGCACTCAACTGGTTTCAAGACAAACTGAACTGCTAAAACATATAATTTAGCATTCCAGCCTAGACTGCACTTACAGTATGTAATTACAGTCATGTCCTGCTCAATATTTCATTGATGTTTTAGTTTGATACATTATACTCTATACTCTATAAACTTTTGGTGCCCATTTTGAAAAAAGCAAAACACATGATCGTTTGCTCAAGTTTCTATCACTAATTTGATTTTCTATATTTGAAAAGTAGATTATCCTTTAAACCCTGAGAAGTTCTTAAACCTTTTCAGAGGAGATGTAACATTCTCAAGTTATCTGACTGCTATCTGTAAAAGATTATTATTTCATGTGCTACAAGAATAAAGATCTAGAGTGTAGGAGAAAATTAAAATAAAAAATCCTCAAGGTAAGGTAGTGTGGGTTTGTTTCTGTAGTGATTACAAATGTATACATGGGTTTAGGATAAATGGGATGCGGTTAACATCCCGGCTGTCGGGATCCCGGTGGTCAGGATAACGACACTGAAATAAATGCCAGCAGTCGGAATACCGACACAAGCCCGGTATTCACCCTTGGGTGCTGGTCCACACCACCACACGAGGGGGAATATAATAGTGTGGCGACCGAAGGTCGACACCAAGCCCAATGCGAGGGGACACGCTGCTCTTGCTGCCGGGATTCCGGTGTCGGTCTCCTGACTGCCGGGATTTTCCCCGCTGGGATACCAAACCTAAAAGTATTGACAGTGTGCTGGGGCAGTACATCAGTGTTTATTTATTATTGTTTAATGACATAAATGTATCACTCATTTATATTCTTTTGTTTTACGCAAAATAAATGTAAAATGAGAGTTATTACTAAATTCATAATATATTACGTGAGCCTAAATATAATTTATCTACGTACACCGCAGCAGAAGAATAATGATGTGCTGGGAACTATAGCAACCAATGTGAAAATAGCTTATATTATTCTGCCTACACTACATGGCTAAAGTCGCATCTGATTGGTTGGTATGGCTCACAACACTTTATTTTAAGATCTGTTATCATCCTTGTCTTCCGTAATGCCCTTCCACAGCCTGCAGGTGTCAATGTTGCTATAATTATATATGGCAAATGTAGCAATTCACTAAAGGCTCTCCATCTGTGATGTTAATTATGTATAACCTCTGTTTCCTATGGAGGATGAGACCATAATGCATCATTTTGGAGCCTAACGTAAGTTAGTGATGCTGATGGATTCTCCAGCCTGTGGCTTCCTACTTACCATTACTACTACAGCAAATAAACTCAGATAATACTCTGTGCTGCTGTGAGCATTCCAGTAAACATGCCTGTAAAATGACAGTTAGGAGCTGATTGGTTGGTACTTATCGCTTTCCACTTTATCTCTCTCCAATTTTTTTAATGGGTGTACAGTACTATTAAGTTACTATTTAGTTTAATTAGAGTTGTGACAGCTAATAAAACAGTACGATGGACCCGGCGGTCACCAGCGCGAGTGTGTATCACAGCTGCTGCTGCACTCAGGATGGAGCAGCACTTAGCTTCTTGCAGCGCCACTTCACGTATTTCTAATATCCCTGATTTAGCACCAGCCAAGCAGATCCTAACTGCCATGTTACAGGCTATGCTTAAAAATGGTGTGAGCTGATTGGATGGTATTTTATCTCTCTCCACTTTATCTCAATCCAAAGCTTAGCACATCTGTATACCTCCCAACTGTCCCGATTTTCGGGGGCAGACCTGTTTTTTGGGGCTCTGTCCCGCTGTCCCACCCATAAGGCCACAGGGTACCGCAGTTGGGAGGCTCCTATCACTTAGCAGAGCAATATGAATAGATGCTGCGCACATGCGCACAGCAGTGATGTGCGTTGGGGTGAGGCAGGTGAGGCAGAGCCTTTCCTGTCATACTAACAATTGTGCCGGAGTTTTGACTGTATAAAGTATATGAAAAATGCAAAGAATATGTTTGAAATATTTTCTTTACATTATTCTAATCATTGTTATAGCCAAAACTCAGGAGTAAAAAGTCTATGGCAGGTGAGGCAGTGTCTCACCTGACTATCTTTTCCACACATCTCTGATCAAAACTCACCAAATTTCCAGGAGTTTATACTGCTGCTCCTGTGTATAATGCCCAGGTGTACGCTTTGGCTCATATATTGCATGTAAATCTGGCTCTGGTGCTAGATAGTGTCCCCTTAGCCTTTTAGCTCACCGCACGTCCCTGGCGCACTGCATCTATTCATGGGAGACAGAGGGAATGGGAGCATGACCAGCAGCTGTCAGAGTGCTGGGCATACCCCCACAGTGCTGATAACAGAGACGTGGCTCCGTGGCTTTCATGCAAAGCCACACCCCATTTTTGGACGCCCGCGTTGGGGTCAGGCCAGGGGCGTAGCCAGAACTTTGTGGGCCCCATAGCAACATGTTGAAGGGGCCCCCGTTCCAATGCTTCTAGAGAGACACATCTCTGCAGCAGTTGTTAATTTTATACCTATAATAGGGCCCAAGTTCATTTTCTAAACCATAGTAGAGCCTTATTTAATGTTATGCCCCATAGTAGTGCCCTAGTTTCTTTTATGAATCGCAGTAGTGCTTAAGTTCACCCTATGTCACATTTCAGAGCTGCCAGTACACATTATGCCGCACAGTACCCCCATTTCACATTATTATATATAGTGCTCCCAGTTCATATTGTGCCTCATTGCAGTGCCCTGGTTCATATATTATAACATAAAAATGCACTCCAGTTCATTATATACCACATTGCAATGAGCAGGTCCAGGGCCATACATAAATATATTGCAAGCCCCAAGGAAAAAGTTTGAAAGGACCCCTACGTACCACCCAATGGCGAAAAAAGGAATATAACACATGTAACTGTGACAGGGAAGGTGGGCCCCTCTCAGCTCTGGGCCCCATAGCAGCTGCACTCCCTACACCTATGGTAGCTACGCCCTTGTATAAGCAGCTTCCCTGATGATATTATCCATAATATTTGAAAACGGGTAGTAGCACTATGTAACTATGGTTTTGTCCTAGGACAGGAGATATTGTGGCAGATGCCAGGCCTCTCTCTCACATAGAATATATACCTACGAATCTGGACATGGATAGTGTGGCATGACCTGCCGCTCTTCTAAAAAATATTGTAACATCCAATAAAGACAGGCAAAGCAGACCACACCACTTTAGCCAAAAAAGGATTTTTAATTTCCACTCTTTCTTGTTCTTTACTCATGAGTCTAATACAGCACTGTCCCTGAAATCCCTGTCTACTCTTGCAATGTGTATACTGTATGTTATCGCGTCTCTATCATTGCAATGTCACACTACTGATTCACATCCGCTCATATCATATGTATAACTAATTTAAATTATTTTATGGGTTATTGATTCCCTTTAAGGGCAACAAGTGTGGCCTCCTAACCTTAAAAATCTCAGAACCAAATCTGGTGCCATATGTGACTCTAGTATCTACTGTCGCCCGTCACTGCCTCTGTAGTAGAGCCAAACACACTGTACTGTAGTAAAGAGTGCAATAAAAGGTACCAGGGTTGGACTGGCCCACAGGGGTACAGGGGAAACCACCGGTGGGCCCTAAGGTCTGCTGGTGACCCACTCCCCCCTCTATGGATCAGGTTCCAGACTGTGCTGCTATTAATCTAGTACATTATCGCGCATGCACTACAGTACATACTGTATATATTTTTCAAGTGCCCCAACCCATGCAAAATGGTTAGGCAAACCAATGTGGCAGCTGGGCACACTCCTTCTAGAGACTGGCCACACCCCTAAACATGGGCCCCTACTACTGCATACCCCCGGTGGGCCCTACATGCACCAGTCCGACACTGAAAGGTACTATTAAATGGCAGCACATATCCCAAGGTAAACAGCCATATTCTATACCTTGGTGATATACAGTATTACCCTCATTATAATAGGGGATCGCACAAGTCAGCCCTACCTGCTAATGCAACTATCTGTCACACACCTGTATTCCAAAACAATAGACAAAGCCACAGTTTATAATCGATGAGGATGGATTGCCAATTTATCACACTCTGCTGTGACAACATAAACTGCCAGGACACTGTGGGGCAGCAGGTGGCAGTGTAAATGAAGTTTAATATGCATGTGTAATATTAGTGATAGAATTAACAGGGGCAGGTGTAATAAGTAGAGATGTGCACTTGAAATTTTTCGGGTTTTGTGTTTTGGTTTTGGGTTCGGTTCCGCGGCCGTGTTTTGGGTTCGACCGCGTTTTGGCAAAACCTCACCGAATTTTTTTTGTCGGATTCGGGTGTGTTTTGGATTCGGGTGTTTTTTTCAAAAAAACACTAAAAAAACAGCTTAAATCATAGAATTTGGGGGTCATTTTGATCCCAAAGTATTATTAACCTCAAAAACCATAATTTCCACTCATTTTCAGTCTATTCTGAACACCTCACACCTCACAATATTATTTTTAGTCCTAAAATTTGCACCGAGGTCGCTGGATGACTAAGCTAAGCGACCCTAGTGGCCGACACAAACACCTGGCCCATCTAGGAGTGGCACTGCAGTGTCACGCAGGATGGCCCTTCCAAAAAACACTCCCCAAACAGCACATGACGCAAAGAAAAAAAGAGGCGCAATGAGGTAGCTGTGTGAGTAAGATAAGCGACCCTAGTGGCCGACACAAACACCTGGCCCATCTAGGAGTGGCACTGCAGTGTCACGCAGGATGGCCCTTCCAAAAAACACTCCCCAAACAGCACATGACGCAAAGAAAAAAAGAGGCGCAATGAGGTAGCTGTGTGAGTAAGATAAGTGACCCTAGTGGCCGACACAAACACCTGGCCCATCTAGGAGTGGCACTGCAGTGTCACGCAGGATGGCCCTTCCAAAAAACACTCCCCAAACAGCACATGACGCAAAGAAAAAAAGAGGCGCAATGAGGTAGCTGTGTGAGTAAGATAAGCGACCCTAGTGGCCGACACAAACACCTGGCCCATCTAGGAGTGGCACTGCAGTGTCACGCAGGATGGCCCTTCCAAAAAACACTCCCCAAACAGCACATGACGCAAAGAAAAAAAGAGGCGCAATGAGGTAGCTGTGTGAGTAAGATAAGCGACCCTAGTGGCCGACACAAACACCTGGCCCATCTAGGAGTGGCACTGCAGTGTCACGCAGGATGGCCCTTCCAAAAAACACTCCCCAAACAGCACATGACGCAAAGAAAAAAAGAGGCGCAATGAGGTAGCTTTGTGAGTAAGATAAGCGACCCTAGTGGCCGACACAAACACCTGGCCCATCTAGGAGTGGCACTGCAGTGTCACGCAGGATGGCCCTTCCAAAAAACACTCCCCAAACAGCACATGACGCAAAGAAAAAAAGAGGCGCAATGAGGTAGCTGTGTGAGTAAGATAAGCGACCCTAGTGGCCGACACAAACACCTGGCCCATCTAGGAGTGGCACTGCAGTGTCACGCAGGATGGCCCTTCCAAAAAACACTCCCCAAACAGCACATGACGCAAAGAAAAAAAGAGGCGCAATGAGGTAGCTGTGTGAGTAAGATAAGCGACCCTAGTGGCCGACACAAACACCTGGCCCATCTAGGAGTGGCACTGCAGTGTCACGCAGGATGGCCCTTCCAAAAAACACTCCCCAAACAGCACATGACGCAAAGAAAAAAAGAGGCGCAATGAGGTAGCTGTGTGAGTAAGATAAGCGACCCTAGTGGCCGACACAAACACCTGGCCCATCTAGGAGTGGCACTGCAGTGTCACGCAGGATGGCCCTTCCAAAAAACACTCCCCAAACAGCACATGATGCAAAGAAAAAAAGAGGCGCAAGGAGGTAGCTGTGTGAGTAAGATAAGCGACCCTAGTGGCCGACACAAACACCTGGCCCATCTAGGAGTGGCACTGCAGTGTCACGCAGGATGGCCCTTCAAAAAAATACTCCCCAAACAGCACATGACGCAAAGAAAAATTAAAGAAAAAAGAGGTGCAAGATGGAATTGTCCTTGGGCCCTCCCACCCACCCTTATGTTGTATAAACAGGACATGCACACTTTAACCAACCCATCATTTCAGTGACAGGGTCTGCCACACGACTGTGACTGAAATGACGGGTTGGTTTGGACCCCCACCAAAAAAGAAGCAATTAATCTCTCCTTGCACAAACTGGCTCTACAGAGGCAAGATGTCCACCTCATCATCATCCTCCGATATATCACCGTGTACATCCCCCTCCTCACAGATTATCAATTCGTCCCCACTGGAATCCACCATCTCAGCTCCCTGTGTACTTTGTGGAGGCAATTGCTGCTGGTCAATGTCTCCACGGAGGAATTGATTATAATTCATTTTAATGAACATCATCTTCTCCACATTTTCTGGAAGTAACCTCGTACGCCGATTGCTGACAAGGTGAGCGGCGGCACTAAACACTCTTTCGGAGTACACACTTGTGGGAGGGCAACTTAGGTAGAATAAAGCCAGTTTATGCAAGGGCCTCCAAATTGCCTCTTTTTCCTGCCAGTATAAGTACGGACTGTCTGACGTGCCTACTTGGATGCGGTCACTCATATAATCCTCCACCATTCTTTCAATGGGGAGAGAATCATATGCAGTGACAGTAGACGACATGTCCGTAATCGTTGTCAGGTCCTTCAGTCCGGACCAGATGTCAGCATCAGCAGTCACTCCAGACTGCCCTGCATCACCGCCAGCGGGTGGGCTCGGAATTCTGAGCCTTTTCCTCGCACCCCCAGTTGCGGGAGAATGTGAAGGAGGAGATGTTGACAGGTCGCGTTCCGCTTGACTTGACAATTTTCTCACCAGCAGGTCTTTGAACCCCAGCAGACTTGTGTGTGCCGGAAAGAGAGATCCAAGGTAGGTTTTAAATCTAGGATCGAGCACGGTGGCCAAAATGTAGTGCTCTGATTTCAACAGATTGACCACCCGTGAATCCTTGTTAAGCGAATTAAGGGCTCCATCCACAAGTCCCACATGCCTAGTGGAATCGCTCTGTGTTAGCTCCTCCTTCAATGTCTCCAGCTTCTTCTGCAAAAGCCTGATGAGGGGAATGACTTGACTCAGGCTGGCAGTGTCTGAACTGACTTCACGTGTGGCAAGTTCAAAGGGCAGCAGAACCTTGCACAACGTTGAAATCATTCTCCACTGCGCTTGAGACAGGTGCATTCCACCTCCTATATCGTGCTCAATTGTATAGGCTTGAATGGCCTTTTGCTGCTCCTCCAACCTCTGAAGCATATATAGGGTTGAATTCCACCTCGTTACCACTTCTTGCTTCAGATGATGGCAGGGCAGGTTCAGGCGTTTTTGGTGTTGCTCCAGTCTTCTGTACGTGGTGCCTGTACGCCGAAAGTGTCCCGCAATTCTTCTGGCCACCGACAGCATCTCTTGCATGCCCCTGTCATTTTTTAAATAATTCTGCACCACCAAATTCAAGGTATGTGCAAAACATGGGACGTGCTGGAATTTGCCCATATTTAATGCACACACAATATTGCTGGCGTTGTCCGATGCCACAAATCCACAGGAGAGTCCAATTGGGGTAAGCCATTCCGCGATGATCTTCCTCAGTTGCCGTAAGAGGTTTTCAGCTGTGTGCGTATTCTGGAAAGCGGTGATACAAAGCGTAGCCTGCCTAGGAAAGAGTTGGCGTTTGCGAGATGCTGCTACTGGTGCCGCCGCTGCTGTTCTTGCGGCGGGAGTCCATACATCTACCCAGTGGGCTGTCACAGTCATATAGTCCTGACCCTGCCCTGCTCCACTTGTCCACATGTCCGTGGTTAAGTGGACATTGGGTACAACTGCATTTTTTAGGACACTGGTGAGTCTTTTTCTGACGTCCGTGTACATTCTCGGTATCGCCTGCCTAGAGAAGTGGAACCTAGATGGTATTTGGTAACGGGGGCACACTACCTCAAGAAATTGTCTAGTTCCCTGTGAACTAACGGCGGATACCGGACGCACGTCTAACACCAACATAGTTGTCAAGGCCTCAGTTATCCGCTTTGCAACAGGATGACTGCTGTGATATTTCATCTTCCTCGCAAAGGACTGTTGGACAGTCAATTGCTTGGTGGAAGTAGTAAAAGTGGTCTTACGACTTCCCCTCTGGGATGACCATCGACTCCCAGCAGCAACAACAGCAGCGCCAGCAGCAGTAGGCGTTACACGCAAGGATGCATCGGAGGAATCCCAGGCAGGAGAGGACTCATCAGAATTGCCAGTGACATGGCCTGCAGGACTATTGGCATTCCTGGGGAAGGAGGAAATTGACACTGAGGGAGTTGGTGGGGTGGTTTGCGTGAGCTTGGTTACAAGAGGAAGGGATTTACTGGTCAGTGGACTGCTTCCGCTGTCGCCCAAAGTTTTTGAACATGTCACTGACTTATTATGAATGCGCTGCAGGTGACGTATAAGGGAGGATGTTCCGAGGTGGTTAACGTCCTTACCCCTACTTATTACAGCTTGACAAAGGCAACACACGGCTTGACAAATGTTGTCCGCATTTCTGTTGAAATACTTCCACACCGAAGAGCTGCTTTTTTTGGTATTTTCACCAGGCATGTCAATGGCCATATTCCTCCCACGGACAACAGGTGTCTCCCCGGGTGCCTGACTTAAACAAACCACCTCACCATCAGAATCCTCCTTGTCAATTTCCTCCCCAGCGCCAGCAACACCCATATCCTCCTCATCCTGGTGTACTTCAACACTGACATCTTCAATCTGACTATCAGGAACTGGACTGCGGGTGCTCCTTCCAGCACTTGCAGGGGGCGTGCAAATGGTGGAAGGCGCATGCTCTTCACGTCCAGTGTTGGGAAGGTCAGGCATCGCAACCGACACAACTGGACTCTCCTTGTGGATTTGGGATTTCGAAGAACGCACAGTTCTTTGCTGTGCTTTTGCCAGCTTGAGTCTTTTCATTTTTCTAGCGAGAGGCTGAGTCCTTCCATCCTCATGTGAAGCTGAACCACTAGCCATGAACATAGGCCAGGGCCTCAGCCGTTCCTTGCCACTCCGTGTGGTAAATGGCATATTGGCAAGTTTACGCTTCTCCTCCGACAATTTTATTTTAGATTTTTGAGTCCTTTTTTTACTGATATTTGGTGTTTTGGATTTTACATGCTCTGTACTATGACATTGGGCATCGGCCTTGGCAGACGAAGTTGCTGGCATTTCATCGTCTCGGCCATGACTAGTGGCAGCAGCTTCAACACGAGGTGGAAGTCGATCTTGATCTTTCCCTATTTTTGGAACCTCAACATTTTTGTTCTCCATATTTTAATAGGCACAACTAAAAGGCACCTCAGGTAAACAATGGAGATGGATGGATACTAGTATACTTATGGATGACGAGCGACTGCCGACACAGAGGTAGCTACAGCCGTGGACTACCGTACTGTGTCTGCTGCTAATATAGACTGGATGATAATGAGATAAAATTAAAATATATATATATATATATCACACTAGTACTGCAGCCGGACAGGTATATATTATGTAATGACGGATCTGCTGGACACTGTCTGTCAGACTCAGCACTGCAGACTCCTAAAGTAAGCTACTAGTATCAAGAAGATAGAAAAAAAAAACCCACGGGTAGGTGGCATACAATTATGGATGGACGAGCGACTGCCGACACAGAGGTAGCTACAGCCGTGGACTACCGTACTGTGTCTGCTGCTAATATAGACTGGATGATAATGAGATAAAATTAAAATATATATATATATCACACTAGTACTGCAGCCGGACAGGTATATATTATGTAATGACGGACCTGCTGGACACTGTCTGTCAGACTCAGCACTGCAGACTCCTAAAGTAAGCTACTAGTATCAAGAAGATAGAAAAAAAAAAACCACGGGTAGGTGGTATACAATTATGGATGGACGAGCGACTGCCGACACAGAGGTAGCTACAGCCGTGGACTACCGTACTGTGTCTGCTGCTAATATAGACTGGATGATAATGAGAAAAAAATTAAAATATATATATATCACACTAGTACTGCAGCCGGACAGGTATATATTATGTAATGACGGACCTGCTGGACACTGTCTGCAGAATGCGTTTATAAAAACAACACACGACGAGTGTTTAACTTTTTCAGGCAGACAATCACAATATACTGGTGGTCAGCAGACAATCACAATACTGGTGGTCAGTGGTCACTGGTCAGTCACACTGGCAGTGGCACTCTGGCAGCAAAAGTGTGCACTGTACTTAAAATATGTACTCCTGCTATAACTGCTCCCCAGTCTCCCCCACAATTAAGCTGTGTGAGCAGTGAGCACTCAGCACAGTCAGATAATGATATACAGTATTACATATGATGCAGCACACTGGTCTGAGCACAGATATGGTATGTGACTGTGTCACACTGTGTATCGTTTTTTTTCAGGCAGAGAACGGATTAATTAAACTGGTGGTCACTGGTCACACTATCAGCAGCAAGTAGTACTCCTCCTAATAATATGCTCCCCAAAATTTGTGTCTCTCTCTAGTACTCTAGTCTAAACGGAGAGGACGCCAGCCACGTCCTCTCCCTATCAATCTCAATGCACGTGTGAAAATGGCGGCGACGCGCGGCTCCTTATATAGAATCCGAGTCTCGCGATAGAATACGAGCCTCGCGAGAATCCGACAGCAGGATGATGACGTTCGGGCGCGCTCGGGTTAACCGAGCAAGGCGGGAAGATCCGAGTCGCTCGGCCCCGTGTAAAAAAACCTGAAGTTCGGGCGGGTTCGGATTCCAAGGAACCGAACCCGCTCATCTCTAGTAATAAGTGAGCATTATTGTATTTTTGCTGTGATTACATCCAGTTAGATTTCACTTATTCCTAACACAGTGAATAAGTAACACACTGCTCTTTAGTGTATGTGACCATGAAAGTTGTACTGTATGTATCATTCATTTATGAAATGTATAATTATTAACTAGAGATGAGCGGGTTTGGTTTAGAGAACCGAACCCTACTGGACTTTACCACCTGAGCCCGGATCCGAGTCAGGCTCGGGTTTTCCCGCCTGACTCGGAAACCAGAATGAGGAAAAACGTCTTCATCCCGCTGTCGGATTCTCGCTGGGTTTGGATTCCATATAAAGAGCCACGCGTCCCCTCCATTTTCACTCCGGCATTGGAGAGTGTAGAGAGAGGATGTGTCTCCGTCCTCAGTGTCCTCAGTGTCCTTAGTGTCCGTGTATTGTGCTGCATCAGTCCAGTCACAGTGGTGGTGTCCTCTGCTGCCATATGTCCAGTGCTGCTGTAGAAGTCCAGTTTATTGCAGTGGTGCTGTGTTGTCCTGCATCAGTCCAGTGGTGCTGTCCCTGTGCTGCCATATATGTCCAATGGTACTGCCGTATACTGTATGTCCAGTGATCCTGCCGTATATGTCCATTGATACTGCCGTATATGTCCAGTGATCCTACTGTATATGTCCAGCGGTACTGCCGTATATGTCCAGCGGTACTGCCGTATAAATCCAGTGATCCTGCTGTATAATTCCAGTGATCCTGCCGTATAAGTCCAGTGATCCTGCCGTATATGTCCATCGATACTGCCGTATATGTCCAGCGGTACTGCTGTATAAATCCAGTGATCCTGCCGTATAATTCCAGTGATCCTGCCGTATAATTACAGTGATCCTGCCGTATAAATTCAGTGATCCTGTCGTATAATTACAGTGATCCTGCCGTATATGTCCATTGATACTGCCATATATGTCCAGCGGTATTGCCGTATAAATCCAGTGATCCTGCCACATAATTCTAGTGATCCTGCTATATAATTCCAGTGGTACTGGTGTATAACTCCAGTGATCCTGCCATATAATTACAGTGGTACTGGCGTATAAGTCCAGTGATTCTGCCGTGTAATTACAGTGGTGCTGGCGTATAAGTCCAGTCCAGTGATACTTAGTGTTCCTTCTAGGCTGTTTCAGCAGGGTGCTGCACCCTACCCATTTTTAAAATGTGAAAAAGCACCCTGCCCTTTTTCAGTGCACCCTGCAGGACCATAAATCGCCCCCTTGTATACAGAATGCAACAGTCAGAGTGCATGTTACAATGTTGTCGTCTACTCCTTGCCCACCTCTGACATTGGAACACAATATCCTTAGCCAACTGGATGGCAGAGGAGGCACTGTAAATAACACAGCACTCTGATAAAGAGGGAAAGAACAGGGTAAGCAATGAGCATGTACTGCTTTCAGTATTTCCCTAGTAGTAGAGACCAATTTTTTTCCTATATATTTTAACCCATTGTTTAACTTTTCTGTTTTATAACACATACAGATAACTACTTCAGCACTGGAAAAGACATTTATAATTATCTACTTATGTATATGCTGCAGCCGATCTTTCAAGAAGACTGGACATATACAGTATGTTTCTCAGTACAGATGTTAGGTGTCTTATATGTATGCATGGGTAAATGATTTACTAAGGGCAAAATCTATGTACAAAAACTATAAACATCTGCGCTATGCTTTGTGCGCAGAGTCACATCAAAAATGTGCCCTTCAAAATAAAAATGTGCCCTCTTCAATGCTCAGCACCCTGCCCTAAAAAGATCCTAGAGTGAACACTAATACTGCCATATATGTCCAGTGATACTGCCAGATATGTCCATTTATACTGCTGTATATGTCCAGCGGTACTGCCGTATAAATCCAATGATCCTGCCATATAATTCCAGTGATCCTCCCATATAATTTCAGTGATCCTGCCGTATATTTCCATATAAATTCATATAGTTCCGTATAAGTCCAGTCCAGTGGTGCTGCCATATAAGTTCAGTGGTGCTGTCCTGTGCTGTGTATTATTTACTCCAAATAAAGGGGTTATTAATATTTAATCCAAATAATTTTCACATGGTTTGCCCTGTGTGGTGTAGAGGTACGCTCTCCTGTACCGCATATTGTTATACAACTCCAGAAAAATAATGGAGAACAAAAATTTGGAGGATAAAATAGAGAAAGATCAAGAACCACTTCCTCCTAGTGCTGAAGCTGCTGCCACTAGTCATGACATAGATGATTAAATCCCATCAACGTCGTCTGCCAAGGCCGATGTCCAATGTGATAGTAGAGGGCATGTAAAATCCAAAAAGCCAAAGTTCAGTAAAAAGACCCACACAAAGAAATTTAAGTGGTCTGAAGAGAAACGTAAACTTGCCAATATGCCATTTACGACACGGAGTGGCAAGGAATGGCTAAGCCCCTGGCCTATGTACATGACTAGTGGTTCAGCTTCACATGACGATGGAAGCCCTCATCCTCCCGCTAGAAAAATGATAAGAGTTAAGCTGGAAAAAACACAGAAAAGAACTGTGCGTTCTAAGATGGTATCACAAATCCCCAAGGAGAATCCAAGTGTGTCGGCGGTTGCGATGTCTGACCTTACCAACACTTGATGGGAAGAGGTGGCTCCTTCCACCATATGCACGCCCCCTGCAAGTGCTGGAAGGAGCACCCACAGTCCAGTTTCTGATATTCAAATTGAAGATGTCACTGTTGTGCTGGCGCTAAGGAGGAAGTTGACGATGAGGATTCTGACGCTGATGCGGTTTGTTTAAATCAGGCATCAGGGGAGACACCTGTTGTCCATGGGATGAAGAAGCCCATTGTGATGCCTGGGCAAAATATCAAAAAAGCCACCTCTTCGGTGTGGAATTATTTCCCCACAAATCCGGACAACAGGTATCAAGCCGTGTGTTGCCTCTGTCAATCTGTAATAAGTAGGGGTTAACCACCTAGGAACATCCTCCCTTATACGTCACCTGCAGTGCATTCATCAGATGTCAGTGTCAAGTTGTGAAACTTTGGGTAAGAGTGTAAGCAGTCCACTGACACCTAAATCCCTTCTTCCTCTTGTACTTAAGCTCTTGCAAGCCACCAACTCCCTCAACGTCAACTTCCTCCTCAGTCTGGAACATCAGTAGTCCTGCAGGCCATGTCACTGGCAAGACTGAGGAGTCCTCTCCTAACCGGGATTCCTCCGGAGGATCCTTCAGTGGTACGCCTACTGCTGCTGTTGCTGTTGTTGCAGCTGGGAGTCGATCGTCATCCCAGAGGGGAAGTTGGAAGACCACTTGTACTACTTCAACTAAGCAATTGACTGTCCAACAGTCCTTTGTGAGGAAGATGAAATATGGCAGCAGTCATCCTTTTGCAAAGCGGATAACTGAGGCCTTGACAGCTATGTTGGTGTTAGACGTGCGTCTGGTATCTGCGATTAGTTCAGTGGGACTTAGAGAATTGTTTAAGGTACTGTGTCCCCGGTATCAAAATCCCATCTAGGTACCACTTCACTAGGCGATACCGAGAATGTACAAAGACGTCAGAAAAAGTGTCCTCAGAGTCCTACAAAATGCAGTTGTACCCACTGTCCACTTAACCACAGACATGTGGACAAGTGGAACAGGGCAGACTAAGGACTATATGACTGTGACAGCCCACTGGGTAGATGTATGGCCTCCCGCAGCAACAACAGCAGCTGCACCAGTAGCAGCATCTCGCAAACGCCAACTCATTCCTAGACAGGCTACGCTATGTATCACCGCTTTCCGTAAGAGGCACACCGCTGAAAACCTCTTACGGAAACTGACCACCTCTTATGGAAACTGAGGGACATCATAGCACAATGGCTTACCCCAATTAGTCTCTCCTGGGGATTTGTGATATCGGACAACGCCACTAATATTGTGCAGGCATTACATCTGGGCAAATTCCAGCACGACCCATGTTTTGCACATACAATTAATTTGGTGGTGCAGAATTTTTTAAAAAATGACAGGGGCATGCAGGAGATGCTGTCGGTGGCCCGAAAAATTGTGGACCACTTTCAGCATTCAGCCACCGCGTGCCGAAGACTGGAGCACCATCAAACACACCTGAACCTGCCCTGCCATCACCTGAAGCAAGAGGTGGTAACGAGGTGGAATTCAACACTCTATATGCTTCAGAGAATGGAGGCGCAGCAAAAGGCCATTCAAGCCTATACATCCACCTATGATATAGGCAAAGGTGGGGGAATGCACCTGAATCAAGCACAGTGGAGAATGATTTCCGTCTTGTGCAAGGTTCTCCAACCCTTCAAACTTGCCACACGTGAAGTCAGTTCAGACACTGCCAGCTTGAGTCAGGTCATTCCCCTCATCAGGCTTTTGCAGAAGCAGCTGGAGAAATTGAAGGAGGAGCTAAGACAGAGCGATTCCGCAAAGTATGTGGGACTTGTGGATGGAGCCCTTCATTCGCTTTGCCAGTATTCAAGGGTGGTCAATCTGTTGAAATCAGAACACTACTTTTCGGCCACCGTGCTCGATCCTAGGTTTAAAGCCTATGTTGTATCCCTCTTTCTGGCAGACACAAGTCTGCAGAGGTTCAAAGACCTGCTGGTCAGAAAATTGTCAACTCAAGCGGAACGTGACCCCTCAACAGCTCCTCCTCCACTTTCTCCCGCAACTGGGGATGCAAGGAAAAGGATAATATTTTCTAGCCCTTCCGCTGGCGGTGATGCAGGGCAGTCAGGAGCGAGTGCTGACATCTGGTCCGGACTGAAGGACCTGCCAACGATTCCTGACATGTCTACTGTCACCGCATATGATTCTGTCATAATTGAAAGAATGGTGGAGGATTATATGAGTGACAGCATCCAAGTAGGCATGTCAGACAGTCCGTACGTATACTGGCAGGAAAAAGAAGCAATTTGGATGCCCTTGCACAAACTGGCTTTATTTTACCTTAGTTTCTCCCTCTCCAGTGTGTACTCCAAAAGAGTGTTTAGTGCAGCCGGTAACCTTGTCAGCAATCGGCGTAGGAGGTTACTTCAACAAAATGTGAAGCAGATGATGTTCATCAAAATTAATTATAAATTCTTCAGGGAAGACCTTGACCAGCAATTGCCTCCAGAAAGTACACAGGGACCTGTGATGGTGGATTCCAGTGAGGACGAATTAATACTCTGTGAGGAGGAGGATGTACACAGTGAAAGGGGTGAGGAATCGGAGGATGAGGTCGACATCTTGCCTCTGCAGAGCCAGTTTGTGTAAGGAGAGATTGAGTGCTTCTTTTTTGGTGGGTGCCCAAACAAACCAGTAATTTCAGCCACAGTTGTGTGGCAGACCCTTTCGCTGAAATGATTGGTTTGTTAAAGTGTGCATGTCCTGTTTATACAACATAAGGGTGGGTGGGAAGGCACAAGGAGAATTCCATCTTGCACTTCTGTTTTTCTTTGCATCATGTGCTGTTTGGGGACTAATTTTTTTAAGTGCCATCCTGTCTACCACTGCAGTGCCACTCCTAGATGGGCCAGGTATTTGTGCCGCACACTTGTGTTGCTTAGCTTAGTCATACAGCTACCTCATTGCACCTCTTTTACTTCTTTGCATGATGTGCTGTTTGGGGCCTAGTTTTTAAAAGTGCCAGCCTGTCTGACACTGCAGTGCCACTCCTAGATGGGCCAGGTGTTTGTGCCGCAAGAATGTGTTGCTTAGCTTAGTCATCCAGCTACCTCATTGCACCTCTTTTACTTCTTTGCATGATGTGCTGTTTGGGGCCTAGTTTTTAAAAGTGCCATCCTGTCTGACACTGCAGTGCCACTCCTAGATAAGCCAGGTGCTTGTGCCACACACTTGTGTCGCTTAGCTTAGTTTAGTTATACAGTCACCTTGGTGCAACCTTTTGGTCTAAAAACAATATTGTGAGGTGTAAGGTGTTCAGGATAGACTGGAAATGAGTGGAAATTAATGTTATTGAGGTTAATATTACCGCAGGATCAAAATAACCCCCAAATTCTGTGATTTTAGCTGTTTTTATGTTTTTTTCAAAAATCATCCAGATACAAAACCAAAACCAAAACACGAAAGGATGGTTTTGGCAAAACCAACACAAAACCAAAACACAAAACACGAAAAGTGCCAGCTGCACATCTCTATTATTAACCTATAATTATAGAGTGCAAACATATTACGCAGCACTGTATAAATACTTAGGCAGCCCTACATGTAATTAGTATGCAGTAAATACAGTTGACAAATGTATTACCACAGTGATTACAGACAATTCTAATAGCGACAATGATTTAAGAAACTTACAGTGGGGAGTGAGAACACTGAGCCTGGTTCTTATGTGTCATCTCCCTGTCCTATGTAAGGGACTTCTATATCAGTATCAGCATCATACAGTATGTGTGGCCAATTATTTTTTAAGATACACATGTGTTCCAAATTTAGGAGATTACATTATCCCTTCTTGGTGTGAAAACTAAATAGATACCATGTAATAGAAACCTGGGAAAGAACACAGAGCAGAATATGTGACACTGCGACCTGCGGGTGGGACAGCAGGACAGTCCCAGAAAAATGGGACTGTCCCGCCAAAATCGGTACCGTTTGGGAGGTATGACCCAGCCTTGGAGAGAGATGAAGTGCAGAGAGATAAAGGGTTCTATTTACTAAGCCTTGGATGGAGTTAAAGTGGACGGAGATAAAGTACCAGCCAATCAGCTCCCAATTGCCATGTTACAGGATGTGTTTGAAAAATGACAGTTAGGAGCTGAGTTGCTGGTACTTTATCTCTCTCCACTTTATCAATCTCCAAAGCTTAGTACATATCACCTATAGTGAGAAAAAAAAATGTAATCAATTTATAAAAGTAAAGCTAAAATCCAAAACACCCACATTTAGAGACCCTCAACTTTAGAGTCGACGGGGCGGATGTATTAAGCCTGGAGACGGCATAAGGAAGTGATACACCAGTGATAAGTATAAGGTGATAAAGGCACCAACCAATCAGCTCCTGATTGTTAATTTACATATTGGAGCTGATTGGCTGGTGTGTGTATCACCTTGCACTTATAACTAGTGATGTGCACTGGAAATTTTTCGGGTTTTGTGCTTTGGTTTTGGATTCGGACGCATTTTGGCAAAACCTCCCTGAAAATTTTTTGGCGGATTCGGGTGTTTTTTTAACAAAAAACCTCAAAAACAGCTTAAATCATAGAATTTGGGGGTCATTTTGATCCCATAGTATTATTAACCTCAATAACCATAATTTCCACTCATTTTCAGTCTATTCTGAACACCTCACACCTCACAATATTATTTTTAGTCCTAAAATTTGCACCGAGGTCGCTGGATGACTAAGCTAAGTGAACCAAGAGGCCGACACAAACACCTGGCCCATCTAGGAGTGGCACTGCAGTGTCAGACAGGGTGGCACTTCAAATAAATAGTCCCCAAACAGCACATGAGGCAAAGAAAAAAGGAGGAGCAATGAGGTAGCTGTGTGACTAAGCTAAGCGACCCAAGTGGCCGACACAAACACCTGGCCCATCTAGGAGTGGCACTGCAGTGTCAGACAGGAAGGCAGATTTAAAAAATAGTCCCCAAACAGCACATGATGCAAAGAAAAAAAAGAGGTGCACCAAGGTCGCTGTGTGACTAAGCTAAGCGACCCAAGTGGCCGACAAAAACACCTGGCCCATCTAGGAGTGGCACTGCAGTGTCAGACAGGATGGCAGATTAAAAAATAGTCCCCAAACAGCACATGATGCAAAGAAAAAAAGAGGTGCACCAAGGTCGCTGGATGGCTAAGCTAAGCGACCCAAGTGGCCGACACAAACACCTGGCCCATCTTGGAGTGGCACTGCAGTGTCAGACAGGATGGCAGATTTAAAAAATAGTCCCCAAACAGCACATGATGCAAAGAAAAAAAGAGGTGCACCAAGGTCGCTGGATGGCTAAGCTAAGCAACACAAGTGGCCGACACAAACACCTGGCCCATCTAGGAGTGGCACTGCAGTGTCAGGCAGGATGGCACTTCAAAAAAATAGTCCCCAAACAGCACATGATGCAAAGAAAAATGAAAGAAAAAAGAGGTGCAAGATGGAATTGTCCTTGGGCCCTCCCACCCACCCTTACGTTGTATAAACAGGACATGCACACTTTAACAAACCCATCATTTCAGCGACAGGGTCTGCCACACGACTGTGACCGAAATGACTGGTTGGTTTGGGCCCCCACCAAAAAAGAAGCAATCAATCTCTCCTTGCACAAACTGGCTCTACAGAGGCAAGATGTCCACCTCCTCCTCATCGTCCGATTCCTCACCCCTTTCACTGTGTACATCCCCCTCCTCACAGATTATTAATTCGTACCCACTGGAATCCACCATCTCAGGTCCCTGTGTACTTTCTGGAGGCAATTGCTGGTGAATGTCTCCACGGAGGAATTGATTATAATTAATTTTGATGAACATCATCTTCTCCACATTTTCTGGAAGTAAACTCGTACGCCGATTGCGGACAAGGTGAGCGGCTGCACTAAACACACTGGAGGGGAGGCAACTTAGGTAAAATAAATCCAGATTGTACAAGGGCCTCCAAATTGCCTCTTTTTCCTGCCAGAATACGTACGGACTATCTGACGTGCCTACTTGGATGCGGTCACTCATATAATCCTCCTTCATTCTTTCAATGGTGACAGAATCATATGCAGTGACAGTAGACGACATGTCATTAATCGTTGGCAGGTCCTTCAGTCCGGACCAGATGTCAGCACTCGCTCCAGACTGCCCTGCATCACCGCCAGCGGGTGGGCTCGGAATTCTTAGCCTTTTCCTCGCAGCCCCAGTTGCGGGAGAATGTGAAGGAGGAGCTGTTGATGGGTCACGTTCCGCTTGACTTGACAATTTTCTCACCAGCCGGTCTTTGAACCTCTGCAGACTTGTGTCTGCCAGAAAGAGAGATACAACGTAGGTTTTAAATCTAGGATCGAGCACGGTGGCCAAAATGTAGTGCTCTGATTTCAACAGATTGACCACCCGTGAATCCTGGTTAAGCGAATTAAGGGCTCCATCCACAAGTCCCACATGCCTAGCGGAATCGCCCTGTTTTAGCTCCTCCTTCAATGTCTCCAGCTTCTTCTGCAAAAGCCTGATGAGGGGAATGACCTGACTCAGGCTGGCAGTGTCTGAACTGACTTCACGTGTGGCAAGTTCAAAGGGTTGCAGAACCTTGCACAACGTTGAAATCATTCTCCACTGCGCTTGAGTCAGGTGCATTCCCCCTCCTTTGCCTATATCGTAGGCAGATGTATAGGCTTGAATGGCCTTTTGCTGCTCCTCCATCCTCTGAAGCATATACAGGGTTGAATTCCACCTCGTTACCACCTCTTGCTTCAGGTGATGGCAGGGCAGGTTCAGGACTGTTTGCTGGTGCTCCAGTCTTCGGCACGCGGTGGCTAAATGCCGAAAGTGGCCCGCAATTCTTCGGGCCACCAACAGCATCTCTTGCACGCCCCTGTCATTTTTTAAATAATTCTGCACCACCAAATTCAATGTATGTGCAAAACATGGGACGTGCTGGAATTTGCCCAGATGTAATGCACGCACAATATTGGTGGTGTTGTCCGATGTCACAAATCCCCAGGAGAGTCCAATTGGGGTAAGCCATTCTGCGATGATATTCCTCAGTTTCCGTAAGAGGTTGTCAGCTGTGTGCCTCTTATGGAAAGCGGTGATACAAAGCGTAGCCTGCCTAGGAACGAGTTGGCGTTTGCGAGATGCTGCTACTGGTGCCGCCGCTGTTGTTCTTGCTGCGGGAGGCAATACATCTACCCAGTGGGCTGTCACAGTCATATAGTCCTGAGTCTGCCCTGCTCCACTTGTCCACATGTCCGTGGTTAAGTGGACATTGGTTACAACTGCATTTTTTATGTCACTGGTGACTCTTTTTCTGACGTCTGTGTACATTTTCGGTATCGCCTGCCTAGAGAAATGGAACCTAGATGGTATTTGGTACCGGGGACACAGTACCTCAATCAAGTCTCTAGTTCCCTGTGAATTAACGGTGGATACCGGAAACACGTTTCTCACCATCCAGGCTGCCAAGGCCTGAGTTATCCGCTTTGCAGCAGGATGACTGCTGTGATATTTCAACTTCCTCACAAAGGACTGTTGGACAGTCAATTGCTTACTGGAAGTAGTACAAGTGGTCTTCCGACTTCCCCTCTGGGATGACGATCAACTCCCAGCAGCAACAACAGCAGCACCAGCAGCAGTAGGCGTTACACTCAAGGATGCATCGGAGGAATCCCAGGCAGGAGAGGACTCGTCAGACTTGACAGTGACATGGCCTGCAGGACTATTGGCTTTCCTGTGTAAGGAGGAAATTGACACTGAGGGAGTTGGTGGTGTGGTTTGCAGGAGCTTGGTTACAAGAGGAAGGGGTTTAGTGGTCAGTGGACTGCTTCCGCTGTCATCCAAAGTTTTTGAACTTGTCACTGACTTCTGATGAATGCGCTGCAGGTGACGTATAAGGGAGGATGTTCCGAGGTGGTTAACGTCCTTACCCCTACTTATTACAGCTTGACAAAGGCAACACACGGCTTGACACCTGTTGTCCGCATTTGTGTTGAAATAATTCCACACCGAAGAGCTGATTTTTTTTTGTATTTTGACCAGGCATGTCAATGGCCATATTCGTCCCACGGACAACAGGCGTCTCCCCGGGTGCCTGACTTAAACAAACCACCTCACCATCAGAATCCTCCTTGTCAATTTCCTCCCCAGCGCCAGCAACACCCATATCCTCATCCTGGTGTACTTCAACAGTGACATCTTCAATTTGACTATCAGGAAATGGACTGCGGGTACTCCTTCCAGCACTTGCAGGGGGCGTGCAAATGATGGAAGGCGCAACCTCTTCCCGTCCAGTGTTGGGAAGGTCAGGCATCGCAACCGACACAATTGGACTCTCCTTGGGGATTTGTGATTTAGAAGAACGCACAGTTCTTTGCTGTGCTTTTGCCATCTTAACTCTTTTAAGTTTTCTAGCAGGAGGATGAGTGCTTCCATCCTCAGGTGAAGCTGAACCACTAGCCTTGAACATACGCCAGGGCCTCAGCCGTTCCTTGCCACTCCGTGTCGTAAATGGCACATTGGCAAGTTTATGCTTCTCTTCAGACGATTTTGATTTAGATTTTTGGGTCATTTTACTGAGCTTTATTTTTTTGGATTTTACATGCTCTCTACTATGATATTGGGCATCGGCCTTGGCAGACGACGTTGATGGCATTTCATCGTCTCGGCCATGACTAGTGGCAGCAGCTTCAGCATGAGGTGGAAGTGAATCTTGATCTTTCCCTATTTTACCCTCACATTTTTGTTCTCCATTTTTTAATGTGTGGAATTATATGCCAGTAATATATCAATAGCAATGACCTACTACTATATATACTGCGCACAACTGAAATGCACCACAGGTATGGATGGATAGTATACTTGACGACACAGAGGTAGGTAGAGCAGTGGCCTACTGTACCGTACTGCTATATATTATATAATGGTGGACAGCAAACTGTGCAAAACTGAAATGCACCACAGGTATGGATGGATAGTATACTTGACGACACAGAGGTAGGTAGAGTAGTGGCCTACTGTACCGTACTGCTATATAGTATATACTGGTGGTCAGCAAACTGTGCAAAACTGAAATGCACCACAGGTATGGATGGATAGTATACTTGACGACACAGAGGTAGGTAGAGCAGTGGCCTACTGTACCGTACTGCTATATATTATATACTGGTGGACAGCAAACTGTGCAAAACTGAAATGCACCACAGGTATGGATGGATAGTATACTTGACGACACAGAGGTAGGTAGAGCAGTGGCCTACTGTACCGTACTGCTATATAGTATATACTGGTGGACAGCAAACTGTGCAAAACTGAAATGCACCACAGGTATGGATGGATAGTATACTTGACGACACAGAGGTAGGTAGAGCAGTGGCCTACTGTACCGTACTGCTATATATTGTATACTGGTGGTCAGCAAACTGTGCAAAACTGAAATGCACCACAGGTATGGATGGATAGTATACTTGACGACACAGAGGTAGGTAGAGCAGTGGCCTTCTGTACCGTACTGCTATATAGTATATACTGGTGGTCAGCAAACTGTGCAAAACTGAAATGCACCACAGGTATGGATGGATAGTATGCTTGACGACACAGAGGTAGGTATAGAGCAGTGGCCTTCTGTACCGTACTGCTATATATTATATACTGGTGGACAGCAAACTGTGCAAAACTGAAATGCACCACAGGTATGGATGGATAGTATACTTGACGACACAGAGGTAGGTAGAGTAGTGGCCTACTGTACCGTACTGCTATATAGTATATACTGGTGGTCAGCAAACTGTGCAAAACTGAAATGCACCACAGGTATGGATGGATAGTATACTTGACGACACAGAGGTAGGTAGAGCAGTGGCCTACTGTACCGTACTGCTATATATTATATACTGGTGGACAGCAAACTGTGCAAAACTGAAATGCACCACAGGTATGGATGGATAGTATACTTGACGACACAGAGGTAGGTAGAGCAGTGGCCTACTGTACCGTACTGCTATATAGTATATACTGGTGGACAGCAAACTGTGCAAAACTGAAATGCACCACAGGTATGGATGGATAGTATACTTGACGACACAGAGGTAGGTAGAGCAGTGGCCTACTGTACCGTACTGCTATATATTGTATACTGGTGGTCAGCAAACTGTGCAAAACTGAAATGCACCACAGGTATGGATGGATAGTATACTTGACGACACAGAGGTAGGTAGAGCAGTGGCCTTCTGTACCGTACTGCTATATAGTATATACTGGTGGTCAGCAAACTGTGCAAAACTGAAATGCACCACAGGTATGGATGGATAGTATGCTTGACGACACAGAGGTAGGTATAGAGCAGTGGCCTTTTGTACCGTACTGCTATATAATATATACTGATGGTCAGCAAACTGTGCAAAACTGAAATGCACCACAGGTATGGATGGATAGTACGCTTGACGACACAGAGGTAGGTAGAGCAGTGGCCTACTGTACCGTACTGCTATATATGTAGTTATACTGGTGGTCAGCAAAATTCTGCACTGTCCTCCTACTATATACTACAATGCAGCACAGATATGGAGCGTTTTTCAGGCAGAGAACGTATTATACTGGTGGTCACTGGTCAGCAAAACTCTGCACTGTCATCCTACTATATAATACTGCTGGTCCCCAGTCCCCACAATAAAGCAATTAGCACACAGAGCACAGATATTTGCAGCACACTGAGCACAGTCAGATATGGAGCGTTTTTCAGACAGAGAACGTAGATATTTGCACTTGCAGCACACTGAGCACAGATATTTGCAGCACACTGAGCACAGATATTTGCAGCACAATTTGCAGCCCACTGAACATAGAAACTGAGAGGACGCCAGCCACGTCCTCTCACGATCATCTCCAATGCACGAGTTAAAAATGGCGGCGACGCGCGGCTCCTTATATAGAATACGAATCTCGTGAGAATCCGACCGCGGAATGATGACGTTTGGGCGCGCTCAGGTTAACCGAGCAAGGCGGGAGGATCCGAGTTGCTCGGACCCGTGAAAAATAAGGTGAAGTTCGGGCGGGTTCGGATCCCGAGGATCCGAACCCGCTCATCTCTACTTATAACTGGTTTATCACTTCCTTATGCCTTCTCCAGGTTAATACATCTGCCCCAGTATGAGCTAGTTTCCCAGTGCTGCTCTTTTTGTGAGTCCATGCCCTAACAAATGTTGGATGTTCTAAGACAAAGCTTATTCACCGCTCACTATTCTGTATGTTTACCGTACTTTATAAAAGGCTCGTTTAGTAGTAATGTTTACATTCTGCATCCCTATTAACTTCTAGGCAGCCATTCTTATTAAGCACGATTCTTAAAACATAATCAACTTAATATCTCTCCAGATCTTCAAAGTTAGGTTCAGTTACTAGTCAGTATGTAATGCTGGATCAATCAGATACTCTTGGTGCATGGCTAACATAATAATTATTAAAAACCAGTATTTATAACTTTCCCCAAACTAAATTAAATCAAATTACATACAGTATATTAAGCAACTAAACAAACTGAAGGAATAAGTAACACAAAAGTATCTACTGCAATATGTCTATTTTGCTGATATGAGAGGCAGATTATAGCACAGGCTAATGAATATACAGTGCCTTGTTAAAGTATTCACCTACCTTGGTTTTTTACCTATTTTGTTACATTACAGCCTGTAATTTATTTATTTTTTTATCTGAAGTTTATGTGATGGATCTGCACAAAATAGTCTGAGTTGGTGAAGTGAAATGAGAAAAATGTATATAAAAAATAATTTTTATAAATAAAAATTTGAAAATTAGCATGTGCATATGTATGAAGCCTCTAAAAAGTTCTGGTGCAACCAATTACCTTCAGAAGTCACATAATTAGTGAAATGAAGTCCACCTGTGTGCAATCTAAGTGTCACATGATCTGTCAGTTTAAATACACCTTTTCTGAAAGGACCCAGAGGCTGCAACACCACTCATACCCCTTGCACACCAGATATGCAGGGGTCTTACCCGGGAATACGGTCCCTGGATCATGCAGGGACATTCCCGGGTAAGACCCCTTGCATACCGCAGTCAGTAGCCCGGCATATTGACGTCAGCGGTGATGCGGCGGGGGCGGCGCAAGAGACCACATGATCTCCAAGCACCGCCTGCTACATAGAAAGTGAACAGGAGACGGGGCGCATTGACCCGGCTCCCGTTCACACAGACCAGGTTCCCGGGAGGATCCCGGGACCAACCCTGGTCGATTGCAGGGTTGAAATGCCGGGGCAGGAATCCCGGGATTTTGACCCTGTACCCTTTCACACCGAGAAATTTCCCGAGTTGGTGCGCGTTCATGTGCAATAACCCGGGAAATTTTGGGCTGCGTGAAAGGGGTATAAGCAAGAAGCATCACACCATAAAGGAGCTCTCCAAACAAGTCAGGGACAAAGTTGTTGAGAAGTACTAGTCAGGGTTGGGTTATAAAAAAATATCCAAATCTTTGATGATCCCCTGAAGTACCATCAAATCCATCATCTTCAAATGGAAAGGACATGGTACCGCAACAAATCTGCCAAGAGAGGGCCGGCCACCAAAACTCACAGTCCGGGCAAGAAGGGCATTAATCAGAGAGGCAGCACAGAGACCAAAGGTAACCCTGAAGGAGCTGCAGAGTTCCACAGCAAAGACTGGTGTATCTGCGCATGTGACCGCAATAAGCCGTACACTCCATAGAGCTGGCCAGAAAGCCATTACTTAGTGTTAAAAATAAGAAGGCACGTTTTGAATTTGCCAAAAGGCATGTGGACTACTCCCCAAATGTATGGAGGAAGGTGCTCTGGTGAGATGAGACTAAAATTGAACTTGGTGGTTGCAGCATCATGCTGTGGAGATGTTTTTCAGCAGCAGGGACTGGTAAACTGTTTTGAGTCGAGGGAAAGATGGATGGTGCTAAATACAGGGATATTCTTGAGCAAAACCTGTTTCAGTCTGCCTGTGATTTGAGACTGGGATGGAGGTTCACCTTCCAGCAGGACAATGACCCGAAGCCTACTGTTAAAGCAACCCTCGAGTGGTTTAAGGGGAAACATTTAAATGTGTTGGAATGGCCTAGTCAAAGCCCAGATCTCAATCCAATTGAGAATCTGTGGCCAGACTTGAAGATTGCTGTTCACAAGCGGAAACCATCCAACATGAAGGAGCTGAAGCAGTTTTGCCTTGAGGAATGGGAAAAAATCCCAGTGACAAGATGTGGCAAGCTCATAGAGACTTATCCAAAGCGACTTGCAGCTGTAATTGCCGCAAAAGTTGGCTCTACAAAGTACTGACATTAGGGGGGGTGAATAGTTATGCACGCTGACGTTTTCTGTTATTTTGTCCTATTTGTTGTTTGCTTCACAATAAAAAAAAAAAAATCTTCAATGTTGTAGACATGTTCTGTGAATGAAATGATGCAAACCTTCAAGCAATCCATTTTAATTCCAGGTTGTGAGGCAACAAAACATAAAAAATGCAAAGGGGGGGTGAATACTTTAGCAAGGCATTGTACCTTCTGAAGAAACTGCCATATGCAGAGATGCACATTAAGGGCACTGTGCTTCTCAGTCCTCAATGTGTTGTGCCCACTGAGGCTACACCTGTATTTGGACAAGTCCTATATTATCTTGCCCACTGATGGAACATTGCTAATTTGGACAAGTAGCATATACACAGGCAGCCACAGCGTATATTCACCACTGCTCTCCTTTGAATTAAGCAGAGCAGCAAGTGACAATGGGTCTCCCAATTGCCTTCGTCCCCCACCGCAGGACACTATGACCCATGGGAGCGACAGCGGAACAGTCCCCCATAAAATTACTGTCCCGTGAAAATCGGGACAGTTTGGAGGTATGCTCACATGTGTGGTCCCCAGAGACAGATTACAGGCAGCTGTGTTCCTAACAACACGGAGAACTGCTCTCCCAAGTCAGGTGGGGTGAGGCGAGCATTGCAAATGCAGCTTATAGACATTTGTGTCTTGTCTGTTTAGTGATGTTACCATTCTCCTTCATCTACCATCTCCTATAAGGAGCACTCAGGGCTGTGGTTGCCTATTCCTCATCCCAGCATTCACAGCGGCGGTGGCCAGCCAATGTGGAAGGAGAGGGACAGCTGAAGCGGTGCCACCACCAATTACAGTGCGCTGCTCCTGAGTCCCCGTCCCTCCTCCTTCTCCGCTGCCCGGGATCTGCCAGCAGCTGTTGCACCGAAGAGCCTGACTGCCTGAGCCAGCAGGGAGAGAGTACATTCCCGTGAGCATCGGATCGGATCCCCCTAGATCCGACATATCACGAGTGTTGCACTCGTGATATGTCGGATCCCGCAGTAATGGATGGGAAAGTAAAAGATATATTGTCAGAGGCGTAACTAGGTTTTTCAGAGCCCAGGGCAAGATGGAAAATAGCGCCCCCCCCAAAAAAAACAAAAGAAGCATGTGCGTGCGCCGTCGGCGCGCGCGTCGAAAGAATGGGCGTGTCCACACACCAGAAGGGGTGTGGCCACGCACCAGAAGGGGTGTGGCCACTGAAAATGGCTCACAGTGGCAGTTAAATTGCCCCACGGTGCCAGATACAATGCTCCACAGTGCCAGATACATGCCCCACAGTGCCAGTTACAATGCCCCACAGTGCCGGATACATGCCCCACAGTGCCAGTTACATTGCCCACAGTGGAAGATACATGCCCCACAGTGCCGGATACATGCCCCACAGTGCCAGTTACATTGCCCACAGTGGAAGATACATGCCCCACAGTGCCAGATACATGCCCCACAGTGCCAGTTACATTGCCCCACAGTGCCAATTACATTGCCCCAGAGTGCCAGATACATGCCCCACAGTGCCAGATACAATGCCCCACAATGCCAGATACATGCCCCACAATGCCAGATACATGCCCCACAGTACCAGCTCAGAACGGAAGTGAACAAGCCCGTGACCGGGTGAAACGCGTTTTCCTTGCGGGCACTCTACCTACCTGACATCTGTTCCTTATGGGCACCTTACTGATCTGACAACTGGTTGGGTGATATTAGATGCTTTTTCAACAATTTTTTGTACCTGTCCTAACTTACAAAAAATTCATATTCTTTTCGCTTTAGAAATTATGCATATTGCTGGTGGTTCCAGCCAAATTATATCATATGTATATGTACACTGCTAGTTAGGTACAGTGTGATCCAATATAGTGACAGGGGCAGGGCCCTTTTGACTGCCCTGCACCCAGTGCGGGCACTCGGATCACTTGCTAATTGAATGAACTACACCCATTACTTGTCTGTGTTAGCTAAGTCTTTCCTTTCCAGCAAATAATGCTATATGTTGGTTATTGGAAGAATTTTTTGAAAGATCCTCTGATGTCTTTCAGTTAATGAGCTTAGCATATCCATAGTTATTTATTCTTTGCCCACTACTGTTTAAAAACACATTTGTCCCTTTATTCATAACACTGAACAGATGTTGTGTAAACCCGCCTTACAGCCTGCCAAAGTGTTTTGCAATGCCCCACAGTGCCGGATACATGCCCCACAGTGCCAGTTACATTGCCCCACAGTGCCAGATACATGCCCCACAGTGCCAGTTACATTGCCCCACAGTGCCAGTTACATTGCCCCACAGTGCCAGTTACATGCCCCACAGTGCCGGATACATTGCCCCACAGTACCAGTTACATGCCCCACAGTGCCAGTTACAATGCCCCACAGTGCCGGATACATGCCCCACAGTGCCAGTTACATTGCCCCACAGTGCCAGATACATGCTTCACAGTGCCAGTTACATTGCCCCACAGTGCCAGTTACATTGCCCCACAGTGCCAGTTACATGCCCCACAGTGCCGGATACATTGCTCCACAGTGCCAGTTACATGCCCCACAGTGCCAGATACATGCCCCACAGTGCCAGATACATGCCCCACAGTGCCAGTTACATTGCCCCACAGTGCCAGATACATGCCCCACAGTGCCAGATACACGCCCCACAGTGCCAGTTACAAGACTCTCCTCCCTTCAGTCACTCACCACTGCGGCGCTTCCCTCTGCTATGTGAGGGGAGGAGAGTGAAGCGCCTCTCCTGCCCCTCACCGCTCCAGGTCTCCAGTGGCGGCTATGTGGCGCCGGTTCACTAGCCAATCAGAGCTCGCGGACCGGCAGCCAATCAGGAGCCGGTCCGCAAGCTCTGATTGGCTAATGCCGCCAGAGATCGGACACACGCAGCGCTTCTGGCAGCAATGGATGGGAAAGTAAAAGATATATCGTCAGAGGCGTAACTAGGTTTTTCAGAGCCCAGGGCAAGATGAAAAATAGCGCCCCCCCAAAAAAAACAAAAGAAGCATGTGCGTGCGCCGTCGGCGTGCGCGGCGAAATAATGGGCGTGTCCACACACCATAAGGGGTGTGGCCACGCACCATAAGGGGTGTGGCCACTGAAAATGGCCCACAGTGCCAGTTAAATTGCCCCACAGTGCCAGATACAATGCTCCACAGTGCCAGTTACATGCCCCACAGTGCCGGATACATTGCCCCACAGTACCAGTTACATGCCCCACAGTGCCAGTTACAATGCCCCACAGTGCCGGATACATGCCCCACAGTGCCAGTTACACTGCCCCACAGTGCCAGTTACATTGCCCCACAGTGCCAGTTACATGCCCCACAGTGCCGGATACATTGCTCCACAGTGCCAGTTACATGCCCCACAGTGCCAGATACATGCCCCACAGTGCCAGATACATGTCCCACAGTGCCAGTTACATTGCCCCACAGTGCCAGATACATGCCCCACAGTGCCAGATACATGCCCCACAATGCCAGTTACAAGACTCTCCTCCCGTCAGTCACTCACCACTGCGGCGCTTCCCTCTGCTATGTGAGGGGAGGAGAGTGCAGCGCCTCTCCTGCCCCTCACTGCTCCAGGTCTCCAGCGGCGGCTATGTGGCGCCGGTTCACTAGCCAATCAGAGCTCGCGGACCGGCAGCCAATCAGGAGCCGGTCCGCAAGCTCTGATTGGCTAATGCCGCCAGAGATCGGACACACGCAGGGTTTCTGGCAGCGCTGCTATTGCTGGCAGCGGCGGTGAGAGGAGGGAGAGACGGGGGCGAGTGGGGCATGATGCCCTGGCCGCCGCCGCCCCCCTCTCCTGGGCCTGCCGAGGCACCCAGGGCACGTGCCCCACTCGACCTGCCCTAGTTACGCCTCTGTATATCTTATGCAAAAAAGACTGCATACGATATATCTAATACTATCCTGCCAACGGGGAGGCTGCTGAGAGGATGGAGGAAATCTTATATGACATGACGGACCATCATGTCGTATAAGTGTATGGGGCCCTTAAGTGTCATCTATTCTGTCTGTCTGTCCGTCTATCTATCTATCTATTCTGTCTGTCTGCCGTAATGTGTAAAAAGGGGGACTGTCTGCCGTAATGTGTAAAAAAGGGGACACTGTCTGCCGTAATGTGTAAAAAAGGGGACACTGTCTGCTGTAATGTGTAAAAAGGGGACTCTGTCTGCCGTAATATGTAAAAAGGGGACGCTGTCTGCCATAATGTGTAAAAAAAAGGGGACTCTGTCTGCCGTAATGTGTAAAAAAGGGGACTGTCTGCCGTAATGTGTAAAAAAGGGGACGCTGTCTGCCGTAATGTGTAAAAAAGGGGTCTGTCTGCCATAATGTGTAAACAAAGGGGACGCTGCCTGCCGTAATGTGTAAAAAGGGGGACTGTCTGTCGTAATGTGTAAAAAGGGGACTCTGTCTGCCGTAATGTGTAAAAGGTGGACTATGTCTGCCGTAATGTGTAAAAAGGTGGACTCTGTCTGCCGTAATGTGTAAAAAGGGGATTCTGTTGGCCGTAATGTGTAAAAAGGGGACGCTGTCTGCCGTAATGTTTAAAAAGGGGGACTGTCTGCCGTAATGTGTAAAAATGGGAAGCTGTCTGCCGTAATGTGTGAAAGGTGGACTCTGTCTGCCGTAATGTGTAAAAGGGGCTCTACCTGGTGTTGTGGTCCTACTGTGTGGCATAATTTGAATATTGGAGACTACTGTGCACTGTAATATGAATTGGTATTATTTTGTGGCCACACCCCTTCCCCATGAAGCCGCACCCCTATATTTTTTGACACTTCCCCCATTTTACATAAAGGGGGGACGCCAATACCGTTTCTTGCACGCAGTGCTAAAATGTCTAGTTACGGCACTGCCCCACTCCCACCCGCCGCATCCTAACCCTCCCCCTCCCACCACAGCATAAACCTAACCTCCCCTTTGCGGCATACCTCTCTTGCAGCCCGGGAAACACTCACTCGGGATCCCGGCGGTCGGGATCCCGGCGGTCAGGTTTCCTGCGCCAGGATTGTGATCCTAGTCGGCATGCCAGTACCTGCATTCCAAACAGTGTCGGGATTCCGGCGTCTGTATTTTGACTGCATGATCCCGCCCACCAGGTATTTATAGCTTTTAAATATTTTCCCCATGCTTTATCATCACTGCATAGCTGATGAACATCTACGGTACATGGAGCATACTCCATATTAAAAAAAAAAATTGCAATTATTATCAGAAAAAATAAATCCATTGGCTGTATGTAGCACCGGCAGCACCAGGGCCCCCAAATACCTCTCAGAGATATTAGAGGAAACCTGAATTTTTCCAGCTGTGGCAGATTACCCCTGCAATACTATAGTGCGATCTCATATAATCAGCCTCAATACGCCATGCAACAAGAGATGCCTGGCCTGAGTGAGCCACCAGGTTCTGTACAGATCTGCTAGCTTCGGGCATCTTTTTTTTGCAGAAAATGTGTCTTAGTCACAACGCGATGCAGCTAGGACGCACATGGAGACTCTGCTGGTTTATGTGAAATATGACACCCATATATTGTGTTGTGACTAGTCTGTATACAGAGCAGAACAGAACTTGCTTTGGAAACAGCTGAGGCTGCTACATTGTAGCACTTCGTGTACAGACTCATACCCCTTTCAGACCACCAGCTATGAACACGGGTTATTGGCACATGAGCGCGCATAACCTATGTTCATGTGTGGTCTGAAAGGTGCCAGGGGAAATATACCAGGTCAAGCGAACCGGTATTTCAACCCTGGTAGCGAGCAGGGTTGAACTTGTGTTCAACCTGGCTCGCTGTACGGTCTGAATTAGTGATGTGCACTGGAAATTTTTCGGGTTTTGTGATTTGGTTTTGGGTTCGGTTCCGCGGCCGTGTTTTGGGTTCGGACACGTTTTGGCAAAACCTCACCAAATTTTTTTTGTCGGATTCGGGTGTGTTTTGGATTCGGGTGTTTTTTTCAAAAAACCCTAAAAAACAGCTTAAATCATAGAATTTGGGGGTCATTTTGATCCCATAGTATTATTAACCTCAATAACCATAATTTCAACCTCATTTTCAGTCTATTCTGAACACCTCACATCTCACAATATTATTTTTAGTCCTAAAATTTGCACCGAGGTCGCTGGATGGCTAAGCTAATCGACCCAAGTGGCTGACACAAACACCTGGCCCATCTAGGAGTGGCACTGCAGTGTCAGACAGGATGGCCCTTCAAAAAAACTGTCCCCAAACAGCACATGATGCAAAGAAAAAAAAGAGGCGCAATGAGGTAGCTGTGTGACTAAGCTAAGCGACCCAAGTGGCCGACACAAACACCTGGCCCATCTAGGAGTGGCACTGCAGTGTCAGACAGGATGGCCCTTCAAAAAAATTGTCCCCAAACAGCACATGATGCAAAGAAAAAAAGAGGCGCAATGAGGTAGCTGTGTGACTAAGCTAAGCGACCCAAGTGGCCGACACAAACACCTGGCCCATCTAGGAGTGGCACTGCAGTGTCAGACAGGATGGCACTTCAAAAAAATACTCCCCAAACAGCACATGATGCAAAGAAAAAAAGAGGCGCACCAAGGTCGCTGTGTGACTAAGCTAAGCGACACAAGTGGCCGACACAAAAACCTGGCCCATCTAGGAGTGGCACTGCAGTGTCACGCAGGATGGCCCTTCAAAAAAATACTCCCCAAACAGCACATGATGCAAAGAAAAAAAGAGGCGCAATGAGGTAGCTGTGTGACTAAGATAAGCGACCCAAGTGGCCGACACAAACATCTGGCCCATCTAGGAGTGGCACTGCAGTGTCACGCAGGATGGCCCTTCAAAAAAATACTCCCCAAACAGCACATGACGCAAAGAAAAAAAGAGGCGCAATGAGGTAGCTGTGTGACTAAGCTAAGCGACCCTAGTGGCCGACACAAACACCTGGCCCATCTAGGAGTGTCACTGCAGTGTCACGCAGGATGGCCCTTCAAAAAAATACTCCCCAAACAGCACATGATGCAAAGAAAAAAAGAGGCGCAATGAGGTAGCTGTGTGACTAAGATAAGCGACCCAAGTGGCCGACACAAACATCTGGCCCATCTAGGAGTGGCACTGCAGTGTCAGACAGGATGGCCCTTCAAAAAAATTGTCCCCAAACAGCACATGATGCAAAGAAAAAAAGAGGCGCAATGAGGTAGCTGTGTGACTAAGCTAAGCGACCCAAGTGGCCGACACAAACACCTGGCCCATCTAGGAGTGGCACTGCAGTGTCAGACAGGATGGCACTTCAAAAAAATACTCCCCAAACAGCACATGATGCAAAGAAAAAAAGAGGCGTACCAAGGTCGCTGTGTGACTAAGCTAAGCGACACAAGTGGCCGACACAAACACCTGGCCCATCTAGGAGTGGCACTGCAGTGTCACGCAGGATGGCCCTTCAAAAAAATACTCCCCAAACAGCACATGATGCAAAGAAAAAAAGAGGCGCACCAAGGTCGCTGTGTGACTAAGCTAAGCGACCCAAGTGGCCGACACAAACACCTGGCCTATCTAGGAGTGGCACTGCAGTGTCAGACAGGATGGCACTTCAAAAAAATACTCCCCAAACAGCACATGATGCAAAGAAAAATGAAATAAAAAAGAGGTGCAAGATGGAATTGTCCTTGGGCCCTCCCACCCACCCTTATGTTGTATAAACAGGACATGCACACTTTAACGAACCCATCATTTCAGTGACAGGGTCTGCCACACGACTGTGACTGAAATGACTGGTTGGTTTGGGCCCCCACCAAAACAGAAGCAATCAATCTCTCCTTGCACAAACTGGCTCTACAGAGGCAAGATGTCCACCTCCTCCTCATCGTCCGATTCATCACCCCTTTCACTGTGTACATCCCCCTCCTCACAGATTATTAATTCGTCCCCACTGGAATCCACCATCTCAGGTCCCCGTGTACTTTCTGGAGGCAATTGCTGCTGGTGAATGTCTCCACGGAGGAGTTGATTATAATTCATTTTAATGAACATCATCTTCTCCACATTTTCTGGAAGTAACCTCGTACGCCGATTGCTGACAAGGTGAGCGGCTGCACTAAACACTCTTTCGGAGTACACACTGGAGGGAGGGCAACTTAGGTAGAATAAAGCCAGTTTCTGCAAGGGCCTCCAAATTGCCTCTTTTTCCTGCCAGTATACGTACGGACTGTCTGACGTGCCTACTTGGATGCGGTCACTCATATAATCCTCCACCATTCTTTCAATGGTGAGAGAATCATATGCAGTGACAGTAGACGACATGTCAGTAATCGTTGGCAGGTCCTTCAGTCCGGACCAGATGTCAGCACTCGCTCCAGACTGCCCTGCATCACCGCCAGCGGGTGGGCTCGGAATTCTTAGCCTTTTCCTCGCACCCCCAGTTGCGGGAGAATGTGAAGGAGGAGCTGTTGACGGGTCACGTTCCGCTTGACTTGACAATTTTTTTCACCAGCAGGTCTTTGAACCCCTGCAGACTTGTGTCTGCCGGAAAGAGAGATACAACGTAGGTTTTAAATCTAGGATCGAGCACGGTGGCCAAAATGTAGTGCTCTGATTTCAACAGATTGACCACCCGTGAATCCTGGTTAAGCGAATGAAGGGCTCCATCCACAAGTCCCACATGCCTAGCGGAATCGGTCTGTTTTAGCTCCTCCTTCAATGTCTCCAGCTTCTTCTGCAAAAGCCTGATGAGGGGAATGACCTGACTCAGGCTGGCAGTGTCTGAACTGACTTCACGTGTGGCAAGTTCAAAGGGTTGCAGAACCTTGCACAACATTGAAATCATTCTCCACTGCGCTTGAGACAGGTGCATTCCACCTCCTTTGCCTATATCGTGGCCAGATGTATAGGCTTAAATGGCCTTTTGCTGCTCCTCCATCCTCTGAAGCATATAGAGGGTTGAATTCCACCTCGTTACCACCTCCTGCTTCAGATGATGGCAGGGCAGGTTCAGGTATTTTTGGTGGTGCTCCAGTCTTCTGTACGCGGTGCCTGAATGCCGAAAGTGGCCCGCAATTCTTCGGGCCACCGACAGCATCTCTTGCATGCCCCTGTCGTTTTTTTAATAATTCTGCACCACCAAATTCAAGGTATGTGCAAAACATGGGACGTGCAGGAATTTGCCCAGATGTAATGCACGCACAATATTGCTGGCGTTCTCCGATGTCACAAATCCCCAGGAGAGTCCAATTGGGGTAAGCTATTCTGCAATGATCTTCCTCAGTTGCCGTAAGAGGTTTTCAGCTGTGTGCGTATTCTGGAAAGCGGTGATACAAAGCGTAGCCTGCCTAGGAACGATTTGGCGTTTGCGAGATGCTGCTACTGGTGCCGCCGCTGCTGTTCTTGCAGCGGGAGGCAATACATCTACCCAGTGGGCTGTGACAGTCATATAGTCCTGAGTCTGCCCTGCTCCACTTGTCCACATGTCTGTGGTTAAGTGGACATTGGGTACAACTGCATTTTTTAGGACACTGGTGAGTCTTTTTCTGAGGTCTGTGTACATTTTCGGTATCGCCTGCCTAGAGAAATGGAACCTAGATGGTATTTGGTACCGGAGACACAGTACCTCAATCAAGTCTATAGTTGGCTCTGAATAAACGATGGATACCGGAACCACGTTTCTCACCGCCCAGGCTGCCAAGGCCTCAGTTATCCGCTTTGCAGCAGGATGACTGCTGTGATATTTCATCTTCCTCGCAAAGGACTGTTGGACAGTCAATTGCTTACTGGAAGTAGTACAAGTGGTCTTCCGACTTCCCCTCTGGGATGACGATCGACTCCCAGCAGCAACAACAGCAGCGCCAGCAGCAGTAGGCGTTACACTCAAGGATGCATCGGAGGAATCCCAGGCAGGAGAGGACTTGTCAGACTTGCCAGTGACATGGCCTGCAGGACTATTGGCTTTCCTGGGTAAGGAGGAAATTGACACTGAGGGAGTTGGTGGTGTGGTTTGCAGGAGCTTGGTTACAAGAGGAAGGGATTTACTGGTCAGTGGACTGCTTCCGCTGTCGCCCAAAGTTTTTGAACTTGTCACTGTCTTATGATGAATGCGCTGCAGGTGACGTATAAGGGAGGATGTTCCGAGGTGGTTAACGTCCTTACCCCTACTTATTACAGCTTGACAAAGGCAGCACACGGCTTGACACCTGTTGTCCGCATTTGTGTTGAAATAATTCCACAACGAAGAGCTGATTTTTTTTTGTATTTTGACCAGGCATGTCAATGGCCATATTCCTCCCACGGACAACAGGCGTCTCCCCGGGTGCCTGACTTAAACAAACCACCTCACCATCAGAATCCTCCTTGTCAATTTCCTCCCCAGCGCCAGCAACACCCATATCCTCATCCTGGTGTACTGCAACACTGACATCTTCAATTTGACTATCAGGAACTGGACTGCGGGTGCTCCTTCCAGCACTTGCAGGGGGCGTGCAAATGGTGGAAGGCGCAAGCTCTTCCCGTCCAGTGTTGGGAAGGTCAGGCATCGCAACCGACACAATTGGACTCTCCTTGGGGATTTGTGATTTCGAAGAACGCACAGTTCTTTGCTGTGCTTTTGCCAGCTTAAGTCTTTTCTTTTTTCTAGCGAGAGGATGAGTGCTTCCATCCTCATGTGAAGCTGAACCACTAGCCATGAACATAGGCCTGGGCCTTAGCCGTTCCTTGCCACTCCGTGTCGTAAATGGCATATTGGCAAGTTTACGCTTCTCCTCAGACGCTTTTAATTTTGATTTTTGGGTCATTTTACTGATCTTTTGTGTTTTGGATTTTACATGCTCTGTACTATGACATTGGGCATCGGCCTTGGCAGACGACGTTGATGGCATTTCATCGTCTCGGCCATGACTAGTGGCAGCAGCTTCAGCACGAGGTGGAAGTGGATCTTGATCTTTCCCTATTTTTTTAACCTCCACATTTTTGTTCTCCATATTTTAATGCGCACAACTAAAAGGCACCACAGGTATACAATGTAGATGGATGGATAGTATACTTATTATTATTAATGGATGACGAGTGACTGACGACACAGAGGTAGGTACAGCAGTGGCCTACCGTACTGCTATATACAGTATAATAAATGGACCTTGTGGACACTGTCAGCAAACTGCTAAACTAGTATAAAGAAAAAAAGCCTCCACAGGTATACAATGTAGATGGATGGATAGTATACTTATGGACGACAAGTGACGACACAGAGGTAGGTACAGCAGTGGCCTACCGTACTGCTATATACAGTATAATAAATGGACCTGGTGGACACTGTCAGCAGACTGCTAAACTAGTACTACTAGTATTAAAAAAAAAGCCACCACAGGTATACAATGTAGATGGATGGATAGTATACTTATGGACGAGTGACTGACGACACAGAGGTAGGTACAGCAGTGGCCTACCTTACTGCTATATACAGTATAATGGACCTGGTGGACACTGTCAGCAGACTGCTAAACTAGTACTACTAGTATAAAAAAAAAGCCACCACAGGTATACAATGTAGATGGATGGTAGTATACTTATGGACGATGAGTGACGACACAGAGGTAGGTACAGCAGTGGCCTACCGTACTGCTATATACAGTATAATGGACCTGGTGGACACTGTCAGCAGACTGCTAAACTAGTACTACTAGTATAAAAAAAAGCCACCACAGGTATACAATGTAGATGGATGGTAGTATACTTATGGACGACGAGTGACAACACAGAGGTAGGTACAGCAGTGGCCTACCGTACTGCTATATACAGTATAATAAATGGACCTGGTGGACACTGTCAGCAGACTGCTAAACTAGTACTACTAGTATAAACAAAAAGCCACCACAGGTATACAATGTAGATGGATGGATAGTATACTTATGGACGAGTGACTGACGACACAGAGGTAGGTACAGCAGTGGCCTACCGTACTGCTATATACAGTATAATGGACCTGGTGGACACTGTCAGCAGACTGCTAAACTAGTACTACTAGTATAAAGAAAAAAAGCCACCACAGGTATACAATGTAGATGGATGGATAGTATACTTATGGACGACGAGCGATGACACAGAGGTAGGTACAGCAGTGGCCTACCGTACTGCTATATACAGTATAATAAATGGACCTGGTGGACACTGTCAGCAAACTGCTAAACTAGTATAAAGAAAAAAAGTCACCACAGGTATACAATGTAGATGGATGGATAGTATACTTATGGACGACGAGTGACGACACAGAGGTAGGTACAGCAGTGGCCTACCGTACTGCTATATACAGTATAATGGACCTGGTGGACACTGTCAGCAGACTGCTAAACTAGTACTACTAGTATAAAAAAAAAGCCACCACAGGTATACAATGTAGATGGATGGATAGTATACTTATGGACGACGAGTGACAACACAGAGGTAGGTACAGCAGTGGCCTACCGTACTGCTATATACAGTATAATGGACCTGGTGGACACTGTCAGCAGACTGCTAAACTAGTACTGCTAGTATAAAGAAAAAAAGCCACCACAGGTATACAATGTAGATGGATGGATAGTATACTTATGGACGACGAGTGACGACACAGAGGTAGGTACAGCAGTGGCCTACCATACTGCTATATACAGTATAATGGACCTGGTGGACACTGTCAGAAGACTGCTAAACTAGTACTACTAGTATAAAAAAAAAGCCACCACAGGTATACAATGTAGATGGATGGTAGTATACTTATGGACGATGAGTGACGACACAGAGGTAGGTACAGCAGTGGCCTACCGTACTGCTATATACAGTATAATGGACCTGGTGGACACTGTCAGCAGACTGCTAAACTAGTACTACTAGTATAAAAATAAAGCCACCACAGGTATACAATGTAGATGGATGGTAGTATACTTATGGACGACGAGTAACAACACAGAGGTAGGTACAGCAGTGGCCTACCGTACTGCTATATACAGTATAATAAATGGACCTGGTGGACACTGTCAGCAGACTGCTAAACTAGTACTACTAGTATAAACAAAAAGCCACCACAGGTATACAATGTAGATGGATAGATAGTATACTTATGGACGAGTGACTGACGACACAGAGGTAGGTACAGCAGTGGCCTACCGTACTGCTATATACAGTATAATGGACCTGGTGGACACTGTCAGCAGACTGCTAAACTAGTACTACTAGTATAAAGAAAAAAAGCCACCACAGGTATACAATGTAGATGGATGGATAGTATACTTATGGACGATGAGTGATGACACAGAGGTAGGTACAGCAGTGGCCTACCGTACTGCTATATACAGTATAATAAATGGACCTGGTGGACACTGTCAGCAAACTGCTAAACTAGTATAAAGAAAAAAGTCACCACAGGTATACAATGTAGATGGATGGATAGTATACTTATGGACGACGAGTGACGACACAGAGGTAGGTACAGCAGTGGCCTACCGTACTGCTATCTACAGTATAATGGACCTGGTGGACACTGTCAGAAGACTGCTAAACTAGTACTACTAGTATAAAAAAAAAGCCACCACAGGTATACAATGTAGATGGATGGTAGTATACTTATGGACGACGAGTGACGACACAGAGGTAGGTACAGCAGTGGCCTACCGTACTGCTATATACAGTATAATGGACCTGGTGGACACTGTCAGCAGACTGCTAAACTAGTACTACTAGTATAAAAAAAAAAGCCACCACAGGTATACAATGTAGATGGATGGTAGTATACTTATGGACGACGAGTGACGACACAGAGGTAGGTACAGCAGTGGCCTACCGTACTGCTATATACAGTATGATGGACCTGGTGGACACTGTCAGCAGACTGCTAAACTAGTACTACTAGTATAAAAAAAAGCCACCACAGGTATACAATGTAGATGGATGGATAGTATACTTATGGACGACGAGTGACGACACAGAGGTAGGTACAGTAGTGGCCTACCGTACTGCTATATACAGTTTAATAAATGGACCTGGTGGACACTGTCAGCAAACTGCTAAACTAGTATAAAGAAAAAAAGCCACCACAGGTATACAATGTAGATGGATGGATAGTATACTTATTATTATTAATGGATGACGAGTGACTGCTGACACAGAGGTAGGTACAGCAGTGGCCTACCGTACTGCTATATACAGTATAATGGACCTGGTGGACACTGTCAGCAAACTGCTAAACTAGTATAAAGAAAAAAAGCCACCACAGGTATACAATGTAGATGGATGGATAGTATACTTATGGACGACGAGTGACGACACAGAGGTAGGTACAGCAGTGGCCTACCGTACTGCTATATGCAGTATAATGGACCTGGTGGACAATGTCAGCAGACTGCTAAACTAGTACTACTAGTATAAAGAAAAAAAGCCACCACAGGTATACAATGTAGATGGATGGATAGTATACTTATGGACGACGAGTGACGACACAGAGGTAGGTACAGCAGTGGCCTACCGTACTGCTATATACAGTATATGGACCTGGTGGACACTGTCAGCAGACTGCTAAACTAGTACTACTAGAATAAAGAAAAAAAGCCACCACAGGTATACAATGTAGATGGATGGATAGTATACTTATGGACGACGAGTGACGACACAGAGGTAGGTACAGCAGTGGCCTACCGTACTGCTATATACAGTATAATAAATGGACCTGGTGGACACTGTCAGCAAACTGCTAAACTAGTATAAAGAAAAAAAGCCACCACAGGTATACAATGTAGATGGATGGATAGTATACTTATTATTATTAATGGATGACAAGTGACTGACGACACAGAGGTAGGTACAGCAGTGGCCTACCGTCAGGGCCGTTTCTAGACAATTTGGCTCCCAGTGCGAGATTTAAAAATGTGCCCCCCCCCCCATTGCTCTAAAAAAAAAATGTGTGCCCCCCCCCCCCATATAGCCATAAAAAGAAAAAGCATTTTAATCAGGCCACACACCCTTGTCGGGAGCGCGCGCCTAAGGCGCACGCTCCCGACAAGGGTGTGTGGCCTGATTAAAATGGGCGTGGTCTCATTAAAGTGGGCATGGCCTCATCTGATATCATCACACCCACCACAGGGGGGGAAAAATAAAAAAGTCCCCTTTTTACACATTACAGCAGGCAAGTGTCCCCATATTACACAGCGCGGCAGGCAGGTGTCCCCATTTTACACAGCGCGGCAGGCAGGTGTCCCCATTTTACACAGTACGGAAGGCAGGTATCCCCATTTTACACAGTACGGTAGGCAGGTATCCCCATTTTACACAGCACGCAGGCAGGTGCCCCCATTTTATAAAGTGCAGCAGGCAGGTATCCCCATTTTACACAGTGCGGCAGGCAGGTATCCCCATTTTACACAGCACGGCAGGCATCCCCAGTTTACACAGCACGGCAGGCAGATATCCCCATTTTACACAGCACGGCAGGCAGATATCCCCATTTTACACAGCACGGCAGGCAGATATCCCCATTTTACACAGCACGGCAGGCAGATATCCCCATTTTACACAGCACGGCAGGCAGGTATAACCATTTTACACAGCGCGGCAGGCAGATATCCCCATTTTACACAGTACGCAGACAGATGCCCCCATATTACACAGTACGCAGGCAGATGCCCCCATATTACACAGTACGCAGGCAGGTGCCCCCATATTACACCGTACGCAGGCAGATGCCCCCATATTACACCGTACGCAGGCAGATGCCCCCATATTACACAGTACGCAGGCAGATGCCCCCATATTACACAGTACGCAGGCAGATGCCCCCATATTACACAGTACGCAGGCAGGTGCCCCCATATTACACAGTACGCAGGCAGATGCCCCCATATTACACAGTACGCAGGCAGATGCCCCCATATTACACAGTACGCAGGCAGGTGCCCCCATATTACACAGTACGCAGGCACATGCCCCCATATTACACAGTACGCAGGCACATGCCCCCATATTACACAGTACGCAGGCAGATGCCCCCATATTACACAGTACGCAGGCAGATGCCCCCATATTACACAGTACGCAGGCAGGTGCCCCCATATTACACAGTACGCAGGCACATGCCCCCATATTACACAGTACGCAGGCACATGCCCCCATATTACACAGTACGCAGGCAGATGCCCCCATATTACACAGTACGCAGGCAGATGCCCCCATATTACACAATACGCAGGCAGATGCCCCCATATTACACAGTACGCAGGTGCCCCAATATTACACAGTACGCAGGCAGATGCCCCCATATTACACAGTACGCAGGCAGATGCCCCCATATTACACAGTACGCAGGCAGATGCCCCCATATTACACAGTACGCAGGCAGGTGCCCCCATATTACACAGTACGCAGGCAGATGCCCCCATATTACACAGTACGCAGGCAGATGCCCCCATATTACACAGTACGCAGGCAGGTGCCCCCATATTACACAGTACGCAGGCAGGTGCCCCCATATTACACAGTACGCAGGCAGGTGCCCCCATATTACACAGTACGCAGGCAGGTGCCCCCATTTTACACAGTGCGGCAGGCAGGTATCCCCATAGGCAGGTGTCCCCATTTTACACAGTGCGGCAGCGGCAGGCAGGTTTCAAGTTGAGGGGAAGGAAGGGGGAGAGGGGGGGAGAGAGAGAGAGAGAGAGAGAATACTTACGTCTTGCCGCTCTTCGGTCCCGCCGCCTCACGTTCCTCGCGCCGGCCACCTCCTCCTTCATGCTTATCTCCTTCTCGCCTCTCCCGAGCGCTCCTGCTCGGGGGGCGGAGCTTCGCGGAATGACGCGTTTGCGTCGTGACGTCACAACGCAACGCGTCATTCCGCGAAACTCCGCCCCCGAGCAGGAGCGCTCGGGAGAGGCGAGAAGGAGTAACAAAGTGCCGCGGCGGGCGCCCCGTGCGGTTGCACGGCTCGCCCGCCGCTAGAAAAAGGCACTGCCTACCGTACTGCTATATACAGTATAATGGACCTGGTGGACACTGTCAGCAGACTGCTAAACTAGTATAAAAAAAAGCCACCACAGGAGTGTTTTTCAGGCAGACAAACGTATACTGGTGGTCACTGTCAGCAAAACTGTGCACTGTACTCCTGCTATAGCTGCTCCCCAGTTCCCACAATTAAGCAGTGTGAGCACTCAGCACAGATATATCATGCAGCACACTGAGCACAGATATGGTATGGAGCGTTTTTTTCAGGCAGAGAACGGATAAAAAAAAACTGGTGGTCACTATCAGCAAAACTCTGCACTCTACTCAGAGTCCTAACAGCTGCTCCCCAATCCTCCCCACAATTAGTAATAAAACAAGCAATCAACTGTCTCTTCTACAATTATAAACGGAGAGGACGCCAGCCACGTCCTCTCCCTATCAATCTCAATGCACGTGTGAAAATGGCGGCGACGCGCGGCTGCTTATATAGAATCCGAATCTCGCGAGAATCCGACAGCGGGATGATGACGTTCGGGCACGCTCGGGTTAGCCGAGCAAGGCGGGAGTATCCGAGTCTGCTCGGACCCGTGTAAAAAAAGGTAAAGCTCGGGTGGGTTCGGTTTCTCGGAAACCAAACCCGCTCATCACTAGTCTGAATAGGATCCGTTGCGATGCAACCATTTCCCGTTCACTGTGTGTGTACGGGCGGCGCTTGAAGGAGGGTCGCACCCTGGGACCTCCAGTGTCAGGCTTCCGGGTGCGGTGTGAAAGGGGTATCAGAGACTCAGTCGCACACAGATATACAAGTGTTGCATATCAAATTAATGAGCACATTCTCCTGGTGCGTCCTAATCATACTGTGTTGTGACTAAGATGATTTTTTTCGGAAAAATAGACTCCCGGCACTAGAAGATTCTCAAGCCAACTAGCGTGCCAAGAGGGGCTGTTTGGCGTAACTGCAGCAAAAATGTATGAGGACATATCTGTAGTTTTAAAATATTCCCTACCGATACCTTTGGGTTTTTAATCATTATACATCCCTCCCTCCATTCCACAAATGTTTTAATATATGCCACTTGCTTCATGCTACCTATATCTTGTAATGCAAAACTACAAAGCTTAATTAATAGTGATGTGCACCGGACATTTTTCGGGTTTTGTGTTTTGGTTTTGGATTCGGTTCCGCGGCCGTGTTTTGGATTCGGACGCGTTTTGGCAAAACCTCACCGAAAATTTTTTGTCGGATTCGGGTGTGTTTTGGATTCGGGTGTTTTTTTCAAAAAACCCTAAAAAACAGCTTAAAACATAGAATTTGGGGGTCATTTTGATCCCATAGTATTATTAACCTCAATTACCATAATTTCCACTCATTTCCAGTCTATTCTGAACACCTCACACCTCACAATATTATTTTTAGTCCTACAATTTGCACCGAGGTCGCTGGATGGCTAAGCTAAGCGACACAAGTGGCCAACACAAACACCTGGCCCATCTAGGAGTGGCACTGCAGTGTCAGGCAGGATGGCACTTCAAAAAAATTGTCCCCATACAGCACATGATGCAAAGAAAAAAAGAGGCACACCAAGGTCGCTGTGTGACTAAGCTAAGCGACACAAGTGGCTGACACAAACACCTGGCCCATCTAGGAGTGGCACTGCAGTGTCAAGACAGGATGGCACTTCAAAAAAATTGTCCCCAAACAGCACATGATGCAAAGAAAAAAAGAGGCGCACCAAGGTCGCTGTGTGACTAAGCTAAGCGACACAAGTGGCCGACACAAACACCTGGCCCATCTAGGAGTGGCACTGCAGTGTCAAGACAGGATGGCACTTCAAAAAAATTGTCCCCAAACAGCACATGATGCAAAGAAAAAAAGAGGCGCACCAAGGTCGCTGTATGACTAAGCTAAGCAACACAAGTGGCCGACACAAACACCTGGCCCATCTAGGAGTGGCACTGCCGTGTCAAGACAGGATGGCACTTCAAAAAAATTGTCCCCAAACAGCACATGATGCAAAGAAAAAAAGAGGCGCACCAAGGTCGCTGTGTGACTAAGCTAAGCAACACAAGTGGCCGACACAAACACCTGGCCCATCTAGGAGTGGCACTGCAGTGTCAAGACAGGATGGCACTTCAAAAAAATTGTCCCCAAACAGCACATGATGCAAAGAAAAAAAGAGGCGCACCAGAGGTATAGAATGTAGATGGATAGTATACTTAATGACGACACAGAGGTAGGCACAGCAGTGGCCTTCCGTATCGTACTGCTATATATAGTATACTGGTGGTCACTGTGTCAGCAAACTGCAAAACTAAAATGCACCACAGGTATAGAATGTAGATGGATAGTATACTTAATGACGACACAGAGGTAGGCACAGCAGTGGCCTTCCGTATCGTACTGCTATATATAGTATACTGGTGGTCACTGTGTCAGCAAACTGCAAAACTAAAATGCACCACAGGTATAGAATGTAGATGGATAGTATACTTAATGATGACACAGAGGTAGGCACAGCAGTGGCCTTCCGTATCGTACTGCTATATATAGTATACTGGTGGTCACTGTGTCAGCAAACTGCAAAACTAAAATGCACCACAGGTATAGAATGTAGATGGATAGTATACTTAATGACGACACAGAGGTAGGCACAGCAGTGGCCTTCCGTATCGTACTGCTATATATAGTATACTGGTGGTCACTGTGTCAGCAAACTGCAAAACTAAAATGCACCACAGGTATAAAATGTAGATGGATAGTATACTTAATGATGACACAGAGGTAGGCACAGCAGTGGCCTTCCGTATCGTACTGCTATATATAGTATACTGGTGGTCACTGTGTCAGCAAACTGAAAAACTAAAATGCACCACAGGTATAGAATGTAGATGGATAGTATACTTAATGACGACACAGAGGTAGGCACAGCAGTGGCCTTCCGTATCGTACTGCTATATATAGTATACTGGTGGTCACTGGTCAGCAAAACTCTGCACTGTACTCCTCCTATATAATATTAATTATACTGGTGGTCCCCAGTCCCCACAATAAAGCAGCACACTGAGCACAGATATGGAGTGTTTTTCAGGCAGACAACGTATACTGGTGGTCACTGTCAGCAAAACTCTGCACTGTACTCCTGCTATATAATACAGCTGCTCCCCAGTCCCCACAATTAAGCAGTGTGAGCACAGATATATTATGCAGCACACTGAGCACAGATATGGTATGGAGCGTTTTTTTCAGGCAGAGAACGGATAAAACTGGTGGTCACTTATCAGCAAAACTCTGCACTGTACTCCTCCTTACAGCTGCTCCCCAGTCCTCCCCACAATTAAGCAATAAAGCAATCAAGTTCAACAATAAACGGAGAGGACGCCAGCCACGTCCTCTCCCTATCATCTCCAATGCACGAGTGAAAATGGCGGCGACGCGCGGCTGCTTATATAGAATCCGAATCTCGCGAGAATCCGACAGCGGGATGATGACGTTCGGGCGCGCTCGGGTTAGCCGAGCAAGGCGGGAAGGTTCGAACCTGCCTCGGACCCGTGTAAAATGGGTGAAGTTCGGGGGGGTTCGGTTTCCGAGAAACCGAACCCGCTCATCACTATTAATTAACAAATGAACTTAATTGGAATATGCTGGAAGAACCTCAACTCAAAGTTGATGTAAATTTTGTCCATTATGTACTTGCAACTCCAAGTGTAATGATAAGCAAAATTAGAGCACCTGACTCCAAATTACGTAATCTCCACTCTCCAACTATTGCGTAACGCCAACTCCCGGCATGCCTAAATCTGGTCAATGTGATCCCAGAAGCCGAAGCTCTATTCCGGCATCCAGAATAAAAAGATTTCAGATTCACTTTGCCTGTAGATGTTGTTCAGTGCTGATTAATGCTAATGGAATTTGCAGCCTTATCATCATGCAAAGCACAAAACTGAGTTCAATAGATTTGTTCTTACGCGTCTGTAGATTTTCAATGGCATATTCTGAGATTCTTTTATTTATTTACTTTCTTCTAGGGCTATTTTGGTTCTTCCGGTCCCCTGTATGCCAAGGTCATTCAAGAAAACAAACAGCGTAGCTCACGCTGTGATTGATAAAATATTTAGCAGAGAAGATCTTTGCTGTTGTATTCAATTCAAAAGTGAACTCTTAATTTGTGCCAGGCCCACAGGCCCTGCATTTCCAGCATTAATAAGAGCCATGTGCTTTGACTGCCTGTAATGATCCGGTGTTTTGTTCAGAGCTTGAACGCACTGGGAAAGAATAAAGGTTTGTACCATGGAAACTAGATCAAGTAATGACTGGATAAATGTGATGTAACCTTATTGTGCTGAAACCAACACTGTTCCTTTATTCTTTCCCATAAAGGAGGATATTGCATGAAACAAATTAATTGAGATGAATTTGACGCCCGCAATACAGTCTTTAGTCATCAGTACATTAAATATGCCACTTTTTTTTGTCTATGTTCTCTTTATGCGGCTGGTTGTTTCCTTATTTCCTCTAGACCTGGTCACGCATGTACTGTATGTGGGTGCGAAATTGGGCAGAATCCAGACAATGAGGTTGGTTGGCCCCATAGCAAATTGGCGTGTTAGTGCTGATGGCACTATGATGAGCACACACCAGGGACGTGAGGTGAGGTAAATGGCTCAGGATGCACTGGCTTGTACCAGAGCCAGATTTACACACAATATACAGGTATGAGCAAAAGGGTTCATGTGGGCATTATACACAGCTGCAGCAAGTATATATTGATGGACTTTGGTGAGTTTTGATCAGAGATGTGTGGAAAAGAAAAGGTGCCTTATCTGCCATATACTTTTTGCTCCTGACTTTTGCTTATAAAAATGATTAGAATAATAAAAAGAAGATATATAATATATTCTTTGTATTTTTCATATACTTTATATTAGTGATGAGCGGGTTCGGTTTCTCGGAAACCGAACCCCCCCGAACTTCACCCTTTTTACACGGGTCCGAGCCATACTCGGATTCTCCCGTATGGCTCAGTTAACCCGAGCGCGCCCGAACGTCATCATCCCGCTGTCGGATTCTCGCGAGATTCGGATTCTATATAAGCAGCCGCGCGTCGCCGCCATTTTCACTCGTGCATTGGAAATGTTAGGGAGAGGACGTGGCTGGCGTCCTCTCCGTTATTGTTGAACTTGATTGTGCACTGTTGCTTAATTGTAGGGAGGGCTGGGGAGCAGCTGTATAATATACATACCTCCCAACTGTCCCGATTTTCGCGGGACAGTCCCGTTTTTTGGGGACTGTCCCGCTGTCCCACCCGCAGGCGGCAGTGTCCCGCGGTGGGGGCAGTTGGGAGACTCCGTCTCTCGCTGCCCTGCTTAGCAGAGCAGCGGTGAATAGACGCTGTGCGCATGTGCACAGCGTCTATTCAGTGGAGTCAGAGGGAGAAGGAGCATGCCAGCGGCTCACAGAGCGCTGGGCATGCCCCCTCAATGATGAAAATGGGGGCGTGACTCGTAGACCACGCCCCATTTTCGGGAGCGCAAGACCACGCCCCTTTTCGCTGGCCACGCCCCCTTTCTGGGAGCGTGAAACCACGCCCCTTTCCCATAGGTCACGCCCCTTTTGCTGTGTGACTAAGCTAAGCGACACACGTGTCCGACACAAACACCTGGCCCATCTAGGAGTGGCTGCAGTGTCAGACAGGATGGCACTTCAAAAAATAGTCCCCAAACAGCACATGATGCAAAGAAAAAAAGAGGTGCAATTAGGTAGCTGTGTGACTAACCTAAGCGACACAAGTGGCCGACACAAACGCCTGGCCCATCTAGGAGTGGCACTGCAGTGTCAGACAGGATGGCACTTCAAAAAATAGTCCCCAAACAGCACATGATGCAAAGAAAAAAAGAGGTGCACCAAGGTCGCTGGATGGCTAAGCTAAGCGACCCAAGTGGCCGACAGAAACACCTGGCCCATCTAGGAGTGGCACTGCAGTGCCAGACAGGATGGCACTTAAAAAAATAGTCCCCAAACAGCACATGATGCAAAGAAAAAAAGAGGTGCACCAAGGTCGCTGGATGGCTAAGCTAAGCAACCCAAGTGGCCGACACAAACACCTGGCCCATCTAGGAGTGGCACTACAGTTTTCTAGCGAGAGGATGAGTGCTTCCATTCTCATGTGAATCTGAACCACTAGCCATGAACATAGGCCAGGACCTTAGCCGTTCCTTGCCACTCCGTGTCGTAAATGGCATATTGGTGTTAGGCGCCGCGGTCCGAGACTTCCGCCCGGCCCGGCGCCTATCAACTAGGGACGCCTAGCGTGCTGAGCCGCCGGGTCCCTAGCAACGCTAGGACGCCGTGTGCGCTGAGCCGCCGGCGAGCCGCCGGGACCCTAGCAACGGGGACGCCACGGGCGGACCGCGTTCCCCGTTGCAGGGATGATTACTGAACTAGACACACATGTCTTCTGGTCGTGCAGCATGGCAGCTGCACGACATTCATGGTAATTAGGTTCTGTACTCTGATTGGGGGATTCACTGCTTAAAGCCTTCTCAGTGCCTCACACAGACGCCGGTTATAGCTTCCTGCATGCTGTTCATGTTTGCTGATCTGTTCCTGGTCTGCTGTGTCCGGTCGTTCCTGTCCTCAGAGTTCCCGAGTTTTGGTGTCTGTCATCTCATCCCAAGGAGTTCTTCTGGTCCTCATTTACCTGCAACAGTCGTTTGAGGATCTCATTTGGTTTCGTGAGTGGCGGCTCTGGCGTGTGCTGCGGCCTAGGCCGCTTAATTTTGTATTCTGGTTTTGGAGCATTTGCGGAGGTTTCCGCTCCCACAGTCCTCTCCGGAACTCGGCGGTGCCGTGTAGGAGAGTGGACAAGTGGGTATTTTGGTTGTCCTTTTACCTGGCGGTAATCCGCGCATACTTGGTTTTAGGTTAGTTATTAGCCCCTGGCCTTGTTGTTCAGTTAGAGGGCCCCTTGTCATCACCCTGTCTCGGTTCTCTCTTTGTCTCCCATTAAGACCTGAGGGGGCATCGGAGTTGGGCAGACGTAATCCGACCTTCAAACGCAGCTGCCATGGGCTCAAGCAACCATAGTCTCGCAAGAGAGTTCTGACAGCACCGGCGAGACAACAGAGATAGGGTGCCAGGGGCTATTCCTGTTCCTACCCCTTTTCCCAGCATTACGTTCTGGTACTCAGGTCCTTTGCTATAAGATCTCCCCAGACCTGAGTACTGGAATCATAACATTTGGCAAGTTTACGCTTCTCATCAGACGCTTTTAATTTTGATTTTTGGGTCATTTTACTGAACTTTTGTAGTATACTTGACGACACAGAGGTAGAGCAGTGGACTACTGTACCGTACTGCTATATATTATATACTGGTGGTCAGCAAAATTATGCACTGTCCTCCTACTAATACTGCGCAAAACTTAAATGCACCACAGGTATGGATGGATAGTATACTTGACGACACAGAGGTAGGTAGAGCAGTGGACTACTGTACCGTACTGCTATATATTATATACTGGTGGTCAGCAAAATTATGCACTGTCCTCCTACTATATATATACTGTGCAAAACTTAAATGCTCCACAGGTATGCATGGATAGTATACTTGACGACACAGAGGTAGGTAGAGCAGTGGACTACTGTACCGTACTGCTATCTCCTATATATTAGCCCAGATCTGTGACCTTGTGCTTCATTTGCTAACACTGGGCGGAGTCACAACACTGGGCGGAGTTAGTCAAATGAGTCACAGATCTGGGCAAATCCATAGGAGCAGAAGGGGTGTATACCTTCCAACTTTCTTCAGACAGACAGGGGTGCAGCATACCTCCCAGCTTTATTCAGGCAGGAGGGACACACGCTGCAAAAAGGGGGCGTGACCATTGGGAAAGGGGGCGTGGCTTTGCGGAGGATACACGATCATGAGCTACGCCCCTTTTTCATCAGTGAGGGGGCATGCCCAGCGCTCTGTGAGCTGCTGGCATGCCCCAAGGGGCGGATTATGAGTCCGGGGGGCCTAGGGCACTTGAGACAGGGGAGCCCTATCTCATTGCTGTGCCTGCTGCGGGTTCGGGGGCGTGGCCTAACCGCGGAACCCGTGGTCACGCCCCCTTATGCAAATTCCAGGAATTGGTGTTTTTTTTTATTTTGATTTTGGCCCCTAAACTAGGGGTAAATCCAGAGGGGGTGGTCGCTCCGCCCTACACACCCACACAGGCAAAAGAAGCGGGGGCGGGGCTAAAATGACGCGATTTGCGTCATTTTAACCCCTTCTCCACCCGACAGACATGGGAGGTTATCTCTCCATCCTGCTCGCATCACTAGGGTGCGAGCAGGATGCGGGAGACCTGCCCACTCTTCCGGGGATGCGGGGGGCTACCCCAAAAAACGGGAGCCTCCCGCAGCTTCCGGGAGTGTAGGTAAGTATGCCACAGACCTGCCAACACGCAGCAGCATGTGCTTACTGTAGCACAATTCTGCTGCTGTTGCTGGCAGGACGGGGGAGCTTCAGAGCTGGGACAGAGCTACTCCAGCCGGGGGGCCGCCTAAAACTGTGGGGCCCGTGGTACGCACCCCCCCTTAATCCGGCTCTGCTGCCAGACCCCCCTTAATCCGTACCCCCTGATGCCCCCTCTCCCACTGTCTCCACTAAATAGACACTGTGTGCATGCGCACAGCGTCTATTCACCGCTGCCCTGCTAAACAGAGCAGCGAGTATAGGAGCTTCCCAACTGCCCCCCCCCCACGCGGGACACTGCGGCCTGCGGGTGGGACAGCGGGACAGACCCCAAAAAATGGGACTGTCCCGCAAAAATCGGGACAGTTGGAGGTATGGGGGTGTGTGAGGGGTATGACGTACAGGCTGACAGGCACCGGCTCACTGTGTGCTTGACCACCCACATCACCATACTCAGCAGGGGCTCTCTGGCGCGGAGGAGCGTCACTTTCTGGCACACTCCATGCTTCTTAGCTGCAGTTTTGTGGGGCACCTGCCGCTGTGCAGGTTCCGTATTGCCTCTGTTATCTCCAGCCCCGGCAACCCCACCGCTAGCTGCAGCGCTGCTGCCCGCAGTGAGGTGCGCCCAGCTCCTTCACACACTTTAGCCGACGGGCAGCGCTGCAGAAGTCTGCGCTGCTTGCAGGCTCCAACCCCCTCCTCCCTCCAGCCGCAGCGTCTCCTGGTGGCTAACCAGTCACTCCCAGTCTCCAATTACCACAGTGCTCGGCAGCCGCGAGGTCCGCACCCGTGCATGCTATGACCCCCTCCTCCCTCCAGCCGCAGCGTCTCCTGGGGGCTAACCAGTCACTCCCAGTCACCCCTTACCACAGTGCCTGGCAGTCGCGCGAGATCCGCGGTGTGTGACTGAGGAGTGGGGGGAGGGATGCGGGCGGGCAGAGGAAGCAGGACTCCAGTTTGAGAGAGTCAGCCATGCCAAGTCTCCACCAGCAGCAGATCCCAACAGGTTGGAGTGGAGCAGCAGTAGCCAGCAGCAGTGACTCCGGTAAGACACATCTGGCTGTCACCACTGTTTTGTCCCTAATACCAATCTCTCCCGTGCCCTGTGTTCTGTCATGTCCCTGTCACCCCTGGCCTTGCCGTGTCACCCCTGGCCTTGCCCTGTCACCCTTATCCTGGCCCTTTCACCCTTATCCTGGCCCTGTCACCCCTATTCTGGCCCTGTCACCCCTGTGATTGCCCTGTCAACCCTGTGCCTGCCCTGTCACCCTTATCCTGGCCCTGTCACCCTTATCCTGGCCCTGTCACCCCTATCCTGGCCCTGTCACCCCTGTGCTTGCCCTGTCACCCCTATCCTGGCCCTGTCACCCCTGTCCTGGTCCTGCCGCCCCTACCCTGGCCCTGTCACCCCTATACTGTCCCTGTCATTTCTGTCCTGGCCCCGTTGCCCCTGTCCTGAGCCCCGTCACCCCTGTCCTTGCCCAGTCACCCCTGTCCTGGCCCCATCACCCCTGTTCTGACCCTGTTACCCCTGTCCTGGCCCCTTCACCCCTGTTCTGACCCTATCACCCCTGTCCTGGCCCTGTTACTGCATACCCTCCAACTACCTTTTTGGCAGGTACAGTACCTCCAGACCCCTCCCCAATGCACCACACCTCCGCACCTTCCCCTCCACCACATGCGGCACCCCACCCCCACATGCAGTGCCTCATTACCCCCTCCACCACCCACGGCTCCCACTCCTCCGCCCCTCCACCACCCACAGCACCTCCAGACCCCCTCCACCATCCACCCCCCAAATATGTCTCCCCCCACACCTGCCCCCCCTCCACCCGCAGCATCTGCAGACACCCTCCTCCATCCGCAGCCCCTCCCTCCCCCACCCATGGCAACTCCGCACCCACACCTCCCCCACCCGCAGCTCCTCCCGACCCTTCCCCATTCCGGGCCCCCCCGCATCCGCCCACCCTCCACCCGCAGCATATACAGACACCTTTCCCCATCCACAGTCCCTCCACACCCGCTACATTCTGTACATCGTGCCCTGCAGGTGCTGTTCACACTGTTGCAAAGGCCTGCGCCTCCTTCACCATCGCACGCCCTTTCATTGTGCAATATTTAACCACTAACAAAGGAATGCAGGTAATACTCCATATAATACAAATATTGAACCCCAGAAAGGCATGCAAGGGTTAAGGTGGCGTAGCCCCTTGCGACGGTGTGAAGAGCGCCCGTAGGGCGCGATGAAGCACCTAGTATATTATATGCTGGTGGTCAGCAAAATTATGCACTGTCCTCCTACTAATACTGCGCAAAACTTAAATGCACCACAGGTATGGATGGATAGTATACTTGACGACACAGAGGTAGGTAGAGCAGTGGACTACTGTACCGTACTGCTATATATTATATACTGGTGGTCAGCAAAATTATGCACTGTCCTCCTACTATATATACTGCGCAAAACTTAAATGCACCACAGGAATGGATGGATAGTATACTTGACAACACAGAGGTAGGTAGAGCAGTAGACTACTGTACCGTACTGATATAATACTTGTGGTCACTGGTCAGCAAAATTCTGCACTGTCCTCCTACTATATACAGTACTACAATGCAGCACAGATATGGAGCGTTTTTCAGGCAGGGAACGTAGATATTTTCAGCACACTGAGCACAGATATTTGCAAGCACACTGAGCACAGATATTTGCAGCACACTGAACACAGAAACTGAGAGAACGCTGCACACGTCCTCTCCCTATCATCTCCAATGCACGAGTGAAAATGGCGGCGGCGCGCGGCTCCTTATATAGAATACGAATCTCGCGAGAATCTGACAGCGGGATGATGACATTCGGGCGCGCTCGGGTTAACCGAGCAAGGCGGGAGGATCCGAGTCTGCCTCGGAACCGTGTAAAATGGGTGAAGTTCGGGGGGGTTCGGATTCTGAGGAACCGAACCTGCTCATCACTAGTTAGTACGACAGGAAAGGCACTGCCTCAATTGTCTTACCCCACCAAACATCATTGCCACACACATAGGGTCAGATTACCATACACATAGGAGCAGATGACCACACACCAGAGACGTAACTAGGTGTGTGCCGATGGTGCCTTGCCCACAGTGCAAATGCACCATCGGGCGCACCACCGGGCATCACACCCGCTACTAGCTCCGAGCACAGACTGCTGATGGCGGTGGCGCCGCCTGTGTCCCGCTGACAGCGCCGCTGCCTGCATCCTGCTGAAGTTGCCGCCGCCTGCCCGTGTCCCTCTGCAGCCGCTGCCCGCTCACCTGCCCGCAACTTCATCTGAACTTGAAGCCACCAAGCCCGCGGGCGGCGGCTTCAAGTTCAGAGGAAGTTTTCAAGCCGCTGCTGCTGTAAGCTCAGTGCAGCGCTGCGGCGTCAGTGTGACAGATGGCCCAGCGGCAGCCCGGCCCCCCTCCCCTGCAATTCGGGAGAGACATCACGTGATGATATCAGATGTTTCTCCCACACTGCCCTGTGCCCTGCCCCTACTGCTGCACAGCGAGGAGCTGGTGAGCCTCTTGGAACGTGGAAGAGCCTGTGCTGCTGTCTGTATGGTTAGTAAATAATTTACTGTAAATTAAATTTAGCAAAGAGAAAAAAAGACATCCATTTGGATGTACAGTATTTTAAAGGTTGTTTTCAAAGCTTTTTTTTTTTTAATATTTAGGTTGGGATGTACTAATTTCCCCCGGCGTGTTATTTTCCTTTCCTCAGCACTGTTTGTATTATCTTCCCGGCTACTGGTCACCGCTCCGCTGGCCGTTCCTCCTCCGGTGCAGCGCCTGTGTGCCTGAGTGCGGTGGCCGGGCAGGAATCTCCCCCCCTTGCTCCTCCTCTGGCGCCTGGTCCATCTTCACAGCCAGCAGCAGCACTCTCCCCTGTCTGTGCTCCAACATCTTCCCGCCTCAGTGAGTGCATAATATTTTCTCTCTCTCTCTCTCTCTCTCTCTCTCTCTCTCTCCTGTGGATTACCTTGTTTGTAAGTATAATGTTCATTTTTACAGGTACCCCTATTGGATTCTACATGGACAAGTGGACGTGATCGGCGTGGGATGTAGGTAAGTAATCTCTCTCTCATTTTTACAGATTCCCCTATTGGATTCTACTAGACAAGTGGACGTGACCGGCGTGGGATGTAGGTAAGTATGTGTGAGTGTGTAAGTGTGTTTTAATAAATTTTTACTTTCACGGTGTGTGTGTTGTGTGTTTTTTTTGGTATTTTTGTTGTTGTAGAACTACAGGTACCAGCGGGCCCGTTATTTCCCCGCATGCTGGTACTTGAGGTTCTCCAAGTACCAGAAAGCGGAGGAGGCTTGCTGGGACTTGTAGTTCCACAACAAAAAACAATATTCTTTTTTTTTACACATTTGTGGCTATCAGCCTGGCACCCACCGCCCAGGGGTGCTCGGGACAGCCTCGGGCTTCACCCATGGCCCTTGGGTGCCTGGAGGGGGGGACCCCTTGATTTAAGGGGTCCCACTCCTCCAGGGAACCCCAGCCAGGGGTGTCTAGTTAGGGGGGTAATGCCACGGCCGCAGGGACCTACATGTGTTCCCCGGCTGTGGCATTATGTCCCTGGCTAGTGGAGCCCGGTGCTAGTTTTAAAAATACGGGGGACCCCTACATCTTTTGTCCCCCGTATTTTTGGAACCAGGACCGGACTAATAGCCCGGTGCTGGTTGTCTAAATACGAGGAACCCCTGTCCAATTTTTCCCCCCAGTATTTAAACAACCAGGACCGTCTCAAAGAGCCCGAGGCTGGTTATACTTAGGAGGGGGGACCTCACACATTTTTTTTTACATTTTTTAACACATTCAGACCCTTCTCCATTTTGTTAACGGAAGCCCTGGACAACAAAATTGCATTCATGTCCTCCTCCCACTCCCTTCCCAGTCCCAAACACTAATTTTAATTTTTCTTTCTATAAAAATGTACAACATATAACAAGTATGATGAGCAGGCAGGCAGCGGGCATTGGCGGCATCGGGCTGAGATACAAATTAGTGGCGGAGGGCTGGGTCCAGTTGATGGTGGGCGAGTTTGTAAGCCATTGGCGGTGGCAGCAGTCATCGGCTCAGAGGCAGTAGCGGGCATTGACTCGGCGGCGGTAGGGGTCATCAGCAGGATTCGGCGGACATTGTGGCTGTAGTGCCTCACCATCCACTGACCTCACCGCACGCCACTGGCGTGAAGGGTGTCCTGACTCTGACCTCCCGTCACTGCAGCCTAACCCTAACCTGCTGGGACACAGCCTAACTCTACCCTCCCTGGGATGCAGCCTAAACCTTACACTTGCATTTTCTTGGGCTCACTCAGGCAGTTCTGTCGATGTGGTGGTGTGTTTGCATCGGCAGGGCCGCGGTCCTGTTGTGTATTCTCCATATTGTTGTATTTGGGAGTGGAAGGGAGCGCAGAAATCTGGCAGCGCTGGACAGCCAGCGGTGGATGTGCTTGGAGACCGCGGGTAAGGTAACGCCCGGTGGAGAAGGGACACCACAAGACATCGGCGTCCTAAGGGTCCGGTGAGCTCCCCTGTGATTACATCTAAAAATCCAAGATTGTATACCGCCACGCTCTGCTTGTTATATTCTGCACCGCGTGGGAAAGAAAGTCTTTTTAACTTTTTGTATTAAACAGTGTTATTTTTTTTTACCTTACTTATGTTTGGGTCCTATGGATTGATCAGGGATTTGGAGTCTATTAGAACCTTATTTTATTTAGCATCTGCTGTGTGGATTTGGAAAACGGTTCCTTATTGTGGAGTACATTTGAGAACTTGGACTTCACATGAGGTAGCTACTGTATCTTGTGGAGAATAAAGTTTATGGAGAAGGACTTATTATATGACAAATAATAACATCCCTGAATTTGAAGGAAACTAATTAGGAACAGCGCTGTGGATTCCTTTTGGTCTTATATTTTTAAACCTAACCTCAACCCCCACCCCCCACCCTCTCTGCAGCGCCGCAGTGTCTCCTCATTCGGGATCCCGGCTTTGTTGGAATTCCCGTGCCAGGATGTTGCTCCCTTTCTGGATGCCGGTGTCGGCATTCAGACTAGTGTTGGGATACCGACAGCTGGGACCCCAATAGCCAGGATCCAGACTGCTTCCCATTTTGAGGTATGTCCTGATGATGGGCTGTTCCAACACATGACTGCCACTGTTTTTTCACGGCAGCCCAAGGCCAAAAGATTCTTATTCAGAAATTTAGAAAGAAATATTAAATTTAGTAAATTGTCTTTATATGTCATCCTTAGGTTCAATTATGTGGTTAGGGACAAGATTTACTTCTGGTTGTCCATATCATTTTTGCCCATTATATTGACCATAAATAATTCGAAGTAATCTAGTAAGTATCTAAGTAATCAAATACATATATAACAAAAAAGCATATGGATAATTATCCATATGCTTTTTTGTTATATATGTATTTGATTACTTAGATACTTAATAAAGTTATGTATGTTTTTAAAGGTGTCGCCAGGACCGCCCTTATGATATGCTCCCTCCGTGAGATGCCCGAGATACTTCCGCCCGGTGGAGCGCACATGTTGAGGTGAGTGGAACGCACACTGGTGGTTGCTTGTATATGTTTTGTGTATGCTGTTCTATCCTGATGACGGGGCTAAGACCCCCGAAACGTTGACTTGGATAAAAATACTTTTTTGAACATTTATTCAGACTCCTGAGTGCCAGTTACTTTTTGGATATATACTTATTTTTTTACTGGGCACCGGAGCAGTTGCTATTTGATTGGAGTGCCAGCTGATTGCGGTGGATATTATAGTGCTTTGCTTAGCACAAGTTGCGGGGCACCAATACTAATTTCAAGCTCTAAACCATTGGAACTTTGTATACTTGACCGGCTGTTTTTTTGTTTGCATTATGGAAGTGTCGGCTAGCTCAGCACAACCACAAGAAACAGCAGGTTGTTATAACTTCTCTATGCCAGAACCTGGGGCAACGTTCAGTTTCTCTGCTGCAGAAATCGAGAAGATTCTGTCTAAAGAAAATGTAACTATTAGTGATCCGGTACATAACTCTGAAGACCTGTTTAACCGTCTATTTAAACTTAGACGTCGAGAAATTGACTTTTTATTGCATGGTATCTCGCTATCCGAGTATTATCGGGAGCACAAGATACCTAGGGGCTTCAGGGTCCTAAATGTACCGACGATAGGCCGGTATAATCCGGATTTCGTAAAAAAATGGATCGCTATACTAAATAAATGCGGGTTTGACCTCATGATTGCTGTCATAGAAGAAGCAAATAGGGAATTACATCTTACCCGAATGAAAATTGCTGAATTTGAAAGAGAATTTAAATTAACAATGGAGGCTGAAACCAGCCAGAACTGGATACATAAGTTGGAGATACAGTGTGAAAATTATAAGAAAAATGTGATTAAGTTCAAGAAAAATAAAAAATACACTGTTGATTTAGATTATGAGGAAAACAAAGTCTATAAATGGCTGGCGGGTGGTGATAACATGAGAGGGAACAGGACATCGACTTCTAAACGTCGACCATGGCAGAGGAGGGCACAGAGCGGTCAGAGTGATAGAAATACCTCTAAAAGCGACAGTGACTTTGTGGTTTCTGAACCGGATGAAGCAACAAGATCACGGCATGTCCCTTTAGGCACAGAAGGGGCGCCTTCGAGTGCAGATCTTCCACCCGCAGGGGGGGGGCAAAACAAGAGGGGGCAGAAGGGCTGGAAACAAAAAGACAACTTCATCTTTAATCTATCTTCAAGATCCTTGAGTGATGTTGAAGCAAGGGTTCTTAATAAGGGATTAAGCTTCGTTACTACCACTAAATTTGATACTTTTAACTGGAAAAGAGACTCTCTCATCGCTTTGCAAGAAAGTTGCGCCTGAAGGAGTTTTATCAACATGCTCCGGGGAACTTGTCCACTCCTACAGTGTATGATGAATTTATTAGATCAATGTCAAGATCTACATTTGATCCGATATCTACTAATGCTTCCCTTAAAACTTTTGGGAGAATGATGGATAAAGCTGTAGAGAAGTTCACCATGGCTCCCTGCAAAATCAGACACAACTTATCTAGAGAGGAAATTGGGGCTCTTAAAAATCTGGAGTCCTATGAAGATATTGTCATTCGACTCGCCGATAAGGGCGGGGCCATTGTCCTTCAGGACATTGGGGACTATCGCTCCGAAATTTTGTCTCAACTTTCCGATTCAGCAATCTACAAAAAGCTTAATAAAGATCCAACCATGGATTATCAAAAAGAATTTATGGGTATTTTGGACGAAGCAAAGTCTACTAACAAAATTCCGCCAAAACTTTATGAAGCCCTTCTTGTCCAGTTTCCAAAAGTTCCGGTAATCTACACTCTTCCGAAATTACACAAGAATAAAGAAAAACCGCCTGGTCGGCCTATAATCTCTGCGCGGGACTCTCTTTTACAACCCATCTCAAAGCTGCTCGACTGTATTTTACAGCCATTATTACCTAAACAGGACACTTTTCTGAAAGATACTACCTCATTTCTAAAGAAACTTATTGCTATCAACAGTATACCTCCTGGTACACTTATGGTGGTTCTGGACGTTTGTAGCCTCTATACATCGATTCCACACACTGGAGGTCTATCTGCAATGAGCAAATTTCTGAATAAGCATTTGAGTAACATTGACTTTGATCATGTTTTGTTCTTACGTCTTTTAGAACTGACTCTAACTAAGAATTATTTTTTGTTCGATGGAAATTTCTATCTGCAGCTTAGGGGGTGTGCCATGGGATCGGCCGTGGCACCCTCCTATGCTAATATATTTATGTTTGAGGAGGAGTCTCAGATATTTTTTCAGGATCAGGAGATTAGTAAACATATTATGTGGTACACCAGATACATCGATGATTTATTCCTGCTTTGGACTGGAGGTGTAGAACTCCTTGAGAGGGTTATGTCTAATGTTAACAGCCGGGCCTCTCCAATTAAATTTACCTATTTGTGTAGTATGCAGGAAATTAATTTTTTAGATGTAAAGGTGATAATTACGAATAACTTAATATCCACAGAGGTATACACCCCAAAGATACAAATAGGAACACATTTCTTATGCGTTCCAGTCATCATCCTGATGCCCTGAAAAGAGGCCTACCATTGTCACAAATGATGCGCATAGCGCGCATCACTAGTGACATTGAGAAAGTTCCAGAACATCTAGATACCCTCATTAATAAATTTGAAGCACGAGGCTATAATAGTAAGACTCTGAGCCAACACAAGTCAAAAGTACTCAATATGTCCAGATCTGAACTTCTCAATCCTGAGGCACGCACTTCCAGTAATCTGATTCCTTGGACATCAGATTATACTACTGCTAGTCCTGTGATCAAAAGGGCTACTCATGCCCTCTGGCCAATTATTAAAACAGATCCAGAGTTGAAAGGGCTAAACAATAGCCGACCGATAGCCGCCTTCAAGAGGGGTAGTAATTTACGGGATAGGCTGGTGAGGGCAGATATAACAGGGAGAGGGGCTGTAGTAGCCCCTAATGTTTATAGAAAACCACCTGGGTGCTATAAATGTTGTGGTTGTGCCACATGTGTCCATCTCATCCCTTGCAAATCCTTTGCTCATCCCCATACAGGTTAACAATATAATATACGCTATGTACTTACCTGTAGTACGTCCCACGTGGTATATATCATAGTCTGTCCTTGTGGACTGTACTATGTGGGACAAACCACTAGAAAATTTACAGAAAGGATGACGGCACATCGGTCGGCGATACGCCTTGCGCTACAGGGTAGGTCGATTGACCAACCGGTGGCAAAACACTTTAAATCTGCTGGACACAGGCTAGAAGCACTAAAATACTTTATTATAGATCATGTGCCTGCGACACTGAGAGGTGGCAACAGAGCCCATAAGCTCTTGTTGAAGGAATCAAGATGGATCATCCGGTTGGGAAGTATAGCCCCCAAAGGGTTAAATGAGAAAATTAATTGGAATACTATTTAAATTCAGTTCGGGTATCATTTACACTATTCATGATGTATAGTGCTGGTAGCTAAGACATTATCCATATGTTTTTTTGTTATATATGTATTTGATTACTTAGATACTTAATAAAGTTATGTATGTTTTTAAAGGTGTCGCCAGGACCGCCCTTATGATATGCTCCGTCCGTGAGATGCCCGAGATGCTTCCGCCCGGTGGAGCGCACACGTTGAGGTGAGTGGAACGCACACTGGTGGTTGCTTAGCAACGCCAGGAGCGGAAGCCGGCGCGATGAAGGATCGTGACTTCCGGTGGGTGGCAGCTAGGGGAAGGACCGCGGGCGAACACACACGCTGTGGGGTACAAAGGTGGGGTAAGTTGTATATGTTTTGTGTATGCTGTTCTATCCTGACGACGGGGCTAAGACCCCCGAAACGTTGACTTGGATAAAAATGCTTTTTTGTACATTTATTCAGACTCCTGAGTGCCAGTTACTTTTTGGATATATACTTATTTTTTTACTGGGCACCGGAGCAGTTGCTATTTGATTGGAGTGCCAGCTGATTGCGGTGGATATATATATATATATATATATATTTTGATGCTATGTGCTCGGCACTCACTCTGATAAAATGGTATGTGCTGCGGTGCCCTCCTGGAGGCGAAGACCTCTGGATATAGATGGATGAAGAAGGCGGCACTCAAGCAGACGTGAATTGCAGTAAAAAAGTGGTCAGTTTATTCCGACATGTTTCGGGGTAATCACCCCGTCCTCAGGGTCATCATAGCCCAAACTGAACCAGGTAACATACATATATAAACTTTTGCACGACATTGTCTGTTATTTAAGCATGGGGTACCCAGTATAAGGGCTATATTAATTGATCATGTCCTCAGGAATCTGTGAGAGGGGGTGATCGTGATAGAGTCCTTCTACAGAGAGAATCTAGATGGATTTTTAAGTTAGGAACATTATCACCTCGGGGCCTTAATGAAAACCTGGGGTTACATTGCTTTATGTAAATTACTCACAGCCATCACTATGTTAACAGTATATTATTGTACATTAGTCTACATTACTGTCAGCAGTAGGTTATCAGATTGCGGTCAGGTGGGGGTGGGGGGTATATTGGTTTCTAACAGCACTGTATGTGTTAATGTTTTCATTATTACAGTTTGTTTTTGTTTGTTGCCTAGACACCTTCCTGCACCAGCGCATTCTGATGTCGTCACGGGCCGGCGGCGTGAAGCCTGCACTCGCATCCAGAGTGTACAGAGAGCGGGTTTGGTGGTCTCCATGGTAACCGGATCCAGGCGCGACTCAATGACGTTACCAGGGAGCGACGCGGAAGCGCTGCTGAGCGTCCGGCGGTTCAGAACGGCGTGGGGGAGCAGGTGAGTATGATTAGAGTCTTGATGTTAATTGTTAAGTGTATATATGTATGTTACCTGGTTCAGTTTGGGCTATGATGACCCTGAGGACGGGGTGATTACCCCGAAACATGTCGGAATAAACTGACCACTTTTTTACTGCAATTCACGTCTGCTTGAGTGCCGCCTTCTTCATACATCTATATATATATATATATATACAAGCAAAGAAATTAGGTGGCACTCACAGGCTTGTAGTTTAACGTGAAAACTCCATGAAGAGATTTATTGTGCAAAGCAGTAACGTTTCGGGGACGTGTCCCCTTCCTCAGACAATTCAATAATGCCAAATACAATGTATAAATAACATACAGTGACCCCAACTTACCCCCATCATCATGACTCCCAGCTGCGTGGACCACGGCTTGTCTCGGCGTCTCCCGGCCCGCACTTCCGGTTTCTGCGTCACCGCACGACCGGAAGTGACGCATGCGGGCTTCGCCGGTCACCATGGAGACGCGCTGGGAGCCCTGTGGATACAAATAAAAACAAGGCAAGACACGAGTTACTCGCTGTGAAAAATGACACATTATATAAAAGCGCTCAATCAAAGCTAGAGTGTCAAAAAAAACCTGTGTGTGAACATATAAAAACACACTATCAAAACATAAGCATCTAAAATCAAGAATGATATTCTTAAGAAGATGTTTTTTTTTTTAAATTAAAAACTGAAAAATAAGTCAAGTGCTGCAGAATCTTAAGTACCATGCACTTCTCATATAATACATAATCCTGGATGGCACCGGACCAGAATGGCTCCCAATCTGGGGAGACACTGTGTGTATCAGTGGTTCATTTTCCTGAGCATAATTAAACCTTTAATGGTAAATATACCTAAAACGTGTGATTACACTGGATAAACTTGCTCGCTCTCAGGAAGGATTACTAGATCAAGGTAATTCTTACCCACTTCTATATCGATATAGTTACCACAGACTCTAGACTCAGATGAGTCTGGCATACTTTATAAGAAATTGATTAGTCCTAGGGACTCATTCAGCCCTTTAGGGGCTAGCCAATCCAGGCGAAAAATCCACCTGCCGTGGTCCACGCAGCTGGGAGTCATGATGATGGGGGTAAGTGGGGTCACTGTATGTTATTTATACATTGTATTTGGCATTATTGAATTGTCTGAGGAAGGGGACACGTCCCCGAAACGTTACTGCTTTGCACAATAAATCTCTTCACGGAGTTTTCACGTTAAACTACAAGCCTGTGAGTGCCACCTAATTTCTTTGCTTGCATATTGGTGGGCCTGCCGGTCCACAAGGAAGGGCACCACAGCCAGCTATCTAGGAGGAGTGACGGGGCAAGTGTTGGAAAATATATATATATATATATATATAATATATATATATATATATATAATATTAGTACAGTGTTCGATGGCCCGGCACTCCCACCTCTGATGACATCTGCCACAGTGTTTGGCATTGCACAGAAGCAAAATAGCGACACTTCAGTGGCCTGGTACAAGTGGTGAAATATATTGGCAAACAGATGTAGATACCAACGTTTCGAGGCTAGCACAGCCTCTTTGCCAAGGTGAATATATATATATATATATGTACTGTATGTCCCTTGAATAATATTGTTGTAGTGCTGGTGACAGTCTGAGCATTAGCACAGATAATATTTTTCCCCTAAACAGAGTACTTTTTAATGCACCCCCATCGTGATTGTGAATTAAAAAGGTAAAAACACCAGCCGATTGAGAAAGAGAGAAATACTCATAATAATTCAGTAGTAAAAAAAGACACATTAGTATGGATATTTATGTATGTACTGGGTGCTTCATCGCGCACTACGGGCGCTCTTCACACCGTCGGAAGGGGCTACGCCCCTTTAACCCCTGCACGCCTTTCTGGGGTTCAATATATGGAGTATTCCCTGCATTCCTAGTTTTGTTAGTGTTTGAATATTGCACAATGAAAGGCCTTCCGATGGTGAAGGGGGCATAGTCCCTTGCAACAGGAAAGGGTTTGGGGAGTGGGGACCGCAGATGGGGGAGGGGGTATGAAGGCGCTGTGGGTGGGGTAGGACCAGGGGTGTCGCAGGTGGGGGATGGCAGCTGCAGGGCTGTTGCGGATGGAGGAGGGGTTCCGAAGGCGCTGCAGATGGGAAAGGGGTGGGTGCGGGTGTGCAGTGGATGGGGGAGGTGTCCAGGGGGCGCGGTGGATGGGGGAGGGGTGGATGCGGGGGTAACGTGGGTGGGGAAGTGGCGGGTGCGGTGCTATTGCGTATGGTGTAGGCGATGCGGATTGGGAAGGGCCTGCTGCGTGGGTGGGGTAGGGGATCCAAAGGTGCAGCGGGCGGGGGAGAGCCAGATGCGGGGTGTGGCGGATGGGGGAGGCGGTCCGGAGGTGATGTAGGTGGTGGAGGGGCGGGTGGCATAGGGGGTCTGGAGATGCCGCGGGTGGGTACCAGGGGAGGGGGCTGTGGGGGCGTTGTGTGTGGGGGAGGGGCAGGTGGGGGAGGGGCAGATGCTGGGCTGGATGGGGGAGGGGTTCCAGAGGTACTGCGGGTGGGAAAGGGTGTGGCGGGTGGGTAGGAGGTGTGGAGGCGTTGCGGGTGGGAGAGGGGGGGGGTGCAGTGAATGGGGTTAGGGTTCCGGAGGAGGGAGGGTCCGTGTGTGTTGAGGTGTGGGGTCCGTAGGCACTGTGGGTGGGGGTGCCACGGGTGGTGGAGGGACAGGTGTGTGGATTCGCGGTGGATGGGGGAGGGGATCTCGAGGTGCTGCAGGTGGTGGAGGGGTGTGTGCGCGGGTGGGATAGGGGGTGGGTGCGGGGGTGCAGCGGATGGTGGAGGTGGTCCGGGAGTGTGGGAGAGGTGAGGTGCTGTGGGTGGGGGAGAGGCGGGTGAGGGGCTGTTGCGGATGAGGGAGGGGTTCCGGAGGCGCTGCAGGGTGGAAGGGTGCAGGTGTTGCGGGTGAGGTAGGGGGCCTGGAGGCGCTGCGGGTGGGGGTGCGGTGGATGGGGAGGGGCTGCAGGTGGTGGAGGAGCGGGTGGTGGAGGAGGTCCGGAGGTGCAGTGGGTGGTGGAGGGGTGGGTGCTGAGGGTGGGGTAGTGGGTCAGAAGGTGTTGCGGTTGCTGGAGAGGTGGGGGTGTAGGGGATGGGTCAGTGGGCGCAGCGGATGGGGGAGGGGTGAGTGCGGGGGTTCAGCGGATGGGGAGGGGGTCAGGGGATGCGGGAGGGGTGGGGGTGCTGTGGGTGGGGGAGGCGGGTGAGGGGCTGTTGCGGATGGGGGAGGGGTTCCGGAGGCGCTGCTGGTGGAGAAGGGTGCAGGTGTTGCGGGTGAGGTAGGGGCCTGGAGGCGCTGCGGGTGGGGGAGGGAGGGAGGGGGGTGAGGGTGCGGTGGATCGGGAGGGGCTGTAGGTGGTGGAGGAGCAGGTGGTGTAGGGGGTCCGCAGGTGGAGTGGTTGGTGGTGGGGTGAGTGCTGCGGGTGGGGTAGTTGGACCGAAAGTGTTGCGGTTGCTGGAGGGGTGGGGGTGCAGGGGATGGGTCCGGGGGTGCAGCGGATGGGGGAGGGGCTGCTGCAGATGGGGGAGGGATTTGGAAGACACTGCGGGTGGGGTAGGGGGTCCGAAGGCGCAGTGGGTGGGGGTGGCACGGGTGGTGGAGGGGCAGGTGCGGGGGTTTGCGGGGGATGGGGAGGGGTCCAGGGGCGCTGCAGGTGGTGGAGGGGCAGATATCAGTGCACATAGTCTCTGTGGTAGTTAGTGAGGGTTGGTGATGGTGTGAGAGGGGTGAAGGCCAGTACACAGACAGGCAGTTAGAGAGCAGGATGAGGGTGATAGGGCATAGTGACGGGGAGTACTTAGCAGATATAGGGGTGGGCTACAGGTGTGATGTCACAGTGTGTGTACCTTTGCTGTCATGTGTGAGGTATGTGAGGTATGTGTGAGGTAAGGATGTGCGGGTCGTGGTGGCCACTAACGTCCAGGCTGCTGCTGTGAGATGGTGACTGCAGAGGGAGGAAACTCCGACCCAGCAGCAATGGGTCGTGGTCAGCATTCCTTCCTGGCCCCGTTCCGCCGCACACTGTCCGCCCCGTCTGACGGGCGTCATTCCTCCATCCTGCATGGCAGCGTCAGCTGCTGTGATCGCGGAGCATAGGTAAGCGTCCGGAGCCCTGTGGGCGGGCAGGCATGGTGTTTCCCTGGAGAGGTGCGGCGCGCGTCCTTAGGCTGCAGACGGAGGGAGCTCCGGCCCAGCAGCAATGTTGATTAGTGCGTGTCCCGTCCTGGCGCTGTCCCGCTGCACATGTTCCGCACCGCTTGCCGCTGAGCATGGCAGCCCTTGTGTGTATGCTGCAGATGCTGATCTAGCGGTGCCTGAGCTAGCGCCCTCTCCCTGGGGTGTGGGTGTCAGGCGGCAGGTATGGTGTGTAGGTGGGAGAGGAGCTGCGGGCGGCGACTCGCTGCCTGCAAGTACCCTCCATATCAGCGCTGTTCCCCTCCCTGCAGATAGTGTCAGTGGCCGTGGTGTACTTTTGCTACTGGTGGCCTGTGCCGGTGCTAGGGTGTTCGGCGCCCCCCTGCAAACTATGAATTTTGCGCCCTCCCATATTCCTTTGTTGTGCATCGGGAAAAGTGGTGTGGTCTCACAACTAAGGGGCATGGCCACACAATAGTACCCCCATTTAAAATTACGCCACAATGTAGCACAATCTTATTCATCTTATACGTAATGCCCTACCCGTAGTAGTAGCGTCCTTATACGTAATGCCCCACCCGTAGTAGTAGCGTCCATATACGTAATGCCCCCCCAATAGTAGTAGTGTCCTTATACATAATGCCCCCCCAGTAGTAGTAGCAGTTATATGTAATGCTCCCCAACAGTAATAGTAGCGTCCTTATACATAATGCCCCCCCAGTAGTAGTAGCATCCTTATACATAATGCCCCCCCAAGTAGTAGTAGCATCCTTATACATAATGCCCCCCCAATAGTAGTAGTGTCCTTATACATAATGCCCCCCCAGTAGTAGTAGCAGTTATATGTAATGCCCCACAACAGTAATAGTAGCATCCTTATACGTAATGCCCCACCCGTAGTAGTAGCGTCCTTATACGTAATGCCCCCCAGTAGTAGTAGCAGTTATATGTAATGCCTCCCAACAGTAATAGTAGCGTCCTTATATGTAATGCCACCCCTGTAGTAGTAGCATCCTTATACATAATGTGCCCCCAGTAGTAGTACCGTCCTTATACATAATGCCCCCCCAGTAGTAGTAGCATCCTTACATGTAATGCCCTCCCAGTAGTAGCGTCCTTATATGTAATGCCCCCCAGTATTAGTAGCCTCCTTATACGTAATGCCCCCCTATAGTAGTAGCGTCCTTATACGTAATGCCCCCCCATAGTAGTAGCGTCCTTATACGTAATGCCCCCCCTATAGTAGTAGCATCCTTATACGTAATGCCCCCCCTATAGTAGTAGCGTCCTTATACGTAATGCCCCCCCTATAGTAGTAGCGTCCTTATACGTAATGCCCCCCCTATATTAGTAGCGTCCTTATACGTAATGCCCCCCCTATAGTAGTAGCGTCCTTATACGTATTGCCTCCCCTATATTAGTAGCGTCCTTATACGTAATGCCCCCCCTTTATTAGTAGCGTCCTTGCATGTAATGGCCCCCCCCAGCAGTGGCGTCCATAAAGTGCGCACACACAGACATACCTCACACACACACACACAATTCACACATATATACAAACACACACCCCACCATATATACACACACACACACACACACACACACACACACACACACACACACACACACACACACACACACTATGGGGGTAATTCCAAGTTGATCGCAGCAGGATTTTTGATAGCAATTGGGCAAAACCATGTGCACTGCAGGGGAGGCAGATATAACATGTGCAGAGAGAGTTAGATTTGGGTGGGTTATTTTGTTTCTGTGCAGGGTAAATACTGGCTGCTTTATTTTTACACTGCAAATTAGATTGCAGTTTGAACACACCACACCCAAATCTTACTCTCTCTGCACATGTTTTATCTGCCTCCCCTGCAGTGCACATGGTTTTGCCCAACTGCTAAAAAATTTCCTGCTGCGATCAACTTGGAATTACCCCCTATATACACACACGCACTCACATTTCTCTCTCACCCTCCACTTACCAAGTCTGGCTGGCCGTCACTGCAATGCTGAATCCACCACTGTTCAGCTGTCTGGTCCTGTGTAGCTGCGCCCCTCTAGTCCGTGTAGCTCCTCCCCTTCGTGACGCCGTAGCTCCGCCCCCTTTTCGGGACCCGCACTGCACAGCACACAGCCCGCTGTCACAGGTGATTGGGGGGGGGGGGGGGGGGGGGAGGACAGGCACAGCAGCCGGCAGCTAGTGGCCATCCTCACCTCCTATACTGTAAGGTAGGGTCTTGCACCTGACTGCTGCTGGGTATGGGGTAGCTCCCTGCAGCAGATGCAGTTGACTCCGCCCAGCTCTGTGACTCCGCCCAGCGTAACGGGCACAGAGTCACAGATTAAGGCAAATATATAGGAGATGTTCTCCATCTTTTCTACATTTCTATTTTCTTGTCATTCCATCTATTTTTCATTTTTATGCAATGACCTTGCATTAAACATTTATTATATATATATATATATATATATATATATATATATATATATACTAGGTGCTTCATCGCGCCCTACGGGCGCTCTTCACACCGTCGGAAGGGGCTACGCCCCTTTAACCCCTGCACGCCTTTCTGGGGTTCAATATATGGAGTATTCCCTGCATTCCTAGTTTTGTTAGTGTTTGAATATTGCACAATGAAAGGCCTTCCGATGGTGAAGGGGGCGTAGTCCCTTGCAACAGGAAGGGGTTTGGGGAGTGGGGCCGCGGATGGGGGAGGGGGTATGAAGGCGCTGTGGGTGGGGTAGGAGCAGGGGTGTCGCAGGTGGGGGATGGCAGCTGCAGGGCTGTTGCGGATGGAGGAGGGGTTCCGAAGGCGCTGCAGATGGGGAAGGGGTGGGTGCGGGTGTGCAGTGGATGGGGGAGGTGTCCAGGGGGCGCGGTGGGTGGGGGAGGGGTGGATGCGGGGGTAACGTGGGTGGGGAAGTGGCGGGTGCGGTGCTGTTGCGAATGGTTTAGGCGATGCGGATTGGGAAGGGCCTGCTGCGTGGGTGGGGTAGGGGATCCAAAGGTGCAGCGGGCGGGGGAGAGCCAGATGTGGGGTGTGGCGGATGGGGGAGGCGGTCCGGAGGTGATGTAGGTGGTGGAGGGGCGGGTGGCATAGGGGGTCTGGAGGTGCCGCGGGTGGGTGGGTACCGGGGGAGGGGGCCGGAGGGGCGTTGTGTGTGGGGGAGGGGCAGGTGGGGGAGGGGCAGATGCTGGGCTGGATGGGGGAGGGGTTCCAGAGGTACTGCGGGTGGGAAAGGGTGTGGCGGGTGGGTAGGAGGTGTGGAGGCGTTGCGGGTGGGAGAGGGGGGGGGTGCAGTGAATGGGATTAGGGTTCCGGAGGAGGGAGGGTCCGTGTGTGATGAGGTGTGGGGTCCGTAGGCGCTGTGGGTGGGGGTGCCACGGGTGGTGGAGGGACAGGTGTGTGGATTTGCGGTGGATGGGGGAGGGGGTCTGGAGGTGCTGCAGGTGGTGGAGGGGTGTGTGCGCGGGTGGGATAGGGGGTGGGTGCGGGGGTGCAGCGGATGGTGGAGGTGGTCCGGGAGTGTGGGAGAGGTGAGGTGCTGTGGGTGGGGGAGAGGCGGGTGAGGGGCTGTTGCGGATGAGGGAGGGGTTCCGGAGGCGCTGCAGGGTGGAAGGGTGCAGGTGTTGCGGGTGAGGTAGGGGGCCTGGAGGCGCTGCGGGTGGGGGTGCGGTGGATGGGGAGGGGCTGCAGGTGGTGGAGGAGCGGGTGGTGGAGGAGGTCCGGAGGTGCAGTGGGTGGTGGAGGGGTGGGTGCTGAGGGTGGGGTAGTGGGTCCGAAGGTGTTGCGGTTGCTGGAGAGGTGGGGGTGTAGGGGATGGGTCAGTGGGTGCAGCGGATGGGGGAGGGGTGAGTGCGGGGGTTCAGTGGATGGGGAGGGGGTCAGGGGATGCGGGAGGGGTGGGGGTGCTGTGGGTGGGGGAGGCGGGGGAGGGGCTGTTGCGGATGGGGGAGGGGTTCCGGAGGCGCTGCTGGTGGAGAAGGGTGCAGGTGTTGCGGGTGAGGTAGGGGGCCTGGAGGCGCTGAGGGTGGGGGAGGGAGGGAGGGGGGTGAGGGGGCGGTGGATCGGGAGGCGCTGTAGGTGGTGGAGGAGCAGGTGGTGTAGGGGGTCCGCAGGTGGAGTGGTTGGTGGTGGGGTGAGTGCTGCGGGTGGGGTAGTGGGATCGAAAGTGTTGCGGTTGCTGGAGGGGTGGGGGTGCAGGGGATGGGTCCAGGGGTGCAGCGGACGGGGGAGGGGCTGCTGCAGATGGGGGAGGGATTTTGAAGACACTGCGGGTGGGGTAGGGGGTCCGAAGGCGCAGTGGGTGGGGGTGCCACGGGTGGTGGAGGGGCAGGTGCGGGGGTTTGCGGGGGATGGGGAGGGGTCCAGGGGCGCTGCAGGTGGTGGAGGGGCAGATATCAGTGCACATAGTCTCTGTGGTAGTTAGTGAGGGTTGGTGATGGTGTGAGAGGGGTGAAGGCCAGTACACAGACAGGCAGTTAGAGAGCAGGATGAGGGTGATAGGGCATAGTGACGGGGAGTACTTAGCAGATATAGGGGTGGGCTACAGGTGTGATGTCACAGTGTGTGTACCTTTGCTGTCATGTGTGAGGTATGTGAGGTATATGTGAGGTATGTGTGAGGTATGTGTGAGGTAAGGATGTGCGGGTCATGGTGGCCACTAACGTCCAGGCTGCTGCTGTGAGATGGTGACTGCAGAGGGAGGGAACTCCGACCCAGCAGCAATGGGTCGTGGTCAGCATTCCTTCCTGGCCCCGTTCCGCCGCACACTGTCCGCCCCGTCTGACGGGCGTCGTTCCTCCATCCTGCATGGCAGCGTCAGCTGCTGTGATCGCGGAGCATAGGTAAGCGTCCGGAGCCCTGTGGGCGGGCAGGCATGGTGTTTCCCTGGAGAGGTGCGGCACGCGTCCTTAGGCTGCAGACGGAGGGAGCTCCGGCCCAGCAGCAATGTTGATTAGTGCGTGTCCCGTCCTGGCGCTGTCCCGCTGCACATGCTCCGCACCGCTTGCCGCTGAGCATGGCAGCCCTTGTGTGTATGCTGCAGATGCTGATCTAGCTGTGCCTGAGCTAGCGCCCTCTCCCTGGGGTGTGGGTGTCAGGCGGCAGGTATGGTGTGTAGGTGGGAGAGGAGCTGCGGGCAGCGACTCGCTGCCTGCAAGTACCCTCCATATCAGCGCTGTTCCCCTCCCTGCAGATAGTGTCAGTGGCCGTGGGGTACTTTTGCTACTGGTGGCCTGTGCCGGTGCTAGGGTGTTCGGCGCCCCCCTGCAAACTATGAATTTTGCGCCCTCCCATATTCCTTTGTTGTGCATCGGGAAAAGTGGTGTGGTCTCACAACTAAGGGGCATGGCCACACAATAGTACCCCCATTTAAAATTACGCCACAATGTAGCACAATCTTATTCATGTTATACGTAATGCCCCACCCGTAGTAGTAGCGTCCTTATACGTAATGCCCCACCCGTAGTAGTAGCGTCCATATACGTAATGCCCCCCCAATAGTAGTAGTGTCCTTATACATAATGCCCCCCCAGTAGTAGTAGCAGTTATATGTAATGCTCCCCAACAGTAATAGTAGCATCCTTATACGTAATGCCCCACCCGTAGTAGTAGCGTCCTTATACGTAATGCCCCCCAGTAGTAGTAGCGTCCTTATACATAATGCCCCCCAATAGTAGTAGTGTCCTTATACATAATGCCCCCCCAGTAGTAGTAGCAGTTATATGTAATGCCCCACAACAGTAATAGTAGCATCCTTATACGTAATGCCCCACCCGTAGTAGTAGCGTCCTTATACGTAATGCCCCCCAGTAGTAGTAGCAGTTATATGTAATGCCTCCCAACAGTAATAGTAGCGTCCTTATACGTAATGCCACCCCTGTAGTAGTAGCATCCTTATACATAATGTGCCCCCAGTAGTAGTACCGTCCTTATACATAATGCCCCCCCAGTAGTAGTAGCATCCTTACATGTAATGCCCTCCCAGTAGTAGCGTCCTTATATGTAATGCCCCCCAGTATTAGTAGCCTCCTTATACGTAATGCCCCCCTATAGTAGTAGCGTCCTTATACGTAATGCCCCCCCATAGTAGTAGCGTCCTTATACGTAATGCCCCCCCTATAGTAGTAGCGTCCTTATACGTAATGCCCCCCTATAGTAGTAGCGTCCTTATACGTAATGCCCCCCCTATAGTAGTAGCGTCCTTATACGTAATGCCCCCCTATATTAGTAGCGTCCTTATACGTAATGCCCCCCCTATAGTAGTAGCGTCCTTATACGTAATGCCTCCCCTATATTAGTAGCGTCCTTATACGTAATGCCCCCCCTATATTAGTAGCGTCCTTGCATGTAATGGCCGCCCCAGCAGTGGCGTCCATAAAGTGCGCACACACAGACATACCTCACACACACACACAATTCACACATATATACAAACACACACACCCCACCATATATATACACACACACACACACACACACACACACACCCCCACTATATACACACACGCACACACATTTCTCTCTCACCCTCCACTTACCAAGTCTGGCTGGCCGTCACTGCAATGCTGAATCCACCACTGTTCAGCTGTCTGGTCCTGTGTAGCTCCGCCCCTCTAGTCCGTGTAGCTCCTCCCCTTCGTGACGCCGTAGCTCCGCCCCCTTTTCGGGACCCGCACTGCACAGCACACAGCCCGCTGTCACAGGTGATTGGGGGAGGGGGGGGGGGGGGGGGGGAAGGACAGGCACAGCAGCCGGCAGCTAGTGGCCATCCTCACCTCCTATACTGTAAGGTAGGTTCTTGCACCTGACTGCTGCTGGCGCTGGGTATGGGGTAGCTCCCTGCAGCAGATGCAGTTGACTCCGCCCAGCTCTGTGACTCCGCCCAGCGTTACGGGCACAGAGTCACAGATTAAGGCAAATATATAGGAGATATATATATATATATATGGAGTTGGTTTATGGTTTACGGGTAGATGTGCCCAGAGATGTGTGCAGTGATCTAGCACAGACCGCTCAGCACACATCTCTCCCCCGCTCAGCACAGCCCGATGTATGCTAAGCGAGGAGGGGTGGCGCTCATTTTACCCAGCGGTGAAAATGAGCGACCTGCAAGATTCTGCCAAATCTAGCACCAGCGATAGCGCCGCGTGGGGCCGCTCATTGCTGTCACTGTGGGGGTACACACGGAGAGATCCGTGCTTAAAATCTAAGCAATCTAGTCAGATTGCTTAGATTTTAAGCATGGATCTCTCCGTGAGTACCCCCCTTTAGTTAATTCTTGCTGTTGTTAATTAGGAAATCTGTTTTGTCAGTTTCTGGAACCTTGTTGGTACAGTAAGTGTGAACTGCGATGAAATAGATAATGAGAGCACAGCTAATAGGAAAGATAGTATTCATAATGAATATAACAATTTATTAAAAAGCAAATATAGTATATTATAAATATAATATAGTTGTACTGTTGTAATAAAAAGACCATAGAAGTAGTGCTCTCATTATCTATTTTTACATTGATTTTTTTGGTAGGTGCAGATCATACCTATGCGAGCATGGTACATGGTTACATCCTACTAACTCTTTGTGGATGTTTCTGCTGCATGGGATTGTTAGTTGTTTTAAATATACGTATATGCATATGCACTCTGTAAGGTGCTTTGGACCCTTATTTATTATTACCAGTTATTTATATAGCGCACACATATTCTACAGTGATTTACAGAAAATATATTTTGCCATTCACATCAGTCCCTGCTCCAATCTATTTTTTCTAGTGATGAGCGGGTTCGGTTCCTCGAGATCCGAACTCCCCCGAACTTCACCCATTTTACACGGTTCCGAGGCAGACTCGGATCTTCCCGCCTTGCTCGGTTAACCCGAGCGCGCCCGAACGTCATCATCCCGCTGTCGGATTCTCGCGAGATTTGTATTCTATATAAGGAGCCGCGCGTCGCCGCAATTTTCACTCGTGCATTGGAGATGATAGGGAGAGGACGTGCAGCGTTCTCTCAGTTTCTGTGTTCAGTGTGCTGCAAATATCTGTGCTCAGTGTGCTGCAAATATCTGTGCTCAGTGTGCTTGCAAATATCTGTGCTCAGTGTGCTGAATATATCTACGTTCTCTGCCTGAAAAACGCTCCATATCTGTGCTGCATTGTAGTATATACTGTAGTAGGAGGACAGTGCAGAATTTTGCTGACCACCAGTATTATATAGCAGTACGGTACAGTAGTCTACTGCTCTACCTACCTCTGTGTCGTCAAGTTTACTATCCATCCATACCTGTGGTGCATTTTAGTTGTGCGCAGTATATATAGTAGGAAGACAGTGCAGAATTTTGCTGACCACCAGTATATATATATAGCAGTACGGTACAGTAGCCCACTGCTCTACCTACCTCTGTGTCGTCAAGTATACTATCCATTCATACCTGTGCTACATTTTAGTTGTGCGCAGTATATATAGTAGGAGGACAGTGCAGAATTTTGCTGACCACCAGTATATATATAGCAGTACGGTACAGTAGTCCACTGCTCTACCTACCTCTGTTTCATCAAGTATACTATCCACCCATACCTGTGCTGCATTTTAGTTGTGCGCAGTATATATAGTAGGAGGACAGTGCAGAATTTTGCTGACCACCAGTATATATATAGCAGTACGGTACATTAGTCCACTGCTCTACCTACCTCTGTGTAGTCAAGTATTCTATCCATCCATACCTGTGCTGCATTTTAGTTGTGCGCAGTATATATAGTAGGAGGACAGTGCAGAATTTTGCTGACCACCAGTAAATATATAGCAGTACGGTACAGTAGTCCACTGCTCTACCTACCTCTGTGTAGTCAAGTATACTATCCATCCATACCTGTGCTGCATTTTAGTTGTGCGCAGTATATATAGTTGGAGGACAGTGCAGAATTTTGCTGACCACCAGTATATATATAGCAGTACGGTACAGTAGTCCACTGCTCTACCTACCTCTGTGTCGTCAAGTATACTATCCATCCATACCTGTGCTGCATTTTAGTCGTGCGCAGTATATATAGTTGGAGGACAGTGCAGAATTTTGCTGACCACCAGTATATATATAGCAGTACGGTACAGTAGTCCACTGCTCTACCTACCTCTGTGTCATCAAGTATACTATCCATCCATACCTGTGCTGCATTTTAGTTGTGCGCAGTATATATAGTAGGAGGACAGTGCAGAATTTTGCTGACCACCAGTATATATATAGCAGTACGGTACAGTAGTCCACTGCTCTACCTACCTCTGTGTAGTCAAGTATACTATCCATCCATACCTGTGCTGCATTTTAGTTGTGAGCAGTATATATAGTAGGAGGACAGTGCAGAATTTTGCTGACCACCAGTATATATAAAGCAGTACGGTACAGTAGTACACTGCTCTACCTACCTCTGTGTTGTCAAGTATACTATCCATCCATACCTGTGCTGCATTTTAGTTGTGCGCAGTATATGTAGTAGGAGGACAGTGCAGAATTTTGCTGACCACCACTATATATATAGCAGTACGGTACAGTAGTCCACTGCTCTACCTACCTCTGTGTCGTCAAGTATACTATCCATCCATACCTGTGCTGCATTTTAGTTGTGCGCAGTACATATAGTAGGAGGACAGTGCAGAATTTTGCTGACCACCAGTATATATATATATATATATATATAGCAGTACGGTACAGAAGTCCACTGCTCTACCTACCTCTGTGTCGTCAAGTATACTATCCATCCATACCTGTGCTGCATTTTAGTTGTGCGCAGTATATATAGTAGGAGGACAGTGCAGAATTTTGCTGACCACCAGTATATATATAGCAGTACGGTACAGTAGTCCACTGCTCTACCTACCTCTGTGTCGTCAAGTATACTATCCCCCCACACCTGTGCTGCATTTTAGTTGTGTGCAGTATATATAGTAGGAGGACAGTGTAGAATTTTGCTGACCACCAGTATATATATAGCAGTACGGTACAGTAGTCCACTGCTCTACCTACCTCTGTGTCGTCAAGTATACTATCAATCCATACCTGTGCTGCATTTTAGTTGTGCACAGTATATATAGTAGGAGGACAGTGCAGAATTTTGCTGACCACCAGTATATATATAGCAGTACGGTACAGTAGTCCACTGCTCTACCTACCACTGTGTCGTCAAGTATACTATCCATCCACACCTGTGCTCCATTTTAGTTGTGTGCAGTATATATAGTAGGAGGACAGTGCAGAATTTTGCTGACCACCAGTATATATATAGCAGTACGGTACAGTAGTCCACTGCTCTACCTACCTCTGTGACATCAAGTATACTATCCATCCATACCTGTGCTGCATTTTAGTTGTGCACAGTATATATAGTAGGAGGACAGTGCAGAATTTTGCTGACCACCAGTATATATATATAGAAGTACGGTACAGTAGTTCACTGCTCTACCTACCTCTGTGTCAAGTATACTATTCATCCACACCTGTGCTGCATTTTAGTTGTGTGCAGTATATATAGTAGAAGGACAGTGCAGTATTTTGCTGACCACCAGTATATATATAGCAGTACGGTTCAGTAGTCCACTGCTCTACCTCTGTGTCGTCAAGTATACTACAAAAGTTCAGTAAAATTACCCAAAAATCAAATTTAAAAGTGTCTGATGAGAAGCGTAAACTTGCCAATATGCCATTTACGACACGGAGTGGCAAGGAACGGCTGAGGCCCTGGCCTATGTTCATGGTTTGTGGTTCAGATTCACTTGAGGATGGAAGCACTCATCCTCTCGCTAGAAAACTGCAGTGCCACTCCTAGATAGGCCAGGTGTTTGTGTCGGTCACTTGGGTCGCTTAGCTTAGCCATCCAGCGACCTTGGTGCACCTCTTTTTTTCTTTGCATCATGTGCTGTTTGGGGACTATTTTTTAAATCTGCTATCCTGTCTGACACTGCAGTGCCACTCCTAGATGGGCCAGGTGTTTGTGTCGGCCACTTGGGTCGCTTAGCTTAGTCACACAGCGACCTCATTGCACCTCTTTTTTTCTTTGCATCATGTGCAGTTTGGGGACTATTTTTTCAATCTGCCATCCCGTCTGACACTGCAGTGCCACTCCTAGATGAGCCAGGTGTTTGTGTCGGCCACTTGGGTCGCTTAGCTTAGACACACAGCTACCTCATTGCACCTCTTTTTTTCTTTGCATCATGTGCAGTTTGGGGACTATTTTTTAAATCTGTCATCCTGTCTGACACTGCAGTGCCACTCCTAGATGGGCCAGGTGTTTGTGTCGGCAACTTGGGTCGCTTAGTTTAGCCATCCAGCGACCTTGGTGCAAATTTTAGGACTAAAAATAATATTGTGAGGTGTTCAGAATAGAATGGAAATTAGTGGAAATTATGGTTATTGAGGTTAATAATACTATGGGATCAAAATGACCCCCAAATTCTATGATTTAAGCTGTTTTTGAGGGGTTTTTGTAAAAAAAACACCCGAATCCAAAACACACCCAAATCCGACAAAAAAAATTTCATTGAGGTTTTGCCAAAACGCGTCCGAATCCAAAACACGGCCGCGGAACCGAATCCAAAACCAAACCACAAAACCCGAAAAAATTTCCGGTGCACATCACTAATTTTTTCCTACCACATGTACACACACACACATTTATGGTAGGGTCAATTTTTGTTGGTAGCCAGTTAACCTACCATTATTTATTTGGAGTGTGGGAGGAAATCGGAGTACCCGATGGAAACCCACACAAGCACGGGGAGACTATACAAGCTCTGCACAGATACGGCCATGATAGGAATCAAACCAATGACCCCAGTGTTTTGAGGCAATAATACAAACCATTACACCATCCGTGCTGCCATATATATAACTTTTAGGAAAAAAATGAAAACAGTATGTAGAGATAAGCCTCTTTATTAAATCACAATAATAAAGTCAGAAATTATTTTATTATAGTAACAAACCATGGGGCAGATGTATTAACCTGGAGAAGGCATAAGGAAGTGATAAACCAGTGATATGTGCAAGGTGATAAAGGCACCAGCCAATCAGATCTTAACTGTTAATTTACATATTGGAGCTGATTGGATGGTGCGTGTATCACCTTGCACATATCACTGGTTTATCACTTCCTTATGCCTTCTCCAGGTTAATACATCTGCCCCCATGCCCCCAAAGAAACCATCAGGTGCAGAATTTAAAAAGATGAGGCAAGAGAGAGAGCAGGAAGCACGAAAGCTTTCCCAAAATTTTCAGAAATGGCTCGCAAAGTCAGATAGCGGTGCCGGTGATGTTGCAAGAACCACTAGAGCAGAGTCACCGCTGCCAGAGATTTCTGATTTAGGAGAAGATGTTCAGGAAGAATTTGATACAATAATTGTAACTGCTGACAAGGGTCACAATTTTGAAATCGACACTGATAGCACAACCATTAGTGAAACGGGTGACATGCGTCCACTTAATTTTAATAATCCACATTCATGGCCTAATATATCAGATAAAGGGCCTAATTCTGAGTTGATCGCAGCAGCAAATTTGTTAGCAGTTGGGCAAAAGCATGTGCACTGCAGGGGGGGACAGATATAACATGTGCAGAGAGAGTTAGATTTGGGTGAGGTGTATTCAAACTGAAATCTAAATTGCAGTGTAAAAATAAAGCAGTCAGTATTTACCCTGCACAGAAATGAAATAACCCACCCAAATCTAACTCTCTCTGCAAATGTTATATCTGTCCCCCCTGCAGTGCACATGGTTTTGCCCAATTGCTAACAAACTTGCTGCTGCGATCAACTCAGAATTACCCCCAAAGTGAGGTGCGATTTAGTAAAACATGAACCAGAGCAACGGAAAGATGCAGATTTCACCCTCTCGACCACTAGTGATGGAAGGCGATTTACTTGAGACTGGTTCTTTAATACTCTACCTAACGGTGAAATAGTAGAGCGATCATGGCTAATGTATTCTGAGATGCAGGGAGCTGTCTTTTGTTTTCCATGTATACTTTTTGGAAAAAGATCCCAGTCCACTTCAAGTATTGCAAATCCTCAGAAAGGCTTTTCTGATTGGAGGCATTTGAATCCCAGATTAGAAAACCATGAAAACTTGCCTTATCACCGTCAAAAAGGTCTTAAATTGGAGAGCCTTACAGATAAATTTGAAGATAGGTCATGGAGTTGACAATTAACTTCTAACTGCTATTGCGTCTGAAAAACAGAAGTGGCGAGAAGTTTTAAAAATAATTCTTCATGCAGTAATCTTCTGTGCCACAAACAATTTAGCTCTTCGTGGTTCATGTGAGACATTTGGCCAACCCAACTCGGGAGTATTCCTTAACTTCCTCAAGGCCATTAGTGTTATGCACACCAGTGCCAGCAGGAATGTACTGGTGTCTGAACGGAGAGGGATGCAAAACAAATGAACTCACAGACAGACTGGGGAATATGACATTACATACACAGAAGGTGATAGGGTAACAAAATAAACACAAAGTGAACAGAGAAGCCCAAAGGCTAAGAAACTGGGTGTCTCCCTAGTATTAGGAATGCTCAGATGGAAAGAAGCGAGATGTTGTGATTTAATACGTAGAGACCCCGAAATGCTGTTGCTAAGGGCAACAGCAAAACCCTAAAGGGTTACCAACGGGTGTGGCAGTAAACTCCTTGGTCAGAGATGGAATAATAGACACAAGGAGAGTCTCCACAATCCTAGTCCTCACTTGCAGTGCACTGGTTCAGTTTACTGCCACTAAACTGACACCTGAACACCTTGCACAGTGAGAAAGGATTTTGGCAGGCAAGTCTGAGAATACAGCCGCAAACTTGCAAGGTTCACAGAGTAGCAAAAGAACCCCAGCAGGTTAAACGACTGACTCCAGTCTTACTGCTAGGTCTGGATTGGCAGAGTGTAATACCAAATCCCAAGGCCTATTTGCAGTAAGCAACAAACAAATACAAAGTTTACACAGTACTAGCTAGCTTTCAGGAACTGACTAACCAACAAAGAATTAGCAGCATCTGCCTAACCTGAGAAGAGGGTTTATATAGCAGGTGCTGTCCACGCCCCACTCAGACCTCACAGACTGTGAGCACAAAAACCAGCACCGGATCCCCTGCCGTGCACAGAGCCTGTAACCACTGCACAGCAAAAGACCCGAACCGGAGTATCAGCTACGCTCAGGTTACTCCGCTAGCACTTGTCTCCCGGTTGCCATGACGACGTGGCAGCACAGAGCAGGAGACCCTAACAGTACCCCCCCCCCCTCTGACGAGGGGTCAAAGAACCCCTACCACCGGGTTTATCGGGGAACTGCGAGAAGAAAGAGCGTAACAGTCTGGGGCATGAAGATCACAACTGCGCACCCACGACCGCTCCTCCGGGCCATACCCCTTCCAGTGCACCAAAAATGACAGCCGACCCCGAACCATCTTGGAGTCCAGAATCCTTTCAACAACAAACTCCCTCTGGCCACGTATCAGAAGAGGGAAAGGTCTTCCACTGGAAGAAGGATTACTAATCGCCCGTTTTAAAAGGGAACAATGAAATGTTTTATTGATACCCAAAGAACGGGGTAGATCTAACTGAAATGCCACCGGAATGATAAGCCTAGTGATCTTATAAGGACCGATGAACCGGGGGCCTAACTTATGAGATGGCTGTCTCAACTTCAAATTCTTGGTAGACAACCAGACGAAGTCTCCTAATTTGAAGCTGCAGGGTCTTTTCCGCTTATCAAAAACCCTTTTGTTCACTAATGACACAGACACAAGGGCTTTCTTCACTTTCCTCCAAATACCTCTAAGGACCGAAACCACAGAGGAACCACCAGACGTGGAGTCCAGGGGGTCAAAAGAATTGGCCTTAGGATGATGCCCATACACACAAAGGAAGGGAGAGATCCCTGTAGCAGAGTGAGCCGCGTTGTTATAGGCAAACTCCGCCATGGACAGATGAGCAACCCAGTCAGTCTGACACTTGGAGACATAACACCTGAGTAACTGCTCCAAGGACTGGTTCACCCTTTCAGTCAGCCTGACAGAAATCTGGAGATCGGAACAAAATGCCCTCCAGAATTTGGCCACAAACTGGGATCCGCGGTCAGAGACCACATCAAGTGGCAACCCGTGGAGGCGCACAACATGCAGCATAAATAATTCAGACAGGCGTCTGGCCGATGGCAGCCCAACCAATGGAACGAAGTGCGCCATCTTCGAAAACCTGTCAACGACAACCCAGATGGCTGTCATCCCCGAGGATTTGGGCAAGTCCACCACAAAATCCATTGAAATGTGGGTCCATGGCTTAGATGGAATAGAGAGTGGATGTAATGGGCCAACAGGAACCCCTCTAGGAGTCTTATTTCGGGCACAAATGTCACATGCCCAAACCCACTGATCCACATCCCTAGCCACCGAGGGCCACCACACCGCCCTAGATAGCAACTCCCGAGTTCTGGCAATACCCGGGTGACCTGCCGACTTCTTGGCATGGAATTCCAGGAACACTCGCTGTCTTAACCTAGGAGGCACAAACAAAAGACCTACCGGAAGGTCTGGAGGAGCCTGCTCCTGTGCTCTAAGGACTAATGACAAGAGGTCCTGGGTAATGCCCACTTTAATACATGATGGGGACACAATGGGCAATGGCTCCTCGGTGGTCTCCTGGATTGGAGCAAAACTCCGCGAGAGCGCATCAGCCTTGATGTTTTTTGACCCAGGGCGATATGTTATCAAAAAATTAAAGCGAGCAAAAAACAAAGCCCATCGTGCCTGCCTGGCATTGAGGCGCTTTGCTGACTCTAAATATGCCAAATTCTTATGGTCGGTGAGAATTGAGACCACAAACTTAGCCCCCTCAAGCCAGTGTCTCCACTCCTCGAGTGCATCCTTAATAGCCAACAATTCCCGGTTACCCACGTCATAATTCATCTCGGCAGGCGAAAATTTACGGGAAAAGTAAGCACAGGGATGAAGGCGATTATCAGACACCCCCATCTGAGAGAGCACTGCCCCAATACCCATCTCAGAGGCATCCACCTCCACCACAAAAGGACGCTCTGGATCTGGGTGTCGCAGCACCTTGGCCGAGACAAATGCCCTTTTGAGACGGGCAAAAGCCGCTTTGGCCTCACAAGACCAGTGAGCAACATCGCCCCTTTCTTAGTGAGTGCCACCAAGGGCGCCACTATAGACGAAAAACCAGCGATAAATCGTCTATAAAAATTTGCAAAGCCCAGAAAACGCTGAAGCGCCTTCAAACTAGTGGGCTGCACCCAATCCAGGACTGCCTGTACCTTGGAACCCTCCATTTGGAAACCTTCTGGGGAGATAATATATCCTAGAAATGCGATTTGCTGAACTTCAAATTCGCACTTCTCCAGCTTCGCCCCAAGCCGGTGGTCTCTGAGTTTCTGGAGGACTAAGCGTACATGCTTCCGATGTTCCTCCAGGGAATGAGAGAAGATTAGGATGTCATCTAAGTATACAACTAAGAATCTATCCAAATATTCCCTGAGCACATCGTTCATGAAGTCCTGGAAGACTGCCGGGGCATTACAGAGCCCAAAAGGCATCACCAAATATTCATAATGCCCTGAGTGGGTATTAAAGGCAGTCTTCCATTCATCCCCCTCTCTTATTCGGATTAGATTGTACGCACCGCGTAGGTCAATCTTAGAAAAAATGGTGGCAGTACGAAGCTGGTCAAACAAGACCGAAATGAGAGGCAGTGGGTATGAGTTTTTAATCGTGATACGGTTCAATTCCATGAAGTCGATGCAGGGTCGCAACGAACCGTCCTTTTTACCCACGAAGAAGAACCCCGACCCAACTGGAGACTGTGAAGGTCTGATAAATCCCTTAGCCAAGTTCTCCTGAATGTACTCTGCCATAGCCTGAGTCTCAGGACGTGACAGGGAGTACAACCTGCTCTTGGGAAGCTTAGCATTCGGCAACAAATTAATGGCACAGTCATAGGGGCGATGGGGAGGTAGTACCTCTGCAACTCTTTTGGAGAACACGTCCGCAAAATCTGCATAACATCCGGGCAATCCTGGCAAACTTAGCTGCGAAAGCCTGACTGGAAGGCTCAAGCAACTCCTGAAACAATCAGTACCCCAACTAAGAATCTCCCCAGAGACCCAGTCAAATTGAGGATTGTGGGCCCTTAACCAGGGTAACCCCAACACCAATGGGGCAAAAGTACAGACAGTCACATAAAAGGACAATTTTTCAGAGTGTGTGGCTCCAATAAACAAAGAAATCTGGCTAGTGCAAGAGGTAATTTTACCCTGGGATAATGGTTCCCCGTTTAACCCACAAATCACAATTTCCGATGCCAAGGGTACTAAGGGAACAGAGTGTTTCAGGGCGAATTGGCGGTCCATAAAAACCCCGTTGGCCCCACTGTCCACAAAGGCCTCAGTCTTGACAGTTTGACCGAGGATCTTCAAGGTCACCGGAATGATAAAAGTCTTCTTGGGAAATTCTGACTTCTGGCCTGACAGGATATTTCCCATCACCCTCAGGCCCTGAAGTTTTCCGGCTTTTCTGGGCATGATACTACCACATGACCTTTATTCCCACAGTACAAACATAACCCCTGCTGTCTCCTCTGCGTCTTCTCACGCGAGGAGAGGTGGGTAGCCCCAATCTGCATAGGCTCCTCGGAAAATTCCTCAGAGTCTGAGGTTCCCTTGGGAAAGAAGGAAACCTCGGTCTCCCTTTCAAGCCTGCGCTCTCTCAGCCATCTATCCACCCGAATGGATAACTGCATGAGCTGATCCAAGCTATCAGGCAAGGGATATTGTACCAGTTGGTCTTTTAACTGGTTAGAAAGACCTCTTCGGTACTGGTGTCTCAGGGCTGGGTCATTCCACTGGGTATCATGGGCCAACCTCCGAAACTCCGTACAATAAACCTCAACTGGCCTTTGCCCTTGCTTAAGGATCGAAATCTGAGCCTCGGCTGAGGCCGTCTTGTCAGGGTCATCATACAACATGCCCAGTGCCGTAAAAAAAGCATCAACACTTTTAAGCGACGGACAGTCAGGCTGCAACCCATATGCCCAGACCTGTGGGTCTCCTTGTAGCAAGGAAATCACTATGCCCACCCGCTGAATCTCCGACCCAGAAGACTGAGGCCTAAGTTGGAAATATAGCTTGCAGCTCTCCTTGAAACAAAAGAACTGCGAGCGATCTCCAGAAAAACGATCCGGGAGATTTACTTTCGGCTCCTTAACCCCTGAAGGTACTGCTGCTGCGGGAGCTCCACCAGCGGCCTGCGAGGTGTGCATTTTAATGGACAAATCATAAAATTGTCGAGTCAGGACCTGCACCTGATCGACCACCTGTTGCAAAGTATTTTGAGGGGTATGCTCCATATTCCCACAAAATTTCAACAGGAGTATTGGGCTGCTGAATATGTTATGCACACCAGTGCCAGCAGGAATGTACTGGTGTCTGAACGGAGAGGGATGCAAAACAAATGAACTCACAGACAGACTGGGGAATATGACATTACATAAACAGAAGGTGATAGGGTAACAAAATAAACACAAAGTGAACAGAGAAGCCCAAAGGCTAAGAAACTGGGTGTCTCCCTAGTATTAGGAATGCTCAGATGGAAAGAAGCGAGATGTTGTGATTTAATACATAGAGAACCCGAAATGCTGTTGCTAAGGGCAACAGCAAAACCCTAAAGGGTTACAAACGGGTGTGGCAGTAAACTCCTTGGTCAGAGATGGAATAATAGACACAAGGAGAGTCTCCACAATCCTAGTCCTCACTTGCAGTGCACTGGTTCAGTTTACTGCCACTAAACTGACACCTGAACACCTTGCACAGTGAGAAAGGATTTTGGCAGGCAAGTCTGAGAATACAGCCGCAAACTTGCTAGGTTCACAGAGTAGCAAAAGAACCCCAGCAGGTTAAACGACTGACTCCAGTCTTACTGCTAGGTCTGGATTGGCAGAGTGTAATACCAAATCCTAAGGCCTATTTGCAGTAAGCAACAAACAAATACAAAGTTTACACAGTACTAGCTAGCTTTCAGGAACTGACTAACCAACAAAGATTCAGCAGCATCTGCCTAACCTGAGAAGAGGGTTTATATAGCAGGTGCAGTCCACGCCCCTCTCAGACCTCACAGTCTGTGAGCACAAAAACCAGCACCGGATCCCCTGCCGTGCACAGAGCCTGTAACCACTGCACAGCAAAAGACCTGAACCGGAGTATCAGCTACGCTCAGGTTACTCCGCTAGCACTTGTCTCCCGGTTGCCATGACGACGTGGCAGCACAGAGCAGGAGACCCTAACAATTAGCCAATACAATTATGAGCTAGCAGGTCATATTAAAAAACATAAGAAAGGCAGTGTTAACTATTTTTCACCAGCCATCCAAAATGAATGCATTAACCTCCTTGGTAACACAGTGAGACAAGAAATAATAGAATAAGAGGCTAAATATTATTCGATTATCTTTGACTGCACCCCAGACACTGCACACAAGGAACAAATGTGTGAAATAATAAGGTATGTTAGGATTTCAGATGGAAAATGCAGCGTGGAAGAGAGCTTTATTGAAACTACTAAGAAAACAGGCAGTGGGCTTGCTGCTGAAATAGAACAGAAGCTTTGCAAGGATGGTTTAGATACAAGTAATATTCGTGGGCAGGGCTATGACAACGGAGCAAATATGGCAGGAAAATATAATGGTGTGCAAGCACGACTGACCGAAGTGAACAATCTGGCTAGATTTGTTCCATGTGCTGCACATTAGCTCACAATGACCAAAATTCTCAAAGTAACACTCAAAGGTCATAGTACCACCAGATTGTCATCAAAAGCTTGTGCTGTGAAATCATTAAGTACCCAGTTGCCAGGGGTTCTGCAGGCACTACACCAAATAAGCGATACCACATGTCTGGAAACACATTTCACAGCCGATAGCCTATTACACCGTATTGATTTGAAATTAATTTGCCTTCTTATTATGTGGGGTAAAATTTTAAATAATATAGACTTCGTCAACCAAGCATTGCAATAGAAGGGATAATTAATTGACCGAGCTGCAACACTGACAGGTGGACTTCTGAATCAACTACAGAATATGCGTGAAGAAGGGGTTGATACAGTAGTGAAAGAAGCAGGCATCATTGCTCAGTCAATAGATTTTTCTCCAGAATTTCCTATGAAGAGGCAAAGCAAAAGAAGAAGGCTTGATGACGATGAAGCTCCAGATGAAGGTGTCAACATGACCACTGAGCAGGTTTTCCAAAGACTTTTCTTTAAAGTAATTAATACTTTGATTGCACAACTGAAGTGGCGTAATGAAACCATGATGGAAATCTCTACTGATTTTGAATTCCTTACTGGGCCTGCCCTCTCAAACATGCCACTAAATAACTAAATATGAAAAAATGTGCTGCTGACTTGGCAATGAAGTACTCTAATGATCTGAGTGCATCACACATTGGGGGTCATTCCGAGTTGTTCGCTCGCAAGCTGCTTTTAGCAGCTTTGCACACGCTAAGCCGCCGCCTACTGGGAGTGAATCTTAGCTTATCAAAATTGTGAACGAAAGATTAGCAGAATTGCGAATAGACACTTCTTAGCAGTTTCTGAGTAGCTCCACACTTACTCGGCATCTGCGATCAGTTCAGTGCTTGTCGTTCCTGGTTTGACGTCACAAACACGCCCGGCGTTCGCCCAGACACTCCTCCGTTTCTCCAGCCACTCCCGCGTTTTTCCCAGAAATTGTAGCGTTTTTTCGCACACACCCATAAAACGGCCTGTTTCCGCCCAGAAACACCCACTTCCTGTCAATCACATTACGATCACCAGAACGAAGAAAAAACCTCATAATGCCGTGAGTAAAATACCTAACTGCATAGCAAATTTACTTGGCGCAGTCGCACTGCGGACATTGCGCATGCGCATTAGCGACTAATCGCTCCGTTGCGATAAAAAAATACCGAGCGAACAACTCGGAATGACCCCCATTGTGTCAGAGATAGAGAGTTTTAGCTTTCAAGCTGTTTCTATCCTCCCAGATTGTAGCAAAGCAACACCAGAGGAAATTTTGAACCTTATACATGTCTGGAACCTAAGTTCTACATACCCTAATATCGATATAGCTCTGTAAATCTTCCTGAGTATTCCTGTAACCGTAGCATCTTGTGAACGGAGCTTTAGTAAATTAAAATTAGTAAAGAACTACTTGAGGCCTTCAATAGGACAACAACGTCTTTCAAATTTGGCTATTCTCTCCATTGAACATAAAATTACAAGTGTCATTAACTTCGATAGTGTGATAGATGAGTTTGCAGGTATGAAGGCTCGGAGGGCACCTCTATAAAGCCAACCTTGCTAACTAAAAGATAATTCCACTGTTTAGTATGCATGCTATTAATATATGTTATAACTGCATTTTTTGTTTTTTTTTGTTTTATAACTTCATTATGATCAATTTACTGGTCATATTTTCAGTTGTCTTCATTTCTATTCCTGAGATTTAAAGATTCACAGTTACACCATTACCATTATTGATAAAACCATTTCCAGACACTACCCACTGTTAGCCATGCATTATACCAAGATTTATCTGGACATTGCTAAGCCACTTAACTGATGATTTTTACCTTCAAAAGCGTTAACAACATTGTTTTTTTAAATTAATTTTATTTAATAAAGTTGAAAAAGTGTTTTCCTAAATATTTAAACATTATATTATGCACATCTGCAGAACGGATCTCCTCATCAAAAACGGGGGGACAGGGTGGGACGGCGCAGTTGCATGAAATCTGACCATGCCAGTTAAGTGGTGGCTTATCCCCTTTACTTGTTAATGTGTGTTTCTGCAAGTGTTTCTTTTTCTAGGGAGTGACTTGACCTTATTTTAAGAATAAAACAAGGAAAAAGATGAGATGAGTGTGAACACTGCCACAATATCAGTGGTCATGGTCCCCTCCAGTTTTAAAAGCAGTAATTTTTAAAAATGACTTTGAGGGGTGGAGGGGCACCGATGCCATTTCTTGCACATAGCGCCAAAATGTCTAGTTACGGCACTGCCATATATAGCATATCATTAGGTATATCCTTCTAGACAAATCTGAGTAGCACCCAAGGTGGGAACACACCTTTCTTTATGTCCTAATATGGGGTTTATAAGGGGAACCCTCTTGCCACTCCAGGACTTATTGCACTCAGAGAAATGCACTAACATACCCTCAATCCATTTTTGGTCAAGTGCCATGTTCCCAAAGACTAAGGGCCTAATTCCGATCTGATCGCAGCAGGAAATTTGTTAGCAGTTGGCAAAACCATGTACAGTGCAGGGGGGCAGATATAACATGTGCAGAGAGAGAGAGATTTGGGTGGGTTACTTTGTTTCTGTGCAGGGTAAATACTAGCTGCTTTATTTATTCACTGAAATTGAGATTTCAGTTTGAACACACCACACCCAAATCTAATGGGCCCTACACACTACGCAATAACACTGAAAGATATGAACGATCTCGTTCATTAATGAACGAGATATCGTCCATATCTTTCAGTGCGTATACACCAACGATGAACGATGCGCGGCCCCGAGCTCATTCATCGTTGGTGCCTGGTCGCTTATACATGCATGCCAATATGGACAATCTCGTCCATATTAGCATGCAGGGCTATAGGGCCGGGTGACGGGGGGAGTGAAGAAATTTCACTCCCACCGTCACCCACCTCCCCTTCCCCCACGCCGCTGGCTCGTCCATCGGCCGTAACGTCCGTCGGGCACCTCGGTGGCATATCCGCCAGTGTGCAGGGCCCATAACTCTCCCTGCACATGTTGTATCTGTGTCTGATAGTGATGTTAATCCACACAATTGATAGTTAACCAGAAAGCTGGTTTATTAACACTTGTTAATGCGGAAGATGTTCTGCAGCAGCAGTAACTCACTCATATATATAACAGGCTGGTACAGTGAAAGCGCGGTACTTATCGCTATACGTCATGCGGCTGTGGTAAGGTAGTGACTCTGACAGAATGGGATGGAAGGCTGCACATCTGTGCAGACTGACTCCTGTTGGAAGCAGAGGCGGATTGGCCATAGGGTTTCCAGGGAAGATCCCCGGTGGGCCGACGCCTGTTTTGTTTGAGGACATGTGGTCCTTTTTATAGACAAAATGAATAAGATGCAAAATAATTTGTATATATGAAAATGACTTTGCCACTTGGCCTGTGATTGCAGATGATCTAGTGTATGCTCTGTCTGCCTGCTTGGCTGACATATAAGATTGAGTGAATAGTGATTGTGACACGCGGTTGGTGTAATAAGCAAGAAAATATATCTTTCTAAAGAATGATATAGTTTCTTAAAATCTGAAGGTGTTTCATATAATGTGCTCATAATATGTAATTTTATTTCCTTTTAACTTCCCCCTTGATGCTGGACATGCCCACTATCTGGAAAGTTTTGGGGGGAGGGTGCTGCTGCCATGGCCCATGGCTAGACCTTACACCTCTGGTGCTGCCCATGTGGGGCCACTAGTACAAATTTTTCCAGGGCCGCTTTTTGTTCCCAGTCCGCCTCTGGTTGGAAGGAACACGCACTACCCACTGCTCTCCGTCCCGCTCAGGCAGTGCGACACACGATACAGGAGGAACCGTCTCTCTCTCTCTCCACTGCAGGAGGAAATGTGTCATCAATCTCCGCCTCTCTGATGCTACAGCAGGGTAAACAATAGAGGATGCGCACCCAGTGTAATGTATACAGAGGAGACAAAGTACTGAGTGCACTATGGGGGTCATTCCGAGTTGATCGCTAGCTGCCGTTGTTCGCAGCACAGCGATCAGGCTAAAAATCTACATTTCTGCGCATGCTTATGGGCTGCAGTACGCACGCGCAAAGTACTTTCACACAAAACTATGCAGTTTTACACAAGGGCGAGTGACTCTTTTCAGTCGCTCGGCTGATCGGTGAGTGATTGACAGGAAAGGGGCGTTTCTGGGAGGTAACTGACCGTTTTTCAGGAGTGTGCTAAAAAACGCAGGCGTGTCAGAAGATAACGCAGGCGTGCCTGGGGAAACAGGGAAGTGGCTGGCCGAACGCAGGGCGTGCATGTGACGTCAAACAGGAACTAAATAGTCTGCAGTGATCGCAAGGTAGGAGTAGGTCTGCAGCTACTCAGAAACTGCATGAACATTTTTTCGAGCAGTTCTGCTAACCTTTCGTTTGCACTTCTGCTAAGCTAAGATACACTCCCAGAGGGCGGCGGCTTAGCATTTGCACTGTTGCTAAAAGCAGCTAGCGAGCGATCAACTCGGAGTGAGGGCCAATATTCCAAAAATATCTACCCCCCCCCCCATCCCTGCAGTGCACATGGTTTTGCCCATTAGCTAACAAATTTGCTGCTGCGATCAGATCTAAATTAGGCCCTAAAGCCAGAGACTACTCGCTGCCAGAGAGGAGGGGGCTTGCACAGGGACTGCCCACAGGATTCTCCTCTCTTAAAACACCGCTAAGGAGATGTATCAAATCTTTGAGGGAAATAAATTAGAGCAGTTGCCCATAGCATCCCATCAGCTGTCATTTCATAGACTGTGCTAGATAAATGTCAGTAAGGAGCTGATTGGCTGGTCTGGACAACTTGTCCACTTGTACTCTCTCCAAGGCTTGATACATATGTACCTGTATTTTTCTGTTTGATAAATACGACATGCAAAAATGGACATGTGACACCAGCCTTACTTCTGTATGTATGTACTGTACATTATATAGCAGTAGTCATCAGATAACCATACAACTGTACCAAAGCAGAGCATTATTGGAGAATGCTATGTAGAGAATGCTGCCTTTCATTAACCTACACAATATCTACAGCGCCTCATTAAGCAGAGTGATTATTAGCCAGGTTTGAAGATTCATGTGCATGCCCCCAAAATGAGCTTGTTTTAAAGACAATTTAAATAATCTGAAATATTAATTGCTTCTTCTAGAAATACGATCTCTGCTCAGTAATGAGACTTATTCAGTATTTATCAAAAGCGAATGCACAGTTCCTATTTTTTTTTTCAAGGTCATATTTCATTGATTTAATTTACATTCAAATTGCCCAGGATTTGGCATGGCATAGTGACTTGAATGATTTTCTCTCCAGTTCAGCAACAATGTCTAATGAACAACCTTACATAAAGAACAGAGGGGTATATTTACTAACATTCGTAATTTCCGAAAATAGGTCAAAGTTCAATCACGAATGACATCGAGAGTGTAAAACTGCAACTTTTTGAATTTATTACGATGGATTTACTAAGCTGTCGTATTCGTGTTTTTCTTTTCTTCCGATGTCGATGTCATTCGTTTTTTTTTACCTAATTTTACGGCAGTGATTAGCAAAACACTGCCGTTTTTTTTTACAATCAATCTCGGCCGGATCTGTGTGATCCGTGCTGGGGTTCTTTTTATTTTTTATTTTTAATTAAACAATGTAAAATCCCCCCAAAAAATGCGTGGGGTCCCCCCTCCTAAGCATAACCAGCCTCGGGCTCTTTGAGCCGATCCTGGTTGCAGAAATATGGGAAAAAAAATGACAGGGGTTCCCCCATATTTAAGCAACCAGCATCGGGCTCTGCGCCTGGTCCTGGTCCCAAAAATACGGGGGACAAAAAGAGTAGGGGTCCCCCGTATTTTTAAAACCAGCACCGGGCTCCACTAGCTGGACAGATAATGCCACAGCCGGGGGTCACTTTTATATAGTGCCCTGCGGCCGTGGCATCAAAAATCCAACTAGTCACCCCTGGCCGGGGTACCCTGGGGGAGTGGGGACCCCTTCAATCAAGGGGTCCCCCCCCCCAGCCACCCAAGGGCCAGGGGTGAAGCCCGAGGCTGTCCCCCCCCATCCAATGGGCTGCGGATGGGAGGGCTGATAGCCTTTGTTGTAAAATAAAAGATATTGTTTTTAGTAGCAGTACTACAAGTCCCAGCAAGCCTCCCCCGCATGCTGGTACTTGGAGAACCACAAGTACCAGCATGCGGCGGAAAAACGGGCCCGCTGGTACCTGTAGTACTACCACTAAAAAAATACCCAAAAAAACACAAGACACACACACCGTGAAAGTATAATTTTATTACATACATACACACATACATACATACTTACCTTATGTTCCCACGCAGGTCGGTCCTCTTCTCCAGTAGAATCCAAGGGGTACCTGTTGAATAAATTCTACTCACGAGATCCAGGGGTCCAGGCTCCTCGGCAAATCCAGGGATAATCCACGTACTTGAATAAAACAAAAAAACGGTTGCCCGACCACGAACTGAAAGGTGACCCATGTTTGCACATGGGTCACCTTCCCACGAATGCCAGAAACCCACTTTGCCTTCTGGCTAAGTGGGTTTCTTCAGCCAATCATGGAGCGCCACGTTGTAGCACTCTCCTGATCAGCTGTGTGCTGCTGTCCTCACTGACAGGCAGCACGCGGCAGTGTTACAATGTAGCGCCTATGCGCTACATTGTAACCAATGATGGGAACTTTCTGCTCAGCGGTGACGTCACTTTAGGTCAACCGCAGGGCAGAAAGTTCCCATCATTGGTTACAATGTAGCGCATAGGCGCTACATTGTAACACTGCCGTGTGCCGCCTGTCAGTGAGGACAGGAGCACACAGCTGATCAGGAGAGTGCTACAACGTGGCACTCCCTGATTGGCTGAAGAAACCCACTTAGCCAGAAGGCAAAGTGGGTTTCTGGCATTCGTGGGAAGGTGACCCATGTGCAAACATGGGTCACCTTTCAGTTCGTGGTCGGGCAACCGTTTTTTTGTTTTATTCAAGTACGTGGATTATCCCTGGATTTGCCGAGGAGCCTGGACCCCTGGATCTCGTGAGTAGAATTTATTCAACAGGTACCCCTTGGATTCTACTGGAGAAGAGGACCGACCTGCGTGGGAACATAAGGTAAGTATGTATGTATGTGTGTATGTATGTAATAAAATTATACTTTCACGGTGTGTGTGTCTTGTGTTTTTTTGGGTATTTTTTTAGTGGTAGTACTACAGGTACCAGCGGGCCCGTTTTTCCGCCGCATGCTGGTACTTGTGGTTCTCCAAGTACCAGCATGCGGGGGAGGCTTGCTGGGACTTGTAGTACTGCTACTAAAAACAATATCTTTTATTTTACAACAAAGGCTATCAGCCCTCCCATCCGCAGCCCATTGGATGGGGGGGGACAGCCTCGGGCTTCACCCCTGGCCCTTGGGTGGCTGGGGGGGGGGGACCCCTTGATTGAAGGGGTTCCCACTCCCCCAGGGTACCCCGGCCAGGGGTGACTAGTTGGATTTTTGATGCCACGGCCGCAGGGCGCTGTATAAAAGTGACCCCCGGCTGTGGCATTATCTGTCCAGCTAGTGGAGCCCGGTGCTGGTTTTAAAAATACGGGGGACCCCTACTCTTTTTTTCCCCCGTATTTTTGGGACCAGGACCAGGACCAGGCGCAGAGCCCGATGCTGGTTGCTTAAATATGGGGGAACCCCTGTCATTTTTTTCACCATATTTCTGCAACCAGGATCGGCTCAAAGAGCCCGAGGCTGGTTATGCTTAGGAGGGGGGACCCCACGCAATTTTTTTTGAAAAAATAAGCACTTTCCCACCCCTTCCCACTGATATACATGCACGGATCTCATGGATCCGTGCATGCCTATCCAATCACGAATAAAAAAAAAAGGTCTGTTTTTTTTTAGCACTTTTTTACGAGTTGTAATTTTTCACGGCAGTGTTTGTTCTTTTTTGGCTTTGCACTTCTTAGTAAATGACCGAGATTCATACTTAAACAGCCGCGTTTTGACCGATGGTGTATTCATTCGTAATTTTTTACCTGAACTTGCAAAAAATTACGAATGCCCTCATCACTGCCGTGATTAGTGTTTAGTAAATTACCGAGATTAACCGAGATGACACTTTGAAGAAAAAACGGCATCTCGGTCAAAATCGGGAGCTTAGTAAATATACCCCATAATGTTAAAAACTAACGTGGTGACAGGAAAATGCAATTAATATCGAAGTGATAGTGCAAACTGCAAGAGATAAAGTAGTATAAAGGAAAGTGAGATTTATATACCTGAGCTGCTGCATTAGACACCTTGTAAAAGAACAGTAATGAATCTTAAGGGGGGTACACACCAGTGGCATGCATTGAGGTCAGTGGCTGGTGAGGCACTGGCTGGTGTGTGAACAAAATGTGTAGGAGTCGCCGTAGGTGCGGCGCTATTGATTTAATGGAAGATCTGGACAACAAAATAGCCATGGTGTTGTGTGTAACTAAACACTTACATGCCTTGAAACTCTGGGGCTGGCTGGCAACTTTTAGCGTGGGGGACAAACACAAGCATGTGGCCCCTGCTTTTCTTAGTGATGAGCACCGGAAATTTTTCGGGTTTTGTGTTTTGGTTTTGGGTTCGGTTCCGCGGCCGTGTTTTGGGTTCGAACGCGTTTTGGCAAAACCTCACCGAATTTTTTTTGTCGGATTCGGGTGTGTTTTGGATTCGGGTGTTTTTTTCAAAAAACCCTAAAAAACAGCTTAAATCATAGAATTTGGGGTTCATTTTGATCCCAAAGTATTATTAACCTCAATAACCATAATTTCCACTCATTTTCAGTCTATTCTGAACACCTCACACCTCACAATATTATTTTTAGTCCTAAAATTTGCACCGAGGTCGCTGGATGGCTAAGCTAAGCGACCCAAGTGGCCGACACAAACACCTGGCCCATCTAGGAGTGGCACTGCAGTGTCACGCAGGATGGCCCTTCCAAAAAACACTCCCCAAACAGCACATGACGCAAAGAAAAAAAGAGGCGCAATGAGGTAGCTGTGTGAGTAAGCTAAGCGACCCTAGTGGCCGACACAAACACCTGGCCCATCTAGGAGTGGCACTGCAGTGTCACGCAGGATGGCCCTTCCAAAAAACACTCCCCAAACAGCACATGACGCAAAGAAAAAAAGAGGCGCAATGAGGTAGCTGTGTGAGTAAGCTAAGCGACCCTAGTGGCCGACACAAACACCTTGCCCATCTAGGAGTGGCACTGCAGTGTCACGCAGGATGGCCCTTCCAAAAAACACTCCCCAAACAGCTGCACATGACGCAAAGAAGAAAAAAAAGAGGCGCAATGAGGTAGCTGTGTGAGTAAGATAAGCGACCCTAGTGGCCGACACAAACACCTGGCCCATCTAGGAGTGGCACTGCAGTGTCACGCAGGATGGCCCTTCCAAAAAACACTCCCCAAACAGCACATGACGCAAAGAAAAAAAGAGGCGCAATGAGGTAGCTGTGTGAGTAAGCTAAGCGACCCTAGTGGCCGACACAAACACCTGGCCCATCTAGGAGTGGCACTGCAGTGTCACGCAGGATGGCCCTTCCAAAAAACACTCCCCAAACAGCAGCACATGACGCAAAGAAGAAAAAAAGAGGCGCAATGAGGTAGCTGTGTGAGTAAGCTAAGCGACCCTAGTGGCCGACACAAACACCTGGCCCATCTAGGAGTGGCACTGCAGTGTCACGCAGGATGGCCCTTCCAAAAAACACTCCCCAAACAGCACATGACGCAAAGAAAAAAAAGAGGCGCAATGAGGTAGCTGTGTGAGTAAGCTAAGCGACCCTAGTGGCCGACACAAACACCTGGCCCATCTAGGAGTGGCACTGCAGTGTCACGCAGGATGGCCCTACCAAAAAACACCCCCCAAACAGCACATGACGCAAAGAAAAGTGAAAGAAAAAAGAGGTGCAAGATGGAATTGTCCTTGGGCCCTCCCACCCACCCTTATGTTGTATAAACAGGACATGCACACTTTAACCAACCCATCATTTCAGTGACAGGGTCTGCCACACGACTGTGACTGAAATTACGGGTTGGTTTGGACCCCCACCAAAAAAGAAGCAATTAATCTCTCCTTGCACAAACTGGCTCTACAGAGGCAAGATGTCCACCTCATCATCATCCTCCGATATATCACCGTGTACATCCCCCTCCTCCCAGATTATCAATTCGTCCCCACTGGAATCCACCATCTCAGCTCCCTGTGTACTTTGTGGAGGCAATTGCTGCTGGTCAATGTCTCCACGGAGGAATTGATTATAATTCATTTTAATGAACATCATCTTCTCCACATTTTCTGGATGTAACCTCGTACGCCGATTGCTGACAAGGTGAGCGGCGGCACTAAACACTCTTTCGGAGTACACACTTGTGGGAGGGCAACTTAGGTAGAATAAAGCCAGTTTGTGCAAGGGCCTCCAAATTGCCTCTTTTTCCTGCCAGTATAAGTACGGACTGTCTGACGTGCCTACTTGGATGCGGTCACTCATATAATCCTCCACCATTCTTTCAATGGGGAGAGAATCATATGCAGTGACAGTAGACGACATGTCCGTAATCGTTGTCAGGTCCTTCAGTCCGGACCAGATGTCAGCATCAGCAGTCGCTCCAGACTGCCCTGCATCACCGCCAGCGGGTGGGCTCGGAATTCTGAGCCTTTTCCTCGCACCCACAGTTGCGGGAGAATGTGAAGGAGGAGATGTTGACAGGTCGCGTTCCGCTTGACTTGACAATTTTGTCACCAGCAGTTCTTTGAACCCCAGCAGACTTGTGTCTGCCGGAAAGAGAGATCCAAGGTAGGTTTTAAATCTAGGATCGAGCACGGTGGACAAAATGTAGTGCTCTGATTTCAACAGATTGACCACCCGTGAATCCTTGTTAAGCAAATTAAGGGCTCCATCCACAAGTCCCACATGCCTAGCGGAATCGCTCTGTGTTAGCTCCTCCTTCAATGTCTCCAGCTTCTTCTGCAAAAGCCTGATGAGGGGAATGACCTGACTCAGGCTGGCAGTGTCTGAACTGACTTCACGTGTGGCAAGTTCAAAAGGTTGCAGAACCTTGCACAACGTTGAAATCATTATCCACTGCGCTTGAGACAGGTGCATTCCACCTCCTATATCGTGCTCAGTTGTATAGGCTTGAATGGCCTTTTGCTGCTCCTCCAACCTCTGAAGCATAAAGAGGGTTGAATTCCACCTCGTTACCACTTCTTGCTTCAGATGATGGCAGGGCAGGTTCAGGCGTTTTTGGTGGTGCTCCAGTCTTCTGTACGTGGTGCCTGTACGCCGAAAGTGTCCCGCAATTCTTCTGGCCACCGACAGCATCTCTTGCACGCCCCTCTCGTTTTTTAAATAATTCTGCACCACCAAATTCAAGGTATGTGCAAAACATGGGACGTGCTGGAATTTGCCCATATTTAATGCACACACAATATTGCTGGCGTTGTCCGATGCCACAAATCCACAGGAGAGTCCAATTGGGGTAAGCCATTCTGCGATGATCTTCCTCAGTTGCCGTAAGAGGTTTTTAGCTGTGTGCGTATTCTGGAAAGCGGTGATACAAAGAGTAGCCTGCCTAGGAAAGAGTTGGCGTTTTCGAGATGCTGCTACTGGTGCCGCCGCTGCTGTTCTTGCGGCGGGAGTCCATACATCTACCCAGTGGGCTGTCACAGTCATATAGTCCTGAGCCTGCCCTGCTCCACTTGTCCACATGTCCGTGGTTAAGTGGACATTGGGTACAACTGCATTTTTTAGGACACTGGTGAGTCTTTTTCTGAGGTCTGTGTACATTTTCGGTATCGCCTGCCTAGAGAAATGGAACCTAGATGGTATTTGGTACCGGGGACACAGTACCTCCAACAAGTCTCTAGTTGCCTCTGCAGTAATGATGGATACCGGAACCACGTTTCTCACCGCCCAGGATGCCAAGGCCTCAGTTATCCGCTTTGCAGCAGGATGACTGCTGTGATATTTCATCTTCCTCGCAAAGGACTGTTGGACAGTCAATTGCTTGGTGGAAGTAGTAAAAGTGGTCTTACGAGTACGACTTCCCCTCTGGGATGACCATCGACTCCCAGCAGCAACAACAGCAGCGCCAGCAGCAGTAGGCGTTACACGCAAGGATGCATCGGAGGAATCCCAGGCAGGAGAGGACTCATCAGAATTGCCAGTGGCAGTGACATGGCCTGCAGGACTATTGGCATTCCTGGGGAAGGAGGAAATTGACACTGAGGGAGTTGGTGGGGTGGTTTGCGTGAGCTTGGTTACAAGAGGAAGGGATTTACTGGTCAGTGGACTGCTTCCGCTGTCGCCCAAAGTTTTTGAACTTGTCACTGACTTATGATGAATGCGCTGCAGGTGACCTATAAGGGAGGATGTTCCGAGGTGGTTAACGTCCTTACCCCTACTTATTACAGCTTGACAAAGGCAACACACGGCTTGACAAATGTTGTCCGCATTTCTGTTGAAATACTTCCACACCGAAGAGCTGATTTTTTTGGTATTTTCACCAGGCATGTCAATGGCCCTATTCCTTCCACGGACAACAGGTGTCTCCCCGGGTGCCTGACTTAAACAAACCACCTCACCATCAGAATCCTCCTGGTCAATTTCCTCCCCAGCGCCAGCAACACCCATATCCTCCTCATCCTGGTGTACTTCAACACTGACATCTTCAATCTGACTATCAGGAACTGGACTGCGGGTGCTCCTTCCAGCACTTGCAGGGGGCGTGCAAATGGTGGAAGGCGCATGCTCTTCACGTCCAGTGTTGGGAAGGTCAGGCATCGCAAACGACACAATTGGACTCTCCTTGTGGGTTTGTGATTTCGAAGAACGCACAGTTCTTTGCTGTGCTTTTGCCAGCTTGAGTCTTTTCATTTTTCTAGCGAGAGGCTGAGTGCTTCCATCCTCATGTGAAGCTGAACCACTAGCCATGAACATAGGCCAGGGCCTCAGCCGTTCCTTGCCACTCCGTGTGGTAAATGGCATATTGGCAAGTTTACGCTTCTCCTCTGACAATTTTATTTTAGATTTTTGAGTCCTTTTTTTACTGATATTTGGTGTTTTGGAATTTACATGCTCTGTACTATGACATTGGGCATCGGCCTTGGCAGACGACGTTGCTGGCATTTCATCATCTCGGCCATGACTAGTGGCAGCAGCTTCAGCACGAGGTGGAAGTCGATCTTGATCTTTCCCTATTTTTGGAACCTCAACATTTTTGTTCTCCATATTTTAATAGGCACAACTAAAAGGCACCTCAGGTAAACAATGGAGATGGATGGATACTAGTATACTTATGGATGGACGAGCGACTGCTGACACAGAGGTAGCTACAGCCGTGGACTACCGTACTGCGTCTGCTGCTAATATAGACTGGATGATAATGATATAAAAAATATATATATATCACTACTGCAGCCGGACAGGTATATATTATATAATGACGGACCTGCTGGACACTGTCAGCAGCACTGCAGACTCCTAAAGTAAGCTACTAGTAGTATCAAGAAGATAGAAAAAAAAAACACCACAGGTAGATGGTATACAATTATGGATGGACGAGCGACTGCCGACACAGAGGTAGCTACAGTCCTGGACTACCGTACTGCGTCTGCTGCTAATATAGACTGGATGATAATGATATAAAAAATATATATATATCACTACTGCAGCCGGACAGGTATATATTATATAATGACGGACCTGCTGGACACTGTCAGCAGCACTGCAGACTCCTAAAGTAAGCTACTAGTAGTATCAAGAAGATAGAAAAAAAAAAACACCACAGGTAGGTGGTATACAATTATGGATGGACGAGCGACTGCCGACACAGAGGTAGCTACAGCCGCGGACTACCGTACTGCGTCTGCTGCTAATATAGACTGGATGATAATGATATAAAAAATATATATATATATCACTACTGCAGCCGGACAGGTATATATTATATAATGACGGACCTGCTGGACACTGTCAGCAGCACTGCAGACTCCTAAAGTAAGCTACTAGTAGTATCAAGAAGATAGAAAAAAAAAAAACACCACAGGTAGGTGGTATACAATTATGGATGGACGAGCGACTGCCGACACAGAGGTAGCTACAGCCGTGGACTACCGTACTGCGTCTGCTGCTAATATAGACTGGATGATAATGATATAAAAAATATATATATATATCACTACTGCAGCCGGACAGGTATATATTATATAATGACGGACCTGCTGGACACTGTCAGCAGCACTGCAGACTCCTAAAGTAAGCTACTAGTAGTATCAAGAAGATAGAAAAAAAAAAAAAAACCACCACAGGTAGGTGGTATACAATTATGGATGGACGAGCGACTGCCGACACAGAGGTAGCTACAGCCGTGGACTACCGTACTGCGTCTGCTGCTAATATAGACTGGATGATAATGATATAAAAAATATATATATATCACTACTGCAGCCGGACAGGTATATATTATATAATTAATGACGGACCTGCTGGACACTGTCAGCAGAATGCGTTTATAGAATAAAAACACCACACGACGAGTGTTTAACTTTTTCAGGCAGACAATCACAATATACTGGTGGTCAGACAGTGGTCACTGGTCAGTCACACTGGCAGTGGCACTCTGGCAGCAAAAGTGTGCACTGTTAAATAATATGTACTCCTGCTACTGCTCCCCAGTCTCCCCCACAATTAAGCTGTGTGAGCACTGAGCACTCAGCACAGTCAGATATACATAGATGATGCAGCACACTGAGGCTGAGCACAGATATGGTATACTGTTACTGTGTCACTGTGTATCATTTTTTTTCAGGCAGAGAATGGATTATATTAAATAATAATATAATAAAAAAACTGCACTGGTGGTCACTGGTCAGTCACTAGTAAACTCTGCACTCTCTGAGTACTCCTAAGCTCCAGTAAATCAAGTGTCTCACTCTCACTCTCTCTCTTCTAATCTAAATGGAGAGGACGCCAGCCACGTCCTCTCCCTATGAATCTCAATGCACGTGTGAAAATGGCGGCGACGCGCGGCTCCTTATATAGAATCCGAGTCTCGCGATAGAATACGAGCCTCGCGAGAATCCGACAGCGGGATGATGACGTTCGGGCGCGCTCGGGTTAGCCGAGCAAGGCGGGAAGATCCGAGTCTGCCTCGGATCCGTGTAAAAAGGCTGAAGTTCGGGGGGTCGGATTCCGAGGAACCGAACCCGCTCATCACTAGCTTTTCTACCAGTAAGCTGCAACGGAAAAATGTGTGCAACAAAATGTTTGCAGCAATGGTTTCTCTAATGTGGGTGCATAGGCGTGTGCACGGGGGGTGCATGGTGCGCACAGGCACCCCCTAATGTGCGGCACCCCCCACACGCCAAGCCTGCTTCAACACAGTGGAATGGTGACCACTGCTAATTCCTGGCTGTGCTACACTCCCCTCCGCTGCGGCAGTCGCAGCCAGGGCAAGCCGAAAATAATACAGTATGCAGAGCCATTGCTCAGTTTAACTGGGGCAGCGGCGATTTTCTGCACAGATTATGTATGTGCAGCCCTGCCTTCTCTTGCTGGTGAAGGTGGATCTCTGACAGCAGCCATCCCATGGAGCCCGGCCAAGAAGGAGAAGGTAAGGTTTGTGTCAGTGTGTGTGTGTGTGTGTGTGTGTGTGTGTGTGTGTGTGTCAGCAGACCCGGCAACATGAGGCAAAGAGTACACCTGTGCCAGGCCCCAAGGTTCTGAGGGGCCCGAGGTTCTGACCCCACCCCCTGTTCTATCTCTGCTATAGTGTGCATGATTCAGGAGGAGCCACAGCATGATAGAACCGCAGCATGACAGAAGAAGCACAAAGCAGCTGCAGGCACCCTCCCCACTCACGAGGAAACTGGTACAGAGACAGAGTGGTAAGTGTCAGTGTATTTTTACTATATTTCCATTCTCATGAAGGGCGGGATGTATTAAGATACATCGCCGCCCCTCGCCGCTTATCGCAGCGATGTTGATCGCATATGTACTAACATATGCGATCAATATCACATTGCGGTGACGGAGGCCCCTCGCGATACCTGTGAGGTGGTCTGCGGGGGGTCTCCGTCACCTCCCAGGGGTCCCCACACTGCCTGCACACCGGGAAGGACCTCCGGCTGCGTTGGTAGGGAGAGGAGCAGATTACCTTCCGGTACCAGGGCTGCCTGGAGGAAGGTATGCTGGGGGGAGGGGGGGTTGGCATCTGCGGCGGGGGCGTGGGAGGCGTCGGGTTGCGGCGGTCGGCGATAAGAAGCCCATAGGCTTCTATAGGGTATCACCATCCAGAGATGGACGGCAAAAAAACATTGATACATTGTGCAGCATTGCATCCCCCATAGAAACCTATACACCAGGGAAACTTAATATTTGCGGCTAATTTCTAAAAACGGGTGTTTTCAGGGGACATAGCCGCAAATATTTTTTTGATAAATGGGTCTCTCTCCTTCTCCGTATCCCTCTCTCCTTTTCCCTCCCCCCTCTCTTCTGGGGGGATCTCTCTATCTCTCCCTTTGTCTCTCAGTGGTCGAGTTGCCACCTGACCTGCAGTCATTTACTTCTACCACTGTGTACTCCAGCGGGGTAATGCTTCATGGTCATGATGGATTATAGGTGCTGTGCTGGGTCAGAGGCAGAACTACAGATGTTGCCACGCTTATCCATCATTGCGGCATGGATGGCGTGACTAGTGTGCCTTAGTCTATGATGCACGTGTGCATATTCAAGCGCATGCCATAGACTTCTATGGAGCGAACGTTGGCTGCAACTATTCACAACACAGCGTTCAGTGCAGCTTGCCACGATGCATATGCCCGTGGGTACACACCGTGGCAAAGATGAGGCTGGCTACATCTGTAGTGGCGGTGCTAGGGGCACCAGACAAAATCTGCCTTGGGCATCAAATTGATTAGGGCCGGCTCTGGGCATAATGTTAATTTGGCTCATATCGTGTGGCATAATGTGAATTTGGCTCATACCGTGTGCATAATATGAATTTTGTCTCATACCGTGTGGCATAATGTGAATTTGGATCATACTGTGTGGCGTAATGTGAATTTTGGCATATACTATGTGGCGTAATGTGAATTTTGGCTCATACTGTGTGGCGTAATGTGAATTTTGGCTCATACTGTGGTGTAATGTGAGTAAGGGGCACTGCTGTAAGTAGCTTGTGAGCATGGGGACATGTATGACAAATGCTGGTGTCCTGCAGAGGAGTAGTGTGATGGCATAGAAAGAGGCAAATGTGGTTCTGATGGCACGTGTTAATTTTAAGCTGTACTTGTGTTATATTAAAAAACTCAAATGTTCAGCCCCCTACATCTCCCATACTTTGCAAAATGTCCCACTCAAATTTAGGGTGTAGGTGCTTGGGGGTGCAAGGGGTGGGGGGTGCATATGCACCTAGGCCCACCACTCTAGTTCCGTCACTGGGTCAGGGATAGGTTGAGGAAGTGTAAGCAGCGACAGGGTGCAGCAGCAGCTAGGACTCAGGGTTGCGCCGTAGCGGACAGTCAGTACCGGCCGGTGGTCACACCATTATGTTTCATTTTATTTCTCTGGGGTGTATTATATCTATGTTATTGTTAGGAACTAGGGAGAAATTAGATTAAGCCATGTGATATTACTGAGATAATGTAAAATAGTGCTAGACATGTCCCTGGGCGGTGCTAGACACGACCTTCCTGCGGTGCACTCCCTAATAAAATAAGCTGCGCACGCCTATGTGTGGGTGTGGTTTAAGAAACCATTTAAATATATTTTAAAAATCCTTTGTCAAAAAGCTATAAACTAAAACAAAGCCTACTAGCATAATAGTGACCTCTGTACAATAAATATATTTAAAATCAGATTCCAAATCCATGATATAGGGACAATGGGGGTGATTCAATTCAGCACAATAGAGGATTTCTTCTCTCACCCCTCCTGAGGTGCCAGCAGAAATGCAACGAAACTAGTGCCGTGATGCAGTTTTCTGCTGTAGCACGTGTGCAACCAGCCGGCATTCAAGTCAGAGAATTCCGGTTTCTGTGACTAAATACTGTACACGGCTTAAGGCTTGTTAACTGGCATCCTCCGACTAAGGGCCTAATTTAGACTTGATCGCAGCAGCAAAATCTTTCTCTAATAAGCAAAACCATGTGCACTGCAGCAGGGGGAGATGTAACGTGCAGAGAGGGTTAGATTTGGGTGAGTTATATTGTTTCTGTGCAGGGTAAATACTGGCTGCTTTATTTTTACACTGCAATTTAGATTTCAGTTTGAACACACCCCACCCAAATCTAACTCTCTTGGCACAGGTGTGGTATGCGTGACTGGTGGTTAGGAGACCAATAGCGCAATGCCGGCAGAGGGGGGGGGGGGGGGGGCTTTTGGGACGTGCGGTGAGCTAAATGGCTCAGGAAACACTGGTTAGCACCAAAGCCAGGTTTACACGCAATATACTGTATGAGCCAAAGGGTACATATGGGCATTATACACAGGTGCAGCAGTATAAACTTCTGGAAATTTGGTGAGTTTTGATCAGAGATGTGTGGAAAAGATTGGCAGGTGAGGCACTGCCTCACCTGCCATAGACTTTTTTACGCCAGTGTTTTGGCTATAAAATTGATTAGAATAATGCAAAGAAAATATTTCAAACATATTCTTTGTATTTTTCATATACTTTACACAGTCAAAATTCTGGCACAAACGTTAGTAGGACAGGAATGGCTCTACCTCACCTGCCTCACCCCACAGTACTATCACAGACAGCTCAGCACACATCTCTCCCCCTGCTCGGCACTCAGCGGAGGGGGTTGGGGAGGCGCTCACTTCACACAGCGGTGAAGTAAGCGACCTGACTAGACCCGAAGATAGCGACGCACGGGGAAGCACATCGCTATTGCTAGGGGCATACACACGAAGAGATCCGTGCTTAATTTCTAAACAATCTAGTCAGATTGTTTAGAAATTAAGCACGGATCTCTCCATGTGTATCCCCTTTTAGAATTGTAGCAAATAAGTACTGAGCCTATTTTTCCGAGTCACATTTAATGTGGTCCCAATCCTGGATGATTCCAAAAATTATGAATCCTATATGATTACATGCCAATATTCTTAGATGTATACATTTATGTAATCGCAACCCCCCAAGGGGTCTATTTATGAAGCAGTGAAAAGTGTGGAGAAGTGAGCCAGCGGAGAAGTTGCCCATGGCAACCAATCAGCAGTGAAGTAACATTTATAATTTGCATACTATACAAATGCACGAAGCAACTGATTGGTTGCCAAGGGCAAGTTCTCTACAGTCTCACTTCTCCACTCTTTTCACTGCTTCATGAATAGACCCCCAAGTCTTGGAACCAAAAAGTGTGTGCAGGTGCTGATATTGCAGCATTACACAGGCAAACACCAGTGGATGACTCAAGCTATGAACAGCCCAGTTCCTTAACCAGTGGTGTTGATTTATTGATAGACAGCAGGTACATCCGTACTCACTGTCACATGTGCACTGGTGATGGAAATAAGCTTCAGTGTAGTTGGGTCCTATACAGCTCACAAGTCGGGAGGGTATGCTGCACACAGGTATCAGTGCAGGGATCCTTGGAACAGATTTATAGCAGGTATTAACCAGGATTCTCATAGAAACTGAGCAGGAGACTTCTAACACAACACAGTAAAGGCTACATGCTCAGTAGTGATCTCGGTGGCCATTTTGGGATAGAGCATGAAGCCTCACTGGAGGACAGGAAGACTGGAGTCTGTGCAGTAGTGCACTTCTCTTTCAGCAGAGAGTAGCTGTCATATCAACAGCGTTTACACCTACAGTACCTCCATGTTAGGTACAGAAGATACAACTTAATAAAGAGATGCATGCAGGTCTGAATCTCTTGTAAATGCTTAAAGATGCGTGTGCAGCCTGCAGCTTACTAAAGATCACTTGATGCTGCCTATTTTTTGTCTTTACGTTCGGTGCAGATGAGGCCATAATAGAGGCCTCTTTAAAACAATTTGAGATATGAGAGACAAAATTTAACCAAATAGATTACAGTATTAAACCTTCTAAAGTGAACAAGAGGAGGCCCACAGCAACCAATTAGATTCTAGCTATCATTTATCTAGACAATTCTATAAAATTACAGCTAGATTGTGGTTGGTTGCTATGTGCAAAACCCCCACTTGTTTTCTTTTGAAGATCTGATACATCTGCCCTAAAGTGCTGTACCTCCTGGCTCAATGGTCCGGCAGGCATTACCCTTCCTGTAAGGATGACATAGTAGGCAGCCAGTGCCAGTGCAGCTGCTGTAGGATTACAAAACAGCAGCATTCACACCATGGTTACAGGGCGTACAATGTACATGCGCACACAGCAGTCAAGAGGCCCTGCTAGTTCCTTGAGTTAGGGTCCCAACCTGCTCAAGAGTCATATGCTGAATCCAAATCTATTTTATCATTTCATATTAGGTGGATCGGATATTGTCCCATTGGTATGCTTAGCAACGTGTATCCTAGCAACTCATCACTATGAAATGAAAGTTGTATTTTTATTACTCTAGCTACAAAACTGAAGAACAAAAAAATGCAAACACAACCGTGCTTTTCATGAATGTGCTTTCACTTTCTCTCAACTACTTTGAGTCAGTGATAATGTTGCGTTTCTTGTAGTCTATACAGGCCCGAGCAATGCTTGTTTCTGTAGAAGAAAAGAAGATACAGTACACTCTGTCACTTTGGAGGAGATGTAAGGAAATGGAGAAGTTGTCTATAGCAACCACTCAGCTTACAGATGTCATTTATCTCATACATTCTATAAAATGATAGGTAAAATATGATTAATTGGTTGCTATGGGCAACTTCTCAAATATGTCCTCTTAAGAACATTTGATACATCTCACCCAAAGTGGCAGAGGTTCTTTTCTTCTGAAGCACTCATCGTGAGTAATTTTACATTTACCATCTGATATTTACCTGTACTTTTGGATAAAATAAGCATTAACGTATTGGCAACATGAATACACCAATTTGAAGATGAATTAACACATTTTTTGAAGACAAAGGCATTTTTTTAAGTTGCCATCTATCTCATGGAAGACCAGCTACCAGAGGAATAGCAGGTATCTGAAATTGTTCAACCAAAAAAGAATAATTAAAGATTTCTGCTGCTTCAAGCTCATGAAATGTTGTGGCTAAAAATAACTTTCCAGTGAGTGGAATATGCAATGGGGAAACAACTGTAGTCAAATTAATTTCAATTAATTTAGATAGGAGATATTTCCACATTGATTACTGAGTGCTCTTTTCTACCACCTAACATTGACGTTTGCTAATTTCTAATTTTACTGAGATATTCACAGAGGAGGAAAATGAGAGGAGAGGAAAACTTGTATATAAACTCTGCTTCTAACTCTGATTGGTTGAGGGTTTCAGAGTTCTTTCACAGTCTTCACTCCATGAATTTTGCGATTTCATTGTCTTCTTACTGGTATTCTGATTGGGGTCATTGGTGGTTCCCTAGTTTGTCTAGTCTTATATTTAAGTACTCTTTCTGATCTTCTTTAACTGTCCCTTTCCCCTAGGACACCCCACTATAATAGCAATTGCCTAAGGTTTGCGTGCCCTTCACCTCTAGCAGCCCATTTTGTTTAAGGTTCAAAGTGTTCTTGGATAAGCTTACCAGTATCCCGTTGTCCCATAAATTTCCAAACACTATTTCATTATGGAGTGAGAGAAAAATGTTCACAAGGACATCATCCAAAAGGTCAAAACCGGAAGTGGTTGTCAGAGAGAAGACAAACTTGTAACAGAAAGAGTTGCTGGATAAAAGACAGGGATGCCACCTTAAAGAGCAGAAGAGAAAGAGATGCATTTTGTATGGGAATTTCATACATCACACGGAGACACATTTACAATTTCTTTGTACTCCATTGTACCAGACGCTAGATTATGTTCCACAGCAAGATGCAGTAGCGGATCTTGCCACGGGCAAGCAGGACTTTTGCCCGGGGCGCCGCCTTCCGGAGGGCGCCGCACCATGTCAAGATCCGCCACTGCTGTGCCCTCCGCTGCCCGCTGTGTCCCCCGGCTGTGCGGCTGTGTCCCCTGTGAAGGGAACTAGACGCTACGTGTCTAGTTTCCCTTCGTGGAGAGGACCTTTGTTGAGCGGTGCGCGATGACGTCATCGCGCACCGCTCAGCATTTAAGCAGCGCTACTACTGTACAGGCGGCATAAATGACCACGCCCCCTGTATTAAGACATGCCCCCATTTCCTGCCCGGGGCGCAGAGAGGGCTCGAACCGGCCCTGGCAAGATGCATGCACTTGCACCAGAAGCCCATGCACCAGACGCTAGATTATGTTCCACAGCAAGATGCATGCACTTCTGCTGATTTGGCATGTGTTGAAATGAAAGCAAGTCAGAATATGACAGAGCGTCTGTCTGTCTCATCTGCATTTAAAAATGAAAAAAGCCCAGCGGTGCAAGTATGCGGGTACGCTCGGGTACGGAGTACCCTTAAGAATTTGGCAGCAGGTACGCAGTACCACCTGCCACACACTTTGCCATTGCCACAATTATAAGTGCCACAAAACAACAATACCATGGTGCTTGGCAGTATGACGGCTCCTCCCACTTTGCAGAGTCACTGGGAGTGCGACAGTGGCTGTATTTTCCTGTTATAATGGAGGCATTACTATATATTGTTATTAAATTGGGGGCATTACTATATATTTCTATTATACTGGAGGCATTACTATATATTTTTAGCCTTGCCTCCAGAATCCCCAATAAAGGGGCTGTGTTACGTGGCCACACCGCTAGTGTAATGTAGCCACTCCCACTAGCAGCATGTGGCCACGCCCCATCACAACACATGACCACGGCCATTTTTCCATCACTCAGTACCCATAAGAAAATATTTCTACTTGCACCACTGAAAAAGCCTGTCCTAATTTTGCCAACCTATGAAAGCTTGATGTTTGCTCCAACATGGAGTTCTTTAAGGACTTCAGAGCACATAAAGGAAGAAGTTTAAAGGATATGATATCCTAGGCAAGGACTGTGACACTATCAGTCATGATGCTAACTTTGTGGAATTATATGTACTGTATAACACAAACAGGGCCGTTTCTGTTGGCAGAGTGTGTCGGTGTCGGATAGGGATGTTAGTCCCAGGGCCGGTGCAAGGTTTCTCAGCACCCTAGGCAAATCTTCAGCGCCCCCCACCCCATACCCAACCCACTTGATAAATGTGTGTGCTACACCAAATAAATTTTCTACACATAGAATCTGACGGCAGATAAGAACCGAATAGGGCCATCCAGTCTGGGTTAGGATATTAGGGATAGGGTATTAGGGTTGTTTTAGCGATTTGGGTTAGGGTATTAGGGATAGGAAGGATATTGGGGTTGGCTTATCAGTTTGGGTTAAGGTACTGTATTGGGGTTATGATTAGGGAGAGGTTTAGATGTGTATATATATAAGTCCCAGAATGCGCCACTCCAAGCGTATAATAACACATCAATGGCAGCACTGATGTGTTCTTCTTATATGCTTGGAGTGCCGCACCCTGCGACTTATATACTTCTACTGTGAAGGCAACCAGTTAAGAACTTCCCTAAGCATACAGTATATAGGGCATGCCGGCTTTTGTGTATTGCCCACCGCAGCAGATGATAGTACAAAAAGACAAGAAGGCAGCAGAACTCTGGATTTTGATAAAACAACAACTTCTGTATTAGTGCAAAAGATGGTCACATCTGGCAAACGTTGTGAAGGCGTGAACGATACAGGGGCGGAACTACTGGCAGGGCAGGCAGTGCATTGCACTGGGGCCCCGCCGCACTCAAGGGCCCACAGCCGCCGGCCGGCATTACAATGAGTCACAATGACTCACTGGGGTATATTATTTACTAACATTCGTAATTCTCCCGATTTGGTGGGAGAATAATCACGAATGACATCGAAAGTGTAAAACTGCAACTTTTTGAATTTGTTACGACTAATTTACTAAGCTGCCGTATTCTGCATTTTCGGGTTTTCCGATGTCGATGTCATTCGTTTTTTTAGGCAGTGTTTTACGTGAGTGACTTGTAAAACACTGCCGACTTTAATACAATGAATCTCGGCCGGATCTGAGAGATCCGTGCTGGGCTTCATTGTGCACTTTGTTAAAAAAAAAAAAAAAGTTTAAATGTTAAAAAAAAATTGCGTGGGGTCCCCCCTCCTAAGGCAAACCAGCCTCGGGCTCTTTGAGCCGATCCTGGTTGCAGAAATATGGGAAAAAAATGGACAGGGGTTCCCTCATATTTAAGCAACCAGCATCGGGCTCTGCGCCTGGTCCTGGTTCCAAAAATACGGGGGACAAAAAGCGTAGGGGTCCCCCGTATTTTTAAAACCAGCACCGGGCTCCACTAGCTGGACAGATAATGCCACAGCCGGGGGTCACTTTTATACCGTGCCCTGCGGCCGTGGCATCAAATATCCAACTAGTCACCCCTGGCCGGGGTACCCTGGGGGAGTGGGGACCCCTTCAATCAAGGGGTCCCCCCCCAGCCACCCAAGGGCCAGGGGTGAAGCCCGAGGCTGTCCCCCCCATCCAATGGGCTGCGGATGGGGGGCTGATAGCCTTTTTGTAAAAGTGATTGATATTGTTTTTAGTAGCAGTACTACAAGGCCCAGCAAGCCTCCCCCGCATGCTGGTACTTGGAGAACCACAAGTACCAGCATGCGGCGGAAAAATGGGCCCGCTGGTACCTGTAGTACTACTACTAAAAAAATACCCAAAAAAAGACAATACACACACACACCTTGAAAGTAAAGTTTTATTACATCCATCCACACAAACATACATACATACTTACCTTATGTTCACACGAGGGTCGGTCCTCTTCTCCAGTAGAATCCATGGGGTACCTGTTGAATAAATTATACTCACCAGATCCAGGGTACCAGGCTCCTCGGATAATCCGTTTGTAATCCACGTACTTGATTAAAAAAAAAAAACGGAGACCCGAGCCACGCACTGAAAGTGGACCCATGTTTTCACATGGGCCCCCTTTCCCCGAATGCCAGAAACCCACTCTGACTGATGTCTAAGTGGGTTTCTTCAGCCAATCAGGGAGCGCCACGTTGTAGCACCCTCCTGATCGGCTGTGTGCTCCTGTACTGTCTGACAGGCGGCACACGGCAGTGTTACAATGTAGCGCCTATGCGCTCCATTGTAACCAATGGTGGGAACTTTCTGCTCAGTGGTTGACCAAAAGTGACCTCACCGCTGACCACAAAGTTCCCACCATTGGTTACAATGGAGCGCATAGGCGCTACATTGTAACCCTGCCGTGTGCCGCCTGTCAGACAGTACAGGAGCACACAGCCGATCAGGAGGGTGCTACAACGTGGCGCTCCCTGATTGGCTGAAGAAACCCACTTAGACATCAGTCAGAGTGGGTTTCTGGCATTCGGGGAAAGGGGACCCATGTGAAAACATGGGTCCCCTTTCAGTGCGTGGCTCGGGTATCCGTTTTATTTTTTTAATCAAGTACGTGGATTACAAAAGGATTATCCGAGGAGCCTGGTACCCTGGATCTGGTGAGTATAATTTATTCAACAGGTACCCCATGGATTCTACTGGAGAAGAGGACTGACCCTCGTGTGAACATAAGGTAAGTATGTATGTATGTTTGTGTGGATGGATGTAATAAAACTTTACTTTCAAGGTGTGTGTGTATTGTGTTTTTTGGGGTATTTTTTTAGTAGTAGTATTACAGGTACCAGCGGGCCCGTTTTTCCGCCGCATGCTGGTACTTGTGGTTCTCCAAGTACCAGCATGCGGGGGAGGCTTGCTGGGCCTTGTAGTACTGCTACTAAAAACAATATCAATCACTTTTACAAAAAGGCTATCAGCCCCCCATCCGCAGCCCATTGGATGGGGGGGACAGCCTCGGGCTTCACCCCTGGCCCTTGGGTGTCTGGGGGGGGACCCCTTGATTGAAGGGGGTCCCCACTCCCCCAGGGTACCCCGGCCAGGGGTGACTAGTTGGATATTTGATGCCACGGCCGCAGGGCACGGTATAAAAGTGACCCCCGGCTGTGGCATTATCTGTCCAGCTAGTGGAGCCCGGTGCTGGTTTTAAAAATACGGGGGACCCCTACGCTTTTTGTCCCCCGTAATTTTGGAACCAGGACCAGGCGCAGAGCCCGATGCTGGTTGCTTAAATATGGGGGAACCCCTGTCCATTTTTTTCCCATATTTCTGCAACCAGGATCGGCTCAAAGAGCCCGAGGCTGGTTATGCTTAGGAGGGGGGACCCCACGCAATTTTTTTTCAGAAAATTAACACTTTCCCACCCCTTCCCACTGATATACATGCACGGATCTCATGGATCCGTGCATGCCTATCCAAACACGGCTCAAAAAAGCAGGTCTGTTTTTTTTTAGCACTTTTTAACGATTTGTATTTTTTCACGGCAGTGTTTTTTTTTTTTTTTTGCTTTGCACTTCTTAGTAAATTACCGAGATTCATACTTAAACAGCCGCGTTTTGACCGATGGTGTATTCATTCGTATTTTTTTTGTTGGACTTAAAAAAAAATACGAATGCCCTCATCACTGCCGTGATTTGAGTTTAGTAAATTCCCGAGATGACACTTTGAAGAAAAAACGGCATCTCGGTCAAAATCGGGACCTTAGTAAATATACCCCATTGTATCATGCCGCACACCAGCGCTCCCGTGACCCGTCGGGTCTGCGTCCCGCGACTCCCGCCGCCCGCCCGTCGTAAGGAACAGATCAGGCCAGCCACCAGGGCACTACGGGCAGCAGCCGCAGCACCAGACACGCTGCCGCGGCTGCTGCCTCTGTAACACACGAAGAGGGAGGAGGGTCCGTCCCTCCCTCATATACAAACAGGTCTCACACACTCTCTGTGACTGGCTGCTGCTGCTGCTGGAGGGAATGCTCTCTCCAGCGCCTCCTCCTCCACACGTCCTCCTGCTGCAAGATCATGTTGTCAATCAGGAAAGCGAGGAGGGGCAGCTAACTCAGCTCCTCCCCCTTCCTGTTTATATCCCGCCCCTCCCTCGGCTTCCTCTCTCTCTCTCTGTATTTGGGCGCCGGGGATCTGACAAGCATCATGCCAAGATCTCGTGGCCGTCCCCGGCGCCCACTGTCATAATGGGAGGGACAGGGAGAGAGAGAGAGGAGCTGGAGCTGCTGCTGCTGCTGCTGTTCATTCCCTATGTGCATGGTGAGTCTCCATTTGCTAAAAAGGGGGAATCTGCTTGCCGCAATGTGTAAAAAGGGGGAATCTGCCTGCCGCAATGTGTAAAAAGGGGAATCTGCCTGCCGTAATGTGTAACAAGGGCACGCTGTCTGCCATAATGTGTAACAAGGGCACGCTGTCTGCCACTATGTGTAACAAGGGCACGCTGTCTGCCGTAATGTGTAACAAGGGCACGATGTCTGCCGTAATGTGTAAAAAGGGCACGCTGTCTGCCGTTATGTGTAAAAAGTGTACGCTGTCTGCCGCTATGTGTAACAAGGGGACGCTGTCTGCCGCTATGTGTAACAAGGGGACGCTGTCTGCCGTTATGTGTAAAAAGGGGGACGCTGTCTGCCGTAATGTGTAAATAGCGGACGCTGTCTGCTGTAATGTGTAAAAAGAGGAATCTGTCCGCCGTAAGGTGTAAAAGGGTCTCTACCTGGTGTAGTAGTGCTACTGTGCGGCGTAATTTGAATAATGGAGACTACTGTGCACCGTTTTATGAATTGGTATTATTTTGTGGCCACACCCCTTCCCCACGAAGCCACGCCACTATGTATTTTTGCGCGCGCCGACGGCACGCACTGCCCCTATTTTGCATGCAGGGGTGGGGCTCCAATGCCAGTTCTTGCACACAGTGCTAATATGTCTAGTTACGGCACTGTTGCTAGGTATCCACTTCCCTGAGCAGGCCCCCCTCACCAGATCCTCTCCAGGTGTGAGGGGGTGGACTTGGATGGGATGGGATGGGGGAGGGGTGGGCCCAAGCCATTTTGTCGCACATGGGCCCACCGCTCGCTAGTTCCGCCACTGGAACGATATACATACATTTATATATATATATATATATCTACTGTTTATAGACTGTGTGCCAGCCCAGCCGCTAGTGACCCAGGAGAGAGGGGTGTATACTGATGCTGCTGTGTAATATACAGTGGAAGGTATGGGAGGACTATAGCCACCTGCTACAGATGTGTCACTTTAAATCTTGTCTTGGCGCTGCCATGATAAATATGCATCGCGCCACTGCGTAGCACCCACATTACAATAGCCCGCTGACTCCGACGGATCCGGCATTTATATCTACTGGTAGTGGGCGCATACCCTCCTGCTACCCACATGATTATGCTCCTGCAGGCTTCCCCTTCTGTGTACGGGTAGCGGGAGCATCGCTCCCCGTTATCCGCGGCTGGTGTGCGCCTCCATAAAATTTGTGAAGCAGGTGTGTGCCCGCTACAGTACACTATGCCAGGACTCATAGCCTGGTATACGTTAGAGATGAGCGGGTTCGGTTCCTCGGAATCCGAACACGCCCGAACTTCAGGTTTTTTTACACGGGGCCGAGCGACTCGGATCTTCCCGCCTTGCTCGGTTAACCCGAGCGCGCCCGAACGTCATCATCCCGCTGTCGGATTCTCGCGAGGCTCGGATTCTATCGCGAGACTCGGATTCTATATAAGGAGCCGCGCGTCGCCGCCATTTTCACACGTGCATTGAGATTGATAGGGAGAGGACGTGGCTGGCGTCCTCTCCGTTTAGAGTGACTAGAGTACTAGAGAGAGACACAAATTTTGGGGAGCATATAGGAGGAGTACTACTTGCTGCTGATAGTGTGACCAGTGACCAGTGCCACCAGTTTAATTAATCCGTTCTCTGCCTGAAAAAAAAACGATACACAGTGTGACACAGTCACACATACCATATCTGTGCTCAGCCCAGTGTGCTGCATCATATGTAATACTGTATATCATTATCTGACTGCTGAGTGCTCACTGCTCACACAGCTTAATTGTGGGGGAGACTGGGGAGCAGTTATAGCATGAGTACATATTTTAGTACAGTGCACACTTTTGCTGCCAGAGTGCCACTGCCAGTGTGACTGACCAGTGACCACTGACCACCAGTATTGTGATTGTCTGCTGACCACCAGTATATTGTGATTGTCTGCCTGAAAAAGTTAAACACTCGTCGTGTGGTGTTTTTATAAACGCATTCTGCAGACAGTGTCCAGCAGGTCCGTCATTACATAATATATACCTGTCCGGCTGCAGTACTAGTGTGATATATATATATATATTTTAATTTTATCTCATTATCATCCAGTCTATATTAGCAGCAGACACAGTACGGTAGTCCACGGCTGTAGCTACCTCTGTGTCGGCAGTCGCTCGTCCATCCATAATTGTATACCACCTACCCGTGGTTTTTTTTTCTCTATCTTCTTGATACTAGTAGCTTACTTTAGGAGTCTGCAGTGCTGACAGACAGTGTCCAGCAGGTCCGTCATTACATAATATATACCTGTCCGGCTGCAGTACTAGTGTGATATATATATATATTTTAATTTTATCTCATTATCATCCAGTCTATATTAGCAGCAGACACAGTACGGTAGTCCACGGCTGTAGCTACCTCTGTGTCGGCAGTCGCTCGTCCATCCATAATTGTATACCACCTACCCGTGGTTTTTTTTTTTCTATCTTCTTGATACTAGTAGCTTACTTTAGGAGTCTGCAGTGCTGACAGACAGTGTCCAGCAGGTCCGTCATTACATAATATATACCTGTCCGGCTGCAGTACTAGTGTGATATATATATATTTTAATTTTATCTCATTATCATCCAGTCTATATTAGCAGCAGACACAGTACGGTAGTCCACGGCTGTAGCTACCTCTGTGTCGGCAGTCGCTCGTCCATCCATAATTGTATACCACCTACCCGTGGTGTTTTTTTTTTTTTTTCTATCTTCTTGATACTAGTAGCTTACTTTAGGAGTCTGCAGTGCTGACAGACAGTGTCCAGCAGGTCCGTCATTACATAATATATACCTGTCCGGCTGCATTACTAGTGTGATATATATATATATATATATATATTTTAATTTTATCTCATTATCATCCAGTCTATATTAGCAGCAGACACAGTACGGTAGTCCACGGCTGTAGCTACCTCTGTGTCGGCAGTCGCTCGTCCATCCATAATTGTATACCACCTACCCGTGGTTTTTTTTTCTTTCTATCTTCTTGATACTAGTAGCTTACTTTAGGAGTCTGCAGTGCTGACAGACAGTGTCCAGCAGGTCCGTCATTACATAATATATACCTGTCCGGCTGCAGTACTAGTGTGATATATATATATATTTTAATTTTATCTCATTATCATCCAGTCTATATTAGCAGCAGACACAGTACGGTAGTCCACGGCTGTAGCTACCTCTGTGTCGGCAGTCACTCGTCCATCCATAATTGTATACCACCTACCCGTGTTTTTTTTTTTTTTCTATCTTCTTGATACTAGTAGCTTACTTTAGGAGTCTGCAGTGCTGACAGACAGTGTCCAGCAGGTCCGTCATTACATAATATATACCTGTCCGGCTGCAGTACTAGTGTGATATATATATATATATATATATATATATTTTAATTTTATCTCATTATCATCCAGTCTATATTAGCAGCAGACACAGTACGGTAGTCCACGGCTGTAGCTACCTCTGTGTCGGCAGTCGCTCGTCCATCCATAATTGTATACCACCTACCCGTGGTTTTTTTTTTTTCTATCTTCTTGATACTAGTAGCTTACTTTAGGAGTCTGCAGTGCTGACAGACAGTGTCCAGCAGGTCCGTCATTACATAATATATACCTGTCCGGCTGCAGTACTAGTGTGATATATATATATATTTTAATTTTATCTCATTATCATCCAGTCTATATTAGCAGCAGACACAGTACGGTAGTCCACGGCTGTAGCTACCTCTGTGTCGGCAGTCGCTCCTCCATCCATAAGTATACTAGTATCCATCCATCTCCATTGTTTACCTGAGGTGCCTTTTAGTTGTGCCTATTAAAATATGGAGAACAAAAATGTTGAGGTTCCAAAAATAGGGAAAGATCAAGATCGACTTCCACCTCGTGCTGAAGCTGCTGCCACTAGTCATGGCCGAGACGATGAAATGCCAGCAACGTCGTCTGCCAAGGCCGATGCCCAATGTCATAGTACAGAGCATGTAAAATCCAAAACACCAAATATCAGTAAAAAAAGGACTCAAAAATCTAAAATAAAATTGTCGGAGGAGAAGCGTAAACTTGCCAATATGCCATTTACCACACGGAGTGGCAAGGAACGGCTGAGGCCCTGGCCTATGTTCATGGCTAGTGGTTCAGCTTCACATGAGGAAGGAAGCACTCAGCCTCTCGCTAGAAAAATGAAAAGACTCAAGCTGGCAAAAGCACAGCAAAGAACTGTGCGTTCTTCGAAATCCCAAATCCACAAGGAGAGTCCAATTGTGTCGGTTGCGATGCCTGACCTTCCCAACACTGGACGTGAAGAGCATGCGCCTTCCACCATTTGCACGCCCCCTGCAAGTGCTGGAAGGAGCACCCGCAGTCCAGTTCCTGATAGTCAGATTGAAGATGTCAGTGTTGAAGTACACCAGGATGAGGAGGATATGAGTGTTGCTGGCGCTGGGGAGGAAATTGACAAGGAGGATTCTGATGGTGAGGTGGTTTGTTTAAGTCAGGCACCCGGGGAGACACCTGTTGTCCGTGGGAGGAATATGGCCATTGACATGCCTGGTGAAAATACCAAAAAAATCAGCTCTTCGGTGTGGAAGTATTTCAACAGAAATGCGGACAACATTTGTCAAGCCGTGTGTTGCCTTTGTCAAGCTGTAATAAGTAGGGGTAAGGACGTTAACCACCTCGGAACATCCTCCCTTATACGTCACCTGCAGCGCATTCATAATAAGTCAGTGACAAGTTCAAAAACTTTGGGCGACAGCGGAAGCAGTCCACTGACCAGTAAATCCCTTCCTCTTGTAACCAAGCTCACGCAAACCACCCCACCAACTCCCTCAGTGTCAATTTCCTCCTTCCCCAGGAATGCCAATAGTCCTGCAGGCCATGTCACTGGCAATTCTGACGAGTCCTCTCCTGCCTGGGATTCCTCCGATGCATCCTTGCGTGTAACGCCTACTGCTGCTGGCGCTGCTGTTGTTGCTGCTGGGAGTCGATGGTCATCCCAGAGGGGAAGTCGTAAGCCCACTTTTACTACTTCCACCAAGCAATTGACTGTCCAACAGTCCTTTGCGAGGAAGATGAAATATCACAGCTGTCATCCTGTTGCAAAGCGGATAACTGAGGCCTTGACAACTATGTTGGTGTTAGACGTGCGTCGGGTATCCGCCGTTAGTTCACAGGGAACTAGACAATTTCTTGAGGTAGTGTGCCCCCGTTACCAAATACCATCTAGGTTCCACTTCTCTAGGCAGGCGATACCGAGAATGTACACGGACGTCAGAAAAAGACTCACCAGTGTCCTAAAAAATGCAGTTGTACCCAATGTCCACTTAACCACGGACATGTGGACAAGTGGAGCAGGGCAGGGTCAGGACTATATGACTGTGACAGCCCACTGGGTAGATGTATGGACTCCCGCCGCAAGAACAGCAGCGGCGGCACCAGTAGCAGCATCTCGCAAACGCCAACTCTTTCCTAGGCAGGCTACGCTTTGTATCACCGGTTTCCAGAATACGCACACAGCTGAAAACCTCTTACGGCAACTGAGGAAGATCATCGCGGAATGGCTTACCCCAATTGGACTCTCCTGTGGATTTGTGGCATCGGACAACGCCAGCAATATTGTGTGTGCATTAAATATGGGCAAATTCCAGCACGTCCCATGTTTTGCACATACCTTGAATTTGGTGGTGCAGAATTTTTTTAAAAACGACTGGGGCGTGCAAGAGATGCTGTCGGTGGCCAGAAGAATTGCGGGACACTTTCGGCGTACAGGCACCACGTACAGAAGACTGGAGCAACACCAAAAACGCCTGAACCTGCCCTGCCATCATCTGAAGCAAGAAGTGGTAACGAGGTGGAATTCAACCCTATATATGCTTCAGAGGTTGGAGGAGCAGCAAAAGGCCATTCAAGCCTATACAATTGAGCACGATATAGGAGGTGGAATGCACCTGTCTCAAGCGCAGTGGAGAATGATTTCAACGTTGTGCAAGGTTCTGCTGCCCTTTGAACTTGCCACACGTGAAGTCAGTTCAGACACTGCCAGCCTGAGTCAGGTCATTCCCCTCATCAGGCTTTTGCAGAAGAAGCTGGAGACATTGAAGGAGGAGCTAACACAGAGCGATTCCGCTAGGCATGTGGATGGAGCCCTTAATTCGCTTAACAAGGATTCACGGGTGGTCAATCTGTTGAAATCAGAGCACTACATTTTGGCCACCGTGCTCGATCCTAGATTTAAAACCTACCTTGGATCTCTCTTTCCGGCACACACAAGTCTGCTGGGGTTCAAAGACCTGCTGGTGAGAAAATTGTCAAGTCAAGCGGAACGCGACCTGTCAACATCTCCTCCTTCACATTCTCCCGCAACTGGGGGTGCGAGGAAAAGGCTCAGAATTCCGAGCCCACCCGCTGGCGGTGATGCAGGGCAGTCTGGAGCGACTGCTGATGCTGACATCTGGTCCGGACTGAAGGACCTGACAACGATTACGGACATGTCGTCTACTGTCACTGCATATGATTCTCTCCCCATTGAAAGAATGGTGGAGGATTATATGAGTGACCGCATCCAAGTAGGCACGTCAGACAGTCCGTACTTATACTGGCAGGAAAAAGAGGCAATTTGGAGGCCCTTGCACAAACTGGCTTTATTCTACCTAAGTTGCCCTCCCACAAGTGTGTACTCCGAAAGAGTGTTTAGTGCCGCCGCTCACCTTGTCAGCAATCGGCGTACGAGGTTACTTCCAGAAAATGTGGAGAAGATGATGTTCATTAAAATGAATTATAATCAATTCCTCCGTGGAGACATTGACCAGCAGCAATTGCCTCCACAAAGTACAAAGGGAGCTGAGATGGTGGATTCCAGTGGGGACGAATTGATAATCTGTGAGGAGGGGGATGTACACGGTGATATATCGGAGGATGATGATGAGGTGGACATCTTGCCTCTGTAGAGCCAGTTTGTGCAAGGAGAGATTAATTGCTTCTTTTTTGGTGGGGGTCCAAACCAACCCGTCATTTCAGTCACAGTCGTGTAGCAGACCCTGTCACTGAAATGATGGGTTGGTTAAAGTGTGCATGTCCTGTTTATACAACATAAGGGTGGGTGGGAGGGCCCAAGGACAATTCCATCTTGCACCTCTTTTTTCTTTAATTTTTCTTTGCGTCATGTGCTGTTTGGGGAGTGTTTTTTTGAAGGGCCATCCTGCGTGACACTGCAGTGCCACTCCTAGATGGGCCAGGTGTTTGTGTCGGCCACTAGGGTCGCTTATCTTACTCACACAGCTACCTCATTGCGCCTCTTTTTTTCTTTGCGTCATGTGCTGTTTGGGGAGTGTTTTTTGGAAGGGCCATCCTGCGTGACACTGCAGTGCCACTCCTAGATGGGCCAGGTGTTTGTGTCGGCCACTAGGGTCGCTTATCTTACTCACACAGCTACCTCATTGCGCCTCTTTTTTTCTTTGCGTCATGTGCTGTTTGGGGAGTGTTTTTTGGAAGGGCCATCCTGCGTGACACTGCAGTGCCACTCCTAGATGGGCCAGGTGTTTGTGTCGGCCACTAGGGTCGCTTATCTTACTCACACAGCTACCTCATTGCGCCTCTTTTTTTCTTTGCGTCATGTGCTGTTTGGGGAGTGTTTTTTGGAAGGGCCATCCTGCGTGACACTGCAGTGCCACTCCTAGATGGGCCAGGTGTTTGTGTCGGCCACTAGGGTCGCTTATCTTACTCACACAGCTACCTCATTGCGCCTCTTTTTTTCTTTGCGTCATGTGCTGTTTGGGGGGGTGTTTTTTGGAAGGGCCATCCTGCGTGACACTGCAGTGCCACTCCTAGATGGGCCAGGTGTTTGTGTCGGCCACTAGGGTCGCTTATCTTACTCACACAGCTACCTCATTGCGCCTCTTTTTTTCTTTGCGTCATGTGCTGTTTGGGGAGTGTTTTTTGGAAGGGCCATCCTGCGTGACACTGCAGTGACACTCCTAGATGGGCCAGGTGTTTGTGTCGGCCACTAGGGTCGCTTATCTTACTCACACAGCTACCTCATTGCGCCTCTTTTTTTCTTTGCATCATGTGCTGTTTGGGGAGTGTTTTTTGGAAGGGCCATCCTGCGTGATACTGCAGTGCCACTCCTAGATGGGCCAGGTGTTTGTGTCGGCCACTAGGGTCACTTATCTTACTCACACAGCTACCTCATTGCGCCTCTTTTTTTCTTTGCGTCATGTGCTGTTTGGGGAGTGTTTTTTGGAAGGGCCATCCTGCGTGACACTGCAGTGCCACTCCTAGATGGGCCAGGTGTTTGTGTCAGCCACTAGGGTCGCTTATCTTACTCACACAGCTACCTCATTGCGCCTCTTTTTTTCTTTGCGTCATGTGCTGTTTGTGAGTGTTTTTTGGAAGGGCCATCCTGCGTGACACTGCAGTGCCACTCCTAGATGGGCCAGGTGTTTGTGTCGGCCACTAGGGTCGCTTATCTTACTCACACAGCTACCTCATTGCGCCTCTTTTTTTCTTTGCGTCATGTGCTGTTTGGGGAGTGTTTTTTGAAAGGGCCATCCTGCGTGACACTGCAGTGACACTCCTAGATGGGCCAGGTGTTTGTGTCGGCCACTAGGGTCGCTTATCTTACTCACACAGCTACCTCATTGCGCCTCTTTTTTTCTTTGCGTCATGTGCTGTTTGGGGAGTGTTTTTTGGAAGGGCCATCCTGCGTGACACTGCAGTGCCACTCCTAGATGGGCCAGGTGTTTGTGTCGGCCACTAGGGTCGCTTAGCTTAGTCATCCAGCGACCTCGGTGCAAATTTTAGGACTAAAAATAATATTGTGAGGTGTGAGGTGTTCAGAATAGACTGAAAATGAGTGGAAATTATGGTTTTTGAGGTTAATAATACTTTGGGATCAAAATGACCCCCAAATTCTATGATTTAAGCTGTTTTTTAGTGTTTTTTTTAAAAAACACCCGAATCCAAAACACACCCGAATCCGACAAAAAAAATTCGGTGAGGTTTTGCCAAAACGCGGTCGAACCCAAAACACGGCCGCGGAACCGAACCCAAAACCAAAACACAAAACCCGAAAAATTTCAAGTGCACATCTCTAGTATACGTAACACATACGTCGGTTTTACAATCGCCCTGCTGTCTGTGTGTGAGGCCGTGCGCCACCATAGACTGTGCACAGGAGGAGATGACAATAGGCAACCTCCAGAGAAGGGATTTAGGGCAACAGAACATGTGGCTGTAACCGATATCAACCACCACTCAACCACTGATTTTTACAACAGCGTCTTGATTTTACGCAATAAGTAATAGTGTGGTAAATTCAGTGGTGTAAGTAGAAAAAATGTCTTAGAGGTACTGTGTGCGTGCGCTGGAAAAATGGGTGTGGTCAAATGCCACATGGGGCGTGGCCAATGAAAATGGGGGCGTGATACACATATGGGGGGGCCAGATACACTTATGACACCAATAGTGCCAGATACATATATGCCCCCACCGTGCCAGATATGCTCCTACAGTGCCAGATGCACAAATGCCCCATGGTGCTAGATACACAAATGCCCCCAGTAGTGCCATATATGCCCCCACAGTGCCAGATACACATTGCCCCAGAGTGTCAGATACACATATGCCCCCACAGTGCCAGATATGCCCCCACTGCGCCAGATACACATGCCCCCACAGTGCCAGATACATATATGCCCCCACAGTGCCAGATATCCCCCCACAGTGCCAGATATACATGCCCCAAAAGAGCCAGATATACATGCCCCCACAGTGCCAGATATGCCCCCACAATGCCAGATATACATGCCCCCACAGTGCCAGATACACATGCCCCCACAGTGCCAGATATGCCTCCACAGTGGCAGATATACATGCCCCCACAGTGCCAGATATACATGCCTCCAGAGAGCCAGATATGTCCCCACAGTGCCAGATACACATGCCCCCACAGTGCCAGATATGCCTCCACAGTGCCAGATACACATGCCCCCAGAGTGCCAAATATGCCCCAGCAGTGCAACTTACCGTTGTTGCTGCTGCCTGGGGCTGGCACTATGTTCTGCTGGGGAGAGGAGAACGCAGCACGCGCTCCTCCTGTCCCTCTCCTGCCCTCAGTCCGGTCTGCTGAACTGGCGCTGATCCGCGAGCCAATCAGGGCTTGCGGTCCGGCAGCAGTGGCTCCTGATTGGGTGCCGGTCCGCGAGCTCTGATTGGCTCACGAACCGGCTCAGTGCACGCCGCCGCTGCTGGACTCGGGACTCGCAGGCAGGAGAGGAGAGGCGCACGCTGCGCTCTCCTCTCTCTAAGGCCCAGTGTGTCTGCAAGGTGGCGGCCCGGCGGTACGGCGTACCTGCTGGGATTTTCTTACAGGTACACCGTACCGCCATACTTGCAGCACTGGGTAAATTAGGGCATGCAGCTATGCACAAGAACCGACGGAGGGAGCAAATCTTGGTCGTCAGGGCAGGGAAGCGAACGATGCATGAGGAGGAGGCAGGGGAAGGCCCCAGACATAGTGAGTCAGAGAGAGAGAGGGAGAGAGAGAGAGACAGTGCCAGGAAGAGAGTGAGGGAGAGAGAGTGCCAGGAAGAGAGTGAGGGAGAGACAGTGCCAGGAAGAGAGTGAGGGAGAGAGAGTGCAAGGAAGAGCGAGTGAGGGAGAGAGAGAGTGCCAGGAAGAGAGTGAGGGAGAGACAGTGCCAGGAAGAGAGTGCCCGGAAGAGAGTGAGGGAGAGTGTCCAGAAGAGAGTGAGGGAGAGTGCCCAGAAGAGAGTGAGGGAGAGAGAGTGCCCGGAAGAGAGTGAGGGAGAGAGTGCCCGGAAGAGAGTGAGGGAGAGAGTGCCCGGAAGAGAGTGAGGGAGAGTGCCAGGAAGAGAGTGAGGGAGAGACAGTGCCAGGAAGAGAGTGAGGGAGAGACAGTGCCAGGAAGAGAGTGCCCGGAAGAGAGTGAGGGAGAGTACCCGGAAGAGAGTGAGGGAGAGTGCCCGGAAGAGAGTGAGGGAGAGAGTGTGCCAGGAAGAGACTGAGGGAGAGACAGTGCCAGGAACAGACTGAGGGAGAGAGTGTGCACGGAAGAGAGTGAGGGAGTTTGCCAGGAAGAGAGTGAGTGAGAGAGAGTGCCAGGAAAAGAGTGAGGGAGAGACAGTGCCAGGAAGAGACAGTGCCAGGAAGAGAGTGAGAGAGAGTGCCAGGAAGAGAGTGAGGGAGAGACAGTGCCAGGAAGAGACAGTGCCAGGAAGAGAGTGAGGGAGAGAGAGAGTGCCCGGAAGAGAGTGAGGGAGAGTACCCGGAAGAGAGTGAGGGAGAGTGCCCGGAAGAGAGTGAGGGAGAGACCGTGCCAGGAAGAGAGTGCGGGAGAGACAGTGCCAGGAAAAGAGTGAGGGAGAGAGTGTGCCAGGAAGAGACTGAGGGAGAGACAGTGCCAGGAACAGACTGAGGGAGAGAGTGTGCACGGAAGAGAGTGAGGGAGTTTGCCAGGAAGAGAGTGAGGGAGAGAGAGCACCAGGAAAAGAGTGAGGGAGAGAGAGTGTTGGGAGAGAGAGTACCAGGAAGAGAGAGTGAGGGAGAAAGTGCCAGGAAGAGAGAGTCTGGAAAAGAGAGAGAGTCAGGGAGAGAGAGATAGAGTGTCAGAGAGAGACTGAGTAACAATACCTGATTACTACAGTAGCACAGCAGCACAGGTCACCGATCATCTGATGGGGGCGGGCACTTCACGGCATTAGGCTCCGCACCCTAAATCCCCGTGAATCACGGCACTGCAATGTCCTCCGGGCAGGAGCTGGGCAGAGCAGGCCGGGCCAGGCTTGGTCCTCCCCACCCTCCCCCGTTACATCGGTACAGCTACATCCTCCGTGCCTGCAGGCTGCAGCTGCCATGTTACACAGCACTGCAGCCTGCACACAAAAAAAACCCAACTACACCGAGTGAACAGGCGCCGCACATCCTGTCAAATACTTTTTTTTTGCTTAACACAGCGCCGCCCTCCAAGTGCCGACGCCCATAGGCAGCTGCCTAATGGTGGCGCCGGCCCTGGTTAGTCCACACAACGGCACTTAACCAGGATGATTGGTTTATTCATATAACAGAGATAACAGCTTGTAGTATATACAAGATGTTCTGCATCAGCAGGAACTCACAGTATACATGTGAAGCAGTACAGCGGTAACACAGCGTTTCAGTACACACAGGATGCGGCTGCAAGGTAGACAAGGTCACAAACTGAGGAGAGCAGAAGCTGCACGTCAGTGCAGTTGTCTCTCCCGGAAGAACTCTCTCTGACTTTGCACTAAGCACCTCCTCCTACACTGAGCTGACACCAGGAGGGAAAACACTAGAGCAGGGAAGCTGCCTCTAATGCTGGGAATGGAGACCAACCACAGAGTGATCCACTGTTTAACAGTTTCTAGGGGCAGGCCAGCTGTGCAATCACATGGGGCACCAGGTCAGCGGCCAGCGTATGCATTATTCTAAGCGGTTTGGCCAGCCGCATAGAATACTGTGAAAAATGTCCCTCCCAAAATGGACCCCGCTTGAGAAAAGACAGTTATGAAGTATGCCAGAGTAGTAGGTAGCCATTTTGGAAGGGACATTCACCCCTGATTAGTGGGGTGAGAGGGCCACGCAAACAAGATGCTAGTATGCTGCATTTACCCCTGACAATGAGCAAGTAGGGGCATAATTTATAAGGGTCATTACTGTGTGGGCATAACATTATGTCAGGGACACTATTGTGTGGGGCATAAATAATATGGTGTAACGGGCACTATTTGTGTGTGGCATAATAAGATGTAAGGGGCACTTAATGTCTTAAGGGGCATTATGGTGAGTGGCATTATGGTGAGTGGCATTTTGGTGTGTAGCATAATTTTTTAGGGGCATTATGTTGTGTGACCTAACGTGCAATGGGCATTATGATGCATAGCATATTGTGTAAGAGGCTCTACGGTGTATGGCATAATGTGTAAGAGGCATTCCTATAAGGAGGAAAAATGTCAAAAAATGTAAGGTGCATGAATCAGGTTTTTTTTTACTGTGGTGCCCAATGTCTGGGCATGAAGGGTGTAAAACTGGGGTGTAAGGTAATCTTTTCCCGCAAGAATATGCCCCTTGCAGTGAGGCCACACCCATTGCAGTGGGGCCACACTTTTTTTTATTTTTGCATGCAGGCAGATGTTTGGTAAAGAACCTCAGTTTATTTGGTGAACCTCATATAGAGCTTAGAGAGGCTGATAATAAAGCCTCCAAATCTATCCAGTCGATGTCCTATTGACCCTTTATAACAGGAGAACCCAAAAGCCACCATTTTAGAGCTTCTGGCCAGTTTCTGGGGTAGAAAATGTGGATGTCTGGTAAAACCCAAGGACACAGGCTTAGATTTGTAGAATGACAAATAATGTAAGGTGCATGAATCAGGTTTTTTTTCCTGTGGTGCCCAATGTCTGGGCATGAAGGGTGCAAAACTGGGGTGTAAGGTAATCTTTTCCCGCACGAATATGCCCCTTGCAGTGAGGCCACACCCATTGCAGTGGGGTCACACTTGTTTTTATTTTTGCATGCGGGCAAATGTTTGGTAAAGAACCTCAGTTTATTTGGTGAACCTTGTGATGTTAGTGTATTAGAATGCTTAATATTTGTAGACACTCCCTTACTAATATGTGTAAGCCTGATTCTTCAGTGATGGTCCCTGGGACCAGGGGGATGCTGGGAAGTGGGTGGTCCAGTGTGCAGTGTGTCTGGAGTTGGTGATGGAATAAAACAGCACAGCAGTGAACTCACATGTCTCTGTGTCCTGATGACTGGATTTACAAACATATGAACAAAACATGGTGTCAGAAGAAGTTTAACTTGGACTGCTAGTGCTCTCAGAGTGTGAAAGAATCCTGCAGAAGTCTGTAATACCCCTTTCACACCAGATATGCAGGGGTCTTACCCGGTAATACGGTCCCTGGATCATGCAGGGACATTCCCGGGTAAGACCCCTTGCATACCGCAGTCAGTAGCCCGGCATATTGCCGGGTTGCTGACGTCAGTGCTGACGCGGCGGGGGCGGCGCAAGAGATCACATGATCTCCAAGCGCCGCCTGCTACATAGAAAGTGAACAGGAGCCGGGGCGCAGTGACCCGGCTCCCGTTCACACAGACCAGGTTCCCGGGAGGATCCCGGGACCAACCCTGGTCGATTGCAGGGTTGAAATGCCGGGGCAGGATCCCGGGATTTTGACCCTGTACCCTTTCACACCGAGAAATTTCCCGGGTTGGTGCGCGTTCATATGCAATAACCCGGGAAATTTTGGGCTGTGTGAAAGGGGTATAAGGCTGTGATACTCAGTGTCTGCAAAGCCTGCCATGTGCTCCTCTCTTCAAACAATGAGTAACCATGGATAAACTGGCTCTTCCTACCGGGATGCTGATGTCTGGTAACTTGTCTGAAAACTGGAAAAGATTTAAGCAAAGGTTTAATATATATCTTGCTGCATGTGGAGCTGATACAGAGGCTGACTAAGGCATCCATTTTCCTCCATGTGATAGGAGAGGATGTGCTGGACATTTATAATAGTTTTCAGTTTGCTGAGGGGCAGACTATGGTGCTAACTTCTATAATGCAAAAGTTTGAAGATTACTTTGTGCCAAGGAAAAATGTGACATATGAAAGATATAAGTTTTTCACATGTGATCAGAAGTCTGTAGATGGATTTGATCAGTATGTTACAGAGCTGCAATCACTCAGTAAAACCTGTGAGTTTGGTGATTTAAAGGATTCACTGATTAGAGATCGTATTGTCGGTGGAATACCTGATAATGGACTCAGAGAGAGACTGCTGAGAGAGCAAGACCTAACACTAGACAAGGCAGTGACTAAGTGTAGATCTGCAGAAATAACTAGATTTCAAGCCAAAAAGTTACACAAGGACGCTGATGGTGCTGTCCATGTAGTGCAGAAAACAGATCCAAGCAAACCTCCATTCTCAAGAATGAAGCAGTCTAAGCAACAGTCTAATAAGGAAATGTGTAGTAGATGTGGAAATGCTCACAATCCTAAAATGTGCCCGGCTTATGGTAAAACCTGCATGAAATGTGGTAGACTTAATCACTTTGCCAAATGCTCTAAAATGAAAAGTGAAACAACCAATGTGCATGCTGTTAAACAAACAGAGGAATTCTTTGTGGATTGCATTGAACTTTGCAGTGCAGATAAGAAAGAATGGATTGTCCCTTTAACTGTGAATTAGATTGTCATTCCCTTTAAGCTTGATAATGGCGCGCAGGTGAATTTAATATCGTTTCAAGACTATAAGACTTTTAGAGTAAAACCTAAAATTCATCCAGCCAAAGTGAAAGTTACAGGGTACACTGGGGAGGAAATTCCTGTGAAAGGTACATGCTTAGTGACACTGAAATATAAGGGACAACAGTTTAAAACATCTCTACTGATTGTGGATAAAAATGTGCAACCGATTCTAGGATTAAGTTCCTGTGAGAAACTAAGCTTGCTAAAGAAAGTTTTTATGGTGACATCACAAGTAGAAGATGACTGCAAATCAATGTTTACAGAATACAGAGACTTGTTTGAAGGTCTAGGTTGTTTGCCTGGAGAGCATAAAATAAATATAGACACACAAGTTTCTTCAGTGATACACCCCTGTAGAAAAGTGCCGTTTGCGCTGAGAAAAAAACTGAAACAAGAGTTAAATCGCATAAAAGCCTTGGATGTGATACAGAAAGTTGATGAGCCTACTGAATGGGTAAGCTCCTTAGTAATTGTTGAAATGAAAAATGGACAACTCAGAATATGTCTAGACCCCAGAGATTTAAACAAAGCTATTAAACGAGAACATTTCAAACTACCAACCAGAGATTAAATCATGTCGCAATTTGCGGGAGCAAAATGGTTCAGTAAATTGGACGTATCCTCAGGATTCTGGCAAATGAAGCTAGATGAGGCCAGCTCAAAGCTTTGTACATTTAATACACCAGAAGGTCGATACAGATTTCTTCGACTACCATATGGAATATTGTCTGCTCCAGAAGTATATCACAAAAAGATACACATGATTTTTGAACATATTCCAGGTGTTGAAACAATGATGGATGACATTATTGTCTGGGGATCTACAAAGGAAGAACATGATTCTAGATTGAGACAAGTAATGGAACTTGTCAAGAAAGTGAATCTAAAGCTAAACAAGGACAAATGTGAATTTGGCGTGAATACACTTACCTTTATGGGCGACGTGGTCTCGGATCAAGGTGTAAAACCAGACCCAAGGAAAATATCAGCCATAGTGAACATGGAACGTCCTAACAACAAAAACGACGTCAGAAGATTCCTAGGAATGATTACTTACTTAGGAAAGCTTATTTCTCAACTCTCTGAACGAACAGCCTCTCTTAGATGGTTGTTGGACAAAGATAACGAGTGGATGTGGTCACATGAACAAGAAGAAAGTTGGCAAAACTTGAAACAGATCATTACAGAGCAACCAGTGCTAAAATTCTTTGATCCTGTGAAAAGAATAAGAATGTCAGCAGATACTTTGCAATTTGGTCTAGGCTCAGTGCTGTTACAAGAACATGAGGATACATGGCAACCAGTAATCTATGCATCAAGGGCACTGACAAGTGCTGAAACAAGGTATGCTCAGATAGAAAAAGAACTTCTAGCGATCACATATGCATGTGAGCGATTTCATCAGTTTGTGTATGGTCAAACATTTACAGTGGAAACTGACCACAAGCCATTGGTAGCTATCATGACTAAATCATTACATGACTGTCCCATGAGAATTCAACGAATGCTTATCAGACTACAGAAATATGATGTACACTTGCTGTTCTGTCCCGGCAAATACATGTACATTGCTGATACACTTTCTTGTGCTGTGGACAAACGTGAAGGTTTCAAAAGTCTGATGGATGAAGAGATAGAAGCCTATGTTAATTTGATCGTAGCTTCTCTACCGGTGTCTATTGCAAGACAAGAACAGATTAGGAAAGAAACTGAGACAGATGACACATTGAAAGTGTTGAAAGATATCATTCTGAAAGGTTGGCCAGCAGAAAAACATGCATACCCGCTGTCTATCCATGATTATTGGATGTACCGCAGTGACCTTACAGTTGTCGATGCTATTATTTACAAAGGCAATAGGTTTGTAATACCTGCACGACTAAGAAAAACTATGCTGTGCAAGATACATGAAGGCCACTTAGGAGAAGAAAAATGTAAGCGGAGAGCGCGTGAAGTTATGTATTACCCAAGAATTAACCAAGACATAGCACAGACTACAGCTACATGTGAATTATGTCTTACGTATAGACCGAAACAACAAGTCGAGCCACTGAGTCCTCACGCAGTGCCAGAGAGACCGTACCAGAAAGTTGGTGCAGATTTGTTTGATTGTAATGGGAAAACGTACATTGTCATGACTGATTATTACTCTAACTACCCTGAGGTGAAGACACTACATACAACTACTAGTAAAGCCGTAATCAATTGCATGAAGTCAATCTTTGCAAGGCATGGTGTTCCTATGGAAGTGTTCACTGACAATGGTCCTCAGTTTTCCAGTGCTGAATTTAGACAATTTGCTGATGAGTGGGAATTTGTCCATACTACGTCAAGTCCCCACTATCCACGCTCAAATGGGTTGGTGGACAGTTCAGTAAAAACTGTAAAGAGTCTCATGAAAAAAGCTCAAGAAGGTAAAGAAGATTTCTACAAAAGTCTTTTAATCTACCGCAGTACACCTTTACAGAATGGACTTTCTCCTGCACAAATGCTGATGGAAAGGAGTATTAGAGTAAATCTCCCGATACATGATGAACTGCTTAATACACATAACTCAGCGTTGGTCAGACTGAGTAAGGAACGTCAACAGGCGAAACAGAAACTGTTCCATGACAGGCGAGCAAAAAGCTTATCTGATCTAAAACCAGGAGACCAAGTCCGTCTCAGAGATCACGAGAAAGGTATTTGGGTGCAGAAAGGTATTGTGCAAGCACAAGTAGCACCAAGATCTTATACTATACGTACAGAGCGTGGAACGGAAGTAAGAAGAAATCGGGTGGATTTAAGATCTCAACCTAACCATAATGAAGACAACATGACTGAAGAATACCCTTCATCTGACATATATGATGATCCTGATAATGGTGAACAAACCACGATTCTAGAAAGGTCCAACATGGTCGATGAAACACAGACTGTGTATGAAAGACCCAAAAGGGAAATACGCAGACCTGAGAGACTCATTGAAACGTGTTAGATGATGTTCTTAATATGACGTTGTTAATTGTTGCATTGAAGCGTATGACGTTGTTAATTGTTGCATTGAAGCGTACAGGGCTTATCTTTAAAGAAAAGAGGATGTGATGTTAGTGTAATGAATGCTTAATATTTGTAGACACTCCCTTACTAATATGTGTAAGCCTGAATCTTCTGTGATGGTCCCTGGGACCAGGGGGATGCTGGGAAGTGGGTGGTCCAGTGTGCAGTGTGTCTGGAGTTGGTGATGGAATAAAACAGCACAGCAGTGAACTCACATGTCTCTGTGTCCTGATGACTGGATTTACAAACATATGAACAAAACAAACCTCATATAGAGCTTAGAGAGGCTGATAATAAAGCCTCCAAATCCATCCAGTCGATGTCCTATTGATCCTTTATAACAGGAGAACCCAAAAGCCACCATTTTAGAGCTTCTGGCCAGTTCCTAGGGTAAAAAATGTGGATGTCTGGTAAAACCCAAGAACACAGGCTTAGATTTGTAGAAACATTATACAATTTTGGAAGGCATGCTGGTTCTTGTAGTACCATAGGAGAACCTAAGGGTATCTCCAGGTAAGCTTGCTCCCAATTTTATATGTGATAGTGTGTGTGTGTGTGTGTGTGTGTGTGTGTGTGCGTGCGTGCGTGCGTGCGTGCGTGCGTGTGTGTGTGTGTGTGTGTGAGTTTGGGGCGCGGTGCTCCCTGATCTGGTGGGACTGGGCTGCTTTAGGGTAGCACACTGTAATATTTTAGTTAGCACTTTTTGCAACACTTTCAATTAATTTCCAACTAATACTACTCCTTTATGTTTTTTAATTACACTTTTCACTTGTGTTTCACCTTTTGAACATAGTTTTTGCTTCTTTCTAATTAACATTTACTAACACTTTAGCCTATCACTGGTGTACTGCCCTGGGGCAGCTGGCCCTTGCCAGTCTGTGAGGTACTGTGCCCCTGACTTAGACTTAAAATTAGGGTCCCCTGGTACCCAGAGCTTCCTTGAAGTTGGCCTGGGGACTTAAACCATATCTTTGCAAATATATGCAACTGAGATCTCTGAATTATCTAACACCATCTAGTTTACAAATCATGTTGCTGATGTCATCCCAATTGCTGGGGGATACTTGGTTTTTGTTTATTATACAGTTCTGGTCTTTGTACTGTAGGGATCATAAAGCTGTTCTGTATCATATCGTCTATTTCCATTTATATTTCAAAACATCATTTAAATGCAGTTATCCTTTTCAGCTCCAGGTAAAACATGTTATATACAGAACGGGTACACAGTGCAGGAAGCTGTGAAGGTCGGCTATAATGGTAGAGTTAGGGTGGAAAGCAACGGAAGCAAAAATGTTAAACAGAGCTTGCGTATGTGTTAGGGTCTCCTGCCCTGTGCTGCCACGTCGTCATGGCAACCGGGAGACAAGTGCTAGTGGAGTAACCTGAGCGCAGCTGATACTCTGGTTCGGGTCTTTTGCTGTGCAGTGGTTATAGGCTCTGTGCACGGCAGGGGATCCGGTGCTGGTTTTTGTGCTCACAGTCTGTGAGGTCTGAGTGGGGCGTGGACAGCACCTGCTTTATAAGGCCTCTTTTCAGGGTAAGCAGATGCTGCTGAATCTCTGTTGGTTAGTCAGTTCATGAAAGTTAGCCAGTACTGTGTAGCTTTGTATTTGTTTGTTGCTTACTGCAAATAGGCCTGGGGATTTGGTATTACACTCTGCCAATGCAGACCTAGCAGTAAGACTGGAGTCAGTCGTTTAGCTTGCTGGGGTTCTGTTATTACTCTGTGAACTTAGCAAGTTTGCGGCTGTATTCTAACACTTGCCTGTCTAATCCTGTCTCACTGTGCTAGGTGTCAGGGGTCAGTTTAGTGGCAGTAAGCTTAAACCTGTGCACTGCAAGTGAGAATCAGGATTGTGGAGGCTCTCCTTGTGTCTATCATTCCATCTCTGACCAAGGAGTTTACTGCCACACCCGTTGGTAACCCTTTAGGGTTTTGCTGTTGCCCTTAGCAACAGCATTTCGGGTTCTCTACGTATTAAAACACAACATCTAGCTTTTTACATCTGAGCAGTTCTAATACAAGGGAGATACCCAGTTCCTTAGCCTCTGGGCTTCTCTGTTCACTGTGTGTGTATTTTGTTACCCTATCACCTTCTGTGTACGTTATGTCATATTCCCCAGTTTGTCTGTGAGTCCATTTGTTTTGCATAACAGTTCAAACACCAGTACATTCCTGCAGGCACTGGTGTGCATAACATATTCAGCAGCCTAATACTCCTGTTGAAATTTTGTGGGAATATGGAGCATACCCCTCAAAATACGTTGCAACAGGTGGTCGATCAGGTGCAGGTCCTGACTCGGCAATTTAATGATTTGTCCATTAAAATGCACACCTCCCAGGCTGCTGGCGGAGCTCCCGCAGCAGCAGCACCTGCAGGGGTTAAGGAGCCGAAAGTAAATCTCCCGGATCGTTTTTCTGGAGATCGCTCGCAGTTCTTTTGTTTCAAGGAGAGCTGCAAGCTATACTTCCGGCTTAGGCCTCAGTCTTCTGGGTCGGAGATTCAGCGGGTGGGCATAGTGATTTCCTTGCTACAAGGAGACCCACAGGTCTGGGCATATGGGTTGCAGCCTGACTGTCCGTCGCTTAAAAGTGTTGATGCTTTTTTTACGGCACTGGGCATGTTGTATGATGACCCTGACAAGACGGCCTCAGCCGAGGCTCAGATTTCGATCCTTAAGCAAGGGCGAAGGCCAGTTGAGGTTTACTGTACGGAGTTTCGGAGGTTGGCCCATGATACCCAGTGGAATGACCCAGCCCTGAGACACCAGTACCGAAGAGGTCTTTCTAACCAGATAAAGGACCAACTGGTACAATATCCCTTGCCTGATAGCTTGGATCAGCTCATGCAGTTATCCATCCGGGTGGATAGACGGCTGAGAGAGCGTAGGCTTGAAAGGGAGACTGAGATTTCCTTCCTTCCCAAGGGAACCTCAGACTCTGAGGAATTTTCTGAGGAGCCTATGCAGATTGGGGCTACCCGCCTCTCCTCGCGTGAGAAGACGCGGAGGAGACAGCAGGGGTTGTGTTTGTACTGTGGGAATAAAGGTCATGTGGTAGTATCATGCCCAGAAAAGCCGGAAAACTTCAGGGCCTGAGGGTGATGGGAAATATCCTGTCAGGCCAGAAGTCAGAATTTCCCAAGAAGACTTTTATCATTCCGGTGACCTTGAAGATCCTCGGTCAAACTGTCAAGACTGAGGCCTTTGTGGACAGTGGGGCCGACGGGGTTTTTATGGACCGCCAATTCGCCCTAAAACACTCTGTTCCCTTAGTACCCTTGGCATCGGAAATTGAGATTTGTGGGTTAAACGGGGAACCATTATCCCAAGGTAAAATTACCTCTTGCACTAGCCAGATTTCTTTGTTTATTGGAGCCACACACTCTGAAAAATTGTCCTTTTATGTGACTGTCTGTACTTTTGCCCCATTGGTGTTGGGGTTACCCTGGTTAAGGGCCCACAATCCTCAATTTGACTGGGTCTCTGGGGAGATTCTTAGTTGGGGTACTGATTGTTTCAGGAGTTGCTTGAGCCTTCCAGTCAGGCTCTCGCAGCTAAGTTTGCCAGGATTGCCAGGGTGTTATGCAGATTTTGCGGACGTGTTCTCCAAAAAAGTTGCAGAGGTACTACCTCCCCATCGCCCCTATGACTGTGCCATTGATTTGTTGCCAAATGCTAAGCTTCCCAAGAGCAGGTTGTACTCCCTGTCACGTCCTGAGACTCAGGCTATGGCAGAGTACATTCAGGAGAACTTGGCTAAGGGATTTATCAGACCTTCACAGTCTCCAGTTGGGTCGGGGTTCTTCTTCGTGGGTAAAAAGGACGGTTCGTTGCGACCCTGCATCGACTTCAGGGAATTGAACCGTATCACGATTAAAAACTCATACCCACTGCCTCTCATTTCGGTCTTGTTTGACCAGCTTCGTACTGCCACCATTTTTTCTAAGATTGACCTACGCGGTGCGTACAATCTAATCCGAATAAGAGAGGGGGATGAATGGAAGACTGCCTTTAATACCCACTCAGGGCATTATGAATATTTGGTGATGCCTTTTGGGCTCTGTAATGCCCCGGCAGTCTTCCAGGATTTCATGAATGATGTGCTCAGGGAATATTTGGATAGATTCTTAGTTGTATACTTAGATGACATCCTAATCTTCTCCCATTCCCTGGAGGAACATCGGAAGCATGTACGCTTAGTCCTCCAGAAACTCAGAGACCACCGGCTTGGGGCGAAGCTGGAGAAGTGCGAATTTGAAGTTCAGCAAATCGCATTTCTAGGATATATTATCTCCCCAGAAGGTTTCCAAATGGAGGGTTCCAAGGTACAGGCAGTCCTGGATTGGGTGCAGCCCACTAGTTTGAAGGCGCTTCAGCGTTTCCTGGGCTTTGCAAATTTTTATAGACGATTTATCGCTGGATTTTCGTCTATAGTGGCGCCCTTGGTGGCACTCACTAAGAAAGGGGCGGATGTTGCTCACTGGTCTTGTGAGGCTAAAGCGGCTTTTGCCCGTCTCAAAAGGGCATTTGTTTCGGCCAAGGTGCTGCGACACCCAGATCCAGAGCGTCCTTTTGTGGTGGAGGTGGATGCCTCTGAGATGGGTATTGGGGCAGTGCTTTCTCAGATGGGAGTGTCTGATAATCGCCTTCATCCCTGTGCTTACTTTTCCCGTAAATTTTCGCCTGCCGAGATGAATTATGACGTGGGTAACCGGGAATTGTTGGCTATAAAGGATGCACTCGAGGAGTGGAGACACTGGCTTGAGGGGGCTAAGTTTGTGGTCTCAATTCTCACTGACCATAAGAATCTGGCATATTTAGAGTCAGCGAAGCGTCTCAATGCCAGGCAGGCACGATGGGCTTTGTTTTTTGCTCGCTTTAATTTTTTGATAACATATCGCCCTGGGTCAAAAAACATCAAGGCTGATGCGCTCTCGCGGAGTTTTGCTCCAATCCAGGAGACCACAGAGGAGCCGTTGCCCATTGTTTCCCCATCATGTATTAAAGTGGGCATTACCCAGGACCTCTTATCATTAGTCCTTAGAGCACAGGAGCAGGCTCCTCCAGACCTTCCGGTAGGTCTTTTGTTTGTGCCTCCTAGGTTAAGACAGCGAGTGTTCCTGTAATTCCATGCCAAGAAGTCGGCAGGTCACCCGGGTATTGCCAGAACTCGGGAGTTGCTATCTAGGGCGGTGTGGTGGCCCTCGGTGGCTAAGGATGTGGATCAGTGGGTTCGGGCATGTGACATCTGTGCCCAAAATAAGACTCCTAGAGGGGTTCCTGTTGGCCCATTACATCCACTCTCTATCCCATCTAAGCCATGGACCCACATTTCAATGGATTTTGTGGTGGACTTGCCCAAATCCTCGGGGATGACAGCCATCTGGGTTGTCGTTGACAGGTTTTAGAAGATGGCGCACTTCGTTCCACTGGTTGGGCTGCCATCAGCCAGACGCCTGTCTGAATTATTTATGCTGCATGTTGTGCGTCTCCACGGGTTGCCACTTGATGTGGTCTCTGACCGCGGATCCCAGTTTGTGGCCAAATTCTGGAGGGCATTTTGTTCCGATCTCCAGATTTCTGTCAGCTTGTCGTCAGGCAGTCTAATGGGCAGACTGAAAGGGTGAACCAGTCCTTGGAGCAGTTCCTCAGGTGTTATGTCTCCAAGTGTCAGACTGACAGGGTTGCTCATCTGTCCATGGCGGAGTTTGCCTATAACAACGCGGCTCACTCTGCTACAGGGATCTCTCCCTTCCTTTGTGTGTATGGGCATCATCCTAAGGCCAATTCTTTTGACCCCCTGGACTCCACGCCTGGTGGTTCCTCTGTGGTTTCGGTCCTTAGAGGTATTTGGCGGAAAGTGAAGAAAGCCCTTGTGTCTGTGTCATTAGTGACCAAAAGGGTTTTTGATAAGCGGAAAAGACCCTGCAGCTTCAAATTAGGAGACTTCGTCTGGTTGTCTACCAAGAATTTGAAGTTGAGACAGCCATCTCATAAGTTAGGGCCCCGGTTCATCGGCCCTTATAAGATCACCAGGGTTATCAATCCGGTGGCATTTCAGTTAGATCTGCCCCGTTCTTTGGGTATCAATAAAACATTTAATTGTTCCCTTTTAAAACGGGCGATTAGTAATCCTTCTTCCAGTGGAAGACCTTCCCCTCTTCTGATACGTGGCCAGAGGGAGTTTGTTGTTGAAAGGATTCTTGACTCCAAGGTGGTTCGGGGTCGGCTGTCATTTTTGGTGCACTGGAAGGGGTATGGCCCGGAGGAGCGGTCGTGGGTGCGCAGTTGTGATCTTCATGCCCCCAGACTGATACGCTCTTTCTTCTCGCAGTTCCCCGATAAACCCGGTGGTAGGGGTTCTTTGACCCCTCGTCAGAGGGGGGGTACTGTTAGGGTCTCCTGCCCTGTGCTGCCACGTCGTCATGGCAACCGGGAGACAAGTGCTAGTGGAGTAACCTGAGCGCAGCTGATACTCCGGTTCGGGTCTTTTGCTGTGCAGTGGTTATAGGCTCTGTGCACGGCAGGGGATCCGGTGCTGGTTTTTGTGCTCACAGTCTGTGAGGTCTGAGTGGGGCGTGGACAGCACCTGCTTTATAAGGCCTCTTTTCAGGGTAAGCAGATGCTGCTGAATCTCTGTTGGTTAGTCAGTTCATGAAAGTTAGCCAGTACTGTGTAGCTTTGTATTTGTTTGTTGCTTACTGCAAGTAGGCCTGGGGATTTGGTATTACACTCTGCCAATCCAGACCTAGCAGTAAGACTGGAGTCAGTCGTTTAGCTTGCTGGGGTTCTGTTATTACTCTGTGAACTTAGCAAGTTTGCGGCTGTATTCTAACACTTGCCTGTCTAATCCTGTCTCACTGTGCTAGGTGTCAGGGGTCAGTTTAGTGGCAGTAAGCTTAAACCTGTGCACTGCAAGTGAGAATCAGGATTGTGGAGGCTCTCCTTGTGTCTATCATTCCATCTCTGACCAAGGAGTTTACTGCCACACCCGTTGGTAACCCTTTAGGGTTTTGCTGTTGCCCTTAGCAACAGCATTTCGGGTTCTCTACGTATTAAAACACAACATCTTGCTTTTTACATCTGAGCAGTTCTAATACAAGGGAGATACCCAGTTCCTTAGCCTCTGGGCTTCTCTGTTCACTGTGTGTGTATTTTGTTACCCTATCACCTTCTGTGTACGTTATGTCATATTCCCCAGTTTGTCTGTGAGTCCATTTGTTTTGCATAACAGTTCAAACACCAGTACATTCCTGCAGGCACTGGTGTGCATAACAGTATGTGCTCCCAATAATCCTGTTACCCAGCCTTATTCTATGCACAAAGGGCTGTTTCTTAGTTGGGAGCAAAGTAATAGAATGCAATACTCACCTACTTTTATTTTTGCTAATCAGGATTAAGTGAAGAGCCCCGGGTGGGGGAGCAGCCTATATGTGATGGGACGGGGCCTAGCACTTTGTCAACATTAATGTGTTTCACACCAGGTTTTACTCATATAGCCAGGGAATGGCCAGTTTTCACTTATTACTCCTGCTGTTATAATGTACAGCTCCAGTCTCCCATATCCAAATGCTTGGGACCAGAAGTATTTTGGACAATAAGATTTTTTGTATTTTGGAATACTTGCATTCCATAATGAGATATCTTGGAGATGGGACCCAAGTCTAACCACAGATTGCATTTATGTTTCATATACACCTTATACACACAGTCGGGTTGGGGCTGTGATGGCGGCATTGGGGATGTCAGCAGTCAGAATACCAACCGCAGCACCCCGATGATTAGAATCCCGACAGGGTCGGAAAAGTTTGCTAACCCTTCCCCCCAACACACTAACCCTCCCTTATCACAGCCTAAACCTAACTCTCCCTTTTTCCACTACAGCCTAACCCTTCCCAGTGGTGGCTAAACCTAACTCGCCCTTCCCGCATCATAAACCTAGAACAGCCTAACCCTAACTGTCCCGGTGGGTGCCTAAACCAAAGCCCACCTCTCCGTAGCCTAATCCTAACTCCCCTTCCCCCAGCCTAACACTAACTCTCCCTGCACAGCCTAACCTTAGCCTCCCTCCACCCCACCCCACCCCACTCCGTGGCTTACCTCTCCGGCAGCCCGGCAGTCATTCATTAGGGATCCGCCAGGATTGTGATCTCATTCAGGATGCCGGCGCCGGAATTCCGAGCAGTGTCGGTATTCCGGCGTCGGTATTTCGGTATAACTGTATCCCCACACAGCCTGAAGGTCATTTTGTACCATATTTTTTATATATTTTTTGCAATAAACAAAGTTTGTGTACACTGAACCACCAGAAAGCAAAGGTATCACTATCTCAGTTGTGCTCCAAAAATTCTGTATTTCAGAATGTTCCATATTTTAGATATGTGAATCTGTATTTGGGTTTAGTGAACAAATGTAACATGTTTGCACAGCTGATTCCCCTACTATTTTCTTGATTGTGAACAGTGTTGGACTGGGGCATGAAGGGCCCACTGGGGAAATGCAGTAATAGGGGCCCATCTTAGAGGCTTGGCTAACCATTAGTGTATGGTCTGGGGCCCTTGATAAATAATATTTATTAGTACATACTGCTAGTGCATGTATGATAATGTACCAGTTTAATAACAGCAATGCACTGTAGAAAATACTCCATAGTCCTGTGCATTTTAATATAACATATGCATAATTTATAATTCAAGTGTGCAATCTGGAGGATCCCAGAAGAGGGGGTGGACCCTAGACAGTGGGGCCCACCGGGGGTTTCCTCTGTAATCTATGGGGCCAGTCTATTTGGTGCAGCTCTTTTTTCAATTTTTTTTTTTAGTAGTAAATCAGCATTTGGCAACATTTTAAAAGTTTTACCAGAAAAAAAATGGCCTTAATTGTTTCCAGTAATTCTCAAACCCTACCATATAGCAGAACTAATTGACCATTTAATATATATATATATATATATATATATATATATATATATATATATCTATATATATATGTATATATATATATATATATATATATATATACATATACTGCTCAAAAAAATAAAGGGAACACTGATATACCTTTCACATAGCACAATTAACACGGTATCGACACGGCATATTGCCGTGTCGACACGGGTCAGTGTGCGATGTGAAAGCACTTTCCGAGAATTAGCGGGTCGCCTGACCCGGTAATTCAACCCGGTATAAAAGAAGGATTATACCCGGGTTGAATAACGGGTCAGGTATTCGACACGGTTCCCATTCACAGCATAGGGAGAGGCGGTGCAGGAGATGAGCTCATCTCCCAGCGCCGCCTCCACCCCCGCCCCTCCTGCTGCTGCCCCCCCCCCCCCCCCGCTGCTATGGCAACCGACCCGGTATATTGCCGGGTCGGAAAGCCAGCAAAGGAGAGCAAATGCCGGATCCCACCCGGTAAGGACACGTTTCTCTTACCGGGTGGGATCCTGCATTTGCGATCTGAAAGCGGTATTAAACAACACAAGGGCCCTCATTCCGAGTCGTTCGCTCGGTATTTTTCATCGCATCGCAATGAAAATCCGCTTAGTACGCATGCGCAATATTCGCACTGCGACTGCGCCAAGTAATTTAACAATGAAGATAGTATTTTTACTCACGGCTTTTTCATCGCTCCGGCGATCGTAATGTGATTGACAGGAAATGGGTGTTACTGGGCGGAAACACGGCGTTTTATGGGCGTGTGGATGAAAACGCTACCGTTTCCGGAAAAAACGCAGGAGTGGCTGGAGAAACGGGGGATTGTCTGAGCGAACGCTGGGTGTGTTTGTGACGTCAAACCAGGAACGACAAGCACTGAACTGATCGCACAGGCAGAGTAAGGTTGAAGTTACTCAGAAACTGCAAAGTAGTTTGTAATCGCAATATTGCGATTACATCGGTCGCAATTTTAAGAAGCTAAGATAGACTCCCAGTAGGCGTAGGCTTAGCGTGTGTAACTCTGCTAAATTCGTCTTGCGACCGATCAACTCGGAATGAGGGCCAATGTAACTGCAAGTCAATCACACTTCTGTGAAATCAAACTGTCCACTTAGGAAGCAACACTGATTGATAATCAATTTCACATGCTGTTGTGCGAATGGAATAGACAACAGGTGGAAATTATAGGCAATTAGCAAGACACCCCCAATAAAGGAGTTGTTCTGCAGGTGGTGACCACAGACCACTTCTCAGCTCCTATGCTATCTGGCTGATGTTTTGGTCACTTTTGAAAGCTGGCGGTGCTTTCACTCTAGTGGTAGCATGAGACGGAGTCTACAACCCACACAAGTGGCTCAGGTAGTGCAGCTCATCCAGAATGGCACATCAATGCGAGCTGTGGCAAGAAGGTTTGCTGTGTCTGTCAGCGTAGTGTCCAGAGCATGGAGGCGCTACCAGGAGACAGGCCAGTACATCAGGAGATGTGGAGGAGGCCGTAGGAGGGCAACAACCCAGCAGCAGGACCGCTACCTCCGCCTTTGTGCAAGGAGGAACAGGAGGAGCACTGCCAGAGCCCTGCAAAATGACCTCCAGCAAGCCACAAATGTGCATGTGTCTACTCAAACGATCAGAAACAGACTCCATGAGCGTGGTATGAGGGCCCGACGTCCACAGGTGGGGGTTGTGCTTACAGCCCAACACCGTGCAGGACGTTTGGCATTTGCCAGAGAACACCAAGATTGGCAAATTCGCCACTGGCGCCCTGTGCTCTTCACAGATGAAAGCAGATTCTCACTGAGCACATGTGACAGACGTGACAGAGTCTGGAGACGCCAAGGAGAACGTTCTGCTGCCTGCAACATCCTCCAGCATGACCGGTTTGGCAGTGGGTCAGTAATGGTGTGGGGTGGCATTTCTTTGGGGGGCCGCACAGCCCTCCATGTGCTCGCCAGAGGTAGCCTGACTGCCATTAGGTACCGAGATGAGATCCTCAGACTTCTTGTGAGACCATATGCTGGTGCGGTTGGCCCTGGGTTCCTCCTAATGCAAGACAATGCTAGACCTCATGTGGCTGGAGTGTGTCAGCAATTCCTGCAAGACGAAGGCATTGATGCTATGGACTGGCCCGCCCATTCCCCAGACCTGAATCCAATTGAGCACATCTGGGACATCATGTCTCGCTCCATCCACCAACTCCACGTTGCACCACAGACTGTCCAGGAGTTGGCGGATGCTTTAGTCCAGGTCTGGGAGGAGATCCCTTAGGAGACCATCCGCCACCTCATCAGGAGCATGCCCAGGCGTTGTAGGGAGGTCATACAGGCACGTGGAGGCCACACACACTACTGAGCCTCATTTTGACTTGTTTTAAGGACATTACATCAAAGTTGGATCAGCCTGTAGTGTGTTTTTCCACTTTAATTTTGAGTGTGACTCCAAATCCAGACCTCCATGGGTTAATAAATTTGATTTCCATTGATCATTTTTGTGTGATTTTGTTGTCAGCACATTCAACTATGTAAAGAACAAAGTATTTAATAAGAATATTTCATTCATTCAGATCTAGTATGTGTTGTTTAAGTGTTCCCTTTATTTTTTTGAGCAGTGTATAATAAAAATAGTACGAGTGGTCTTCAGTATGCCGGCTAACGGTGTCCCAGCGCACAGTATACCGGCGCCGGGATCCCGAAAGCCGGCATACCGACACTGATTCTCCCTCGTGGGGGTCCACGACCCCCCTGGAGGGAGAATAAAATAGCGTGACGTGAGTAGCGCGCCACCGTGCCCGCAAGGGGCTCATTTGCGCTCGCCACACTGTCGGTAAGCCGGCGCTCGGCCTCCCGGCGCCGGTATGCTGGTCGCCGGGAGCCCGACCGCCGGCATACCATACTACACCCGTCTGTACATAGCATTTTTTAGAAATAGTACTTCTAGGGACTGTTTATGACCTATGGAGACTAAAATGTTTTTTTTTACATAAGTTTTGTCTGTCTGTTTAACTGTCTGAGGTATGTATGATCTAGATGTGACATTAGGTATTGGAGCAATAAAGGAAAAACCAGATGCTTTACACTTGGAGCATGCAGTGTGCATGCACCTCAAGTCCAAAATGTATATAAATATTCATATACAATATATACATACATTGCACACCACAAAAGACGCTCAGGGCTGCAGGTGTAGATCGCAGGACCAGCTGCTTCTCCCATGGGCAGCTTTATGTGGCTTGCTCACGAGTTAGTAGCCCCAGGCATCTTTTTGTGTTAATCCCTAAAGGAAAAACTGCAAGGTATTGGGGGTCATTCCGAGTTGATCGCTCGCTAGCAGTTTTTAGCAACCGTGCAAATGCTATGCCGCCGCCCACTAGGGAGTGTATTTTAGCTTTGCAGAAGTACGAACGCATGTGTAGCCGAACTCTGCAAAAACAGTTTGTGCAGTTTCTGAGTAGCTCTGAACCTACTCAGCGCTTGCGATCACTTCAGCCTATTCGTGTCCGGATTTGACGTCATACACCCGCCCCGCGAACGTTCAGCCACGCCTGCGTTTTTTCAGACATGACTGTGTTTTTGCAAGCACTCCGTTTGACACCCAGAAACGCCCACTTCCTGTCAATCTTCTTGCGGCTGTCAGTGCGAAGGAAAACTTTGCTAGAACCTGTGCACAACCACAAAGAGCTTTGTATCCATACGTCGCGCGTGCGCATTGCGGGGCATACGCATGTGCATAAATGCAGTTTTTTCACCTGATCGCTGCGCTGCTAAAATTGGCAGCGAGCGATCAACTCGGAATGACCCCCATTGTTTATACAGAAATGTTGTAATCTATGGGCCATATTCAGCTTCAGTCACAAAATCTAAAAAATGCAGCTCGGCCGATTGTCAGCCGACTGTGCATGCGCTGCGAAGATATTGCGCGTGCGCAACCTGCAGTTCTTCTGCAATCGTACCTTGTCGGGATGCTATTGCAGGTTGATTGACAGGCGACGGGCGTTCATGGGCGTACACAGGGAATTCGAGGGGAGTGGTTGAGGAAATGCAGAGTGTCATGGCCTTTTCAGGGTGTGCATTTGACTTCAACTGTGATTCCTGCGATTGAAAACATGGAGCCTGGTGCGGCTGCATTCACATTATTCTGAGTAACCCTAGGTCGTCCGCAACTGACGATTGTACTGGATTTCTGCATATGCATCGCAGTTTCTGCGTTTGCATACGCAATTTTGTGATTGTATCGGTGGGCATCTTTTACCTTTCTGGGCGGCTCTTCACATGCAATTTTTAGCAGAAGCAGGATTAAGAAAATTACTATTACTGTCTCAATAGCGATCCGAGCTGAATGAGGTCCAATGAGTACAATATAAAATAAAGATCACAATATTAGATCGTACTACTGTCTTTGTAAAAATAGTTCCGCTGAACAATAGAGATGAGCGGGTTCGGTTTCTCTGAATCCGAACCCGCCAGAACTTCATGTTTTTTTTCACGGGTCCGAGCGACTCGGATCTTCCCGCCTTGCTCGGTTAACCCGAGCGCGCCCGAACGTCATCATGACGCTGTCGGATTCTCGCGAGGCTCGGATTCTATCGCGAGACTCGGATTCTATATAAGGAGCCGCGCGTCGCCGCCATTTTCACACGTGCATTGAGATTGATAGGGAGAGGACGTGGCTGGCGTCCTCTCCGTTTAGAATTAGAATAGATTAGAGAGACACTTGATTTACTAATTTTGGGGAGCATTAGGAGTACTCAGTAGTGTACAGTGCAGAGTTTTGCTGATAGTGACCAGTGACCACCACTTTTATTTATAATCCGTTCTCTGCCTGAAAAAAGCGATACACAGCACACAGTGACTCAGTCACATACCATATCTGTGTGCACTGCTCAGGCTCAGGCCAGTGTGCTGCATCATCTATTATCTATCTATATATAATATTAGCGAAACTGGATTTGTTGTGGGAGAAATAGCGCACTGAGCTACCTGTCTGAAGGTATAGCATAAATACAAAAACCGGAATAAGAAAAATATATTGTTTTTATGATATCTAATGTTAACCATTACTTGTTGAATCATAAACCTATCATAATAGCAAACGGCCGGCGGTGCTCCCTTGAGTTGTTAAAGACATAGTTAATCAGCAAGAGAGAAAAGACAACTCTTTTTATGGGGCACTCATTAGTAGTAATCTAAAACGTAACTTTTATTGAAACGGACTCACATTAGACATACAACATAAACGTATGTTTACATATAAATGTATGTCTAATGTGAGTCCGTTTCAATAAAAGTTACGTTTTAGATTACTACTAATGAGTGCCCCATAAAAAGAGTTGTCTTTTCTCTCTTGCTGATTAACTATATATAATATTATATATATCTGTCTGACTGCTCAGCTCACACAGCTTATAATTGTGGGGGAGACTGGGGAGCACTACTGCAGTGCCAGTTATAGGTTATAGCAGGAGCCAGGAGTACATAATATATTATATAGTGAGTGACCACCAGACACACAGTGCAGTTTATTTAATATATCCGTTCTCTGCCTGAAAAAAGCGATACACACAGTGACTCAGTCAGTCACATACCATATCTGTGTGCACTGCTCAGGCTCAGGCCAGTGTGCTGCATCATCTATATATATTATATATCTGTCTGACTGCTCAGCTCACACAGCTTATAATTGTGGGGGAGACTGGGGAGCACTACTGCAGTGCCAGTTATAGGTTATAGCAGGAGCCAGGAGTACATAATATTATATTAAAATTAAACAGTGCACACTTTTGCTGCAGGAGTGCCACTGCCAGTGTGACTAGTGACCAGTGACCTGACCACCAGTATATAATATTAGTAGTATACTATCTCTTTATCAACCAGTCTATATTAGCAGCAGACACAGTACAGTGCGGTAGTTCACGGCTGTGGCTACCTCTGTGTCGGCACTCGGCAGCCCGTCCATAATTGTATATACCACCTAACCGTGGTTTTTTTTTCTTTCTTTATACATACATACTAGTTACGAGTATACTATCTCTTTATCAACCAGTCTATATATTAGCAGCAGACACAGTACAGTGCGGTAGTTCACGGCTGTGGCTACCTCTGTGTCGGCACTCGGCAGCCCGTCCATAATTGTATATACCACCTAACCGTGGTTTTTTTTTTCTTTCTTTATACATACATACTAGTTACGAGTATACTATCTCTTTATCAACCAGTCTATATATTAGCAGCAGACACAGTACAGTGCGGTAGTTCACGGCTGTGGCTACCTCTGTGTCGGCACTCGGCAGCCCGTCCATAATTGTATATACCACCTAACCGTGGTTTTTTTTTCTTTCTTTATACATACATACATACATACTAGTTACGAGTATACTATCTCTTTATCAACCAGTCTATATATTAGCAGCAGACACAGTACAGTGCGGTAGTTCACGGCTGTGGCTACCTCTGTGTCGGCACTCGGCAGCCCGTCCATAATTGTATATACCACCTAACCGTGGTTTTTTTTTCTTTCTTTATACATACATACTAGTTACGAGTATACTATCTCTTTATCAACCAGTCTATATATTAGCAGCAGACACAGTACAGTGCGGTAGTTCACGGCTGTGGCTACCTCTGTGTCGGCACTCGGCAGCCCGTCCATAATTGTATATACCACCTAACCGTGGTTTTTTTTTCTTTCTTTATACATACATACTAGTTACGAGTATACTATCTCTTTATCAACCAGTCTATATATTAGCAGCAGACACAGTACAGTGCGGTAGTTCACGGCTGTGGCTACCTCTGTGTCGGCACTCGGCAGCCCGTCCATAATTGTATACTAGTATCCAATCCATCCATCTCCATTGTTTACCTGAGGTGCCTTTTAGTTGTGCCTATTAAAATATGGAGAACAAAAATGTTGAGGTTCCAAAATTAGGGAAAGATCAAGATCCACTTCCACCTCGTGCTGAAGCTGCTGCCACTAGTCATGGCCGAGACGATGAAATGCCAGCAACGTCGTCTGCTAAGGCCGATGCCCAATGGCATAGTACAGAGCATGTCAAAACCAAAACACCAAATATCAGTAAAAAAAGGACTCCAAAACCTAAAATAAAATTGTCGGAGGAGAAGCGTAAACTTGCCAATATGCCATTTACCACACGGAGTGGCAAGGAACGGCTGAGGCCCTGGCCTATGTTCATGGCTAGTGGTTCAGCTTCACATGAGGATGGAAGCACTCAGCCTCTCGCTAGAAAACTGAAAAGACTCAAGCTGGCAAAAGCACCGCAAAGAACTGTGCGTTCTTTGAAATCCCAAATCCACAAGGAGAGTCCAATTGTGTCGGTTGCGATGCCTGACCTTCCCAACACTGGACGTGAAGAGCATGCGCCTTCCACCATTTGCACGCCCCCTGCAAGTGCTGGAAGGAGCACCCGCAGTCCAGTTCCTGATAGTCAGATTGAAGATGTCAGTGTTGAAGTACACCAGGATGAGGAGGATATGGGTGTTGCTGGCGCTGGGGAGGAAATTGACCAGGAGGATTCTGATGGTGAGGTGGTTTGTTTAAGTCAGGCACCCGGGGAGACACCTGTTGTCCGTGGGAGGAATATGGCCGTTGACATGCCAGGTGAAAATACCAAAAAAATCAGCTCTTCGGTGTGGAGGTATTTCACCAGAAATGCGGACAACAGGTGTCAAGCCGTGTGTTCCCTTTGTCAAGCTGTAATAAGTAGGGGTAAGGACGTTAACCACCTCGGAACATCCTCCCTTATACGTCACCTGCAGCGCATTCATAATAAGTCAGTGACAAGTTCAAAAACTTTGGGTGACAGCGGAAGCAGTCCACTGACCAGTAAATCCCTTCCTCTTGTAACCAAGCTCACGCAAACCACCCCACCAACTCCCTCAGTGTCAATTTCCTCCTTCCCCAGGAATGCCAATAGTCCTGCAGGCCATGTCACTGGCAAGTCTGACGAGTCCTCTCCTGCCTGGGATTCCTCCGATGCATCCTTGCGTGTAACGCCTACTGCTGCTGGCGCTGCTGTTGTTGCCGCTGGGAGTCGATGGTCATCCCAGAGGGGAAGTCGTAAGCCCACTTGTACTACTTCCAGTAAGCAATTGACTGTTCAACAGTCCTTTGCGAGGAAGATGAAATATCACAGCAGTCATCCTACTGCAAAGCGGATAACTGAGTCCTTGACAACTATGTTGGTGTTAGACGTGCGTCCGGTATCCGCCGTTAGTTCACAGGGAACTAGACAATTTATTGAGGCAGTGTGCCCCCGTTACCAAATACCATCTAGGTTCCACTTCTCTAGGCAGGCGATACCGAGAATGTACACGGACGTCAGAAAAAGACTCACCAGTCTCCTAAAAAATGCAGTTGTACCCAATGTCCACTTAACCACGGACATGTGGACAAGTGGAGCAGGGCAGGGTCAGGACTATATGACTGTGACAGCCCACTGGGTAGATGTATGGACTCCCGCCGCAAGAACAGCAGCGGCGGCACCAGTAGCAGCATCTCGCAAACGCCAACTCTTTCCTAGGCAGGCTACGCTTTGTATCACCGCTTTCCAGAATACGCACACAGCTGAAAACCTCTTACGGCAACTGAGGAAGATCATCGCGGAATGGCTTACCCCAATTGGACTCTCCTGTGGATTTGTGGCATCGGACAACGCCAGCAATATTGTGTGTGCATTAAATATGGGCAAATTCCAGCACGTCCCATGTTTTGCACATACCTTGAATTTGGTGGTGCAGAATTTTTTAAAAAACGACAGGGGCGTGCAAGAGATGCTGTCGGTGGCCAGAAAAATTGCGGGACACTTTCGGCGTACAGGCACCACGTACAGAAGACTGGAGCACCACCAAAAACTACTGAACCTGCCCTGCCATCATCTGAAGCAAGAAGTGGTAACGAGGTGGAATTCAACCCTCTATATGCTTCAGAGGTTGGAGGAGCAGCAAAAGGCCATTCAAGCCTATACAATTGAGCACGATATAGTAGGTGGAATGCACCTGTCTCAAGTGCAGTGGAGAATGATTTCAACGTTGTGCAAGGTTCTGATGCCCTTTGAACTTGCCACACGTGAAGTCAGTTCAGACACTGCCAGCCTGAGTCAGGTCATTCCCCTCATCAGGCTTTTGCAGAAGAAGCTGGAGGCATTGAAGAAGGAGCTAAAAGGGAGCGATTCCGCTAGGCATGTGGGACTTGTGGATGCAGCCCTTAATTCGCTTAACAAGGATTCACGGGTGGTCAATCTGTTGAAATCAGAGCACTACATTTTGGCCACCGTGCTCGATCCTAGATTTAAAGCCTACCTTGGATCTCTCTTTCCGGCAGACACAGGTCTGCTGGGGTTGAAAGACCTGCTGGTGACAAAATTGTCAAGTCAAGCGGAACGCGACCTGTCAACATCTCCTCCTTCACATTCTCCCGCAACTGGGGGTGCGAGGAAAAGGCTCAGAATTCCGAGCCCACCCGCTGGCGGTGATGCAGGGCAGTCTGGAGCGACTGCTGATGCTGACATCTGGTCCGGACTGAAGGACCTGACAACGATTACGGACATGTCGTCTACTGTCACTGCATATGATTCTCTCAACATTGATAGAATGGTGGAGGATTATATGAGTGACCGCATCCAAGTAGGCACGTCACACAGTCCGTACTTATACTGGCAGGAAAAAGAGGCAATTTGGAGGCCCTTGCACAAACTGGCTTTATTCTACCTAAGTTGCCCTCCCACAAGTGTGTACTCCGAAAGAGTGTTTAGTGCCGCCGCTCACCTTGTCAGCAATCGGCGTACGAGGTTACATCCAGAAAATGTGGAGAAGATGATGTTCATTAAAATGAATTATAATCAATTCCTCCGCGGAGACATTGACCAGCAGCAATTGCCTCCACAAAGTACACAGGGAGCTGAGATGGTGGATTCCAGTGGGGACGAATTGATAATCTGTGAGGAGGGGGATGTACACGGTGATATATCGGAGGGTGAAGATGAGGTGGACATCTTGCCTCTGTAGAGCCAGTTTGTGCAAGGAGAGATTAATTGCTTCTTTTTTGGGGGGGGTCCAAACCAACCCGTCATATCAGTCACAGTCGTGTGGCAGACCCTGTCACTGAAATGATGGGTTGGTTAAAGTGTGCATGTCCTGTTTTGTTTATACAACATAAGGGTGGGTGGGAGGGCCCAAGGACAATTCCATCTTGCACCTCTTTTTTCTTTTCTTTTTCTTTGCATCATGTGCTGATTGGGGAGGGTTTTTTTGGAAGGGACATCCTGCGTGACACTGCAGTGCCACTCCTAGATGGGCCCGGTGTTTGTGTCGGCCACTAGGGTCGCTAATCTTACTCACACAGTCAGCTACCTCATTGCGCCTCTTTTTTTCTTTGCGTCATGTGCTGTTTGGGGAGGGTTTTTTGGAAGGGACATCCTGCGTGACACTGCAGTGCCACTCCTAGATGGGCCCGGTGTTTGTGTCGGCCACTAGGGTCGCTAATCTTACTCACACAGCTACCTCATTGCGCCTCTTTTTTTCTTTGCGTCATGTGCTGTTTGGGGAGGGTTTTTTGGAAGGCACATCCTGCGTGACACTGCAGTGCCACTCCTAGATGGGCCCGGTGTTTGTGTCGGCCACTAGGGTCGCTAATCTTACTCACACAGCTACCTCATTGCGCCTCTTTTTTTCTTTGCGTCATGTGCTGTTTGGGGAGGGTTTTTTGGAAGGGACATCCTGCGTGACACTGCAGTGCCACTCCTAGATGGGCCCGGTGTTTGTGTCGGCCACTAGGGTCGCTAATCTTACTCACACAGCTACCTCATTGCGCCTCTTTTTTTCTTTGCGTCATGTGCTGTTTGGGGAGGGTTTTTTGGAAGGGACATCCTGCGTGACACTGCAGTGCCACTCCTAGATGGGCCCGGTGTTTGTGTCGGCCACTAGGGTCGCTTATCTTACTCACACAGCGACCTCGGTGCAAATTTTAGGACTAAAAATAATATTGTGAGGTGTGAGGTATTCAGAATAGACTGAAAATGAGTGTAAATTATGGTTTTTGAGGTTAATAATACTTTGGGATCAAAATGACCCCCAAATTCTATGATTTAAGCTGTTTTTTAGTGTTTTTTGAAAAAAACACCCGAATCCAAAACACACCCGAATCCGACAAAAAAAATTCGGTGAGGTTTTGCCAAAACGCGTTCGAACCCAAAACACGGCCGCGGAACCGAACCCAAAACCAAAACACAAAACCCGAAAAATTTCAGGCGCTCATCTCTACTGAACAATAACAGACATCCACGTGAGTGAAGCTGTGGGCAAACACTAGTGACAGATACATTTGATAAATTGGATAAATAGTGGAGTTAGAAACTTTTCAGATGAAACCAAGATACCTACAACTAAGGGGGTAATTCCAAGTTGATCGCAGCAGGAAATTTTTTAGCAGTTGGGCAAAACCATGTGCACTGCAGGGGTGGGGGGGGGGGAAATAACATTTGCAGAGAGAGTTAGATTTGGGTGAGTTATTTTATTTCTGTGCAGGGTAAATACTGGCTGCTTTATTTTTACACTGCAATTTAGATTGCAGATTGAACTCACCACACCCAAATCTATCTCTCTCTGCAAATGTTATATCTGCCTCCCCTGCAGTGCACATGGTTTTGCCCAACTGCTAAAAAAAATTCCTGCTGCGATCAACTTGGAATTACCTCCTATGTGAGAAAATATAAAACACTCACACCAAGTATTCAGGTAGCTGCTGTCCTTTCGGCACCTGTTGATTAATCAGATGTAATGAATTTGCTAAGTCTACCAGTGTAATAAGCATATTAGGTAAGTATATAAAATGCAAAGTGTATTTAATGTGCAAAGTGAATGTGTACCAAATAGGTAATAAAGATCAGGTTTATCTGAAAAACACACTTCTGGCCCATAAGCCATTGCCTCATCAGTTGGTTCAGGTCCCTTTAAGTTCTGGAACTAGGAAGTTGAGTGAATGCTAATTCAATGGTATAAATGTAACATCTATCCAGACTTGCCTACTCTCCCGGAATGGCCGGGAGGCTCCCTAAAATCGGGTGACCCTCCCGGCCCCCCGGAAGAACAGGCAAGTCTCCCGATTGCAGGGGTGAGGGGTTACCCACTGCCCGGCCGCCCACTTAGCGAGTAAAGTGTGCGGTCCAGGCAGGCGATGACGCGATTCTTGTTGAATCGCGTCATCATAGCCACGCCCCCTGCTGTATAATGCCGGTTATAGCGGCATTACACACCGGGGGGCGTGGCTTATGTGACGCGATTCCCGCAGCCACGCCCCATTCCGCCTCTGTCACGCCCCATCACGCCTCTGGTCCGCCCCCCTCTGCACTCCCCATCACTGCCCGCCCCGCTGCTGAGCCGACCTGGCTGCTCTCTCCCGGAGAGAGCAGCCAGAAAGTCGGCAAGTATGCATCTATCAGAAAGTAAAGCCTACGTGTTTCATATTGTATTGGCTTCCACACAGCGATAACTCATTTTATTAAACTGTTTAACTAAATATTGAGCAGATGTATTAAGCCAGGAGAAGGGATAAAGAAGTGATAAAGTAGTGATAAGTGCAAGGTGATAACGCACTGGCCAGTTAGCTCCTAATTGTCATTTATCAAATCCGTAATGATTGGCTAGTGCATTATCACCTTGCGCTTATCACTGGTTTAACACTGCTTTATACCTTCTCCAGGTTAATACAGTGCATCCAGAAAGTATTCACAGCGCTTCACTTTTTCCACATTTTGTTATGTTACAGCCTTATTCCAAAATGGAATAAATTCATTTTTTCCCTCAAAATTCTACACACAATGGTGGTCATTCCGAGTTGATCGCTAGCTGCTTTCATTCGCAGCGCAGCGATTAGGTAAAGAAGCGGCACTTCTGCGCATGTGTATGGGGCGCAGTGCACACGCACAACGTACTTTCACAAAAGCCAATGCAGTTTCACATAAGGTCTAGCGACGCTTTTCAGTCGCACTGCTCGCCGCAGAGTGATTGACATGAAGTGGGTGTTTCTGGGTGGTAACTGACCATTTTCGGGGAGTGTGTGGAAAAACGCAGGCATGTCGGTTAAAAACGCAGGAGTGGCTGGGGAAACGTAGGCGTGGCTGGCCGAACGCAGGGCATGTTTGTGACGTCAAAACAGGAACTAAACAGTCTGAAGTGATCGCTAGCTAGGAGTAAGTCTCGAGCTACTCAGAAACTGCACAATCTTTTTTTGTAGCAATGCTGCGAACCTTTCGGTCGCACTTCTGCTAAGCTAAGATACACTCCCAGGGGGCGGCGGCTTAGCGTTTGCACGACTGCTAAAAGCAGCTAGCGAGCGAACAGCTCGGAATGAGGGCCAATACCCTATAATGACAATGTGAAAAAAGTTTTTTTGAGATTTTTGCAAATTTATTAAAAATAAAAAAACGAAGAAATCACATACATAAGTATTCACAGCCTTTGACATGAAGCTCAAAATTGAGCTTAGGTGTATCCTGTTTCCACTGATCATCCTTGAGATGTTCCTAGAGCATAATTGGAGTCCACCTGTGGTAAATTCAGTTGATTGGACATGATTTGGAAAGGCACACGCATGCCTATATAGGGTCCCACACTTGACAGTGCATGTCTGAGCACAAACCAAGCATGAAGTCAAAGTAATTGTCTGTAGACAGGATTGTCTCGAGGCACAAATCTTGGCAAGGGTACAGAAAAATATCTGCTGCTTTGAAGGTCCATTTTGGAATAAGGCTGTAACATAACAAAATTTGGAAGAAGTGAAGCACTGTGAATACTTTCCTGTTGCAAATGAGCCAGCAGATAGTGTGTTACGCTTCTTCACCTGATTAATTTATGTTGCTAAGCAGCCATTCTACTGCAGCCACAGATACTTGTGGTCACTTCCTGGTCACTACATCTGATTTAAAAAATGACAGCATCTCGATGTTCCCGCCCTACCTTCTACAGTATAACACAAACAGACCATACTGCTTGCTAGAGCACACAGCAATGGAACTGATGGGGAAGCACCTGAAAGTGATCATGGTGTCCCCAACTTCTGAATCAACACTTCCACCGGAGATTAATATGGGACTCTGCAAACTGATAAGATAGGCGGTGTGTGCACCCGCACCCTCATCTCATACATCTTTAGACAACTGTCATATTCAGGACTTTATTAAAGCTGCCAACAAGACTTATGAGGACATTGATATGAGCGGAGCATCTTTTACCCAACAGAGACTTATGGACAATATTTCTGCACATATTTATGAACTATAGGATTTTACTTACAAGCTATACATTTATTAATTAATACTGTATTTTAAGTTGAATCTAATTTTATAGCTGCATTTACATCTACATCAATTTAAATATAATTTTAATTATTATTCATTTATGTTTATGTTTTTACTCATATTGGGGTATTGTATCCTTTCTTATGATTACAGGTGCACTGCTTTATAGATTAATTTCAAATAAATAAATGTTATCCAATTATTAGTTCTATGCAATACATGCACTTATTAAGGGTATCTAATTTGCACATGTAAATATACTGTAGATATTTAATCGTCACACTTTTTAAAGAGTTACAGACATTTAAATGCTACAGATGTGCACACGCCAACCTATAATTAAATTGCACCAAATAGCCCATTTGGCACGCCACAGATTATGCAGCTAACCTGTACCATACATAATGCCAGGGCCGTAACTAGGTGTGTGCCAACGGTGCTTTGCACACAGCACGTATGTACTGTGGGTGGAGAACCGCCGGCAGTACCAGCTCGGCTGTGCCATCACCAGCAGGGTTATTGTCCATGCGGCCGATGTTTGGTAGCTACAGAGCCCTGCTAACTGTCACATAGGTAGCCGGGCAACTTCCTGTACCATTTTCTCCACTCCACTGAAACTGCCATCACAAAAGTCTGCAATGATTTCCATGCTGCCAAATCTAAGGGCCAATACTCTCTGCTTATTCTTCTTGACTTCTCTGCTGTTTTTGACCCTGTGGACCACCCTCTCCTTCGGCAAATCCTTCACTCCCTAGGTGTCTGTCATACTGCCCTCTACTGGCTATCCTCCTACCTCTCTGAGCATTCCTTCTCTGTCTCCTCTCATGACTCCACCTCCCCCCACTTTCACTAACTGTAGGTGCCCCCCAAGGTTCTGCTCTTGGTCCTCTCTCTATACATCCTCTTTAGGTGAACTCATTAGCTCTTTTAACTTTCAATACCATCTCTATGCTGATGATACTCAAATCTACCTTTCCTCCTCCGACCTCTCCCCTGCTCTCCTCACTTGTATCTCTAACTGTCTCTCGGTTATATGCTCTTGGATGTCCTAGCGCTTTCTTAACTTCACATGTCTAAGACTGAGCTGATCATCCGTTCACCCTTCCGCACAACATCACATCCCGCAATTGAATTATCTGTTGATGGCACTACTATCTCCTCTAGCCCCCTTGTGGTAATCCTTGACTCCTCCCTTACGTTCAAACCACACATTCAGCACCTCTCACAAACCTTCCATTTTCATCTAAAAAATATTTCCAGGATCAGACCTTTTCTCACCCAGGATGCTACTAAGATCATTATTCACTGATTGGTCACTGGACTACTGTATTCTCCTCCTAACTGACATCCCTGACAAATGCCTCTCTCCTCTCCAATCTATCCTCAACGCTGCAGCTCGGCTCATCTTCCTCACCAAACGCACTATGGGGGTAATTCAGATCTGATCGCTGATGTGCATTTGCGCACAGCGAGTGATCAGGTACTAACTGCGCATGCATATGCACCGCAATGCACATGCGCGTCGGACAGCAACAAAGGGCATCGCTGGTCAGCGACGGGATGGTGCAAAAAATCCGATCGCACGGGCGTTTGCAAGGTGATTCACAGGAGGGAACCGTTTGTGGGTGGTAACTGACCATTTACTGGGAGTGTACGGAAAAACGCAGGCGTGCCCTAGCGTTTTCAGGGATGGTGACTGACGTCAGCTCCAGCCCCGATCATCCTGATGTGATCGCACTGTAGGAGTAAGTCCTGGGCTGCGCAGAGACTGCACAAAGTGGATTTTTGCAGCTCGGCATGCACATAGGATCGCACAATTGCACGGCGAATATACACTCCTTCTGGAGGCAGCGACTATCTGAATGCAGGACAGCAAAGTTAGCAGCCCAGCGATCAGATCTGAATCACACCCTATGTCCACTTTCCCTCTCCTAAAATCCCTTCATTGGTTTCCCTTTCCTTTCAGAATCCAATTCAAGCTTCTCACACTCACTTACAAAGCCCTCACCCACTCCTCTCCCATTCACATCTCTGACCTTATCTCCCTCTACACTCCCACCTGTCCTCTTCGCTCCGCTAATGCACACTGCCTCTCCTCCCTACTAATTACTTCCTCCCACTCCTACCTCCAAGATTTCTCATATGCTGCTCTTTTTCTCTGGAATTGCCTACCTCTCCCCCTCAGACTCTCCACCTCTCTACAAAACTTCAAACGGGCTCTGAAGACCCACTTTTTTACCAAAACCAGCCAAATCTCATTTTTACTCTCTGTTGCACGCTCACTGTCTACCCCCACTGTGTCACCCCTGTCTGTTTACTCCTCCCCTTTAGAATGTAAACTTTCACGAGCAGTGTACTCCTGTGGTTATCTTTCGCTTACTTAAACCGTCTTCAATGGCACCAAATCCCGCGGTTTTCTGTCAGTGTTGTCTGCTGCTGTAGCTATGTTTATTTACCCTGTACTTGTCCTATATTGTATTCAACTATAAGTCACTATTTTCCTGTTTTGATTATTTTGTTTATTTATTCTGCAGTTGGGCGCTCTAGACCCCTTGTGGCGCCATATAAATAAAGGATAATAATAATAATAATAATAACAATAATGATAATGAGTTTCCACCCCTCCCGACTCCCCATTCTGTGCAAAAAAGACAAATTAGAAGCCATTCCCCCTCTGGTTACCCCATTACATAGTCCGGTCCATAATTTCATGAATGAAGTCACAACGTCTTTAGATAGGACACTGCGCCGGCCCTTCCCTGCTCTATCCCTACCTCGGTCCTGACGCAACCGCCATGTCTCGGGTCGCAGCGGCTGCATGTGACATCACACAGCCGTCGCGGCCTGCCCCCGCAACAGCCTGGACACGTTTGCGTTGTCCGGACCGCGCCCCACCAATGGTGTTCTAACGCCGTTGGCATGCCCCCTTCCGCCCCTGCTTACCAATCAGGCTTAGGCGATCGGAGCCCTGAGATGCTTTTCGCATCTCACTGGGCTTCCCAAGGTGTGCACATGCAGTGCGCCCACTGCGCGAGTGCTCTGAGTCTGGTTCATTAATTTATTTTCAGGAGTGCGGTCCGTGGTATTTGGATTGTTTGGCATTCGTGGAAAGGTACCCTTAAAATAAGATTTTACTCACCGGTAAATCTATTTCTCGTAGTCCGTAGTGGATGCTGGGAACTCCGTAAGGACCATGGGGAATAGACGGGCTCCGCAGGAGACTGGGCACTCTAAAAGAAAGATTAGGTACTATCTGGTGTGCACTGGCTCCTCCCACTATGACCCTCCTCCAGACCTCAGTTAGGATACTGTGCCCGGAAGAGCTGACACAATAAGGAAGGATTTTGAATCCCGGGTAAGACTCATACCAGCCACACCAATCACACCGTATAACTCGTGATACTACACCCAGTTAACAGTATGAAATATAACTGAGCCTCTCAACAGATGGCTCAACAATAACCCTTAGTTAGGCAATAACTACATACAAGTATTGCAGACAATCCGCACTTGGGATGGGCGCCCAGCATCCACTACGGACTACGAGAAATAGATTTACCGGTGAGTAAAATCTTATTTTCTCTGACGTCCTAGTGGATGCTGGGAACTCCGTAAGGACCATGGGGATTATACCAAAGCTCCCAAACGGGCGGGAGAGTGCGGATGACTCTGCAGCACCGAATGAGAGAACTCAAGGTCCTCCTCAGCCAGGGTATCAATTTTGTAGAATTTAGCAAACATGTTTGCCCCTGACCAAGTTGCAGCTCGGCAAAATTGTAAAGCCGAGACCCCTCGGGCAGCCGCCCAAGATGAGCCCACTTTCCTCGTGGAATGGGCTTTTACTGATTTAGGATGCGGCAATCCAGCCGCAGAATGCTCCAGCTGAATTGTGCTACAAATTCAGCGAGCAATAGTCTGCTTCGAAGCAGGAGCACCTATTTTGTTGGGTGCCTACAGGATAAAAAGCGAGTCAGTTTTCCTGACTCCAGCCGTCCTGAAAATATAAATTTTTAAGGCCCTGACTACGTCCAGTAACTTGGAATCTTCCAAGTCCCTAGTAGCCGCAGGCACTACAATAGGTTGGTTCAAGTGAAAAGCTGATACCACCTTAGGGAGAAACTGGGGACGAGTCCTCAATTCCACCCTATCCATATGGAAAATCAGATAAGGGCTTTTACATGACAAAGCCGCCAATTCTGACACACGCCTGGCCGAAGCAAAGGCCAATAACATGACCACTTTCCACGTGAGATATTTCAAATCCACAGTTTTAAGTGGCTCAAACCAATGTGATTTTAAGAAACTCAACACCACGTTGAGATCCCAAGGTGCCACAGGAGGCACAAAAGGGGGCTGAATATGTAGCACTCCCTTTACAAATGTCTGAACTCCAGGCAGTGAAGCCAGTTCTTTCTGGAAGAAAATTGACAGAGCCGAAATCTGGACCTTAATGGAACCCAATTTTAGGCCCATAGTCACCCCTGACTGTAGGAAGTGCAGTAAACGACCCAGCTGAAATTCCTCTGTTGGGGCCTTCCTGGCCTCACACCACGCAACATATTTTCGCCAAATACGGTGATAATGGTTTGCGGTTACTTCTTTCCTGGCTTTTATCAGCGTAGGAATGACTTCTTCCGGAATGCCCTTTTCCTTTAGGATCCGGAATTCAACCGCCATGCCGTCAAACGCAGCCACGGTAAGTCTTGGAACAGACAGGGCCCCTGCTGTAGCAGATCCTGTCTGAGCGGTAGAGGCCATGGGTCCTCTGATATCATTTCTTGAAGTTCTGGGTACCAAGCTCTTCTTGGCCCATCCGGAACCACGAGTATCGTTCTTACTCCTCGTTTTCTTATTATTCTCAGTACCTTTGGTATGAGAGGCAGAGGAGGGAATACATAAACCGACTGGTACACCCACGGTGTCACTAGAGCGTCCACAGCTATTGCCTGAGGGTCCCTTGACCTGGCGCAATATCTAGTTTTTTGTTTAGGCGAGACGCCATCATGTCCACCTGTGGCCTTTCCCAACGGTTTACCAACAGTTGGAAGACTTCTGGATGAAGTCCCCACTCTCCCGGGTGTAGGTCGTGTCTGCTGAGGAAGTCTGCTTCCCAGTTGTCCACTCCCGGAATGAACACTGCTGACAGTGCTAAGACGTGATTTTCCACCCATCTGAGAATCCTTGTGGCTTCTGCCATCGCCATCTTGCTTCTTGTGCCGCCCTGTCGGTTTACATGGGCGACTGCCGTGATGTTGTCTGATTGGATCAGTACCGGCTGGTTTTGAAGCAGAGGTCATGCCAGACTTAGGGCATTGTAAATGGCCCTCAGTTTCAGAATATTTATGTGTAGGGACGACTCCTGACTTGACCAAAGTCCTTGGAAATTTCTTCCCTGTGTGACTGCCCCCCAGCCTCGAAGGCTGGCATCCGTGGTTACCAGGACCCAGTCCTGTATGCCGAATCTGCGGCCCTCTTGAAGATGAGCACTCTGCAGCCACCACAGTAGAGATACCCTGGTCCTTGGAGACAGGGTTATCAGCCGATGCATCTGAAGATGCGATCCCGACCACTTGTCCAAGAGGTCCCACTGAAAGGTTCTTGCATGGAACCTGCCGAATGGAATTTTGCTTCGTAAGAAGCTACCATTTTTCCCAGGACTCGTGTGCAGTGATGCACCGATACCTGTTTTGGTTTCAGGAGGTCTCTGACTAGAGATGACAGCTCCTTGGCTTTCTCCTGCGGGAGAAACACTTTTTTCTGTTCTGTGTCCAGAACCATCCCCAGGAACAGTAGGCGTGTAGTAGGAACCAGCTGTGACTTTGGAATGTATAGAATCCATCCAGGCTGTTGTAGCACTTCCCGAGATAGTGCTACTCCGACCAACAACTGCTCCTTGGACCTCGCCTTTATAAGGAGATCGTCCAAGTACGGGATAATTAAAACTCCCTTTTTTCGAAGGAGTATCATCATTTCTGCCATTACCTTGGTAAAGTCCCTCGGTGCCGTGGACAGTCCAAACGGCAGTGTTTGGAATTGGTAATGGCAATCCTGTACCACAAATCTGAGGTACTCCTGGTGAGGATGGTAAATGGGGACATGTAGGTAAGCATCCTTGATGTCCAGGGATACCATGTAATCCCCCTCCTCCAGGCTTGCAATAACCGCCCTGAGCGATTCCATCTTGAACTTGAATTTTTTTATGTATGTGTTCAAGGATTTCAAATTTAAAATGGGTCTCACCGAACCGTCCGGTTTCGGTACCACAAACAGTGTGGAATAGTAACCCCGTCTTTGTTGAAGTAGGGGCACCTTGACTATCACCTGCTGGGAATACAGCTTGTGAATTGCCTCTAGCACAGCCTCCCTGCCTGAGGGAGTTGTCGGCAAGGCAGATTTGAGGAAACGGCGGGGGGGGAGACGCCTCGAATTCCAGCTTGTACCCCTGAGATACTACTTGAAGGATCCAGGGATCCACATGTGAGCGAGCCCACTGATCGCTGAAATTTTTGAGGCGGCCCCCCACCGTACCTGGCTACGCCTGTGGAGCCCCCGCATCATGCAGTGGACTCAGAGGAAGCGGGGGAAGAATTTTGATTCTGGGAACTGGCTGACTGGTGCAGCTTTTTCCCTCTTCCCTCGTCTCTGTGCAGAAAGGAAGCGCCTTTGACCCGCTTGCTTTTCTGAAGCCGAAAGGACTGTACCTGATAATACAGTGCTTTCTTAGGCTGTGAGGAAACCTAAGGTAAAAAATTTTCTTCCCAGCTGTTGCTGTGGATACGAGGTCCCAGAGACCATCCCCAAACAATTCCTCACCCTTATAAGGCTCTATGTGCCTTTTAAAGTCAGCCTCAACAGTCCAGTGTCGGGTCTCTAATACCCTCCTGACAGAATGGACATTGCATTAATTCTGGATGCCAGCCGGCAAAATATCCCTCTGTGCATCCCTTATATATAAGACGACGTCTTATGTTCGCAAAATAGTATCCCTGTTTGACAGGGTTACAGACCACGCTGCAGCAGCACTATCTGCAGGTCTCAGTCTAGTACCTGAGTGTGTAAATACAGACTTCAGGATAGCCTCCTGCTTTTTATCAGCAGGTACCTTCAAAGTGGCCGTATCCTAAGACGGCAGTGCCACCTTTTTTGACAAACGTGTGAGCGCCTTATCCACCCTAGGGGATATCTCCCAGCGTAACTTATCCTCTGGCGGGAAAGGGTACGCCATCAGTAACTTTTTAGAATTTACCAGTTTCTTATCGGGGGAACCCACGCTTTTTCACACTTTATTCACTCATTTGATGGGGGAACAAAACACTGCCTGCTTTTTCTCCCCAAACATAAAACCCTTTTTTAGTGGTACTTGGGTTAATGTCAGAAATGTGTAACACATTTTTTATTGCCGGGATCATGTAACGGATGTTCCTAGTGGATTGTGTATATGTCTCAACCTCGTCGACACTGGAGTCAGACTCCGTGTCGACATCTGTGTCTGCCATCTGAGGGAGCGGGCGTTTTTTGAGCCCCTGATGGCCTTTGAGACGCCTGGGCAGGCGCGGGCTGAGAAGCCGGCTGTCCCATAGCTGTCACGTCATCCAGCCTTTTATGTAAGGAGTTGACACTGTCGGTTTATACCTTCCACCTATCCATCCACTCTGGTGTCGGCCCCACAGGGGGCGACATCACATTTATCGGCATCTGCTCTGCCATCACATAAGCCTCCTCATCAAACGTGTCGACACAGCCGTACCGACACACCGCACACACACACAGGGAATGCTCTGACTGAGGACAGGACCCCACACAGCCCTTTGGGGAGACAGAGAGAGAGAATGCCAGCACACACCAGAGCGTTATATAATTTTGGGATTAACACTATATTGAGTGAATTTTTCCGAATAGCTGCTTGTATATACAATATTGCGCCTACATTTTGTGCCCCCCCCCCTCTCTTTTTAACCCTTTGAGCCTGAAAACTACAGGGGAGAGCCTGGGGAGCTGTCTTCCAGCTGCACTGTGAAGAGAAAATGGCGCCAGTGTGCTGAGGGAGAAGCCCCGCCCCTTTTTCAACTGACTTTCTCCCGCTTTTTCTGGAATACTGGCAGGGGTAATTTTACATCTATATAGCCTCTAGGACTATATATGATGTAGATTTGCCAGCCAAGGTGTCATATATTGCCCTCAGGGCGCCCCCCCCAGCGCCCTGCACCCTCAGTGACCGGAGTGTGAAGTGTGCATGAGGAGCAATGGCGCACAGCTGCAGTGCTGTGCGCTACCTTGGTGAAGACCGAAGTCTTCTGCCGCCGATTTTCCGGACCTCTTCTTGCTTCTGGCTCTGTAAGGGGGACGGCGGCGCGGCTCCGGGAACGAACACCAAGGCCAGTTCCATGCGGTCGATCCCTCTGGAGCTAATGGTGTCCAGTAGCCTAAGAAGCCCAAGCTAGCTGCAAGCAGGTAGGTTCGCTTCTTCTCCCCTTAGTCCCTCGATGCAGTGAGCCTGTTGCCAGCAGGTCTCACTGTAAAATAAAAAACCTAAAATAAACTTTCTTTCTAGGAGCTCAGGAGAGCCCCTAGTGTGCATCCAGCTCGGCCGGGCACAGAAATCTAACTGAGGTCTGGAGGAGGGTCATAGTGGGAGGAGCCAGTGCACACCAGATAGTACCTAATCTTTCTTTTAGAGTGCCCAGTCTCCTGCGGAGCCCGTCTATTCCCCATGGTCCTTACGGAGTTCCCAGCATCCACTAGGACGTCAGAGAAACTGCTGTACTGTATTTGGGGGAGTCCAGTCTGTTTTGGGCTATGATAGATAGCAAATAGATATGCGGCAGCTCTGCCCTACCTCGCGCAATGTGTGGGTGCGGGGGTCAAGGGTGGTGGTGGCGTTGAGGAGACCCCCAGAGATAGTGTACTAGGCCCAAAGATTTATGTTGCCAGCTCTACACACACAGTGCCGGCAACATAAATCTCTCTCACTCGTATATTGTATAAAAATAAGATTTTACTCACCGGTAAATCTATTTCTCGTAGTCCGTAGTGGATGCTGGGAACTCCGTAAGGACCATGGGGATTAGCGGCTCCGCAGGAGACTGGGCACAACTAAAGAAAGCTTTAGGACTACCTGGTGTGCACTGGCTCCTCCCACTATGACCCTCCTCCAGACCTCAGTTAGGATACTGTGCCCGGAAGAGCTGACACAATAAGGAAGGATTTTGAATCCCGGGTAAGACTCATACCAGCCACACCAATCACACCGTATAACTCGTGATACTATACCCAGTTAACAGTATGAAATATAACTGAGCCTCTCAACAGATGGCTCATAACAATAACCCTTTAGTTAGGCAATAACTATATACAAGTATTGCAGACAATCCGCACTTGGGATGGGCGCCCAGCATCCACTACGGACTACGAGAAATAGATTTACCGGTGAGTAAAATCTTATTTTTTCTAACGCCCTAGTGGATGCTGGGAACTTCGTAAGGACCATGGGGATTATACCAAAGCTCCCAAACGGGCGGGAGAGTGCGGATGACTCGGCAGCACCGAATGAGAGTACTCAAGGTCCTCCTCAGCCAGGGTATCAAATTTGTAGAATTTTGCAAACGTGTTTGACCCTGACCAAGTAGCAGCTCGGCAAAGTTGTAAAGCCGAGACCCCTCGGGCAGCCGCCCAAGAAGAGCCCACCTTCCTCGTGGAATGGGCTTTTACCGATTTAGGATGCGGCAGTCCAGCCGCAGAATGCGCAAGCTGAATTGTGCTACAAATCCAGCGAGCAATAGTCTGCTTCGAAGCAGGAGCACCCAGCTTGTTGGGTGCATACAGGATAAATAGCGAGTCAGTTTTCCTGACTCCAGCCGTCCTGGAAACATACATTTTCAAGGCCCTGACAACGTCCAGTAACTTGGAATCCTCCAAGTCCCTAGTAGCCGCAGGCACCACGATAGGTTGGTTCAAGTGAAAAGCTGATACCACCTTAGGGAGAAACTGGGGACGAGTCCTCAATTCCACCCTATCCATATGGAAAATCAGATAAGGGCTTTTACATGATAAAGCCGCCAATTCTGACACACGCCTGGCCGAAGCCAAGGCCAAAAGCATGACCACTTTCCACGTGAGATATTTTAAATCCACGGTTTTAAGTGGCTCAAACCAATGTGACTATAGGAAACCCAACACCACGTTGAGATCCCAAGGTGCCACTGGAGGCACAAAAGGAGGCTGAATATGCAGCACTCCCTTAACAAATGTCTGAACTTCAGGCAGTGAAGCCAGTTCTTTTTGGAAGAAAAGCGACAGAGCCGAAATCTGGACCTTAATGGAGCCCAATTTTAGGCCCATAGTCACCCCTGACTGTAGGAAGTGCAGAAATCGACCCAGCTGAAATTCCTCCGTTGGGGCCTTCCTGGCCTCACACCACGCAACATATTTTCTCCATATGCGGTGATAATGTTGTGCGGTTACATCTTTCCTGGCTTTAATCAGCGTAGGAATGACTTCCTCCGGAATGCCCTTTTCTTTTAGGATCCGGTGTTCAACCGCCATGCCGTCAAACGCAGCCGCGGTAAGTCTTGGAACAGACAGGACCCCTGCTGTAGCAGATCCTGTCTGAGCGGCAGAGGCCATGGGTCCTCTGAGATTATTTCTTGATGTTCTGGGTACCAAGCTCTTCTTGGCCAATCCGGAACCACGAGTATCGTTCTTACTCCTCGTCTTCTTATTATTCTCAGTACCTTTGGTATGAGAGGCAGAGGAGGGAACACATAAACCAACTGGTACACCCACGGTGTCACTAGAGCATCCACAGCTATCGCCTGAGGGTCCCTTGACCTGGCGCAATATCTTTGTAGCTTTTTGTTGAGGCGAGACGCCATCATGTCCACCTGTGGCCTTTCCCAACGGTTTACCAGCATTTGGAAGACTTCTGGATGAAGTCCCCACTCTCCCGGGTGGAGGTCGTGCCTGCTGAGGAAGTCTGCTTCCCAGTTGTCCACTCCCGGAATGAACACTGCTGATAGTGCTAACACGTGGTTTTCCGCCCATCGAAGAATCTTTGTGGCTTCTGCCATCGCCATCCTGCTTCTTGTGCCGCCCTGTCGATTTACATGGGCGACTGCCGTGATGTTGCCTGACTGAATCAGTACCGGTTGGTTTTGAAGCAGGGGTCTTGCTTGACTTAGGGCATTGTAAATGGCCCTTAGTTCCAGAATATTTATGTGTAGGGAAATCTCCTGATTTGACCATAGTCCCTGGAAGTTTCTTCCCTGTATGACTGCCCCCAGCCTCGAAGGCTGGCATCCGTGGTCACCAGGACCCAGTCCTGTATGCCGAATCTGCGGCCCTCTTGAAGATGAGCACTCTGCAGCCACCACAGCAAAGATACCCTGGTCCTTGGAGACAGGGTTATCAGCCGATGCATCTGAAGATGCGATCCGGACCACTTGTCCAACAGGTCCCACTGAAAAGTTCTTGCATGGAACCTGCCGAATGGAATTGCTTCGTAGGAAGCTACCATTTTTCCCAGGACTCGCGTGCAGTGATGCACCGACACCTGTTTTGGTTTCAGGAGGCCTCTGACTAGAGATGACAGCTCCTTGGCTTTCTCCTCCGGGAGAAACACTTTTTTCTGGTCTGTGTCCAGAACCATCCCCAGGAACAGTAGACGTGTCATAGGAACCAGCTGTGACTTTGGAATGTTTAGAATCCAACCGTGCTGTTATAGCACTTCCCGAGATAGTGCTACCCCGACCAACAACTGCTCCTTGGACCTCGCCTTTATCAGGAGATCGTCCAAGTACGGGATAATTAAAACTCCCTTTTTTCGAAGGAGTATCATCATTTCGGCCATTACCTTGGTAAATACCCTCGGTGCCGTGGACATCCCAAACGGCAGCGTCTGGAATTGGTAATGACAATCCTGTACCACAAATCTGAGGTACTCCTGGTGAGGATGGTAAATGGGGACATGCAGGTAAGCATCCTTGATGTCCAGGGATACCATGTAATCCCCCTCGTCCAGGCTTGCAATAACCGCCTTGAGCGATTCCATCTTGAACTTGAATTTTTTTATATATGTGTTCAAGGATTTCAAATTTAAAATGGGTCTCACCGAACCGTCCGGTTTCGGTACCACAAACATTGTGGAATAGTAACCCCGTCCTTGTTGAAGTAGGGGCACCTTGACTATCACCTGCTGGGAATACAGCTTGTGAATTGCCTCTAGCACAGCCTCCCTGCCTGAGGGAGTTGTCGGCAAGGCAGATTTGAGGAAACGGGGGGGGAGACGTCTCGAATTCCAGCTTGTACCCCTGAGATACTACTTGAAAGATCCAGGGATCCACCTGTGAGCGAGCCCACTGATCGCTGAAATTTTTGAGGCGGCCCCCCCCCCGTACCTGGCTCCGTCTGTGGAGCCCCACCGTCATGCGGCGGACTTGGAGGAAGCGGGGGAGGACTTTTGCTCCTGGGAACCGGCTGTCTGTTGCAGCTTTTTCCCCCTACCTCTGCCTCTGGGCAGAAAGGACGCGCCTTTTCCCCGCCAGCTTTTCTGGGGCCGAAAGGACTGTACCTGATAATACGGCGCTTTCTTAGGCTGTGAGGGAACATGGGGCAAAAATGCTGACTTCCCAGCTGTTGCTGTGGAAACCAGGTCTGAGAGACCATCCCCGAATAACTCCTCAACCTTATAAGGCAAAACTTCCATGTGCCTTTTAGAATCTGCATCCCCTGTCCACTGCCGAGTCCATAAGCCTCTCCTGGCAGAAATGGACATTGCACTTATTTTAGATGCCAGCCGGCAAATATCCCTCTGTGCATCTCTCATGTATAAGACTGCGTCTTTTATATGCTCTATGGTTTGCAATATAGTGTCCCTGTCTAGGGTGTCAATATTTTCCGACAGGGAATCTGACCACGCAGCTGCAGCACTGCACATCCATGCTGAAGCAATAGCTGGTCTCAGTATAATACCTGTGTGTGTATACACAGACTTCAGGATAGCCTCCTGCTTTCTATCAGCAGGCTCCTTTAGGGCGGCCGTATCCGGAGACGGTAGTGCCACCTTCTTTGATAAGCGTGTGAGCGCTTTATCCACCCTAGGGGGTGTCTCCCAACGTGACCTATCCTCTGGCGGGAAAGGGTACGTCATTAGCAACCTTTTAGAAATTACCAATTTTTTATCGGGGGAAGCCCACGCTTCTTCACACACTTCATTTAATTCTTCAGAAGGGGGAAAAACCACTGGTAGTTTTTTCTCCCCAAACATAATACCCTTTTTTGTGGTACCTGGGGTAATATCAGAAATGTGTAACACATTTTTCATAGCCTCAATCATGTAACGAGTGGCCCTATTGGACATTACATTAGTCTCATCGTCGTCGACACTGGTATCAGTATCCGTGTCGACATCTGTGTCTGCCATCTGAGGTAGCGGGCGTTTTAGAGCCCCTGATGGCCTTTGAGACGCCTGGGCAGGCACGAGCTGAGAAGCCGGCTGTCCCGCATTTGGCATGTCGTCAAATTTTCTATGTAGGGAGTTGACACTTTCACGTAATTCCTTCCACAAGTCCATCCACTCAGGTGTCTGCCCCGCAGGGGGTGACATCACATTTGTAGGCATCTGCTCCGCCTCCACATAAGCCTCCTCATCAAACATGTCAACACAGCCGTACCGACACACCGCACACACACACACAGGGAATGCTCTGACTGAGGACAGAACCCCACAAAGCCCTTTGGGGAGACAGAGAGAGAGTATGCCAGCACACACCAGAGCGCTATATAATACAGGGACTAACTGAATTATATCCCCTTATAGCTGCTATACAAATTATACTGCGCCTAAATTTAGTGCCCCCCCTCTCTTTTTTACCCTTATGTAGTTGTAAACTGCAGGGGAGAGCCTGGGAGCGATCCTTCCAGCGGAGCTGTGAGGGAGAAATAGCGCCAGTGTGCTGAGGGAGATAGCCCCGCCCCTTTTTCGGCTGACTTCTCCCGCTTTTTCTGTAACTCTGGCAGGGGTATTTTTTACACCTATATAGCCTCTGGGACTATATATGGTGTAGATTTGACAGCCAAGGCGTCTAATATTGCCCTCAGGGCGCCCCCCTCAGCGCCCTGCACCCATCAGTGACCGGAGTGTGAGGTGTGCATGAGGAGCAATGGCGCACAGCTGCAGTGCTGTGCGCTACCTTGAAGAAGACAGAAGTCTTCTGCCGCCGATTTTCCGGACTCTTCTTGCTTCTGGCTCTGTAAGGGGGACGGCGGCGCGGCTCCGGGACCGAACGATCGAGGTCGGGTCCTGTGTTCGATCCCTCTGGAGCTAATGGTGTCTAGTAGCCTAAGAAGCCCAAGCTATCTCCAGTCAGGTAGGTTCGCTTCTTCTCCCCTTAGTCCCTCGCTGCAGTGAGTCTGTTGCCAGCAGATCTCACTGTAAAATAAAAAACCTAAAATATACTTTCTTTCTAGGAGCTCAGGAGAGCCCCTAGTGTGCATCCAGCTCAGCCGGGCACAAGATTCTAACTGAGGTCTGGAGGAGGGTCATAGTGGGAGGAGCCAGTGCACACCAGGTAGTCCTAAAGCTTTCTTTAGTTGTGCCCAGTCTCCTGCGGAGCCGCTATTCCCCATGGTCCTTACGGAGTTCCCAGCATCCACTAGGACGTCAGAGAAAGGGGCTTTACCTGGCGTATTGTAATGTGTAAAGATAAGTGGGCTCTACCTGGTGTAATGTCTAAAAGGGGGCTCTACCTGGCGTAATATGTAAATAGAGGCTCCACATGGAATAATGTGTGACATTGGCTCTACCTGACGTAATTTCTAAAAAGGAGACTCTACCTGGTGTTGTAAAAGGAGACACTGCCTGACATAATGTGTAAAATGGGGCTCTACCTGGCGTTGTAAAAGGAGACTTTACCTGACGTAATGTGTAAAAGGCGACTCTATCTCAGAGCCGTCTTAACAGCAGTGTAGGCCTCTTGGTAAAGCAATGCATTGGAGCCCCTCCCCATCCTCCAGTGGTAGAGGTGGGGAGTGCTATCAGCGGCAGCCTTAATGTCATGCAGGCCGTATGGGGTGTTCTATCTTCCACTCAGCATGTAGGACCTGAAGCTGACATTTCTGATAATTACTCCTTTACTGCACAGATGGTGGGAGATGGGGCAGGAGGGAGACCACTAAACTGTAGAAGGGGGCATGGGGCTGAATGGAGTGGCCCCGTTACATGATTTCCAAGGTGTTTAATATGCAGGGGCGGGTGGATAGTGGAGTGGGCTTAATATTCATCTTTTTCCAGTGGGAGGGCAGCTTGCTTGACTGCAGATATCTTCAGTTCCTTGAAATAGTTTTCTTAGATTTCAATGGAATAAAAATTAGAGAGACTCACCTTTCAGGAGGTACTGGGGACTTCAGGATCAGAGTTCAGGAGCCAGAGCAATTCACCAATGAAAATATAACAATTGTGCAAGGCGGCTACGTGGTCCTCTGTGAACACGTTTCTTAGGTTCTGTGCCTTTGCTGTCATCGTCTCCCAAGATGCTTCCTTTGGACGCTGGATTCTAACATCCGCTAAGGCGCGTCCCCTCCCTTGAGGAACTGCATTAGGACATCCCCTATGTTTTTCCTGTGGAAACCAATGTAACCTTCTGCAGAAAAGGAGAGTTATGGTAGACTTTTCATTGTTAACTCTCTTTCTGTGAGGTACATTGTGTTCCACAGGGCGCCCACCCTGATGCACCTAGCTTCTTTGGGTTGTTTGGCATTAGCCGCTGGTACCTTCTCCTGTCGTGAGAATGTGGTTCTCTGTGACTAACATCTGCCTTCTCTTTTGCCTGCTCCTGCATTGGACTTAGCGAAACTGAGCTCTCAGTGCCTGGAGGCAGGGTTATAGATGAGGCCCCAATGCATCCTGGGACAGCTAAAACTTTAGCCGGTTGGTCCACTCTACACCCCTGATGTTTTCCCTGTGGAACCCAATGTACCTCGCAGAAAAATAGTTAACAATGGTAAGTCTACCATAACTCTCCTTTTTTATCTGAATCAAGTTATTAATAATAATATACAATAAAAAAAAGTTTTCAGTTTCCAAAATCTAATAAAGATGGTCTGAATAAATTATTAATATAAATTAAATATTATATATATAAACTTATATAATATTCAAGCATACATACAAATCTGAAATTATAACTTTAAAACGTGAAGAAAAATTGCAAATGTAAAAAATAAAAATAAAGAGAAATAAAATAATGCAAGTAGGAAATTGTTCTTATTTGTGATATCAGTTTTGTTCAATTTTCACATGGTTGCACATTTCTTAATATTTTTTTAGAAATATTTTCTTACTTTCCATAAAATTATTATTTTCTATTTTAAATATAATTTCCTATTTTTTGGCTAATTATATGCACCAGGATGTGTGCAATGGTCATATACTGTATAGTAGAGATTTTGCAACAACCAACATTGCGTGTTTTGGTTTTTGGATCTGTATTTTTTTCCAAAAAAATTACAAAAACAGCTAAAATCACAGAATTTGGTGCTGTTTTTGTTCTTACAGTATTAATAACCTCAATAACATTAATTTCCAGTCAATTTTGACCAGCTCACAATATTGTTTTCATACAGTTAAGGCCAAAAGGTTGCACCAAGGTATCTGGATGACTAAGCTAAGCGACAGCAGCGAACAGCACTAACACGTGGCAGCTCAACTTCCAACATGGCACATCTAGGAAACAGAGTGGCACTTCCATGGCAGACAGGATATTGCCATCTACACAAGAAGACAGTCAACAATGCTCCCAAGCAGCGGATAATGCAAAGAAAAGAGGTGCAAGATGGAATTGTCCTTGGGACTGCCCACCCACCCACCATTTTCTTGTATACAGTATGAATACACGAATATTACACTGCGGTATGAATGACCTACAGCACCACAATTACTTTTATGAATATTGCATTGTGGTATGGCCAGCAGCATCACAGTGCTTTTATGGAAACACTGGGCGGGCATGGCATATAGCACACAACAAATCTTTTTCACTTTTTTTTTTACTTTAACTTACTTATTTTTTCTTACAGCACGCTCCTGGATTGGACACACAGCCCACCCACCCCTCCCCTCAGACGAAGCACAGCACACCCCTGGATGAACAACACAGAGCACAGCGCACCTGAACAACACAGAGCACAGCGCACCTCTGTTTTTGACAACAGATCCCCTGGACAGAGCACAGTGACAGCACACCCCTGGATTGGACAATAGCCCGTGGCCTGGACACACAGCCACCAACCCCTCCTGGAGTAGATGGAGCACAGCACACAGAGCACAGTGACAGCAGCAGTGCACTACTCCAGTCCATTCTAAGAGGGAATTGTTTGTCAAGGGGGCTGTTGTCCAATACAGGGGGTATTGGACAACAGCCCCCTTGACAAACAATTCCCTCTTAGAATGGACTGGAGTAGTGGGAGAACCAGACCCGTTCATCTCTGCTGTTTATTATTTGAATACATTTTGATTAAAAAAAAAAAAAATCAGGGATAGAACATCCTAGTAAACAGAAATTCTTTAATAATTTAAAAGCTGGTTCTAATTTCTCAAACATTTTGTAAATCAAGGTTGAACTATTTACCCAAATGTTTGTGAATTGTGAGAATACAGCGAGGTAAATGATCAGTACAGTATCTATTTTTTCTGAACATCCTTCATCTGAAGCATTTTAATGTGCTTTGCTTAATTTTTCTAGAGACTAAACATAATTGAGACTGATATTTAAAGTTAGTGATTTAGTGGTAGGAAATATTTTGTTCCACAAATCTTCATCAAGTATTTAATTTAGAAGATTATCCTAATTTACCTAGGTTAGTGGAAGAGTTCTAAAATCATAATGATAGTACATTTGTTAGATTGATATTACTCCTTTTTAAATTTGCAGTTTAAGTCTAATCTTCCAAATGGAGTAAAGGAGCATGAAGGTGTTTTATCATCATAAACTAACACGCATAACATAAGGTAATTGAGTATAGTTTTTAGTTCTGTGATGTCTATCAATATATTTTCTAATTTCATATATATTCAATGCAGTTTATCCATCTATTTTTACTTTTATTCTATAATAAAATGATTATTTGCTGATATTTTTTTTTGTGTACAGTATGTTGTGGAATGTAGTATTTGTTTTAATTAAGCCAATTAATAATAATAGTGGATGAGATTTGAGACTCCAAGTATGCCTCGATCTCTGTGCCTATAATTTTTTGATTTTGAGATTCTAGAGTGACAAGTTTTTCAGATAAAATCCTCAGGCGTTATGGAAAGGTGACTCCAGACTTTGTGCCTCCCTGGTGTATTGCCACCAGCACTGGCTATCATAGCCTATTGCTGGTAGTAGTAGTAGTAATATAATTCACCCTACTTATTGTCCCAACAATTTTGGAATTATTATTATTATTATTATTATTATTATTATTATTATTATTAATAATAATAATAATAATAATAATAATAATTTCTATTATTATGAATAATAATAACAATAATAATAATAATAATAATAATAATAATTATTATTATTATTATTTAAATCCCCTACATGATGTCCATTGTATGAGACATTGCAATTATATCCTACATGGTTTTTATGTATGATTTGAGGTGCAGTACAATCATTTTGATCCTTGAAGCCATCATTCTTAGATAATATGGTCTATGTGTGGAATACTTATTGTGGAATAATTTTCACAGCTTTCTGGACCTAAAAACACAACTTATCTGATAGATATATATATATATATATATATATATATATACATATATATATATATATATATATGTAGAGAAAGGAGACTGCGGCCCTCCAGGTCTTGTAAAAAGTCAAATTGTGACAAAGGGGCTAGACACCCCGAAACGTTGGTGTACTATGTTGTGATCTTTTGAATACAATTTGACTTTTTACAAGACCTGGAGTGCCGCAGTCTCCTTTCTCTACCTAGCCATTACTGCTTACTGAGGGCACCGGCACAGTGACATCAGGAGGAGTGCCAGGCTATCCCTGCTTCATATATATATTATATATATATATATATATATATACTATATAATAGCCCAGATCTGTGACTCTGTGCCTGGGCCTCTAACGCTGGGCGGAGTCATACAGTCACAGATCTGAGTGGCTGGATGCAGGCCAGGAACATCCCCTCCCTCGGTCCGCCCATCCCGCCCAGTTCCCTCCCAAATCCACCCAGTCCCCTCTCTCCCTCCTCCTCGTACAGTCCCTGCACCCTGGTGACACTGCAGACGGTGACTATAAGCAAGACTCGCAGCAACCGCCTCGGTCTCCAGGACTCCAGCACTGAGCTGCGGCCATGAGTATTGCGGCTGCCGCGCAGTCCTGAGTGGCCAGCATGGAGGAGAATGCCAATGTGCTGTGGTCGGCCACTGACAGCCTCACCCAGACTCGGACTGGGCCAGCGGGGAGCCGAGGAGACCACCGATAGGCCCCACTGATTCTTAGCCACGCCCTCTTTTTTGTGAGGGCAGGGCCTACCAGAGTTTGAAGCAGGCAGCAGTTGGAGCAGCACCAGAGTCTGGCCAGCGGCGGTAACTGAATATTTCTAATGCGTTGACAGTGGGCACAGTACACAATGCTAGGTACATACAATATATGTACCTCGCTCTGTGTGACTGAGCCCCCGATGCTGAGTCTCCACTGGGTCCTTCCCCTCCCACCTGCCTGGGCTCCATTCCCTCCCCGCTGCCTGCCCCCAGGAAAGCCAGTAATGAGATTCCCGGTGCAGTCTCCGTCCGGTGACTGTGGGACAGATGTATTAAGCCTGGAGAAGTGATAAAGCAGTGATGAGTAGAAGGTGATAATGCACCAGCCAATCATTATGGATTTTAAAAATGACAGTTAGGAGCTGATTGGCTGATGCGTTATCACATTACACTTATCACCGCTTAATCACTTCTCCAGCCCCGAGACATACGCTGGCTACGCAGATGCGTAGAGCGCCAGACTGGCAAGGGCGATGTTATAGTCAGTGGCACTCTCTCAGCCGCGAGCGGTGGGTTTCCCTCCTGGCTTTTACCGGCCTTCAGCAGCCCACTGGGGGCAACTGCAGGGAAGGGATCCCTGATGCTGGGTCACCCCTGCAGCCTCAGTTTACAAGCGGGTCCTGTGGGTTGTCCTGTCTGCTGCCCTGTCACTGCAAGCAGCATCGCCAAGCTCCGCCTTCTCCCTCGACCAGGACTCACTCCCTCTGTGAAGCAGCGCCATAATTATAGAAGGGTATGTGTCAAAATGCATATATGGGGGTAATTGAATCTACAGGTGTGTGTGTGTGTGTGTGTGTGTGTGTGTGTGTGTGTGTGTGTGTGTGTGTGTGTGTGTGTGTGTGTATCTCCTATATAATAGGCCAGATCTGTGCCTGTGTGCCTAACGCTGGCCGGAGTCACAGATCTGCCCTACTATATAGGTTTTGCGGAAAATAGTAAGATTTAAACCTGCATGAAAATGCGCTTATGAGCAGCATAGGAATGGATATCCAAAAAAGGGTGCTACCCTCACCCAAACAAATACTTTAAGCTACTACAAAAATGTGTATGTCCTCTCTCCTGCGCTCTCTCAATTTGATGTATATAAAGGAGTGAACCTCTATTTATCTTAAAAACAGATGCTTTTTTCCACGTCCCACCGTCTTCACAATGAGTTCTATTATCAATAATACTAGGTGGTGTATTTCCAATAATAAACCATGCACAAAAAAGATAAAACACAATCTAGTGTAATACGGTCATGGAATTCCTCTCATTAATAACAAAGATTTGGCAGCATAAATTTGCTGCTTCAGATTTGTAATGAGTATCACTCAAACACATGTATAAAATACAATTTCTTTAATGCTAAAAGGATCCAATAGTAAAATATTTCTGTCACATGGAAAGATGACATATATCCACTTTACATCCAAAATTTGTGAGGGTGGCTTCCTACCAGATTTCTGAATTTTGAAGTGCTCATACAAAAGCTGTATAGGTGTTTCGCAATCCCGGGGAGAAATCAGCTCCAGTAAGGGGCACCCCGTCCTCTCCTCGTCTGGTACGTCCGCCACAAGTCCTCTCCGTCAACCAACGCGTTTCAATCAATCCGTTGATCTTTATCAAGGCATAATCAAATGGCCATTCTTCCCAGCCCTTTATTCCCATATGAATTAGTATTCCTAATTGCTGGGAGGAGCCACTCTCACTCACAATTAAAACCGTTTACATACACAATGCATCCACAATTCCTAGTCTAACATCCATCTACTAATCTGTACAATAATATATCATCTCTTAATAAAATTACGAGTGGTAATATCCAGTAAAAATGATTAAAAACATAAAATAATGGGGGCCGGAAGTGTCCTGTGCACACAGGTCAAACTCACGCTTTTCTTTCTCTGATAGTTCCACATCGCAAGGAAGAAAACTACAGACCCCGTCCACCTGACCACGTGATTGTGATCCTCCGTGGTAATACAACACACACCGCTCCGAGCAAGTCATACGGTCACGTGGTATCCCAGGCCGGAAGTTCCTCAGTGTCCATATCTTAGATACCAACGGGAAGTAAATAATACAGCTCCCATCCACTTGAGTGACATCGGCAAGAAAGGGCGGAAGTGCACAAATCGCCATGTTGTTTCCTGGGAAAGAGACGATTTTCATACTCTTTTCCTATCTTTCATAAATTATGATTTCATGCATAGAACGGGTTTGTCATGCCTCTTGATATAATTCCATATATCCTATTTGTTCGTATCAGTGAAAAGACCAGTGCAATAAATTGATACTTTCCTAATAAATATAAAAGAAATAAAAAGTGAAGGTAGACATCTTAACTCATTCAGTTACACACACCAATCCACTTAGGGTTAATTTTAATCAAGGAACCATTTCACTTCAAAATCCTTGTTTCCCCCAGGATTAAAGTTTTTAAGGAGTATATATATTGCATTTCAGTTCTTGCTAGGGTTGCAGCTATATTATTACACCTCCAACTCCCCTTCACTTGTTTCAATGCTCCAAATGGTAATTGTTTAGTGTCCTGATTATGTCTTCTTGAAATGGGATGAGAGTGCATGGGGTATATTTACTAAGATTCGTATTCTTCCCGATTTTGAGTGAGAATCAACACGAATGACATCGAAAGTGTAATTATGCAACTTTTTGAATTGATTACGACTAATTTACTAAGCTGTCGTATTTGTATTTTTAGTGTTGTCCGATGTCGATGTCATTCGTGTTTTTTTGTTGTATAATGCGGCCGATTTTGTGGTTTTGCGGCCGTGTTATTAGTGTTTTTTTACGACTGCGTCACATGTCTGTTACGGCAGTATTTTTTCGTTTACGGCCGCGTTTTTTCCCTAAGTTTCGTTTTTGTCACTCGTCCGTGATTGGTTGTATTCGTGATGGAGGAGTGTCTGTGCACATTACTATAAAAACGCCCCAAACCGTCCGCACCTCGTGGGTTTAGCTAGTGGAGAGGAGAGAGGAAGGTGTATTAGGAGTTGGTGAGTTTGGTGGAGTTTTTGGTGGATTTGGAGCAGAGTTTTGCGATTGTTGAGTGCTGTACTGTGTGTGTAAGTAGTCTTGTCATACTTGTTTCTCTATCGTCCTAGTGGATGCTGGGGTTCCTGAAAGGACCATGGGGAATAGCGGCTCCGCAGGAGACAGGGCACAAAAGTAAAGCTTTCCGATCAGGTGGTGTGCACTGGCTCCTCCCCCTATGACCCTCCTCCAAGCCAGTTAGATTTTTGTGCCCGGCCGAGAAGGGTGCAATCTAGGTGGCTCTCCTAAAGAGCTGCTTAGAGAAAGTTTAGCTTAGGTTTTTTATTTTACAGTGAGTCCTGCTGGCAACAGGATCACTGCAACGAGGGACTTAGGGGAGAAGAAGTGAACTCACCTGCGTGCAGGATGGATTGGCTTCTTGGCTACTGGACATCAGCTCCAGAGGGACGATCACAGGTACAGCCTGGATGGTCACCGGAGCCTCGCCGCCGGCCCCCTTGCAGATGCTGAAACATGAAGAGGTCCAGAATCGGCGGCAGAAGACTCCTCAGTCTTCTAAAGGTAGCGCACAGCACTGCAGCTGTGCGCCATTTTCCTCTCAGCACACTTCACACGGCAGTCACTGAGGGTGCAGGGCGCTGGGAGGGGAGCGCCCTGGGAGGCAAATGAAAACCTATTTGGCTAAAAAATACCTCACATATAGCCTCCGGGGCTATATGGAGATATTTAACCCCTGCCAGAACACACTAAAGAGCGGGAGACGAGCCCGCCGGAAAAGGGGCGGGGCCTATCTCCTCAGCACACAGCGCCATTTTCCTTACACAGCTCCGCTGGTCAGGACGGCTCCCAGGTCTCTCCCCTGCACTGCACTACAGAAACAGGGTAAAACAAGAGAGGGGGGGCAAAATAGTGGCAAAAATTATATTATAAAAGCAGCTATACAGGGAGCACTTATTATAAGGCTATCCCTGTCATATATAGCGCTTTTGGTGTGTGCTGGCAAACTCTCCCTCTGTCTCCCCAAAGGGCTAGTGGGGTCCTGTCTTCGTTAAGAGCATTCCCTGTGTGTCTGCTGTGTGTCGGTACGTGTGTGTCGACATGTATGAGGACGATATTGGTGTGGAGGCGGAGCAATTGCCAAATATGGGGATGTCACCTCCTAGGGGGTCGACACCAGAATGGATGCCTTTATTTATGGAATTACGGGATAGTGTCAACACGCTAAAGCAGTCGTTTGTCGACATGAGACGGCCGGACAATCAGTTAGTGCCTGTCCAGGCGCCTCAAACACCGTCAGGGGCTGTAAAACGCCCTTTGCCTCAGTCGGTCGACACAGACCCAGACACAGGCACTGATTCCAGTGGCGACGGTGACGAATCAACCGTATTTTCCAGTAGGGCCACACGTTATATGATTTTGGCAATGAAGGAGGCGTTACATTTAGCTGATACTACTGGTACCACTAAACAGGGTATTATGTGGGGTGTGAAAAAACTACCTATAGTTTTTCCTGAATCAGAAGAACTAAATGATGTATGTGATGAAGCGTGGGTTGCCCCCGATAAAAAGATGCTAATTTCAAAGAAGTTATTAGCTTTATACCCTTTCCCGTCAGAGGTTAGGGCGCGCTGGGAAACACCTCCTAGGGTGGATAAGGCGCTCACACGCTTATCTAAACAAGTGGCGTTACCCTCTCCTGAGACGGCCGCACTTAAAGATCCAATAGGAGGATGGAAAATATCCAAAAAAGTATATACACACATACAGGTGTTATACTACGACCAGCTATAGCGTCAGCCTGGATGTGCAGTGCTGGAGTAGTTTGGTCAGAGTCCCTGATTGAAAATATTGATACCCTGGATAGGGACAATGTTTTACTGTCTTTAGAGCAAATAAAGGATGCATTTCTTTATATGCGTGATGCACAGAGGGATATCTGCACACTGGCATCACGGGTAAGTGCTATGTCCATTTCGGCCAGAAGAAGTTTATGGACGCGACAGTGGTCAGGCGATGCGGACTCAAAACGGCATATGGAAGTTTTGCCGTATAAAGGGGAGGAGTTATTTGGAGTCGGTCTATCAGATTTGGTGGCCACGGCTACAGCCGGGAAATCCACCTTTTTACCTCAAGCTACTCCCCAACAGAAAAAGACACCGACTTTTCAACCGCAGTCCTTTCGTTCCTTTAAAAACAAGAGAGCAAAGGGATATTCATATCTGCCACGAGGCAGAGGAAGGGGGAAGAGACACCAACAGGCAGCTCCTTCCCAGGAACAGAAGCCCTCCCCCGCTTCTACAAAAGCCTCAGCATGACGCTGGGGCTTCTCAAGCGGACTCGGGGGCGGTGGGCGGTCGTCTCAAGCATTTCAGCGCGCAGTGGACTCACTCGCAGGTAGATCCCTGGATCCTGCAGATAATATCTCAGGGGTACAGGTTGGAACTAGAGACAGATCCGCCTCGCCGTTTCCTGAAGTCTGCTTTACCAACGTCCCCCTCCGAAAGGGAGACGGTTTTGGAAGCCATTCACAAGCTGTACTCTCAGCAGGTGATAGTCAAGGTACCTCTTCTACAACAGGGAAAGGGGTATTATTCCACTCTATTTGTGGTACCGAAGCCGGACGGCTCGGTAAGACCTATTCTAAATCTGAAGTCCTTGAACCTGTACATAAAGAAGTTCAAGTTCAAAATGGAGTCACTCAGAGCAGTGATAGCGAACCTGGAAGAAGGGGACTTTATGGTGTCCTTGGACATCAAGGATGCGTACCTCCACGTTCCAATTTACCCCTCACACCAGGGGTACCTCAGGTTCGTTGTACAAAACTGTCACTATCAGTTTCAGACGCTGCCGTTCGGATTGTCCACGGCACCTCGGGTCTTTACAAAGGTAATGGCCGAGATGATGATTCTTCTTCGAAGAAAAGGCGTATTAATTATCCCATACTTGGACGATCTCCTAATAAGGGCAAGGTCCAGAGAACAGCTAGAGAGGGGATTAGCACTGTCTCAAGAAGTGCTAAAACAGCACGGCTGGATTCTGAATATTCCAAAATCCCAGTTAATGCCGACAACTCGTCTGCTGTTCCTAGGGATGATTCTGGACACGGTTCAGAAAAAGGTTTTTCTCCCGGAGGAAAAAGCCAAGGAGTTGTCCGAGCTTGTCAGGAACCTCCTAAAACCAGGAAAGGTGTCTGTACATCAATGCACAAGAGTCCTGGGAAAAATGGTGGCTTCTTACGAAGCAATTCCATTCGGCAGATTCCATGCACGCATCTTCAGATGCACCAGCGGATAACCCTGTCTCCAAGGACAAGGGTATCTCTTCTGTGGTGGTTGCAGAGTGCTCATCTATTGGAGGGCCGCAGATTCGGCATACAGGATTGGATCCTGGTGACCACGGACGCCAGCCTGAGAGGCTGGGGAGCAGTCACACAAGGAAGAAACTTCCAGGGAGTGTGGACGAGCCTGGAAACGTCTCTTCACATAAACATTCTGGAACTAAGAGCAATCTACAATGCTCTAAGCCAGGCAGAACCTCTGCTTCAAGGAAAACCGGTGTTGATCCAGTCGGACAACATCACGGCAGTCGCCCATGTGAACAGACAGGGCGGCACAAGAAGCAGGAGTGCAATGGCAGAAGCTGCAAGGATTCTTCGCTGGGCAGAGAATCATGTGATAGCACTGTCAGCAGTGTTCATCCCGGGAGTGGACAACTGGGAAGCAGACTTTCTCAGCAGACACGACCTTCACCCGGGAGAGTGGGGACTTCATCCGGAAGTCTTCCACATGCTGGTAACCCGTTGGGAAAGACCAATGGTGGACATGATGGCGTCTCGCCTCAACAAAAAACTGGACAGGTATTGCGCCAGGTCAAGAGATCCGCAGGCAATAGCTGTGGACGCGCTGGTAACGCCTTGGGTGTACCAGTCGGTGTATGTGTTTCCTCCTCTGCCTCTCATACCAAAAGTATTGAGAATTATACGGCAAAGAGGCGTAAGAACGATACTAGTGGTTCCGGATTGGCCAAGAAGGACTTGGTACCCGGAACTTCAAGAGATGATCACGGAAGATCCGTGGCCTCTACCTCTAAGGAGGGACTTGCTTCAGCAGGGTCCCTGTCTGTTTCAAGACTTACCGCGGCTGCGTTTGACGGCATGGCGGTTGAACGCCGGATCCTGAAGGAAAAAGGCATGCCGGAAGAAGTCATTCCTACTTTGATTAAAGCAAAGAAGGAAGTAACCGTGCAACACTATCACCGCATTTGGCGAAGATATGTTGCGTGGTGCGAGGATCGGAGTGCTCCGACGGAGGAATTTCAACTGGGTCGATTCCTACATTTCCTGCAATCAGGATTGTCTATGGGTCTCAAATTGGGATCTATTAAGGTTCAAATTTCGGCCCTGTCGATTTTCTTTCAAAAAGAATTGGCTTCAGTTCCTGAAGTCCAGACTTTTGTTAAGGGAGTGCTGCATATACAGCCTCCTGTGGTGCCTCCAGTGGCACCGTGGGATCTCAATGTGGTTTTGGAATTTCTAAAATCTCATTGGTTTGAACCACTAAAAAAGGTGGATTTAAAATATCTCACATGGAAAGTGACCATGTTACTAGCCCTGGCTTCGGCCAGGAGAGTGTCAGAACTGGCAGCTTTATCTTACAAAAGCCCATATCTGATTTTCCATTCGGACAGGGCAGAACTGCGGACTCGTCCGCATTTTCTCCCTAAGGTGGTGTCAGCATTTCATCTGAACCAGCCTATTGTAGTGCCTGCGGCTACAAGTGACTTGGAGGACTCCAAGTTACTGGACGTTGTCAGAGCATTAAAAATATATATTGCAAGGACAGCTGGAGTCAGAAAATCTGACTCGTTGTTTATATTGTATGCACCCAACAAGATGGGGGCTCCTGCGTCTAAGCAGACGATTGCTCGTTGGATCTGTAGCACAATCCAACTTGCACATTCTGTGGCAGGCCTGCCACAGCCTAAATCTGTAAAGGCCCACTCCACAAGGAAGGTGGGCTCATCTTGGGCGGCTGCCCGAGGGGTCTCGGCATTACAACTTTGCCGAGCAGCTACGTGGTCAGGGGAGAACACGTTTGTAAAATTTTACAAATTTGATACTCTGGCTAAGGAGGACCTGGAGTTCTCTCATTCGGTGCTGCAGAGTCATCCGCACTCTCCCGCCCGTTTGGGAGCTTTGGTATAATCCCCATGGTCCTTTCAGGAACCCCAGCATCCACTAGGACGATAGAGAAAATAAGAATTTACTTACCGATAATTCTATTTCTCGGAGTCCGTAGTGGATGCTGGGCGCCCATCCCAAGTGCGGATTATCTGCAATAATTGTACATAGTTATTGTTAACTAATTCGGGTTATTGTTAAGAAGCCATCTTTCAGAGGCTCCTCTGTTATCATACTGTTAACTGGTTTTGATCACAAGTTGTACGGTGTGATTGGTGTGGCTGGTATGAGTCTTACCCGGGATTCAAAATTCCTCCCTTATTGTGTACGCTCGTCCGGGCACAGTACCTAACTGGCTTGGAGTAGGGTCATAGGGGGAGGAGCCAGTGCACACCACCTGATCGGAAAGCTTTACTTTTGTGCCCTGTCTCCTGCGGAGCCGCTATTCCCCATGGTCCTTTCAGGAACCCCAGCATCCACTACGGACTCCGAGAAATAGAATTATCGGTAAGTAAATTCTTATTTTTGTAGTTTATTCAAAGTTTGTCTACTTTTTTGTACTTGTTTTTTTTTTCTAGTCTATTGTCATTGTTTGTGAGTGAGTGAGTGAGTGAGTGAGTGAGTGAGTGAGTGTGTGTGTGTGTGTGTGTGTGTGTGTGTGTGTGTGTGTGTGTGTGTGTGTGTGTGTGTGTGTGTGTGTGTGTGTTGGCTGTGTGGTGTGTAGTGGTAGTGGAGGAGTGTGTTTTCTGCTTTTTTTTCTCTGTGTTTTGTGTAGTTTGTCCTGATTATGTCTCAGTCAGAGGTCAGTGTGGTGGAGGAGGTTAGTGAGAGGGAGGAGGTGAGTGAGGTGGAGGAGGTGAGTGAGAGGGAGGAGGTGAGTGAGGTGGAGGGGGTTAGTGAGAGGGAGGAGGTTAGTGAGGAGGAGGAGGGGGTGCCTGTTGCTGCTTTCTCCAGTGATAGTGATGGTGCTGTGGCTCCGCAGCCACGCACCACTACCAAGACTGGGCGCAATGTGAAGTTCAGCTATGCTGAAAACATGGCTTTGGTGCGGGAGCTCATGAGGCATCATCGCCAATTGTTTGGGCAGGATGCTGCCAAGGTGTCCTCACGTCGGAAGTCTGTCCTGTGGGGTCAAGTTATAGCCGTAGTCAATAGTGTGGGTGTGGTGAGGCAGACTGAGGACACGTGTCGTAAAAGATTTTATGACATAAAGCGCCGTGTCAAGGCCAAGATGGCCAAGGAGGCAAAATCAGCCCGCCAAACCGGGGGTGGACACCCTTTCCGGGCAACTTTTCGTGATTGGGAGGAGCCTGTGCGGTCACTTATTCCTGCAGAAGTGGTGTCTGCGACTCATGTCCGGGATTCGGACCGTCCAAGGCAGGATGGTGAGTTTTTTTTAAAAATGTTTTTTTTTTTTTTTTTTTTTTTTTATGTTAATGCTGCTAATTGTTACTGTGTTTTTAAATATGCAAACATTGTGTTGGTAATGTCGTGCAGGCCTGTGCACCCTGTAGCTGTAAATGTGTTTCCAAACTACAAGTCCCATCATGCATTGGCTGAGTTTTTTTATTAGTGAATGTTAAATCTGTTGCAGTGCATCCTGGTATGTGTAGTTAGAATACATAATCAGAGATGTTGCTTGTCCATAACTGTTTTTTCTAATTGCATTTGTAAATATTTTTTTTTGTTTGTTATTTTTTGCATTTATTATATGTATTTTATGTTGTTTGTGACAAATTTAATATTAAAAATCTCTGCAATATATTGTGCACAATTAACCAATGTTTCTGGATTATTTAGTGCAACACCATCTTCATTTAAGAATACACACCCAATTAAGTAATCCAGAATAGCTTAAACATAAAATAGTTTACTTAACATTAGGTACAAGATGTTTACATTACACTAAGGATTTTCAGATAACAATGAGTATTCAAAGTATGGTCATAATGTTTTGTACAATTTTTCAACAGTACGCCAGAGAAGCGCCACAGCCAACTGATGAGGATGCTGGGAATGCAGGTAAGAATTCACTGTAGAAGCACAAAATATTAATGTTTATATTTTCACATAGGTTCTTCTTCTGCAAGCCGCCCTCCTCTAAGGCGGCCATCACAGGGCTCTGTGAATTTACCGAGGAGGCCCAGTAAGACGCGGCGTGTGGAGTCTGAATCTGCGGCTCCATCTTCACCACCCAGGCGGCGCATCTCCGCAGTCTTGCCCCAGCCACCACAGGCAATTTTGGCTAGTCCCCAAAGTGATGAGCCACGATCACCTCAGCTGTCTGGTGAGTAAAAACTTAAAATAAACACATTCAAACATTTTTACACAGTACATTTACTATGATGTGAGTTCTATTTGAGATGACATGTTTCCCGTAGCAACCAATCAGATTCCAGGTATTAACTTCTTGAAGGTGCAAAATAAAAGTGAATTTAAGTCTTATTGGTTGCTATGGCCAACATCACATTTTAAATTGAACACCCATCTTACTAAATTGATCCCACACACGTGCACAGAAAATGAATAGCGGATTTCTCACTGGACTTAACCAACCCCCCTTCCCTCCACAGCATTATAGTGTTCACACACCTCCCCTGTCCTTGATGTAGACTGCTTACCTGATCCGCTCCTCTGGGCCGTCCAGGTGAGCAGTCTATATCCAGGACAGGGGAGGTGAGAGAACACTATAATGCTGTGGAGGGGGGGAAGTTCGGTGCGGAACCCGCCAGTCAGTCTCTGCGCACGCCTGTGATGGCACATATGTGTTTGTAAAGGAAAGATTCCTAGTTTGTATAAACACACCTCAAATATAAAATTGTCATGAGTATTATTAAGTATGGAATGTTTAGGACAAGCAAAGATATTTAATTATAACTAAACAGTGCCTGTTGGCCACCCCATACAGAACCAACCTTCATGGGCGACGATGACCAGCAGGAACCAGACCAACAGGCAACCTATACACTGCACCTTACGCCCGTTGTTCCTACCCAGCCAACCCAGCAACAGGATATGCCCCAAGCCTCAGTAAGCCCCCAATTGAGCCCAACTCCACCCCAGCAACAAATGTCCGCAGACTTTTGGACCAGTTGGGCCACACAACAGTCCCAAAACACTGCCTGCCTGAACACACACACACAACACCTTGCCAGTCTGCCCCATCATCTTCCGCGCATTAGTCGGAACTCGGGCAGACTGATTGTTCAGGTAGGCAGAATTGCTACATCAATGGAGCAAATCAGGGCGGACAACACACAAATGCTGGCAAATTTGACGCGCATCATCGTTGAGCAACAGCGGCAGCAACAAGCCCTAATCCAAGTCATACAGCACAATCAGGTAGTGAATGAGACTTTGTCTAGGATTGTGGCCAGCCACACTGCCAGTAATAATCAGCTGAATGCCAGTATTCATAACTTGAGCCAAAGCATCACTCTGATGGCAGCACAACAAGTGAGCTCCAGCTCCGGAACCACTACCCTTAGCCAGACCCCAGTTACCTCCCCTGTTCGACGATCATCCAGAACACGGGCCAGTGACCCTGCTCAAACCTCGGCACCCAGCACACAAAAGAAAAAAAAATGATTCAGACATGACATTTGTGTAACACAATAAAAATGTTACTATTGTATTCACAAAATTTCCTGTGTCCGTGTCAAACATTGTAAAACACGCTATGTGTGTATGGTTTAATGGGGTAATGAGTGTCAATGTATTTTTTAAAATCATAAACAAAAATGTACAGACCAGTATAAAGAACAAACACTAACGAACAAAACACACATTCACACTTACAATACATTTAAGCAAAGTGGTTAGTCAAGGTGAATTACATAAAAATAATACTTACCGGTAAAATACCGCTGAATCACTTCTTGCCTTACCTGCCTCCCTACATCTGTACTCACACTGTCACCAGATGTTTCTAACTCCTCTGCTTGCTGAGTGTTTTCTTCATCATCATGTGGCAGATGTTGTTTCAAGCACAGATTATGGAGAAAACAGCAGCAGAACACAATCCTAGTCACCTTTGAGGGACTATACAACAAAAGCCCAGCAGATTTATCCAGACACCGAAACCGAGATTTCAGCACCCCAAAACATCTTTCTATCACATTCCGCGTAGCCTTATGTGCATGATTGTAACTGTGTTCAGCAGGAGAATCAGGTTAGGACAATGGAGTAAGTAGCCAAGAGTAGCAGCCATAACCACCATCACCTGAAATACAGATATAGGCAACATTAGTACATGTGTATGATGAATAATTACCCAAAACAAAAATGGTGTTTGTAGTTAATACACATACACACAACACACTTGGAACATACCCAGCAGCCAGCCATCAGGCATTTGTCCGTCCTCAAATTTATCGAAGAGAGATGACTGACTGAGGATGAAGGAGTCATGGCAGCCGCCAGGGTAACCTGCAACCACACTCATAATTTTAAGATTTGCATCAAAAACCACCTGGACATTAGTGGATTGGCCCAGATGTCGATTAGTATATATATATTTGCGGCCCCTAGGTGGTCTCAGCTCAACGTGTGTGCAATCTATGGCCCCCAGCACATTGGGCATGCGAGCAAGCTCATAGAAAGCTACCCTGACAGCACGCCACTGTGACTCCTGGGTAGGGAAGCAGATAGAGGCATTTTTTATGTGGATCCAAGACATCCAAAACCTGAGTGGACATTAATAAATCTAAGGTGAGTGTCATGTTATGTATTCAATACAATACTGTGTTCTAAGACCTTACAGAAGCAACACTTAGACATAGACGTGTATGTATTTTTCAACTCACCTGATTCAAATATTTTGAAAAGGTTGGCTGGGAGATACCAATGACGTCGCCTGTCACAGCCTGGAAGCTGCCAGTAGCCATAAAGTGCAACACAGCCAGGAGTTTGTGCAGGCCTGAGACAGAGCGTGAGCGTGCTGTCTCAGGGTCTAGTCCCAGTTTGACAAGGTCATACAGACGGAAAATGTTGTTTCTATTTAGGCGAAACATCTGTATGACCCTATCATCAGACAATGCGTTTAAGTTTAAACGACCCCTAAAAAAACGTGGCTGGCGCAGCCTCCGCGGCACCTGTTCAACCTGCTGACCATGTTCACTTACCTGGCCCTGATTTCTTGAAGAGTCATGGAGCACTCTCAGGTATCCCCCAGCAACCAAAAAATCTTTAGCACACACCACAGCAGCCATTTCAGAGTGAGAGATATTCAAAATGTGCCTGGGACCCTTTTATAGGGCCAAACATTCAGGTGTGAGTAATGGATAATTGAGTACACATGTAAACACGCTTCTCAAAAGCAGGTCTGTTTTTTTTTAGGACTTTTTTACGAAATGTATTTTTTCACGGCCGCAAATGCATTTTCACGGTAGACATTACAAATACGAATGGTTAGTAAATGACCGAGATTCATATCTAAACAGCCGCGTTTTGACCGATGGTGTATTCATTCGTATTTTTAAACTTGAACTTCGAAAAAAATACGAATGGCTGCATCACTGCCGTGATTTGAGTTTATTAAATTACCGAGATGACACTTTGAAGAAAAAACGGCATCTCGGTCAAAATCGGGAGCTTAGTAAATATACCCCCATGTGTCTCAACTCCGTTCCTTATGTTACGTAAATGCTCTGCAAATCTTATTTTCATGTTTCTACTGGTCCTGCCAATATAAAATAGTCCGCAACTGCACCCCAGGTAATAAATTACATTCCTTGAGGTGCAGGTTATAAATTCATTGATCTTAATATTCTGTCCATTTATTTCAATTTCTGTGCATTTATTAACACCACTAACTCCTTTGTACATGCAACAAACCCCACACCTAAAAAAAACTTTTGAAAGGGTACGGACATTGGTTTTCGGAGGTGACATAGCACTTCTGACTAGTTTGTCCTTAATGTTCCTAGCTTTTTGATATATGAATTGGGGTTTATCTGGCAGCAATTTCTCTAATAGAGGGTCACCCTTCAAAACCATCATATGGTTCCTAAATATTTTTCTATTTGCTTATGTTGGGTACTGTAACCCGTGATAAATGCCAGGAAATAGTCTTTTTTTTCCCTTTCAGATGTGTTTATCTTCTCCAATGGAGTTAATAGATCCTTTCTATCAATATTCTCACATTTGATTCTAGCTTTCTCAATGCTTTTATCATATAACCACTTTCTTTAAATTTCTTTAACATTATACCTGCTTGTTCTCTATAAACCTCATTGTCCATGCAGTTTCTCTTCAGTCTCTGCAGTTAGCTATTCGGTATAGAGTCCAACCAGTTGGCATGATGGCAACTGGTAGTGTGAATATACGTTCCCGAATCAGTCGGTTTTATATAGTTTCGAGTTTTTAACTGGCCGTTATCCACATAAATGTTCAGGTCTAAGAAATTAACACTACTGTTGCTAATTTCGAATGTTAATGAGATATTATACTCATTTTCATTCAACTGATCACAGAAAGTGGACAAAATCCCTCTATTGCCTCTCCAAATAAAAATTATATTGTCTATATACCTTGACCAGGATACCAGGTTCGCCCCAAACTGATTGTTTTGCCAAACATGCTGGGTCTCCCACATACCCATAAACATGTTGGCATAGCTTGGGGCGAACCTGGTACCCATGGCCATTCCCACCTTCTGCATGTAAAAGCTATCCTTAAAGTGGAAATAGTTATTGCGTAGAATAAAGTCGACACCTTTTACTAAAAAATCGCATAGTTCCGATTCATAATCGCTATCCTCTAAATATGTAACAACCGCCTCTATCCTTAAATCATGGTTGATAATCGTATACAGCGAACTGACATCCGCTGTAACGATATAACAGTTCTCATCCCATTGTACATCCCTGATAATATTCAATGCATCTCTCGTGTCTTTTAAATGAGAACTTTTTTTAGCACTAAAGGCTGCAAATGGAAATCTATAAACTCCGACATATTTGCGGTGACCAAATTAATTCCGGACACTATCGGTCTACCTGGCGGATTCCAAGCATCCTTATGAACTTTTGGTAGGACGTAAATAACAGGTATGATTGGATCTGCGGGTATTAAAAACTGACCTTCTACTTCCGGAATGGTGCCATTATCCACATACGTTTTAACGTATGTTGTATTCTTCTGGTTGGCTCTCCTATTAATTTGTTATAAGTGTGGCAATCATTGAGTTGTCTTAACACCTCGATCTCATACTTATCAACGTCCATTACTACAACCCCCCCCCCCCCACCCTTATCTGTGGGTTTTATTATAATTTCTTTATTTGATTTTAATTCTTTCAGGGCCTCATTCTCTTTTTTCGTAAAATTGTAATCGACGTTTGATGGTTTAAGTGCCTCAATGTCCTTGTTCACTAATGGAAAAAATGTTTCTACAAAATTTCCCCTCATGTAGGTGGGGTTAAAGACAGACTTGGGTCTGAATGTTCTCTTTAAAGGGATATCCTCCACCATTTCCTCCTCTGGTTGTGGTTTACAAGCAAAGAACCTCTTCAATGATAATTTTCTAGCGTATTTCTGGAGGTCCACATATACCTCGAACTTATTGAGCTTTGCTACCGAGGCAAATTTCAATCACTTTTCAAGTAATTAAATTTCAGATTCCCCTAATATATGTTTGCTCAAGTTGAAAATTTTAACCTTATTCTCCATTTTAGGGGTTTTTTCTTCTTGGGATACCACACCTCCTTCCCTAACATCCTTTTTCCTTTTCTGTCTTTTCTTAACATTCCTTCTCCCTATCTTTTTCCCTCTCTTTCCCCCCCTTTTTCCTCTCTGTTTCCTGTCAATTATGTGTGGAAGCGTTCCCTCATACCACCTTCTAAAAAAATATCATCATTCTGAAACCGACTATAACGGTTCTTACAGTATGGGGAATTATCCAAGTCCTTTGGTTCATTTTTACGATAGGGGGGTACCTCTTCCCTCCTCCAATTGTTTGACTTATATCTATTGTTTTCTCTGGTAGAGATGTAATTCGTCGATCCCGTGGGACATAATTGTGGAGATCTCTAGAGTGAATCCTACCTCTGTCCTGCCTCCATCTTTGTGGTGATTCTCGTCTATAGTAGAATTTCTTTCTACCTCCAAATTGAACAGTGTGATGGTCTCTCTGCTCTCTCATCTGTTCAATCCTCCCCTCAATATTTCCCCTCAATATTTTATGTTTTTAATCATTTTTACTGGATATTACCACTCGTAATTTTATTAAGAGATGATATTTTATTGTACAGATTAGTAGATGGATGTTAGACTAGGAATTGTGGATGCATTATGTATGTAAACGGTTTTAATTGTGAGTGAGAGTGGCTCCTCCCAGCAATTAGGAATACTAATTCATATGGGTATAAAGGGCTGGGAAGGTTGGCCATTTGATTATGCCTTGATAAAGATCAACGGATTGATCGAAAAGCGTTGGCTGATGGAGAGGACTTGTGGCGGACGTACCAGATGAGGAGAGGACGGGGTGCCCATTACTGGAGCTGATTTCTCCCCGGGATTGCGAAACACCTATACAGCTTTTGTATGAGCACTTCAAAATTCCGAAATCTGGTAGGAAGCCACCCTCACAAATTTTGGATGTAAAGTGGATATATGTCATCTTTCCATGTGACAGAAATATTTTACTATTGGATACTTTTAGCATTAAAGAAATTGTATTTTATGCATGTGTTTGAGTGATACTCATTACAAATCTGAAGCAGCAAATTTATGCTGCCAAATCTTTGTTATTAATAAGAGGAATTCCATGACCGTATTACACTAGATTGTGTTTTATCTTTTTTTTGCATGGCTTATTATTGGAAATACACCACCTAGTATTATTGACAATAGAACTCATTGTGAAGACGGAGGGATGTGGAAAAAAGCATCTGTTTTTAAGATAAATAGAGGTAAACTCCTTTCTATACATCAAATTTAGAGAGCGCAGGAGAGAGGACACACACATTTTTGTAGTAGCATATAGGTTTTGCAGCAGCTGAGGCCTCGCCCCCCATCGGTAATACCTGGCCACGTCAGTTGCTGGTCAGCGCTGTCGGGTGACAGAGGGGCCTGCAGAGGCCTCCACGCTCCTGGCTGAGCCGAGCCGTGCAGCGCCCTTGGTGGGGCGCCATGCTGCGGGGTGTGCGGCGTGATGAGGCCGCTGTCTGTCACTGGCCGGAGGACGCAACTACAGAGAGCAGCAGCGTCCGGAAAAGCCAATACCCCAGCCGCCAGGCAGCAGCATGGCACAGGACAGAGGGGAGGAGAGACCACCAATCATTCACTCTACCTGAGGGAAAGAGCGGGGCTCCCTGTCTAACCCTTGACAGGAGAATAAAGCCAAATCATTATCTCCCCCTATGTCCTTATATAATGAGCTACCTGTATAACCCCTGATTGACAGGAGAGGGGAATAAATCCACATCATCATCTCCTCCCACCCACCCCCCATGTCCTTAAAGAGGGGGCTTATTACTCCCCCACCCGCGGCACACCCACACCCACCCCTCCCCCACCTGATGCACCCTCATGCCTGCACCTCCCCCACCCGCAGCACCCAAGCACCCGACCCTCCCCCACCCCCAGACCCCCTCCCTGATCCACTACACCTACCCCTCCCCCACATGCAAAACCTCCGGACCCCCTGTCCCACCCACCCCTGGCACCCCAACACCCACCCCTACACCATCTGCAGCACCTCTGGAGCCCCTCCCCCATCCGCCACACTCCTGCACCTGCCCCTCCCACATCCGCGGCACCCACACATCCGCAGCACCCCCGGATCCCCTACATCATCCACTGCTCCCACCCCTCCCCCATTCACAATGCCTCCGCACCCCCAGTCCCCCCCGACACACCAGCACCCGCCCCTACCGCACCTGCAGTGCCCACAGACCCCCTCCCTCATCCGCTGCACCCACCCCTCCCCCACCTTCGATGCCTCCGGATCCCCTGCCCCCCCCCACCCAGCAAACCAGTACCCGCTCCTCCACCACCTGCAGCACCTCTGGACCCACTCCCCCATCTGCCGCACCCCCTTCCCTCCTCAACCCACAGCGCCTCCGGAACCTCTCCCCCATCTCAAACAGACCAGCACCTGCCCCTCCTCCACCCACAGTGCCTCCGGACTCCCTCCTCCAACCGCGTCCCCCACTCCCCCGCCCACGGGGCACCTGCTGTGGCTCTAGGTCGCTCAGTTTGTGCTCCCCATCCTCTCCGTCATTACTATTCCACTCGGGGGGGCGGAGGTTCATGCAATGATGCTTTTGCGTTGTGACGTCACAACGCAAATGTTTCATTACATGAAACTCAGCCCCCCAGCGGAGTAGTGATGACGGGGAGGAGTGGGAGCCACCTAGGAAATGGAGGGAGAGGCGGCCCAGCGCGGGCCCAGCGAAGAGCCGGAAGTGGAATGGAAGAGGAACTCTGGCCGGCGGATGCCGCTGCAGTGCAAACGTAACAATAACTTTCTCTGACGTCCTAGTGGATGCTGGGAACTCCGTAAGGACCATGGGGAATAGCGGCTCCGCAGGAGACTGGGCACAAAAAGTAAAAGCTTTAGACTAGCTGGTGTGCACTGGCTCCTCCCCCTATGACCCTCCTCCAAGCCTCAGTTAGATTTTTGTGCCCGAACGAGAAGGGTGCAAGCTAGGTGGCTCTCCTGAGCTGCTTAGAAGTAAAAGTTTAAATAGGTTTTTTATTTTCAGTGAGTCCTGCTGGCAACAGGCTCACTGCATCGTGGGACTAAGGGGAGAAGAAGCGAACTCACCTGACTGCAGAGTGGATTGGGCTTCTTGGCTACTGGACATTAGCTCCAGAGGGACGATCACAGGTTCAGCCTGGATGGGTCCCGGAGCCGCGCCGCCGGCCCCCTTACAGAGCCAGAAGAGCGAAGAGGTCCGGAGAAAGCGGCGGCAGAAGACGTTCCTGTCTTCAAATAAGGTAGCGCACAGCACTGCAGCTGTGCGCCATTGCTCTCAGCACACTTCACACTCCGGTCACTGAGGGTGCAGGGCGCTGGGGGGGAGCGCCCTGAGACGCAATAAAAACGATATAAAAACCTTATATGGCTAAAAAAATGCATCACATATAGCTCCTGGGCTATATGGATGCATTTATCCCCTGCCAGTTTCCTGAAAAAAGCGGGAGAAAAGGCCGCCGTGAAGGGGGCGGAGCCTTTCTCCTCAGCACACAAGCGCCATTTTCTTTCACAGCTCCGCTGGAAGGACGGCTCCCTGACTCTCCCCTGCAGTCCTGCACTACAGAAACAGGGTAAAACAGAGAGGGGGGCACTATTGGCAGCTAATATATAAATACAGCAGCTATAACAGGGAGTAACACTTATATAAGGTTATCCCTGTATATATATAGCGCTCTGGTGTGTGCTGGCAAACTCTCCCTCTGTCTCCCCAAAGGGCTAGTGGGGTCCTGTCCTCTATCAGAGCATTCCCTGTGTGTGTGCTGGGTGTCGGTACGATTGTGTCGACATGTATGAGGAGGAAAATGATGTGGAAGCAGAGCAATTGCCTGTGTTAGTGATGTCACCCCCTAGGGAGTCGACACCTGACTGGATGGTAGTAATTAAAGAATTACGTGACAATGTCAGCACTTTGCAAAAAACTGTTGATGACATGAGACAGCCGACAAATCAATTAGTGCCTGTTCAGGCGTCTCAGACACCGTCAGGGGCGCTAAAACGCCCGTTACCTCAGATGGTCGACACAGACCCTGACACGGATACTGAATCCAGTGTCGACGGTGACGAGACAAACGTAATGTCCAGTAGGGCCACACGTTACATGATCACGGCAATGAAGGAGGCATTGGCCCTCATTCCGAGTTGATCGCTCGCAAGGCGAATTTAGCAGAGTTGCTCACGCTAAGCCGCCGCCTACTGGGAGTGTATCTTAGCATCTTAAAATTGCGAACGATGTATTCGCAATATTGCGATTACAAACTACTTAGCAGTTTCAGAGTAGCTCCACACTTACTCGGCATCTGCGATCAGTTCAGTGCTTGTCGTTCCTGGTTTGACGTCACAAACACACCCAGCGTTCGCCCAGACACTCCCCCGTTTCCCCGGCCACTCCTGCGTTTTTTCCGGAAACGGTAGCGTTTTTTCCCGCACGCCCATAAAACGGCCTGTTTCCGCCCAGTAACACCCATTTCCTGTCAATCACACTACGATCGCCGGAGCAATGAAAAAGCAGTGAGTAAAAATACTATCTCCATTGTAAAATTACTTGGCGCAGTCGCAGTGCGAATATTGCGCATGCGTACTAAGCGGAATTTCACTGCGATGCGATGAAAAATACAGAGCGAACGACTCGGAATGAGGGCCATTGAACATTTCTGACACTACAAGTACCACAAAAAAGGGTATTATGTGGGGTGTGAAAAAAACTACCAGTGGTTTTTCCTGAGTCAGATGAATTAAATGAGGTGTGTGATAAAGCGTGGGTTTCCCCCGATAAAAAACTGCTGATTTCTAATAAATTATTGGCACTATACCCTTTCCCGCCAGAGGTTAGGGCACGTTGGGAAACACCCCCTAGGGTAGATAAGGCGCTCACACGCTTATCAAAACAAGTGGCGTTACCGTCTCCTGATACGGCCGCTCTCAAGGAACCAGCTGATAGAAGGCTGGAAAATATCTTAAAAGGTATATACACACATACCGGTGTTATACTGCGACCAGCGATCGCCTCAGCCTGGATGTGCAGCGCTGGAGTGGCTTGGTCGGATTCCCTGACTGAAAATATTGATACCCTGGATAGGGACAGTATATTATTAACTATAGAGCATTTAAAGGATGCATTACTATATATGCGAGATGCACAGAGGGATATTTGCACCCTGGCATCTAGAGTAAGTGCAATGTCTATTTCTGCCAGAAGAACGTTATGGACGCGACAGTGGTCAGGTGATGCGGATTCCAAACGACATATGGAAGTATTGCCGTATAAAGGGGAGGAGTTATTTGGGGTCGGTCTATCGGACCTGGTGGCCACAGCAACGGCTGGAAAATCCACCTTTTTACCCCAGGTCACCTCTCAGCAGAAAAAGACACCGTCTTTTCAAACCCAGTCCTTTCGTCCCTATAAGGGCAAGAGGGAAAAAGGCCGCTCGTTCCTGCCCCAGGGCAGAGGAAGGGGAAAAAGACTGCACCAGGCAGCCTCTTCCCAGGAGCAGAAGCCCTCCCCCGCTTCTGCCAAGTCCTCAGCATGACGCTGGGGCTCTGCAAGCAGACTCGGGCATGAAGTCTGCTCTACCAACGTCTCCCTCCGACAGGGAGGCAGTATTGGAAGCTATTCACAAGCTGTATTCCCAGCAGGTGATAATCAAGGTACCCCTCCTACAACAGGGAAAGGGGTATTATTCCACGCTGTTTGTGGTACCGAAGCCGGACGGCTCGGTGAGACCAATTTTAAATCTAAAATCTTTGAACACTTACATAAAAAGGTTCAAATTCAAGATGGAGTCACTCAGAGCAGTGATAGCGAACCTGGAAGAAGGGGACTATATGGTATCTCTAGACATCAAGGATGCTTATCTCCATGTCCCAATCTACCCTTCTCACCAAGGGTACCTCAGGTTTGTGATACAAAACTGTCATTATCAGTTTCAGACGCTGCCGTTTGGATTGTCCACGGCACCACGGGTCTTTACCAAGGTAATGGCCGAAATGATGATTCTTCTTCGAAGAAAAGGCGTATTAATTATCCCTTACTTGGACGATCTCCTGATAAGGGCAAGGTCCAGGGAACAGTTAGAGGTCGGAGTAGCACTATCTCAGGTAGTGCTACGTCAGCACGGGTGGATTCTAAATATCCCCAAATCACAGCTGATTCCAACAATACGTCTACTGTTCCTAGGGATGATTCTGGACACAGTCCAGAAAAAGGTGTTTCTCCCGGAGGAGAAGGCCAGGGAGTTATCCGAGCTAGTCAGGAACCTCCTAAAACCAGGACAAGTGACAGTGCATCAGTGCACGAGAGTCCTGGGAAAAATGGTGGCTTCTTACGAAGCGATTCCATTCGGAAGATTCCATGCAAGAACTTTTCAGTGGGATCTGCTGGACAAATGGTCCGGATCGCATCTTCAGATACATCAGCGGATAACCCTATCTCCAAGGACAAGGGTATCTCTCCTGTGGTGGTTACAGAAGGCTCATCTTCTAGAGGGCCGCAGATTCGGCATTCAGGATTGGATGCTGGTAACCGGATGCCAGCCTGAGAGGCTGGGGAGCAGTCACACAGGGAAGAAATTTCCAGGGCTTGTGGACAAGCATGGAAACGTCTCTTCACATAAATATCCTAGAGCTAAGGGCCATTTACAATGCCCTAAGTCAAGCAAGGCCTCTGCTTCAGGGTCAACCGGTATTGATCCAGTCGGACAACATCACGGCTGTCGCCCACGTAAACAGACAGGGCGGCACAAGAAGCAGGAGGGCAATGGCAGAAGCTGCAAGGATTCTCCGCTGGGCGGAAAATCATGTGATAGCACTGTCAGCAGTGTTCATTCCGGGAGTGGACAACTGGGAAGCAGACTTCCTCAGCAGACACGACCTCCACCCGGGGGAGTGGGGACTTCATCCAGAAGTCTTCCAAGTGATTGTAAACCGTTGGGAAAAACCAAAGGTGGACATGATGGCGTCCCGTCTCAACAAGAAACTGGACAGATATTGCGCCAGGTCAAGGGACCCTCAGGCAATAGCGGTGGACGCTCTGGTAACTCCGTGGGTGTTCCAGTCGGTATATGTGTTCCCTCCTCTTCCTCTCATACCAAAAGTACTGAGAATCATAAGAAGGAGAGGAGTAAGAACAATACTCGTGGCTCCGGATTGGCCAAGAAGAACTTGGTACCCGGAGCTGCAAGAGATGCTCACGGAGGACCCGTGGCCTCTACCTCTAAGGAAGGACCTGCTCCAGCAGGGACCTTGTCTGTTCCAAGACTTACCGCGGCTGCGTTTGACGGCATGGCGGTTGAACGCCGGATCCTGAAGGAAAAAGGCATTCCAGATGAAGTCATCCCTACCCTGATCAAGGCCAGGAAGGATGTAACTGCAAAACATTATCATCGCATTTGGCGAAAATATGTTGCGTGGTGTGAGGCCAAGAAGGCCCCTACGGAGGAATTTCAACTGGGTCGTTTCCTACATTTCCTGCAAGCAGGATTGTCTATGGGCCTAAAATTAGGATCCATTAAGGTTCAAATTTCGGCCCTGTCGATCTTCTTCCAGAAAGAACTGGCTTCAGTGCCTGAAGTTCAGACGTTTGTCAAAGGGGTACTGCATATACAGCCTCCTTTTTGTGCCTCCAGTGGCACCTTGGGATCTCAATGTAGTTTTAGGGTTCCTAAAATCACATTGGTTTGAACCACTTGCCACAGTGGATTTGAAATATCTCACATGGAAAGTGGTAATGCTGTTGGCCCTGGCTTCAGCCAGGCGCGTATCAGAATTGGCAGCTTTATCCTATAAAAGCCCTTACCTGATATTTCATTCGGATAGGGCGGAATTGAGGACTCGTCCTCAATTTCTCCCTAAGGTGGTTTCAGCGTTTCACATGAATCAACCTATTGTGGTACCTGTGGCTACTAGGGACTTGGAGGACTCCAAGTTGCTGGACGTAGTCAGGGCTCTGAAAATATATGTTTTCCAGGACGGCTGGAGTCAGAAAATGTGACTCGCTGTTTATACTGTATGCACCCAACAAGCTGGGTGCTCCTGCTTCTAAGCAGACGATTGCTCGTTGGATTTGTAGTACAATTCAACTTGCACATTCTGTGGCAGGCCTGCCACAGCCAAAATCTGTAAAAGCCCATTCCACAAGGAAGGTGGGCTCATCTTGGGCGGCTGCCCGAGGTGTCTCGGCTTTACAACTTTGCCGAGCAGCTACTTGGTCAGGGGCAAACACGTTTGCTAAATTCTACAAATTTGATACCCTGGCTGAGGAGGACCTGGAGTTCTCTCATTCGGTGCTGCAGAGTCATCCGCACTCTCCCGCCCGTTTGGGAGCTTTGGTATAATCCCCATGGTCCTTACGGAGTTCCCAGCATCCACTAGGACGTCAGAGAAAATAAGAATTTACTTACCGATAATTCTATTTCTCATAGTCCGTAGTGGATGCTGGGCGCCCATCCCAAGTGCGGATTGTCTGCAATACTTGTATATAGTTATTGTTACAATTACAAACAAATCGGGTTGTTTATTGTTGGAAGCCATCTTTTCAGAGGCTCCTACGGTTATCATACTGTTAACTGGGTTCAGATCACGAGTTGTACGGTGTGATTGGTGTGGCTGGTATGAGTCTTACCCGGGATTCAAGATCCTTCCTTATTATGTACGCTCGTCCGGGCACAGTATCTTAACTGAGGCTTGGAGGAGGGTCATAGGGGGAGGAGCCAGTGCACACCAGCTAGTCTAAAGCTTTTACTTTTTGTGCCCAGTCTCCTGCGGAGCCGCTATTCCCCATGGTCCTTACGGAGTTCCCAGCATCCACTACGGACTATGAGAAATAGAATTATCGGTAAGTAAATTCTTATTTTTTCTCTCTCTCTCTCTTTCTTTGTAGAAGGGGACTGTGCCTGCCGTAATGTGTAAAATGGCGACTCTTGCCTGCCATAAAGTGTAAAATGGGGACACGTGCCTGCCGTACAGTGTGAAATGGGGACACGTGCCTGCCGTACTGTGTAAAATGGGGACACCTGCCTGCCGTAATGTGTAAAATGGGGACACCTGCCTGCCGTAATGTGTAAAATCGGGACTCTTGCCTGACGTACTGTGTACAATGGGGAAGCTTGCCTGCCGTACTGTGTAAAATGGGGACACCTGCCTGCCGTAATGTGTAAAATAGGGACTCTTGCCTGCCGCAATGTGTAAAATGGGGACACCTGCCTGCCGTAATGTGTAAAATAGGGACTCTTGTCTGCCGTAATGTATAAAATGGGGACACTTGCCTGCCGTAATGTGTAAAATGGGGACTCTTGCCTGCTGTAATGTGTAAAATGGCGACTCTTGCCTGCCGTACTGTGTACAGTGGGACACTTGCCTGCCGTACTATATAAAATGGGGACTCTTGCCTGCCGTAATGTGTAAAATGGGGACTCTTGCCTGCCGTAATGTGTAAAATGGGGACACGTGCCTGCTGTACTGTGTGAAATGGGGTCACGTGCCTGCCGTACTGTGTAAAATGGGTACACGTGCCTACCGTAATGTGTACAATGGGAACTCTTGCCTGCCGTAATGTGTAAAATACAGTAGCGGATCTTGCCACGGGCAAGCAGAACTTTTGCCCGGGGCGCCACCTTCTGGAGGACACCGGCGCAATCCGTAGGGCGCCGCACCATGGCAAGATCTGCTACTGTGCCCCCGCTGTATCTGCTGTGTCCCCCGCTGTGTCCGCCGCTGGCACCCCGCTGTGAAGGGAACTAGACGCTACCCGTCTAGATTCCCTTTGTGGAGAGGACCTTTGCTGTGCGGTCCGCGATGACGTCATCGTGCACCGCACAGCATTGTGGGACTGACACAGACGCTGGGGGTCATAATTGACCTCTATTGTCTATCTATGCTGTGCTATGGGAGAGACGTCATGTTGGGGTACGCACCGACTGTTTATTCCTGAAACCTCGTTTGAATCCTGTGTATGTTTGACCAGAAAGAAACCATTATATGTTTAGAGCTCTCTATATATGTGTGAGTGGGGTACGCTCTAAGTTTATTTAATACTCATCAGAGATACCCTGTATACCACACCGAATACTAGTAGGACCTATTACACATTGGCTGTTTTTATCTCCCTATGTGATCTACATCTGGAGACCACACCAGAGACTTCCAATTGTGATTTCCATGGAAACATCCAAAGATACCTTTATAGGAGTCACACAGTCCCTTAAATCGTGAGTTGCGGTACGCGATCTCTGGATTGGCTTTTTTGCTGAAGGAGAGAAAGATACCTTTATATGTTTGTTACCAGCGCACCGAGTGTGAGTGTTGGGGTACGCATCACCTGTCTCCTCCAGGAAATTGTCACAAGGCCCTCTTTAGTTTGACTGCGATTCTACTGTATCACTCTGGGTGTTATATAAATATAAAAAGTTGACCCCACAAAGAAACTTTGAGGTGCCTTATACTCTCATTTTCTAGTGCGAGTGGGGTACGCCCAGGGGCGGATTGGGACGCCGGGACACCGGGCCAGTTCCTGGTTGGCCGGTCCCATTGTCCCCTTAGCGGGCTGACTCACCCCTCCACCTGGCCTCCGGCCGCGATCGGAGCTCAGCTCCGATCAGGCAGAGCTTGGAAACGGCCCCTGCACACAGTGCACAGCAACTGCCAGTGATGCTGCAGTCCGTGCAGCACAGCACTTCCTCATACAGCAAGCTCCGGACTAGGCATGACGTCATGTAGGGGGCGTGGCTAGCACTCGGCACTGCTCTGCTGCAGAGAATTTAGAGAAGTGACTGAACCGACTACAGGGGCAGAAAGAGGTACAGTAGCTCAGTGCACGGTAAAGTACAGTATTAAGATGTAGTAGAAGAAAGGATGAGGGAGAGGACAGACAGGTATATGGATTACTAATGAAAATAAAAGTGGAGTGAAAGAAAATAAATTGAGGTGGCAAAGAAAAGTATGTGATAGAGAGAGAGAGAATAAGGCAAGTAATAGGCTCTATGTCACAGGGATTAGGAAGGAAAATATGTCAGTAAGCTATTATGGAGAAAAAGGAAGACAAAATAAATGAGACTAAAGTAAGACTTAAGGTGCATACACACGGTGAGATTCGGACTTATCCGATTCTCACCGTGCGACAGGGGGCCGGGTCGGCACTTAGCCAGTATCGCAAGCACATAATGACTGTGCTTGCGATGCTGGCTATGTGCGATTTCAATCCTGACTATCTCTTCTATAGAGATAGTCAGGATTGACTTGCCTGCACAGCCTATTTTTTCTGCCGATGCCGACCGCGCGGGGCCGCGCATCGGCATCGGATCGGGATCGCAAGGTGACTGTCACCTTGCGATCTGCACTATCTTTTCTTCCGATTCTGACTATATAGTCAGAATCGGAAGAAAAAATCGACCCGTGTGTACACACCTTAAGGAGGCTTCAAAGAGTGTAAAGAGTCAAGAAAAGGGAAGTGTTGTAATATAGAGGGACAGGGACTTACTTGCGTTTGTAATATAAAGTGACAGGGATTTGTGTGTTGTAATATAGAGGGACAAGTATTTGCATGTTGTAATATAGAGAGACAGGTACTTGCGTGTTGTAATATACAGGGACAGGTACTTGTGTGTTGCAATATAGAGGAACAGGGACTTGCGTGTTGTAATATAGAGAGACAGGTACTTGCGTGTTGTACTTGTAATATAGAGAGACAGGTACTTGCGTGTTGTAATATAGAGGGACAGGTACTTGTGTGTTGCAATATAGAGGAACAGGGACTTGCGTGTTGTAATATAGAGAGACAGGTACTTGCGTGTTGTAATATAGAGAGACAGGCACTTGCGTGTTGTAACATAGAGGGACAGGGACTTGCGTGTTGTAATATAGAGGGACAAGTACTTGTGTGTTGTACTATAGCAAGACAGGCACTTGTGAGTTGTAATATAGAGGGATAGGGACATGTGTATGTTGTAATATAGAGGGACAGGGACTTGTGTGTTCTAATATAGCAGGACAGGGACTTGCGGGTGTTGTAATATAGAAGGACAGGGACTTGCGTGTTTTAATATAGCGGGACAAGTACTTGCGTGTGCTGTAATACAGAGGGACAGGGACTTGTGTGTTGTAATATAGCGGGACAGGGACTTGTGTGTTGTAATATAGCGAGACAGGGACTTGTGTGTTGTAATATAGCGGGACAGGGACTTGCGTGAGTTGTAATGTTGAGGGACATGGACTGTTGTACTATAGAGGGACAGGTACTTGCGTATGTTGTAATATATAGGGACATGTACTTGGGTTTGGTAATATAAAGGGATAAGGATTTGTGTGTTTTTTAACACAGAGGGACAGGGACTTGTGTGTGTTGTAGTATAGAGGGACAGGTACTTGCGTGTTTTGTAATATAGAGGGAAAGGGATCTGTGTGCGGTATAATATAGTATGAGTATGTAGTATGAGAGCGTGGACAGATAAAAAATTAAGGAAACTAAAAAGAGAAATTTGGAGAAAGTAAAGGATGAAGAGTAAAGATAATGAGAATAATATTACTTTGATAAAATAAAGGAGAGACTATATAATAAGTGAAGTGGAACAAGAGTAAAGTTTAGGGCATGACAGAATGTACAAAGAAGAAAGAGGATAAAAGGTACAGATGAGACAGTGCGGTTCGGTATGATTTACCATCTGTATCCCGACATCGGCATCCTGAGCGGTAGAATGCGGCAGGGGGTCGAGCAAAACGAAGCCCCTTGCAGGCTCGGTGGCAAGCTTCAATCACCTCAGGTTCTATTCTCCCTCTATGGGTGTTGTGGACACCCATAGAAGGGGAATGATCTACTTCACCGGTATATCGGCAGCAGTATGGTGCCCCCCGCCGTCGGGATCCCGGCATCGGTATTGTGACAGTCGGGATCTCGACGAGTTAACCGCATACCACAGAATGTAACAAAAATATATTGTAGGAGCATTAGGAATCTAGCAGAACTGAGGATTCAAGTTCAGAATATGGGATCCCTTGGATTAGTATAACTACACTGGTCAAAACAATAAATGTACCATCGTGGGCTTGCGTCGCTTGCCATACTTCGGGCGGGGCGGCTCGCTCCACTTTGCTTGCCACAGGTTACTGTTCCCATTAGATGTCCACGTAAATAGTGAAACTAATAGACCAGGGTTCCCATGTTCTGAACTTGAGCCAGACTAAGCAATGACCACTGATTAGGACAGTAAAGTACTGTATATAGGCCCTCATTCCGAGTTGATCGGTCGCAAGGCGAATTTAGCAGAGTTACACACGCTAAGCCACCGCCTACTGGGAGTGTATCTTAGCATCTTAAAATTGCGAACGAAGTATTCGCAATATTGCGATCACAAATTACTTAGCAGTTTTAGAGTAGCTCCACACTTACTCTGCCTGTGCGATCAGTTCAGTGCTTGTCGTTCCTGGTTTGACGTCATAAACACACCCAGCGTTCGCCCAGACACTCCCCCGTTTCTCCGGCCACTCCTGCGTTTTTTCCGGAAACGGTAGCGTTATTATCCACACGCCCCTAAAACGCCGTGTTTCCGCCCAGTAACACCCATTTCCTGTCAATCACACTACGATCGCCGGAGCGAAGAAAAAGCCGTGAGTAAAAATACTATCTTCATTGTAAAATTACTTGGCGCAGTCGCAGTGCGAACATTGCGCATGCGTACTAAGCGGATTTTCACTGCGATGCGATGAAAACGAACGAGCGAACGACTCGGAATGAGGGCCCTAGTGAGAATAGACAAATGCCACCATGGAAGGGTTATGTAGTAGAATTAGCATAAATGTCAGAGGCCCAACTGCAGCAAAAGATGCAAGGACGGCTGTGTCAGGCTCTATGAAGAGTATCCCACCCTCTCAACATACCCCACCCCTTCAACAGACCCCGCCTCCATTAGGGCTGCTTCCAGAAATTTCCCGGGCTGGTTTTCCATCCCAATCCGCCCCTGGGTACGCCTCGAATTTATGTTAGCCATTTAATGACACTGTATGAACAATAATAAGTTCTGATTGTATTTACTACACATTGGTCTGTTCTTTTTATTTTGTCTTTTATGACATCTATATTCGAGAACCCCCATACTCTATTGATCTAAATTGGAGATTCAACTCAGAAGAACAGAACTTACTTTCCAGTCTAAAAGGAACGTTATGGTGATATCTTATTCTAGCGCTTGTGGTGTATGACAGTGTTTCAAATTGCTGGTTTTTGTTTTTCGATCTAAATGTGGTGACATTTATTCTGAAACCTGTTGCATCTGAGCAGCTTAGCGCCAGCTGAACTACCCCCATAACTCTTGTTCTTGTATTTGTATTTTTCACCATTGGGAGTGGTTTAGATCGGCAGCTGTAATTCAATTTGCTCCTCATTCCAAGTGCCATCATGTTTTCTTATAGAGACCAAAGACTCTCTCTCTTTGAAAAAACCTTCGGGGACAACAATATAGAAACCAAACTCTTAGACGATGACATATATGGAATAATGAGCAAATTGGAAACTACTCTTATAAAAGAGTGTAAATTATGGTGGGAGGTGACGACTTTAGAACGTTACTTATCTCATGAAATAATCCCTCGGGGCTTGAAAATACAGAAAATCTCTACTTTTGAAACGGCAAGAGAGGGTTTTAAGAAAGAATGGGAAAATACGATTGATGCCTGCTCTTTTTCACTAATGAGACTTATCACAGAAGAGAGAAAAAGAGAGCTAAACAAACTTTATGAAGAAATTGCCATATTTAAATCTTTAGCTTCCCCTTATAGTAATTCAGAAGACTATAGGGCCCTTGACAAAGAAATAGAGAGTAAATTAAAGAGGACTCAGAGACAATTAATGGAGAGGAAATTGAAAAAATACAATAGAGACAAATTGGATAAAAAAAACTCCATGGAATCTGAAAGTGAGGTCCCGGGGAACGAGAGATCCCCCGGAAGACGGAAAAATATGAGAAAGAATGGCCCTTACAATATGCCAATAAAAAAACTATTTGTACATGAGAATGTGAATTTTAGAGACAAGAACAACGGTGGATCCCGATATAGATCACGACCCACCCCAACCCATAGATCCAGATATCGACCAGAAACAAGGTGGGCGACTGAGGATATTCAACGTAGGGATTATACACCAGAATGGAGAAATAGACCCCGTAAAAATACTGTAGCGAGCAAATTTAAAACAAGGGCAAGGAATACCAGTCACCAGTACAGCCAGCAGACTCCGGCTCGGACCAATATATCAGCTCGACAAAATAGGTTGAGAAGATATTCATGGAATTGGGACGAAGCCCCTGATTCTAACTATTTCTCTCCTCTGGAAAACCTGGAAGACTCACCTTGTTTTTTAGACGAGAGAATACAACGAACAAACTTCAGATAACCACCCAATACCAGTCAAGAGGTAAAAGGGGGGGTAAACCTAGATCTAGAAAACGTAAAAATAAAAAAAGAAGGGTAAAAAGAACTCTTGCTGACGATTCTGTTAACAATGATGAATGCTTTCCAGAATCCAATATACGGATTACAGAACCTAATAACCTCACAAAAAAGGTTAAAATATTTAATTTAAGTTCTCATATTTTATCTGTAAATGAAGTTTCGGTACTTGAAAAGGGCCTTAAATATGCCCCATGTAATTACATCAATCCATTTAATCTCTACGTGGATGTTCAAAAATACATTAGAAAATTAACAGTAAAAAAATTCTTTGCTAGTCAAGAACAATGTAGCGAACAAGTAAATCCTCCACCCCTCACTCCTTATAGACCTAAGTCTAATTTTTTTCCAAAACATGTCCAGGGACCTCTTTTGGAATCTTTTTCCAAATTAATCCTGAACGACATGGCCAAATTACAAGAACATCCCAAAAAAGCATCTAATTTAACAGCGAAAGAAAGAAAAGCATTAGGTGAATTAAAAAAGGCTGAGTCTTTTATTATCAAACCTGCGGACAAGGGGGGGGGGGGGTATTGTCCTTATGGATACTATAAAATACGAAAATGAAGTCTTTAGACAACTTTATGATTCTTCGGTTTATAAAAAACTTAGGAACAATCCCACTGAGCAGGTTAATACTAAATTAAAACTCATGGTTGAGAAATATGAAAAAATGGGGACTCTAAGTAACAAAGAGGCCTCCTTTATTTTGGTAGGGAACCCAATTACCCCCGTATTGTACATCCTCCCAAAGGTCCACAAAAGCTTGGTGGACCCCCCGGGTAGGACAATAATTTCGGGGGTCGATTCGCTCACCGCAAATCTATCGCAGGTGATAGATTATGTTCTTCAACCTTTAGTGTAATCCAACAAATCCCATCTGAGGGACACCAAGGACTTCTTGGGAGCTTTGGCGTCCAGTAGATGGGAGGAGGGAAACTATTTGGTTACAGCCGACGTTACCTCACTCTACACCATTATAAAACATGAGTTTGGTATAGAGGCAGTTTTACATTTTCTCAATGCCGCAGACCTTACTGATGATACCAGGGAGTTTATTACAGAAGGTGTCCAATTCATCCTCGAAAATAACTTCTTCCTTTTTAAAGATCAGTACTATTGTCAAAAGACCGGCACGGCCATGGGCACCAGGTTCGCCCCGAGTTACGCCAACCTCTATTTGGGGTTGTGGGAGGCCGAAACCATCTGGTCCTCCAATGAACTCGGGTTGAGCCTGGTGTCCTATGTTCGCTACATCGATGATGTCTTTTTTATTTGGCGTGGTAGTATTGAAACTCTGAATGCTTTTTGCCATAAGTTGAACTCTAATGATAAAGAGATTAATCTAACATTTCAGATAGATCAACTAACTGTTAACTTTCTGGATATTACGGTCTATATTTAAGATGGTAGAATTAATACTAAAACCTTTTCAAAACCCACAGACTCTGGGACATATATTTCCACCAATAGCTGTCATCACGACAGCTGGCTTAATTCTATTCCAGTTGGGCAATTTAAAAGACTTAAAAGAAATTGCAGTGAGGATGCGATTTTCCAACAACAGGCAGCCACATTGTCACAGAAGTTTGAGGCCTGCGGCTATAAGTGTGAGAATATTAATAAAGTCCTGGAGGAGGTTAATGAAATAGACCGCCAAAACCTTCTTAGTACGAGTAATGCGAAGAAAGTCAAAGACAAAAAATACGAATGGGCTTTTGTTACGGAATACACTTCACAACATAGATCCATTGAAAAGATTATGAGGAAGCATTGGAACCTCGTCAAGAATGATCCGGTCATTGGACCTTTGGTACCCAATAGACCGGTACATATTTATCGTAGGGCTCCAAACCTGAAATCCAAATTAGTGTCTAGCACCCTACATACTCGACAAAATATACCTAGAATAACATCCAAAGGTTTTTTTAGGTGCAGCAACTGTATGGGTTGTCGAAGCATAAAAAGTGGGGGAAGTAGCAAAATCGAGAATGTAACCATTAATGATAAAGTAGTCGAAATAAGAGATTTCATTACTTGTGACACAAGCAATGTTATATATGCGATTAGCTGCAAATGTAAACTGACATATATTGGGCGAACATCTCGATCATTGAAAACCAGACTGGGAGAGCATGTCCGGAATATCAAAAAGGGTCTTGAAACACACTCCCTTTCAGCCCACTTTAAGTCAAAACATGGATGCCGCATTTCTGAGGTGTCTGGATTTTATGGACTAAGTGGTCCAGTTACTAACAGTACTCTGCTCCCTGCGCTATTCCTCCTCCTGCTTCGCTTGCTTAACGCTGTGTTCCTGGGTGCATTTACCTCTTCTATTACTAAGATTCTGCTAGACGAAGCGGCTGAACGGTAACTCACCCTCTCTGCGATGACTGTCCTAGTTCATAACGCTGGTATACTGCGCATGTGCAGTTTCCCTTGGCCAATCCCAGGCGGGCCTGCTGTGATTGGTTGAGAAACGCTCCTCACACACTTCACAGCTGCGTCGAGGACACAGAGTGAATCCACGTCAGCTGACCTGCTCCAGCAGGATTTTTTTTTACAAACAAGAAAAACTCTAATCAGAAAACAAAAAAAGGACACTGCAAGTCAGCAGATAATGGCTCTGTGCTGCAGGAAGGGCTGTTAACGGCAGCTAAATCTGACGAAGCAGGCACAGGAGGAAAGGGGCAGCGGTGAGTCATCAGAGGTTTTAGTAATAGCAGAGGGGAATATCGCCGCCATAGTAGCCTATGGCAGTGCGATATTAGGCACAGTACTTAGCTCAGGCAGATAACAGTCAGTGAAAATGCTTTAGTACATGCAGAGAAGCGATATGTACAAGCATTTTCACTGAATTTTTTGTTGTGGAGGCTTATCTCCGTTTAGTACATGGACCCCTAAGACATATAAAAGTAAACAAACGTAACAACAACATAGCAACACAGTTAGCAAAAACAGAGATGAGTTTTATTTTCAATTATAATACGCTAAACCCCACAGGACTATATAGTGATTTCGAAATCAAATGGTTTATGTAAATCACCTTTGATTTTGCAATGTTTGGTTCATTATGGTATATACAGAACATTTGGCCCAATAATGGGCATTCTGTATACTCTTTTATTTTTCTGCACTTTACTATAAGAATATGTATTTGCTTTAGTGCAATATATATGAGCATTTTATACTAATGCACTAATAATTGTATATACTATTTATTATTTTTTCACCGATGGCACTTTATGCTAGAATTGTCAGTAACTATATATATGCACATCGGCATTCTGACTATATGAGCAATATAATTAATATACAGAACAATTAGCCCAATAATGGGCATTCTGTATATTTTCTTATATTTTGTTGCACTTTACTATAAGAATATGTATCTGCTTTATTGCAATATATATGAGCACTTTATATCAATGCACTAATGATTGTATATACCATTTATTATTTTTTCACTGATGGCACTTTATGCTGGAATTGTCAGTAACTATATACATGCACATCGGTATTCTGACTCTGATTTTGTTTTCTAGAGTCTTTTTCATCCGACATATCACAACGTCACCCTAGGGTCTTAAGTTTGAACCCCTTATGTCATGGAACATCATGTTAAGAGAATGGGCTAGACATCATAACATAGCCTTCTAATGGACTCCATTTCCCATATACATCACGGTAAATGGACAATGAATACAACTTCCGGTGACGTCCAGAGATGCCTAGTGGAAGAGACTACACTTCCCACAAGCCCCGCATCCTGTTTCCTTTCCGGCGGGTTATGAATGACAAACGACCGGATATGCGGGAAGAAAACTACATCTCCCATAAAGCTCCGTGCCGTCACGTCACTTCCGCCGGAAGCCACAATACGCGATTGACAATCTGTTGTTGTTGTATCTTTTATGCAGCTCGCTTGATTTAAAATGTAATCATTGTCTATACATTATATATCTCCTAGCCAGATTGAAATATATCTATTGTATATAATAAAAACGGCAAGGAGAATAGATATTAAAATTTTTCTAATTATGACATCACTTCCTGCTCATTTTTCATTGGCGCTTTGTCCTTTTTATATCAAGCTACAAACACACTCCAATATGTCTTGATAAAGGCCCAGATGTGGGCTGAAACGCGTCGACAAACAGGAGTGTGAGTAGCCATTTTATCTGGATTTTTTTAATACCCTTTGCTTTTTAAATTGTTTGTTTTTGTTTTTCTCTGCAAGAGTTGACCATCTCTCTGCCGTTTTTATTCAAGTTTTATTCAACTTTTTCACTACTGCCATGCAGGGTTTTTCCTGCATTCATTTCCCTACATGTATTGTTAAATAAAATCTGTAACCCCCTTTTTTTACCAACTCTGGTGTGAGCATTGCTATCTTTCTTTTTTCTGGGGTTAACGGAATTATACATGATTCAATATACAAGCCACACTTTCTACTGGGAGTCTAAAGATACCTTGATAGGAGTCTTCCACCACACTAAACTGTGAGTTGGGGTACGCCATATTGAATAACCATCTATTGATTTTGAGAAAAGAAAAGATACCTTTATGAGTTTCTAACCTGCCTCCTGAGTGTGAGTGTTGGGGTACGCACCGACTGTTTATTCCTGAAACCTCGTTTGAATCCTGTGTATGTTTGACCAGAAAGAAACCATTATATGTTTAGAGCTCTCTATATATGTGTGAATGGGGTACGCTCTAAGTTTATTTAATACTCATCAGAGATACCCTGTATACCACACCGAATACTAGTAGGACCTACTACACATTGGCTGTTTTTTATCTCCCTATGTGATCTACATCTGGAGACCACACCAGAGACTTCCAATTGTGATTTCCATGGAAACATCCAAAGATACCTTTATAGGAGTCACACAGTCCCTTAAATCGTGAGTTGCGGTACGCGATCTCTGGATTGCCTTTTTTGCTGAAGGAGAGAAAGATACCTTTATATGTTTGTTACCAGCGCACCGAGTGTGAGTGTTGGGGTACGCATCACCTGTCTCCTCCAGGAAATTGTCACAAGGCCCTCTTTAGTTTGACTGCGATTCTACTGTATCACTCTGGGTGTTATATAAATATAAAAAGTTGACCCCACAAAGAAACTTTGAGGTGCCTTATACTCTCATTTTCTAGTGCGAGTGGGGTACGCCTCGAATTTATGTTAGCCATTTAATGACACTGTATGAACAATAATAAGTTCTGATTGTATTTACTACACATTGGTCTGTTCTTTTTATTTTGTCTTTTATGACATCTATATTCGAGAACCCCATACTCTATTGATCTAAATTGGAGATTCAACTCAGAAGAACAGAACTTACTTTCCAGTCTAAAAGGAATGTTATGGTGATATCTTATTCTAGCGCTTGTGGTGTATGACAGTGTTTCAAATTGCTGGTTTTTGTCCTTGTGCAATTATGTTAGCACAGCTGAAAATGGGTTTGCTCGTTAGAGAAGCTATAAAACTGGTCTTCCTTTGAGCTAGTTGAGTATCTGGAGCATCACATTTGTGGGTTCAATTATACTCTCAAAATGCCCAAAAAAGAGAACTTTCATGTGAAACTCGACAGTCTATTGTTGTGCTTCGAAAATTAAAGCTATTCCATGCAAGAAACTGCCAAGAAGCAAAACATTTCCTACAACGGTGTGTACTGCTACCTTCAGAGAACAGCATAAACAGGCTCTAACCAATGTAGAAAGAGAAGTTGGAGGCCCCGGTGCACAACTGAGCAAGAAGACAATTACATTAGAGTCTCTAGTTTAAGAAATAGATGCCTCACAGGTCCTCAACTGGCAGCTTCATTAAATGGTAACCGCAAAATGCCAGCGTCAACGTCTACAGTGAAGAGGTAGCTCCGGGATGCTGGCCTTCTAGGAAGAGTGGCAAAGAAAAAGCCATATCTGAGACTGGCCAATAAAAGGAAAAGATTAATATGGGCAAAAGAACACAGACATTGGACAGAGGAAGATTGAAATAAAGTGTTATGGACAGATGAATTGAGGTGTTTGGATCACACAGAAGAACATTTGTGAGACACAGAACAAGTGAAAAGATTCTGGAAGAGTGCCTGACGCCATCTGTCAAGCATAGTGGAGGTAATATGATGGTCTGGGGCTGCTTTGGTGCTGGTAAAGTGGGAGATTTGAACAAGGTAAAAGGGATTTTGAATAAAGAAGGCTATCACTCCATTTTGCAACGCCATGCCATAACGGGTTCACTACGGCTGGCCGGCGGTCGGGCTCCCGGCGACCAGCATCCCGGCGCCGGGAGCCCGACCGCCGGCTTACCGACAGCTTGGCGAGCGCAAATGAGCCCCTTGCGGGCTCGCTGCGCTCGCCACGCTATGGGCACGGTGGCGCGCTACGCGCGCCACACTATTTTATTCTCCCTCTATGGGGGTCGTGGACCCCCACAAGGGAAAATAATTGTCGGTATTCTGGCAGTCGGGCTCCCGGCGCCGGTATACTGAGCGCCGGGAGCCCGACCGCCGGCAAACAGAAGACCACCCGCCATAACCTGTGGACAGCGCTTGATTGGAGCCAATTTCATCCTCTAACAGGACAATGACCCAAAGCACACCTCCAAATTATGCAAGAACTATTTAGGGAAGAAGCAGGCAGCTGGTATTCCGTCTGTAATGGAGTGGCCAGCGCGGTCACCAGATCTCATCCCCATTGAGCTGTTGTGGGAGCAGTTTGACAGTATGGTATGCAAGAAGTGCCCATAAAGTCAATCCAACTTGTGGGAGGTTCTTCAGGAAGCGTGGGGTGACATTTCTTCAGATTACCTCAACAAATTAACAGCTAGAATGTCAAAGGTCTGCATTGCTGTAATTGCTGCAAAAGGAGCATTCGTTGACGAAAGCAAAGATTGAAGGACAAAATTATTATTTCAAATAAAAATTATTATTTCTAACCTTGCCAATGTCTTGACTATGGGGGTCATTTTGACCCGTTCGCACGCAGTGGTTCTTCACTGCGGTGTGAACGGGTCTGGAATGCAAATGCACGGCGTGCGCACGCGTGTTGCTGCCCGTCGTCAGGAGTCGCCGGGCTACGACACTAGATACGAAGAAAGCGGTCGCAGCGGTGCCCGCAAGAAGATTGACAGAAGGAAGGCGTTCCGGGGCATCACCTGTCTGTTGGCGGCCGTTTTCTGGGAGTGGTAAGGAAAACGGAGGCGTGTCCAGGAGAACGGAGGGTGGATGTCTGACATCAAATCCGTCCCAGTCATCGCTGAGATCGTCGCACAGGGTAAGTATGTCTAGGGCTAGTCTACTTTTACACAAAACCTTTTTAGCTAAGCAGGGCTGCACAAGCATTCGCAGCCCTGCTAAGCTAAAATACACTCTCCCATAGGCGGGGATTTGTTGATTGCACCAGCAGCAAAAAGTTGCTGGCTGCAATCAACTCGGAATGACCACCTATATGCTCTATTCATTTTGCAACTCATTTGATAAATAAAAGTCAGTTTTCATGTAAAACACGAAATTGTGACCCCAAATTTTTGAACGGTAGTGTATATACTTCATATTGTAATATATGTATATATATATACTAGAATTATATATATACACATACTCACACATATGTTTTTGCTGGAAAATAGGAAATCCACACTAGAGAACAGGAAACAGAGATCAAAAGAAACTATAATTATGAGTGCATTGAAGTCTAGGGACTTCCATAAGGAAGTCAGGCCATAAGGAAGTAACATACTATAAGACCTGTAAAGAAGACTAAAAATATCTGTGAATATATTTTCACAAATCAAATGTTCCATCATCAATGCAATTGTATCTACAACGAAAGACAATGGTGCTATTTATGAATGCCTAAAAAAACAGAAAATTCATATGAACATTTAAACTTGTAACAGAATAACTGAAATAATTTCATACGGCAATGGTAAAGCCACTCTGTGATCCTCCGTCCTATTCTGCACATCAGTTTAGCTGTCATTGCACCTGGTATATGATTATACTGTCGTTTCAATGAAAGCAAGGCTTTTGACATACAACAGCTACCTCCTACTGGGGGTCATTCCGAGATGATCGTAGCTGTGCTAAATTTAGCACAGCTAGGATCATTCACACTGACATGTGGGGGGACGCCCAGCACAGGGCTATCCTGCCCCGCATGTCAGTGCCGCCCCTGCAGAAGTGCAAAGGCATCGCACAGCGGAAATGCCTTTGCACTTCAAGAGTAGCTCCCGGCCAGCGCAGCTTTAGCGTGCTGGCCGGGAGCTACTCATCGCTCTCCGGCCCACAGCAGCTGCGTGTGACATCACACAGCCGCTGCGGTCCGCCCCCCGTTCGGTCCGGCCACTCCTGCGTTGGCTGGACCGCACCCACGAAACGGCGGCCATACGCCGCCGTTCCGCCCCCCCCCCCCCTCGCCCAGCGACCGCCTCTGCCTGTCAATCAGGCAGAGGCAATCGTATCGGCCCGACGGCCTGCGGCGCGGGCGCATGCGTAGTTCTGACCCGATTGCACTGCTGCGATAAACTGCAACGTGCGATCGGGTCATAATGACCCCCACTGTACCAATGGGTTGTTACGCCGTAATTGTGTGGAATAAATCAGAAAATGGAGAAAAGAAACATATATGGAGTGTACTGGTATCTCTGAACATGTACAGACTATAACGTCACTTTTTTTATACATATTAAATTATACACTAAGACAGGGGTTCTAATTTACCACCAGCAGGTCAAGTTTTGTGGATTTCTTTAATAACACACAAGTGAGATAAGTCTGTTTTGCTGAGTTAGTAATTATCACACCGGATTCCACAGACATAAACATGACCTTTTGGGAAAATTTGACGGGTTGAGTTTAAGAACCACTACATAGGGCCTTATTCAGAGTTGTATGCTAATGCAATTATTATTATTATTATTATCCTTTATTGATATGGCGCCACAAGGGTTCTGCAGTGCCCAATTACAGAGTACATAAATAATCAAACAGGAAAACAGCAACTTACAGTTGATGACAGTATAGGACAAGTACAGGGTAAATAAACATAGTTACATCAGCAGATGACACTAGAATAATGTCGATATATCGGTCGTTCTCTTGAACGGCCAATATATCGCGGGACCGTCGGCCAGTGTGTACGGCCGATACGTCTGTGAACTCCGTCGTTCACAGACGTATCGCGTCGGCCGCGCAGCACAGCCAACGGCCAATATATCTACCGATATATTGGCGCGTCGCTGTGTGTGTACGGTGCGGTCGGCGGCGGCCGGCGGTGATTGACAGCTGAACTGGGCGGGCGTGTGTACACGCCCGCCCAGTTCATGACGTCAGTCCCCGACGGATCGGGCAGTGTGTATGCTCAACATACTGCCCGATCTGTCCATAGATATATCTGCAGATCAATTGATCTGCAGATATATCTATTAGTGTGTACCCACCTTAAGACAAAGGATAAGCACACGAGGGAAGAGGGCCCTGCTCGTGAGAGCTTACAATCTAAAGGGAAGGGGTAAATTGTAATTGCAAATTTCTAGGCTACGTAACTGCTAATGTTAGCAAGTGAAGCTATGGCCCGGAAATGAAATTAAACACCCACGGAGCAAACTCATTAAGAGCTGCGCGCACATTTGCAGCCTATACACAACAATGGGGAAAATTGGGGCAGTTGTATTAAGCCTGGAGAAGGGATAAAGAAGTGATAAATGCAAGGTGATAACGCACCAGCCAATCAGCTCCTGTCATTTTTCAAATCCATAATGATTGGCTGGTGCAGTGTCGGGCTGGGGCATGAAGGGCCTACCGGTGGAATGCAGTGGTAGGGGCCCATGCATAGGGGTGTGGCCAGCCACCACATTGGTTTATATAACCATTGGAGACTGCATGGGCTGGGGCCCTTGATATATATACAGTCAATAATGCTAGTGCATGCATGATAATGTAGCAGATTAATAACAGCAATGCATGATAGAAAATACACCATAGTCCTGTGCAATATAATGGAACATATGCATAATGTATAATTCAAGTGCACAGTGTGGAACCTCTTCCCTAGAGGGGAAGGGGGGTAGGGCCCACCGGGGGGTTTCCCCTGTATCCCCAGTCCGACCCTGGGCTGGTGCGTTATCACCTTGCGCTTATCACTGTTTTATCACTTCTGCTTGAGTAGGTCTATGGCTATGCAGACTGGTCGCAGCAGTAACGACACAAGCGCCATGTTTCCTGCGTATATGATTGCAGCTGGCGTCAGATACACTCCCCGAAAATACCCATGATACTCCTGTGTTTTTGCAGTCAGTCTCCGTTAAGGACCCCATACACTAGAATGATAATGCCCAATTTCATCCAATTTCGGCCATTCGGGCCGATATATCGGGTGAAATCAGGCATTTTGGAGGCATTACCGATCCGCGTTCACGTGAGGGTCGGATCGGCTTCCCTAGATCGTTAGTGCTGCACTCGTGATAGGTCGGTTCCCGCAGGCATGGCTGGGATCGTATACGATATATCGCATGCAAAATTTACCAAATCGTATGGAATCGTATGGAACCACTCCCAGGAAGCTCCCGGGAGAGTTCAAGGAAAATCGCCTCCGACTTCAGCCTCAGACATATCGTTGTAGTGTATGGGGCCCTTTACTACCCCCAAATGGTCACTTCCTGCCAATCCGCAAAGAAATCCTCACTGCGAGCGGAATTGCAAAGTCACATTTGCGCATGCTCAGTCTGCCGATAATCGCTCGCTTGTGAAAACATCGGCATAGCGTACAACCAGGGCTGTAACTAGATCTTAGTGGGCCCCATAGCAAAATTTTGAAAGGGCCCTTCCACAAAGCACTCCGCCAGAGTGACAGGGGGAAGGTGTTGGCAGGGCACAATGGATGGGGGGATATCTGAAAAGCAGAGAAGTGGCGGGGTCTGACTGGATTAGGACAGTGGCAAATGTGTCATTTACATACAGTGCAACATAAAAAAAACCTGGATACATTCACACAAATACACACTAACCTCGAGACCATTGGCTGCACAGGTTCCAGCACTGTCAGCTGATCCAATTCCTTCCTCGTCTGCTAAACTTGGTCTGCTCCGTCTGTACTCTCTGTTGGTACGCCATATTGCCAGCAGCTGCACCTTGCTCCTGTCACTACTTTCTCTGCCTGTCATTCCATGCTCCTGTCCCCAGTTTTGCTGCCTGCCTGCCATTCCCATCTCCTGTCCCCACTTTTGCTGCCTGCCAATCCCAGTTCCTGTCCCCACTTTCACAGCTCCTGTCCCCACTCTCACTTCCTGCCATTCCCAGCTCCTGTCCCCACTTTCACAGCTCCTGTTCCCACTCTCACTTCCTGCCATTCCCAGCTTTTGTCCCCACTCTCACGTCCTACCATTCCGAGCTCCTGTCCCCACTTTCACAGCTCCTGTTCCCACTCTCATTTCCTGCCATTCCCAGCACCTGTCCCCACTTTCACAGCTCCTGTCCCCACTCTCACTATCTGCCATTCCCAGCTCCTGTCTCAACTTTCACAGCTGCTGTCCCCACTCTCACTTCTTGCCATTCACAGCTCCTGACCCCACTCTCACTTCCTGCCATTCCCAGCTCCTGTCCCCACTTCTAGTATTACAAGCCTCAGCATGATAAAACCTCTTGATATCTTTAGTAATAGGATGTGCAGTCCAGGTCCCCCCTCCCCCCCTTTTCCCACTCTCACGGATCTTGTCCCCACTTTCATGCCTGCCATTCCCAGCCCTTGTCCCCACTTTCACAGCTCCTGTCCCGACTTTCATGCCTGCCATTCCCAGCCCTTGTCCCCACTTTCACAGCTCCTGTCAGCACTTTCATGCCTGCCATTTCCAGCCCTTGTCCCCACTTTCACAGCTCCTGTCCCCACTTTCATGCCTGCCATTCCCAGCCCTTGTCCCCACTTTCACAGCTCCTGTCCCCACTTTCATGCCTGCCATTTCTAGGTCCGTCTCCAGCCACCACTTTCACTACTTTTATTACCTGGTCAAGTGGACACAGATTCAGTGTGGAGCCAGTCACAGTCAAATGTCGCAGTGCCACAATGGTCCAGACTCCAGACCTGCCAGTGACCCCTCCCCATACCCAGTCAAGGCTCCACCCCCAGTCCAGATGTGGCCCCGCCCCCTCAAGTTTGTTCCTGGCTCAGTCACTCTGACATCAAGTCCTCGTGAGTGTAAATGTAGAAGGGGAGTCCAGGACTTCAGTGAGGCTGAGGAGCAACTGTTGCAACCAGAGCCGGTCCTAGGCATAGCCAAACTAGGCAAATGCCTAGGGCATTTGGAATGCCATGGGGCATAAGCAGATTCTGCTGATTAAAATGATATGTGGCATGCCTATATTCTGTGTGTGACTGCGGCTGTATCTGCATATGAAATGCTAAATTACAGTGTATTCCTGGAAATCACTGTAACATAACATTTCGTATGCAGATACAGCCACAGTGGCACACAAAATATAGGCATGCTACATATCATTTTAATCAGTAGAAGCTGCTTGTGCACTCTAGTCACATAGCAATGAAAATGAAATGCATTTTCTGCAAAAAAAAAAGGTGCTCAACGTTAGCAGAGCTAGACGGGAGCTGCATGGCATATTGAGGCAAGATGTATGCGGACACATCTGTATACAAGCAGAGGAAGAGGTCACAGTGTTAGCGGCCATGTGAGTGCTGTGTGTGGGTAGGTTCATTGTGCAGTAGTGTTCGGCATATGTGTAAGAGGCATTATGTGGGTCATGTATAAATGCATTAATAATGTGTGACATGTGTAAGGGGCATTATGTGTGTCATGTGTGTAAGGACATAAATAAAGGTTGGCATAATGTGTAAGGCGTATTATGTTTATAAGGACATTAATAATGTGTGTCATATGTGTAAGGGGCATTACTGTGTGGTATTATGTGTAGAAAGGCATTACTAATGTGTATCATTATGTGTATAAGGTGCTTTACTGTGTCACGTAATGTATTGAAAAGGCACTACTGTGTGGTCTAATGTGAATAAAGAGCAATATGGTATGGCGTAAATTTTAATTGGGGGCACTATTGTGTGGCCATGCCCATTCCCAAAAGAACATGCCCCTTTTTGGGCTACACACTGAATGTTTGCACTGTTCCTATAAATATAGGGGGTAGAAGCACCAAAATGAAGACTGCTATGACTAAGGGGTGATGGGAAAGGGGTGCAGGGTCAGAGGAGGAACTAGCAGCGGTGCTAGGGGGCACCAGCCAAAATCTTGCATAGGGCATCATATTGATTAGGGTCGGCTCTGGATGCAACTTGCAGAAGATCATTTGAGCCCCATCCCTGAACAGTAGAGGGATGGGCTCTGAGGCAATAGGCGGGGCCCTATCAGACAGTGTCAAGCATGCCACCTCTCATCTGGTCCGCACCCCTCTCCTCATCTGTTCCACTCCCTTTCCTAGTCCAGCCCTCCTCTAGTCTTGCTCTGACTGCTGTGTCATGCTTTGCTGGGACATCTACGCCTCCTTCCACAGACATTCCAGCTGGGCATACAGCATGAGAGAGTGCTCTCACTGCTTCCTGTGTGTGGCTGGGTGCAGGGGGACCTGCGGGCCCTGGAAACAGCTCGGGCACCGTAGCAGCTGCCTCCCCTGCACCCACGGTAGTTACGCCAGTGCATACGACTTTGAATTAGGCCCTAAGGTATAAACAGCAAAATATATTTAAAATTTAGTTTGTTTAAAATGAATGGAAACAGTAGTGTAAATGAACTTGCTTATTTGCAATTTGTTTGTATCATAATATTTAACAGGTAAGCCTATGTCAACTAGGAGAAAGAGTAAATAAAGTGTGCAGGCTGGCAACAAATTAATGATATCTCCTAATAATACCACTATGGGTGAAAGAGAATGGGTAGAGACAATCCCCCCCACACCCACCCCCATTGTGGGTGGCCCACAGTCTCTAAGTTTCTGGTTAACCTCACTAACAACTGGCTCATATTACGGGACACAATCTGTTGCTAACTTCTCATAAGAGCATTAATATAATGAATATGTATATCTTTTAAGGCTCAGAGTAGTAGCACAGGGTGTGCAGGTTAGCATAAAATCACATATACGTATGGGTCACTCCTCGGCGTGCGGGTTTTCACCTGCCCTGTGTGTACGCATCGCAGCAGTAAATACCGATACCCTGCTGTGAGTGCATATGTACCATGCATTCCTATGGAAGCAGGAAGCGCACAACTATAGAACGTAAGATGTGCCTGGCCACACCTGAATCTCGGAACAAAGCCACTATTGGTGGTAATGAATGGGTATTGTGTACGTCCCTTATGCAGTTGGTGCACAGTCTCTAAGATAAGTGTTCATCTCACTAACAACATACTACTACAGTAACTCCTCATCGGATAAGCCCACCTTCTGTAATGCTAGCTAAACATATTATGGAAGCAGAAACAGGGCACAGTGACGCCGATGAGCGTTTCGCTGATGCTTTCTTGAGGTTTAGGCATTATTTGGATTTAATGGCTTGGCCTGTATAAGGTGGGAGTTTGAGGACTAAGAGGGACATGTACTAAGCAGGGATAAAAGTGGAAAAGTGAGCCAGTGAAGAAGTTGCCCATGGCAACCAATCAGCTGCTCTGTATATTTTTATAGTATGCAAATTATAAATGTTACATCAATGCTAATTGGTCGCCATGGGCAACTTCTCCACTGGCTCACTTATCCACTTTTATCACTGCTTAGTACATGTCCCCTTAACGGCTAAATTACAGTAAGCAATGGTGCTTTGACACCAATAGGGCCAGCTCAAAGGCCATTCCACAAGAGCAGCAACACAGGAATGCCATGCTACAGTGGAGCATTGAAGGGCTGACCAATTATGAGGGATCGGCACTATGGTTGATCCCCAGAAACATTTCCTGGGCTTAGTGGCCACTGTGAGAAACAATGAAGGCCACAGGGGCAGTTACACAGGATAGAGTGCCAGATACCTATCCCCTGTTGGCTCCTTCCCCTCATATGTGCAACAATATGACCTACTATCTCTGCACTGGCTGTGTGAGGCTAGGAGCAGCACATTGCCATCCTGAAGAAAACCAGTGATTAACGACAGCCAGTAAGGTACACGGAGATGCTGCTAAAAGTATAAAGGAGCCGCTGTGGAGACTATGTTGCCAAAGCCGCTCGGCGGGCCTCGATGTCAGCTGCGGCGTACAAAGAATGATGAGCCGCTGCAGGGGCTGTAAGGCCAATATTGGTCTAGTAATATAAATGAAAGTGCTAATCGTGCAAAATGCTTGTTAGGCAGAGTGTAAAAGTCCAGTAGGTAAAATAGGATTTTAATAACTACCGGTAAATCCTTTTCTCCTAATCCGTAGAGGATGCTGGGGACGCTTCAAGAACCATGGGGTATAGACGGGATCCGCAGGAGACATGGGCACTTTAAGACTGTGAATGGGTGTGAACTGGCTCCTCCCTCTATGCCCCTCCTCCAGACTCCAGTTATAGGAACTGTGCCCAGGGAGACGGACATTTCGAGGAAAAGGATTTATTGTTAAACTAAGGGTGAGATACGTACCAGCTCACACCACCAAACACACCGTACAACCTGGCAGTAAACTGAATTCCAGTCAACGGCATGAACAAAATCAGCAACAGGCTGATCATAACCAAAACACAACCTTTGTGTAACACAAGCAATAACTATGAAACAAGTACTGCAGATAGAGTCCGTACTGGGACGGGCACCCAGCATCCTCTACGGACTAGGAGAAAAGGATTTACCGGTAGGTATTAAAATCCTATTTTATCATACGTCCTAGAGGATGCTGGGGACGCTTCAAGAACCATGGGGTTTATACCAAAGTTCCGGAACGGGCGGGAGAGTGCGGATGACTCTGTAGCACCGATTGACCAAACATGAGGTCCTCCTCAGCCAGGGTATCAAACTTGTAGAACTTAGCAAAAGTGTTTGTACCCGACCAAGTAGCCGCTCGGCAAAGCTGTAACGCCGAGACCCCTCGGGCAGCCGCCCAGGATGAGCCCACCTTTCTCGTAGAATGGGCCTTCACCGATTTCGGTAACGGCAATCCTGCCATAGAATGAGCATGCTGAATCGTATTACAGATCCAGCGTGCAATAGTCTGCTTGGAAGCAGGAGCCCCAATCTTGTTGGGAGCATACAGGACAAACAGAGCCTTCGTTTTCCTTTTCTGAGCCGTTATGTCAACATAGATTTTCAAAGCTCTGACCGCATCGAGGGACTTCGATTCCGCCAAGGCTTCAGTAGCCACTGGCACCACAATAGGTTGGTTGGTTCATGTGAAACGATGAAACCACCTTTGGTAGAAATTGCTGACGAGTTCTCAACTCCGCTCTATCTACATGGAAGATCAAATAGGGGCTCTTGTGAGACAAAGCCGCTAATTCCGACACCCGCCTTGCGGACGCCAAGTGAGGAATTTGAGCTCAACCTTATGCAAAGGTTAAAACCAATGAGATTGCAGGAACTGCAACACCACGTTAAGATCCCACGGTGCCACTGGGGGCACAAAGGGAGGTTGAATGTGCAGCACCCCTTTCACGAAGGTCTGAACTTCTGGAAGGGAGGCCAATTCTTTCTGAAAGAAAATTGATAAGGCCGAAATTTGTACTTTAATGGAGCCTAACTTTAGGCCCGCTTTCACACCTGCTTGCAAAAAATGGAGAAAACGCCCCAGCTGAAATTCTTCCGTAGGAGCCTTATTGGATTCACACCAAGACACATATTTTCTCCAAATACGGTGGTAATGCCTTGCCATTACTTCTTTTCTAGCCTGAATAGTGTGGGAAGGACTTCACTGGGAATACCCTTTCGGGCTAGGATTTGGCGTTCAACCGCCATGCCATCAAACGCAGCCGCGGTAAGTCTTGATACACGCACGGTCCTTGCTGTAATAGGTCCTCTCGTAGAGGAAGAGGCCAGGGATCTCCTATGAGTAATTCCTGAAGATCTGGATACCAGGCCCTCCTTGGCCAGTCTGGAACAATGATTATCGCCTGAACCTTTGTTCTTCTTATGATCTTTATCACCTTTGGAATGAGTGGAAGTGGAGGGAACACAAAGACCAACTGAAACACCCACGGTGTCACTAGGGCATCCACCGCTATTGCTTGAGGGTCCCTTGACCTGGAACAATATCTCTGAAGTTTCTTGTTGAGGCAAGACGCCATCATGTCTATTTGAAGCATTCCCCAACGACTTGTCACTTCTGCAAACACCTCTTGATGAAGATCCCACTCTCCTGGATGGAGATCGTGTCTGCTGAGGAAGTCTGCTTTCCAGTTGTCCACACCTGGAATGAAGACTGCTGACAGAGTGCTTGCATGTTTTTCCGCCCAGCGAAGAACTTTTGTGGCCTCCGCCATTGCCGCTCTGCTCTTTGTTCCGCCTTGGCGGTTTATGTACGCCACTGCTTTTATGTTGTCCGACTGAATCAAGACGGGCAGACCGCGAAGAAGATGTTCCGCATGCAGAAGGCCGTTGTAAATGGCCCTTAATTCCAGAATGTTTATGTGCAGACAAGCTTCCTGGCTTGACCATTTTCCCTGGAAATTTTCCCCCTGTGTGACTGCTCCCCAGCCTCTGAGACTTGCATCCGTGGTCACCAGGATCTAATCCTAGATCCCGAACCTGCATCCCTCTAGGAGGTGAGAACTGTGCAGCCACCACAGGAGAGAGATTCTGGTCCTGGAAGATAGGATTATTTTCTGGTGCATGTGCAGGTGAGACCCGGACCACTTGTCCAACAGGTCCCACTGAAACACCCTGGCATGGAACCTGCCAAACTGAATGGTCTCGTCGGCCGCCACCATCTTCCCCAGCAACCGAGTGCATTGATGAATCGACACTCTTGCCGGTTTCAGAATCTGTTTGACCATGTTCTGGATTTCCAGAGCCTTTTTCACTGGAAGAAAGACTCTCTGTAATTCTGTGTCCAGAATCAGCAGTCGGCGGTGCCGACAGGGTCACTCCCACAGTCATTTCTGTCCCCACTCCAGCCTCCTCCTGGGAAGAGCGCTCAGCCTCAGACATGTCGACACCCACAACCACACTGGGGCTATAGGGGACAGACCCACAGCAATGCCTGTTAGAGAAACACAGAGGGAGTTTTTGCCAGCTCACAACCCAGCGCCTATCCCGGTACTGAAACGTTTAAAATAATGCCTCAGACCTGTTAGTGCTATTAATATTAATAAAACAGCACCTAATTACTGCACCCTGTTACTTGTACAGCAGTGTAGGAGGCCAGGACCAGCGTCTCTGCAGCTCTGTGAATAGAAAATGGCGCTGATTAGAGCTGTGAGGGCTACAGTAAGCCATGCCCGCTTAATGGCGCGCTTCAGCCCCGCTATTTTTCACATATTTATACTGGCGGGGGTCTGGTTTTATTGCCCAGGCACTGCATACCTCTCTTACCAGTCCATTTAGTGAGGTTTTATGCTGCCCAGGGCGCCCCCCCCCCCCTGCGCCCCGCACCCTGTAGTGCCGCTGTGTGTGTGGGATCATGGCGCACAGCCCGGCCGCTACACGGTACCTCAAAGCCGTCACTGAAGTCTTCTGATTTTCTTCTACTCACCCATCTTCTGACTTCTGGCTCTGCAAGGGAGGTGACAGCGCGGCTCCGGGAACGAGCATCTAGGCGTACCTAGCGATCAGACCCTCTGTAGCTAATGGTGTCCAGAAGCCTAAGAAGCAGAGCCTTGAAACTCACAGAAGTAGGTCTGCTTCTCTCCCCTCAGTCCCACGAAGCAGGGAGCCTGTTGCCAGCAGGTCTCCCTGAAAATAAAAAACCTAACATAAAGTCTTTTTCTGAGAAACTCTGGAAAGCTCCTCAATGTGCATCCAGTCTCACTGGGCACAGAATCTAACTGGAGTCTGGAGGAGGAGCATAGAGGGAGGAGCCAGTTCACACCCATTCAAAGTCTTAAAGTGCCCATGTCTCCTGCGGATCCCGTCTATACCCTATGGTTCTTGAAGCGTCCCCAGCATCCTCTAGGACGTATGAGAAAAAGGAATTGAGGAGTCCTGACCGGTTTTGTCACGCTCCACGTGACTTTCTCAAAGATACCTTTGAGAAAGTCACATGGAGCGTGACAAAACCGGTCAGGACTCCTCAATTCCTTTTTACCTACTGGACTTTTACACTCTGCCTAACAAGCATTTTGCACGATTAGCACTTTCATTTATATTACTAGACCAATATTGGCCTTACAGCCCCTGCAGCGGCTCATCATTCTTTGTACGCCACAACTGACATTGAGGCCCGCCAAGCGGCTTTGGCAACATAGTCTCCACAGCGGCTCCTTTATACTTTCAGCAGCGTCTCCTTGTAGGACTCTGCCCAGTGCAAGCTTTGTACTCTCCCTCCCAGTGACAGCTACGTGGTGGGCAACGCAGGATAATCTAACCGAGGACGCTAGGTTAGAAACCAGCCCACGGGAGAGGTAATTTTGACTTTATCTGACATCGGAGCATTTCTACATAGCGGAGCCATATTAAAACATTCATGGGACTGCAGTTACCTTTCCAAAACCTATGAACTACTCTACATTATAACATTTTATTCATACCCAGGATTACGATACTGTTTCTATTTGTTGGATACAAATGTTGCATATTGTTACCGCTCACATCACAAGTGCTTGTTTTATATGCTATCTAGTACAGGGCATTTGACTATTTCCCTATAAGGTTTAAGTCCAGATTATATGGTTTATTGTATAAAAAAAATTTTTATTGTCATTAAATTCTTTTTTATAATATATCTCAGCATACGTCAGCTTTTGTTCATGTTTCCAATTTCATTGCGCAGCTGAGTCCTTTTTCAATCGAGTTCCCTTAAATCAGGCAATTACACAGTGCCTACACAGCAGCGCATTGAAATTGTGGAATTGTTTTATAGAATATTATATTACGAGGCGCTTTTAGCAGTTTTTGTTTGTTTTAACCAGAACAGGTTATGTATGGCGGGGTGGGATGGACCCAGAGTATGACAGGTTGAAAAATGGTGGTTGGGTATTAGAAAATGTGTTTTTGCTAGTAACTACACGTCTTATTGCGAGGAACGTCATTCTGATTAGCTTCGACCATTACTAGTAACGAATCAGAATGGCCTTTCTCACACTATGGGCCAATCAAAGTGAAGCTTTTAAGTTTAATAAGAATAACAGGCTTTAAGTCATCAACAGAGGTCCCTTACATGACAAGTTTAGTGATGTGCAAGTGGATATTTATTTGTTAACATGGATGCCTATGTGCACCTAAGGAAAATATGTAAGTACTGTAATAAACTAGATATTAGGGATTGTGTGGGGAAGTGGCTATTTCAATAAAATACTTTTTTTCACAGTATCTCTGGGCTTTTTGCAGGTAGGACTGTTAGCATGATCTGGGCTTTACAGGGCTTTCTAGGACCTTTAATCCAGTTTTGACTGGCCTAAGGCAGGGGTGCCACCACGCTTTTCATCACCCAAATAATGCTACTACCAGCATAGGATGGCTGCGTTAGTTGACTATTTTGTGTGTGGGGAAGTGGGGGCAGACCCCTTTTTTGGTCGTCTTGGTGCAATTTTCTGGTATCTTTCTAAACTACCACTTAATAAATCTACTGGTTTGTATAAACCATAAGCTAGCCTGTTACATGGTAGTTTGGTGCTGATTGACTTGTAGTTTATTTCTCTCCACTTTATCTTTCTCCAAAACTTAGTACATCTCCCCCTGGAGTGAGGTTTAGCGTTAGGTCTTGGGAAAGGGTTAAGTTTAGGGTTAGGCTGTGGCTAGGTTTAGGGTATACTTGCCTACTCTCCCGGAGGCTGCGGGAGGCTCCCATTTTTTGGGGTAGCCCCCAGCACCCCCTGGAAGAGTAGGCAAGTCTCCCGCATCCTGCTCGCATCCTAGTGATGCGGTCAGGATGGAGAGATACTCTCCTGAGTTGAATGATGCGAACCGTGTCATTGTAGCCCCGCCCCCTTCCCACGGACCCGTGAATCGCTGCATTTTCTGGATGTGGGGCAGGGCTTGATTATGTCACAGCCCGGCTCCGCCCCCAGAAGTCTCCTGCAGCGTCTTCTCTCCGGGCTTCTCCCGGAGAGGAGACATTAAACGTAGGTAAGTATGGTTTAAGGTAGAATACACTAGACAAACATTATGTTGACATACCAACAAACATACAGTTTTGTTACATATCTTATCATAAAGAATACAGTGTATATGACCTACAGTATGTCCTGTGACATTCCATCTACCTGTCTTCCGGGCACATCATCCTCCACAATTTGGATGTGTAGACAGGGTTTGCCTTTTTGTTTATTCTATATTGTTTCATACCTCCCAACATGTCCCTCTCCAGGAGGGACACAATGCTCTGCTTCTGGACTTTTCTCTTAATTTAAGATTGCTGGCACCTGTGTTGAACAGGTTAATGGATAAGAAAGGTGTTTCAGAACAGGTGATGGCAATCCTAGATTAAGAGAAAAGTCCAGGAACAGAGCATTCTGTCCCTCCTGGAGAGGGTCATGTTGGGAGGTATGTTGTTTGATAACTTCCTCTGGTTAATATGCCCATACTTGCCTACCTGACCCTCTCCAGGGCCAGTATTTACTAAAAATCAGAGTTTGGCCGATTTGTGTTTTTTTTTTCTAAGTCCCAATCCGGGAATTCACTAAGCACCAATCTCGGCAGTGTTTGGACTATTCGTAATGGTTTGAATGACAACGTTCACAAATACGAATGAATAAACCATCGGTCAAACGCGGCTGTTATTTCATAGAATACGGGCATTCACTATTCATTCGTATTTGGGTGTTAGTTTCTGAGTGCTCAAGTGTGGGTCTGTATTTTTTCGATTCGTTAAAAAAAGCAGCAATAAAATAGACCTGCTTTTTCCAGTCGAGTTTGGATAACCATGCACGGATCAGTGAGATCTGTGCATGGTTATCTATGGGAAAGGGTCTGTTTAGTGTAAAATCTGAAAAAAAAATTGCGTGGGGTCCCCCCTCCTAAGCATAACCAGCCTCGGGCTCTTTGAGCCGGTCCTGGTTGAAAAAATATGGGGGGAAAAATGACAGGGGTTCCCCCATATTTAATCAATCAGCACCGGGCTCTGCGCCTGGTCCTGGTTCCAAAAATACGGGGGTCAAAAAGCGTAGGGGTCCCCCGTATTTTTGAAACCAGCACCGGGCTCCACTAGCTGGGGAGATAATGCCACAGCCAGGGGACACTTTGATATCGGTCCCTGCGGCCGTGCCATTAAAACCCCAACTAGTCACCACTGGCCGGGGTACCCTGGAGGAGTGGGGATCCCTTCAATCAAGGGGTCCCCCCCTCCAGCCACCCAAGGGCCAGGGATGAAGCCCGAGGCTGTCCCCCCCATCCAAGGGCGGCGGATGGGGGGCTGATAGCCTTGTTTACAAAATGTGAATATTGTTTTTAGTAGCAGTACTACAAGTCCCAGCAAGCCTCCCCCGCAAGCTGGTACTTGGAGAACCACAAGTACCAGCATGCGGCGGAAAACCTGGCCCGCTGGTACCTGTAGTACTACTACTAAAAAAATACCCCAATAAAAACAGGACACACACACCGTGACAGTACAACTTTATTACATACATGCACACCAACATACACACATACTTACCTATGTTCCCACGAGGCTCGGTCCTCTTCTTCATGTAGAATCCTAGGGATACCTGTGAAAAAAATTATACTCACATAATCCAGTGTACCTTCTGTTCTTTGTATAATCCACGTACTTTGCAAAATAATAAAACGGAAACCCGACCACGCACTGAAAGGGGCCCCATGTTTACAAATGGGACCCCTTTCCCCGACTGCCAGGACCCCCCCTGACTCGTGTCAAAGAGGGTCCCTTCAGCCAATCAGGGAGCGCCATGTCGTGGCACTCTCCTGATTGGCTGTGTGCTCCTGTAGTGTCTGTCAGGCAGCACACGGCACAGATACAATGTAGCGCCTATGCGCTCCATTGTAGCCAATGGTGGGAACTTTGCGGTCAGCGGTTGACCGAAAGTAACCTCACCGCTGACCGCAAAGTTCCCACCATTGGCTACAATGGAGCGCATAGGCGCTACATTGTATCTGTGCCGTGTGCTGCCTGACAGACACTACAGGAGCACACAGCCAATCAGGAGAGTGCCACGACGTGGCGCACCCTGATTGGCTGAAGGGACCCTCTTTGACACGAGTCAGGGGGGTCCTGGCAGTCGGGGAAAGGGGTCCCATGTGTAAACATGGGGCCCCTTTCAGTGCGTGGTCGGGTTTCCGTTTTATTATTTTGCAAAGTACGTGGATTATACAAAGAACAGAAGGTACACTGGATTATGTGAGTATAATTTTTTTCACAGGTATCCCTAGGATTCTACATGGAGAAGAGGACCGAGCCTCGTGGGAACATAGGTAAGTATGTGTGTATGTTGGTGTGCATGTATGTAATAAAGTTGTACTGTCACGGTGTGTGTGTCCTGTTTTTATTGGGGTATTTTTTTAGTAGTAGTACTACAGGTACCAGCGGGCCCGGTTTTCCACCGCATGCTGAAACTTCTGGTTCTCCAAGTACCAGCTTGCGGGGGAGGCTTGCTGGGACTTGTAGTACTGCTACTAAAAACAATATTCACATTTTGTAAACAAGGCTATCTGCCCCCCATCCGCCGCCCTTGGATGGGAGGGACAGCCTCGGGCTTCACCCCTGGCCCTTGGGTGGCTGGAGGGGGGGGACCCCTTGATTGAAGGGGTCCCCACTCCTCCAGGGTACCCCGGCCAGGGGTGACTAGTTGGGGTTTTAATGGCACGGCCGCAGGGACCGATATCAAAGTGTCCCCCGGCTGTGGCATTATCTCCCCAGCTAGTGGAGCCCGGTGCTGGTTTCAAAAATACGGGGGATCCCTACGCTTTTTGTCCCCCGTATTTTTGGAACCAGGACCAGGCGCAGAGCCCGGTGCTTGTTGATTAAATATGGGGGAACCCCTGTCATTTTTTCCCCCATATTTTTTCAACCAGGACCGGCTCAAAGAGCCCGAGGCTGGTTATGCTTAGGAGGGGGGACCCTACGCAATTTTTTCTAACTTTTTTAAGACTTTAATGAACTTTTTAAGGTACACAATGAAGCCCTGCACGGATCTCACAGATCCGGCCGGGATTCCTTGTGTTTTGTCAGGCAGTGTTTTACTCATCACTCCCGTAAAACACTGCCTGATATTATGAATCACATCGACATCAGAAAAAACGAATGTGCAAAACTCGGCAGCTTAGTGAATGACCGTATCAGGATTCAAAAAGTTGCAGTAAAATGCACCCGATACCATTCGAGATCAAACACCCTTCAAAACGGCAAAAACACGCATATTAGTAAATAAACCCCCATGAGGGAGAAAATGCTCTGTTCCTGGACCTTCCTGGTAATGTATGATTGCCATAACCTGTGGTGAAACACCTTTCTTATCAATTAACTAGCTCACCACAGGTGATGGCAATCATACATTACCAGGAAAGTCCAGGAACAGAGCATTTTCTCCCTCATGGAGAGGGTCAGGTAGGCATGTATGATATGCCACGTAACCTCATTGTGTATGCATAATTGATAAGAAAGGTGTTTCACCACAGGTGATGGCAATCATACATTACCAGGAGAGTCCAGGAACAGAGCACTTTCTCCCTCATGGAGGGGGTCAGGTAGGCAAGTATGTGTGTATGTAATGAACATGGTTTCCTTTTATATAGTTTTAATAGTTTTCCACTAAATTGCATTTTAATACTAAATGATAACTGAAGGCATTAAAATCTGTGTAAAATCCTAGAATCAGTAGATTCGTTTAGTTGGTTTTAAGTGTCCCGGAGGTAAAGTGTGATTAATTGTTCCCAGTCATGTGTGTCCTACAGGGAAGACAAAGGGTTAGTAGCATTAACTCGTTCTCTTCCACACAAATCACATCGGTCGATAGCTTGCCAATAACGACTTCTAATTCCAGCAGAGGATTAGACAGATGACTGGAAGGAAAATTCATTAGATCTTTTCTGAAATAACTACTTAGTTCAGCTTCAACAACACAGGAGAAACACTGTATCATAGGCCCCGATTTTGGGAAAACTGGTGTGATTCCAGCGTATTTCCTGCAATTACAAGTCACCATACGTAATAGAGTGCGACTACAGCCAAGTTCTCCTGTATTCCGCCTCAATCATTCATGCAGCACGCAACCTGTTTTTTTTATGTTAAACATACAGCTAGCCTAATGTAATATTCAGCAAATTTAAAACTTGCTAGGAATGCACAAGAATTACTTGCAAATCAATAGACGTCCCTCCGGGCTGTATATATTACAGTATGAACCGGAACGCCTCTCAGAATGTATGAAACCCACCCCAATGTATATACTGTAGCTCATCAAACTACCTACAGCAATCCTGCATAACACAACCTCATATTGCATCTGTACATAGAACCAGGTACATTACTACAGCTAGTTTATATTGTCCATAGGACACTGTTATCCAGTAATGTGCAGTGAGGTACATGGCTGAGGAGGCACTGGCTAGTATCAAAGCCACATTTGCACGCACACATACAGTATATACTGTATGAACCCAAGGGTACATGTGGGCATTATACACAGGTGCAACAGTATATACACGCTGGCATTATACACAGGTGCAGCAGTATATACATGTGGGCATTATACACAGGTGCAACAGTATATACACGCTGGCATACACAGGTGCAGCAGTATATACATGTGGGCATTATACACAGGTGATCAGAGATTTGCTAATAAGGTAGGCACCATAGACCTGGATATGCCAGAATTTTGAATATAAAAATTATTAGAATAGTACAAAGAAGATACTGTATCTAGAATAACTCCTTTTATTTGTCATATAATTTTTATAGTCAACACTATGGAGTATTCTGGAGTATGACAGGAGAGGCTCTGCCTCACCTGACTGAACATCACTGCTGTCACCTGCTCACATCTGGCCAAATCCTCCAATTATATGACAGGTTTGTTTTGTTCCTCAATTGATGCTAACTTGATGACGTATAGTATTATGCTATCTTGATGCAGTAACTAATGCACTTGGTCACTTAAATAGTCTGCAACACAGATGTGTACTAGCAGTGTTGCCCCATATGGCACATGAGGTGTGTCATGACTTAGAAGGCGGATAGCTAGTTTCGCCTATTTACATTTAGCATTTTTTTGCACCACACAGAATCTCTTTTGCACCGCCGTCATGCACCAATAGACTTGTAGCATTTTGGGGACTTAGGGGCCGATTTCTCACCATCGGATGTCTCAAGTATCGCATGCCACTCTGCAGTAGTATCAGGGTATTAAAAAAAAACTCCAATGTCCTTCTGCACATGCTCTGTCACAGCCTGCATCACCGCTACCGCCGCCGCCAGGTTGACCCCACCCCGTTGCAACGAGCCCCCCCCCTACACGCGCCGCAGACCCCTTCCTCCGACCCCTTCCTCCACAGGTAAATATACTTACCAGTCCAGGGAGCCAGTGATCGGTGCTCCTGCATTGGCTCCTCTGCGCTGCTGTGACCCCGGGTGCTGTAAAGTGAGCTGAAGTTTTGCAGCATCACTTTACTGCACCGGTGGTCACAGCAGCGCATAGGAGGTCCTAATGACCAGCAGCCGCACCGATCAATGGCTCCTGCTACTGGTAAGTGTAACACCCCCGGGGTTGGCAGGTTATGTCCAGGCGGTTGAGAGAGGTATCACAGGCGTTGGGTGGCTATGTGACTGACCTTTCCCTGTAATGTTGTTCCCTGTACCTTGTCTCGTAGTAACATACTCAGAGAAGTAGGAGAAATTGATATGAATCAGAAGTGAGTCAGCAATTCTAACAGGTAGTATTTTATTATTCTGCAATGGGATGACTGGTTGATCAAGGAACATTGCGCTGGTGATAAATCACAAAAAGAAGACTTTGTGATACAAGGAAACAAGTACTGTATATGCAGGTTTTCTACAGTTTACACCACAAAGGTCATCCAATTTGCAAAAGACAAGTTATTAGAATCACGAAGGAGAAGAATTAGAATCAGGACGAGAAACAATTTGTATCACAAAATTAACATAAAATCATTGGAATCAGGAAAATTTAATCAGACACTGTGCATTCAATTCTACAATGTGATCACAACAACAATAGAGACAATACGTTTCAGTAATTCTAATTACAGACTTTCTAACTTTCCATAGCCAAGCCAACAAGTATCTTCACTGGCAATTATTGTTGGAGCTCTTGTTAAAGTTGGCTGTCCCACAGTGCGTCAATGGGGAAAATGGGCACACAGCAACTGAGGGGGGATACTGGGGTAGAAAATGTCACTATAACACAGCTCTTTATTCCAAAGAGGATGTACCTAGCGAAAGAATAGCAATGTCTCTTGCCAACGACACTTATGTCACCACAAGGGGGCTTTAGTATGGAACAAACTCAGTTTCTTTCAGTTGCAGGGCTTGATTAGCTCATGTTTAATTAGCTCAGTACTTCAGCAGTGATTATTTATCTGTATTGCACAAATCAGTCCTTTAGCACAGATATGTCTCTTATCCTTGCATTTAAACTCTGCTCTGGCTCACAAACATTTCTCTTAAACTTGTTCCAAAATTAGTCCTGGATTAGCCCCCATTTTATGGGTCTTAGCTGGTACAATATGGCGCTGCTGGCTACACCCTTCTTAATCACTGGCTAGTATGCAACACACGTGGTGCAGGCTGTAAAGTATACTTGTCTGTGGCTGGCTGGCAGTTTCAAACAGTACTCACTCAGACCCAGGGAACAGAATTTCCACATGACCGGACCCATGCAGTTAACTCCACCTGCCTCAGCATTTCTCCTGCTGCTGTGGAGCTTTAACAAAGGTCTCTTAAAGGGGCACACACACCCATCGGACACACAGAGCTGATCACCGGAGGCCAGTCCCTGCACAGCTTTCTCTGCCGAAGATGGCATAATTATCACTGGGCTTATTGCAGAGTTTTTTCATTTTTTATTATTATTTTTTTTGTAAATTTGCCCAGATCGCATTTCCCATTATAAGTATGGGGAATGCGATCTGGGTTACTAAAAAAAAAAGTGAAGTTAAGGGTTTGGAGCAGATTTTCATGAAAACTGCTCCAAAAGACCTTTAATACATTTGAGTGATACTAAAATAATGTGAAAAGGGTGTGAAAACACCACTTTTCACTTTTTTTTTTAGTAAAAATACTGTTAAAAAATAGGCCTTTTAGTATTTGCACTTTTCTTGTAATCATGGCTGTATAAATTCAGTTTCACACAATGGCCCTCATTCCGAGTTGTTCGCTCGCTAGCCGCTTTTCGCAGCAGTACACACGCTAAGCCGCCGCCATCTGGGAGTGTATCTTAGCTTAGCAGAATTGCGAACAAAGTTTTCGCAATATTGCGAAAAGATTTTTTTGTGCAGTTTCTGAGTAGCTCGAGACTTACTCTTCCAGTGCGATCAGTTCAGTGCTTGTTGTTCCTGGTTTGACGTCACAAACACACCCAGCGATCGCCCAGACACTCCCCCGTTTCTTCAGCCACTCCCGCGTTTTTCCCAGAAACGGCAGCGTTTTTTCGCACACTCCCATAAAACGGCCAGTTTTCGCCCAGAAACACCCACTTCCTGTCAATCACACTCCGATCACCAGAACGAAGAAAAAACCTCGTAATGCCGTGAGTAAAATACCAAACTTCTTAGCAAATTTACTTGGCGCAGTCGCAGTGCGAACATTGCGCATGCGCAGTTTGCGGAAAATCGCTGCGATGCGATGAAAAAGAACGAGCGAACAACTCGGAATGAGGGCCTATGATTGATGGTGGGACGCATGGTGTAACTCAGTCATATCTGTCCCCGGTCTCTTGCCCTTTTTCTCAGGTACTGTAAGCGTCTTTATCACACAGCCACTAGTGATGAACAGGGCATGCGTACTTTGTGCTTTTGTAGCATTAGCAGTGCAAAAAAGACACAAAATTAGTTAACTATTAAACTAAAAAGACACATGACGCAAGTAGCATTTTGCATGGCATGCCAAATGGGGCTATACTGTATGGTGCTTTTGAGTATAGGTGTATGTGGACACAGCTATTCTAGAAAAGTAAAAGACAGTTTTGGGGCTCTATGGGCAGGATGTACTAAAGCTGGAAATGCGGCCAAAACTCAAAAAATTCAGTTTTCTGAGTTATGGCTCCATTTCCATATGTACCAAGCTCCGGAATGTGATACAAAATCCTGCTGCACGCACCTCCTACCTCCCGATTTTAGTAGTGTGTGGGAACCCCCAGTCTGTGCGTGCATCCCTGGATTCCTTGCAGGGGCGTCTCTAGAGAGGAGGGGACCCGTGTGCAGACTCCGTGTGTGGGCCCCCTCCTCTCCCATAGCAGTTGCGCCGCTGCTAGCTCTCGGAGCGCCATTCTTTCGGAGTCCTGCGCATGCGCTGTAGACTCTGGCACTGTGCCAGAGTCTCTAGTGGTCAGTGCGCTAGCAGCGGTGCGACAGCTATGGGAGAGGAGGGGGCCCACACACGGTCAGCGATGGACTCTGGAAAGGTAAGTATAGGAGAAATGGGTGCAGTGTGGGCCCCCCTGGGACTCAGGGGGCCATGTGCACCGCACACACTGCAACCATTATAGAAACGCCAATGATTCCTTGGATACCTTGTACCCACAGCTGCTACCCATTGCCGATGCGGCAGCGGATGGGGGCAGGTGTTGCGCCTTCTTCAATGCTGGGATCCACTTCCGGAGTCTGCTGGTGGCTGATAGAGGGGGCGGGTCCACTTAGTTAAGAGATTGCAGAGGCAGAGGTGGTTGGCGGTCGGTTGTACCCACAGTGCACCTGCGCTGTGTGCGAAGCACCAAATGCACCACCCTGGTTACGGCCCTTCTTATTACATCCCGCCCATTATCTGCATTTGTACATGGCCACAAAGGACCCTTCCTCTATAGTGTACGCCTGGTAAAATGATGAAGCACGCTGTTAGAACATTTCGGAAGCTGGTTTATTTTCTTTGTTTTATGGGGGTAATTCCAAGTTGATCGCAGCAGGATTTTTGTTAGCAGTTGGGCAAAACCATGTGCACTGCAGGGGAGGCAGATTTAACATGTGCAGAGAGAGTTAGATTTGGGTGGGGGGTGTTCAATCTGCAATCTAATTTGCAGTGTAAAAATAAAGCAGCCAGTATTTAGCCTGCACAGAAATAAAATAACCCACCCAAATCTAACTCTCTCTGCACATGTTATATCTGCCTCTCCTGCAGTGCACATGGTTTTGCCCAACTGCTAACAAAAATCCTGCTGCGATCTACTTGGAATTACCCCCTATATTTGAAAGCAGAGGCGGAACTACCGCCAGTGCAACCAGTGCGTTGCACTGGGGCCCGCCACTGTCCAGGGGCCCAAAGCATGTAATGAGTCAAACTGACTCATTACATGCCGCTGTGTGCTGCGGGCAACCGCTGCCCGCAGCACACAACCGCCCAGAGAGGAGAGGAGCGTAGCGGACACGGGGGGAAGGAGGAGGAGGGAGGTAGAGGAGGGAGCCGCAGCAGCGCTGCTTTATTGGTTGAGGCGCTGCAGCTGCTGTCCCTCTGCTTCACTATAGGCTGTCTTCCGCTGCTGTGAAGCGCATCCCAGCATTCACAGCGGCAGAGGACACCTTATGGTGAAGGACTGGGACAGCAGCAGCAGCTCCTCCACCAATAACACAGCGCTGCTGCAGCTCCCTCCTCCACCTCCCTCCTCCTCCTTCTCTCCTGCCCGGGAATCGTGATTTCTGCCAGAAGCTGCACCGAGGAGCCTGAGCCAGCGGAGACAGTATGTAAGTATAATTCTTTCTTTCTTTCTTTCTTTCTTTCTTTCTTTCTTTCTTTCTTTCCAAAAAGGGGGACTGTCTGCCGTAATGTGTAAAAAGGGGTCGCTGTCTGCCGTAATGTGTTAAAAGGGGACGCTAACTGCCGTAATGTGTAAATAGGGCACGCTGTCTGCCGTAATGTGTAACCAGTAGCGGATCTTGCCACGGGCAAGCAGGACTTTTGCCCAGGGCGCCGCCTTCCGGGGGGCGCCGGCGCCATCCGGAGGGTGCCGCACCATGGCAAGATCCGCTACTGCAGTGCTGTGCCCCCCGCTGTGTCCCGCTGCCTCTGCATCCTGCTGTGAACGGCGTCAGGGAACTAGACTAGTTTCCCTTCGTGGAGAGGACCTTTGCTGTGCGATGCGCGATTACGTCATCGTGCACCGCACAGCATTTCAGCTGCACTACTACTGTACAGGGGGCGTAACTGACCACGCCCCCTGTATGAAGCCACGCCCATAATACCCGCCCGTGGCGCTAAAAGGCCGAGAACCGGCCCTGTGTGTATCAAGGGCACGCTGTCTGGCGTAATGTGTAAAAAGGGGACGCTGTCTGCCGTAACGTGTAACAAGGGCACGCTGTCTGCCGTAATGTGTAAAAAAAGGACACTGTCTGCCGTAATGTGTAACAAAGGCACGCTGTCTGCCGTAATGTGTAAAAAGAGGGCGCTGTCTGCCGCCATGTGTAAAAAGGGGACGCTGTCTGCCATAAAGTGTAAAAAGGGGAATCTGTCCGCCGTAAGGTGTAAAAGGGTCTCTACCTGGTGTAGTAGTGCTACTGTGCAGCGTAATTTGAATAATGGAGACTACTGTGCACCGTTTTATTAATTGGTATTATTTTGTGGCCACACCCCTTCCCCACGAAGCCACGCCCCTATGTATTTTTGCACGCGCCTACGTCGAGCACTGCCCCTGTTTTGCATGCAGGGGTGGGGCTCCGATGCCGTTTCTTGCACACAGTGCTAAAATGTCTAGTTTCGGCACTGTTGCTAGGTATCCATTTCTCTGGCCCTGAGCAGGTCCCCCTCACCAGATCCTCTCCAGGGGTGAGGGAGTGCACTTGGATGGGAGGGGTGGTGGGGGGGGGCAAAGCATTGTGTCACACCTGGGCCCACTGCTAGCTAGTTCCGCCACTGTTCGCAAGTGCATTATAAACTTTGCATTATGAAGAATGCAGTATGTTAATACAAAGCCTAAAACCCCTTTGATGTCATCCATAAACAAAGCAGAGGTTTTTTTTATTATTTGAACCAGAATTGCACTGTCACTAAATAAGCTAATATAACACTGTAGATGCCGAGCTATTATAATAAGAGCATGCAGAAGGAGTCTCTTTGGTCCTTGAGTTCTGCTGTGTGTGTTTAAATTGAGCCGAAAGGATTCCTGCCAGGAAGAGTGCAGCAAACCAAAATAGAACTAGAAATCACTTTACAAAGAGTGCTTATCAAAGACTATCGGAGAGTCCCGTCTCCATTGCTAAGGTCTCATTACTTAAATATGAAGGGGTGCTTCAGAGCCAGTTCCTCCACGTACATCTGCAGCAAAAACATTTAGGCAAGCAGTATACGACGGATGACAAGAAAGCTACAACTCAGCCAGCCGTGCAGTAAGTCGCTAGAATGTGAAATGGCACCAATCCCAAATCAATTAAACCTTATTACTGCGGAAAAGACTTGATACGTTCCTTTCCAAATCCTAAAATGAAGACAAGACAGTATTCTAACAGCAAAAGGAAATGAAAGAAATGATTAACAAGCACAAAAGGAAAATGTTATGTGATTTAGGAGATAAAAGTGGGAAATGCTGACGATCAAACGCGTTTTTCATCTTTTAAGGACGGCGTAAGATGTGTTAGATTTAATCTGTAAAACTTTACTGTCGTTTTGTGGGACAGACTGAAAGCAGGATTTATAGAGATGAATGAAAGTCAATGGATTTTGGTCTGATCTTAAATTTTCTGGAATTAAATAGGGTATTTCTCTTCAAAGTCATCAGTCAAATTCTTATATTCCAAATGCAAGCTCGAAAATGTTAGCGATAGAGCAGGGTTCAACTTCTAATAGATAATTGCCAGTCACGCTACATCCTCTGGGTTTGAGTGGAAGGTGGTCGTACTGATAATCAGTAATAACTCCCAACACTTATACCCAGAAAAATGGGTTAATGCAGTTTCCCTTATTCAGCCATTGCAGTCCAAGTTTTAAGAATATCCGTGTTTGAGCACAGGAGCACAGGGGACTTAGGTGGTCATTCCGAGTTGATCGCTAGCTGCTTTCGTTTGCTGCACAGCGATCAGGCAAAAAAAGGCACTTCTGCACATGCATATGTGGCGCAATGTGCACGCGCGTCATACTATTATAACGAATTATGTAGTCGCACAGGCAGCCGCAGAGTGATTGACAGGAAGAGGGCGTTTCTGGGTGTCAACTGACCGTTTTCAGGGAGTGCTCGAAAAAACGCAGGCGTGACAGGAAAACGCAGGTGTGGCTGGGCTGTTTGTGACGTCAAAACAGGAACTGAACAGTCTGAAGTGATCGCAAGCGCTGAGTAGGTCTGGAGCTACTCTAAAACTGCACAATTTTTTTTTGTAGCCGCTCTGCGATCCTTTCGTTCGAACTTCTGCTAAGCTAAAATACACTCCCAGTGGGAGGCGGCATAGCGTTTGCACGGCTGCTAAAAACTGCTAGCGAGCGAACAACTCGGAATGACCCCCTTAGTTAGTACCTCAGTCAATTTGATTTAATCCAGAATCTGGACTTAAGTTTGGAAAACTCAGGGTCAATATAAACTATGGAGGGTTACTCAGAGCCGAATGCAACCGCGCATCTGTACGCAGGGGCTGCATTTGGCGGCTCTGCGCATATGCACAGACCGCAGTACGTGACCCTACACCTTGCCGCCGTACGGTGATTGACAGCGATGGGCGTTCGGGGGGCAGCAACATGGCGTTTTGCAGGTATGGCGAGCCAAACGGAGCCGTTTTCAGGGTGGCTGCATGACATCACATGCAGCCGCCACGATTAAAAAAAAATGCTGGCAGACCGCCTGACAGCACAGCCAGGCTGCGCCTGCAGGGGTCGACCTTAATTTGATGCATCCATAATTAAATTGCAGATGCATAATGAGGTGGTGCCACACATGCTGGGCAGCCTTGCCCTGTGCTGGGCGGCCCTCAGAATGTGAGTAGATGGACACATATATTGCTGTGTATGCAGCGATCTGCCTCCATCTCTGAATAACCCCCTGTGTCCCTGAAACACCAAAACCCCTTTTGAGATTTGCGAAATGGGACCGTCCCACCAAATTGTAGAGTTATGCACATGTTTACCTGCTGAGCTTCAGGGATCACAATATCTTGAAGGGAAAAAAAAAAGTGCTTCATCTATGGATATTTAAATGGATGAATAAAAACTGAGGTGGATACAGATGTCATTATGACCACCTTTCTGTCCCTTGTACAGTCTACAAACCACATTGTACATAGAATATATGACCACCAATTAAGCATTGTAAATTGATATAGGAAGTGTTCAAAAGATCTTGATTGTAGACAGTGGCAGGGTTGCTGGTGAGCGATGCCACCTCAAAGGGGACAGGGCCTAATAATATCACCGTAGCTGCCCAGTGACGGGTTTAGTATGAAATACCTACAATCAAAATCCCAACAGTCAAAATCCCGACAACTATTGACCGATGGTCAAAATACTGACAAGGCCAAAATACCGACAAGGTGAAAATAACGACATTTAAAATACTGACAAGGTCAAAATACAGACGTTTAAAATGCCGACAGGTCAAAAAAGTCAAGTTTTTCATTGTTTTTGTGTGTGCATGTTGACATAGGTCGACATGGACACAATATAAGTGTACTGCGTCCCCTCACATGACTCGCTGCACTCGCCATGCTTTGGGCACACTATTATATTGCCCCATCCAGGTCCACTGGGATTATAAAGTATGAACAAGTTGGTTTCAATTAAAAAATCATGAAAAACTCATGTTGACTTTTTGACCTGTCGACATTTTAAATGTCAGTATTTTGACCTTTTCTGTATTTTAAATGTTGATATTTTGACCATGTCGGTATTTTGACCATCGGTCAATGATTGGTGGGATTTTGACCATCAGGATTTTGATTGTAGGTAAATTGACTGCATCCCCCCTGTGGTACCTGCATTTGCTTCCAGGGTGCATGGAAGCACCCTGCAGCCTAGAGACCAGCCTCAGCCTAGAGACCAGCCTCAGCCTGCAGCCTAGAGACCAGCCTCAGCCTGCAGCCTAGAGACCAGCCTCAGCCTGCAGCCTAGAGACCAGCCTCAGCACTGGAGCGTACTCAGCTTGTTTCTGGTCCCACCACCTCTTCATGACATCATGGCATCTATGTTCAGGGGCGGGGGTGGGACACAGCGAATTATCACACTGCTATGGCCCTGGACAGAGGCTTGGAGAGATTAGTCTGACAGCATAAAGTACACTAATGAGAACTTTATGAGGGCAATTCAATTCAGCTCAAAGTGCTACTAGAATAGTCAGGTGAAAGCAATCTGCAAACAACATTTTAGCTCAGTTTTCTTTGCACCCATAGAGATTTGCAGGAAAATGAATGGAGATTGGCTTTAATGATCATTTGCACAGCTAAACATCCCTCTGATGTACAGTGGCACATCACAGTGAATTTAATTGCACCCTCTATGTCAGTGAGCAGAGGCGTAGCCAGATCTTTGTGGGCCCCAACATTTTGAAGGGCCCCCGTCCCAATGCTTCTAGAGACACCTCTCTGCAGCAGTTGTTAATTTTATGCCCTATAATAGTGCCCTAGCTCATTGCACCGCTATCCGTGTCATTACCGTGTTCTACCCAGGTAAATAGCCGGGTTGGATTCCCGGGTCACTCAACCCGTGTTGACCCGTTTCCACCTACTAAAAATCTGTGTCGATGCGCGCCCCCGTGCAAAAACACGGGTAAAAACAGCTAGTGGAAAAGGGGTATTATTTAATGTTATGCAGTAGTGCTTCAGTTCACCCTATGTCACATTTCAGAGCTGCCAGTACATATTATGCCACACAGTACCCCAAATTCACATTATGATATATACAGTAGTGCTCCCCGTTCATATTGTGCCTCATTACAGTGCCCCGGTTCGTATTATATAACATTAAAATGCCCTCCAGTTCATTTTATACCACACTACAATGAGCAGGTCCAGGGGCATACCTAGATATATTGCAGGCCCCAAGGAAAAAGTTTGAAAGGACCCCTACGTACCACTCAATGGCGAAAAATTTATATAACTTTGACAGGGAAGGTTGGCCCCTCTCAGCTCTGGGCCCCATAGCAGCTGCACTCCCTGCACCTATTGTAGCTACGCCCTTGTCAGTGAGTATGGAAGTCCATGCTGCCTTAATTAACAGGATTGACCATGTATATATCCAGACAAGTACTGTATATCAGACAAACATATCGCTGGAACCCAATAACAAGTAAAGGGGATGCCATGGTTTGATAAATTGCCAAATTCTGCTACCCACACAGATGTCCATGGTAAGTGCCTGTAAATGGGTTAAAGCTATTAACCACTTGCCTGAAGCAAGAGTCCGTTACGTTGCTTGGTCGCATCACATGCGAACAGCTGTCCCCAGGCATCCGCAGGCCACCCGGCTTCCACAGCGCCCATTGTTCACCCGATGCAGGACTACGGAAGGGTAAGTATTTACAAATATGTGCGGTGTGGGCCTCCCTGGGCCCGTGTGCACTGCACACATTGCACTTATTATAGAAACGCCAATGAGGAGGTGTTAAAATAATAAAAATATATATATATTTATTGGCCATAAGTGGGGGGAAGGCACCAAAATAATTTTGTTTAAAGGGGGGAAGGGTACTATTGCTACTACTAAGGGGGTGTGGAAGGGTTGTCAATGGGTGGTGCAAAACTTTTTAAACTTTAATAAGTAATTTTAAAAAAATCAACTTCTGAGCGGTTTTGTGGGGGAAAAAATGTTGTTAAGTGGTAATAAACAGACCCCTTATCTTTTTTTTTCTTTTTTTACCAACGTTTCTTAAAAATCCCTTACCAAAAGCATTGACTCTCCCACTGAGATATATGATCTTATGGATGCATTATGGCAGTGCCGTGGGCAAGTCGCAGAACTGGTATTAACTCAGATACTTCATTGCTTATTTTGGAGGCCATACGCTGACTGAGAGTCTGCATCTACCATGGGGCCGGCGCAAGTTTCAATGGTGCATCCGATGGTTGCATCTAAAGCAGGATTGTAGCGTCTACAGACAGACAAAGAGGGGGTAACAGTCTTTGCAGATTGGGACACAAGGATGTGCACCGGGAAGGGCTTATACTAATATTAGTATAAAGTCGCAGACTGGAATGCAGCAAAAGATGCACACACAGATCTTGCTGCGCAGACTCCGATTCAGCCCCTGTATGTCCACAACACAAATACTGAAGCAGAGCTGTGGAAGATTTATACAGTCCTCTCCGGTTTCAATACTCTGGAAAAGAGATGTGTAAGTATGGAGGCAGAATAAACTTTGCCCCAATTGGCACAGATATCGCCCGTAATCAACAGCAGACTGTGCTTATGCCGTGTCCCCTGCTAAGAACAGCTGGGTCTTCTTGGTGCAGAACCGTATACTCACAAGAAATTCCCTTACAGAAGTGGCAGCTACCAAACCACAACATCTCTGCTCTATACAAGACAATTACAGGGAACATGGCATTCTTATCACCAGAATATGATTAATGGTGTATGAAATACCAATTCTCCAACAAAGATGGATCATCGCCAAATGCTCAGTCACTGCAACCTTCAATGAGCAATAATGTCACATGTAAATCCAGGATTACTGCACTCCATCAAAGCTCATGTGTCAGGAAAAAAGGTAAGGTGTGTTGGCGCTGTGTAGGCAAGTATGAATTCCCAAATGCAGATCAGCAGCCACCCAGGTAGCCAGCCTCTTCTATTTGCTAAGCCCAGAAAGAAAACGTTTTTACTAGGTAGCACTTAAACATTGATAAATTAAATCACAATTTATGAAACAGCATATAAACAATAAATTAAAAGACACATAGGGGGTCATTCCAAGTTGTTTGGAGCCAAGCACTGGGCTTTAAAAGCCCATTAAAAAAATGCTGTAAACAGGTGTCTTGCTGACAGGGACACCACCCCCATGTCAGCGAGGCAGCTGTGATTGGATGTCGGATCCAGTGCTGAATCCGCTGTCCAGTCATCAGAGCCGGATTAACAAAGGGGCGGATGGAGCTGCAGCTCCAAGCCCCCAATGAAAATAGGCCCAGAGGATCCTCTGCAATCTGACACCCGTGCAGCGCAACTAGCTGCTGTAACTAGCAGTGTCAGCCAGCCTCAGAGTACTGCCTGCCCTCGTGCTCACCTAATCTCACCCACTCTGCGCCCGCCTCCCCTGGTGGAGAGACCAACACCAACATGCTCGGAATGGATGCTGTGTGGCTGGCACCTCCCGTCCTGCTGCTGCACTCACTGTGAGTAGGCTGAGACGTCCGGCTAGCCCCGCCCAGCCCCAGGACAAGGGGGGGGCGCTAGGGGGGCATGCGCCCTGGGTGCAGAAATTGAGGTGGTGCCATGGAGTTACAGAGGAACGGGGTTTTTTTTTTTTAACCAGCAGTGCTGTGCTGCTCCAGTGAGACAGCAGACTGCTCCCGGGGCAATGTCTCTGACCCACCTGTCTGCCCACAGTTGGCTCAGACGCTGTGCAGTTGAGCTCCAGTTCCTGGGATCTCTCCTATGCCGGCTATTGTCTTAAACTCTCGTCTTTGCCATGCAGTGCTGCAACTAGCATGCAGTGAACTGTGCAAGCTATAGAGGTGAGCTGTTGGTGCTGTGTTTTTAAGCAGGCTATGATCCCGGCTGCCTGGCCAGCACCGACCGATAACATACCGCCGCCTACACACCGTTGAGAAGATACGCTGTAGTGTAGTGATGTAGTTCAGCATGCAGGGGATGTTGTATGAGTGTTGTAATGCAGTGGATATGGGAATGTAGTGCAGTGATATAGTGCAATGTATGGGGACACACAGGGGGGCATGTAGTGGAACACCTTGCTGGGGGCGCATGTGACGCTTAGGGCATTTGGGGCACATAGGGGAATATTGTCCAATAGTATCCCCTTTTTTTCAAATTTTTTAATAATAGGATTATTTTAGTCTGACAGTGTTTGTTTGTTTGCATGTTTTTTTTTTTTTTTTTTTTTGGGTGGTGACAAATTACCGCTTTGCCCCGGGTGATGAAAATCCTAGTTTCGGCCTTGCTGTGGCAAGCGGAGCGAGACACCGAGCCCGAAGCGTGGCGAGCGAAGCGAGCCCGCGTGGGTCCAATGGTGCATAGAGAAACCAAAATAACCTCAAACGAACGGAGAACGGAGAAAACATTTAGGTGCTGTAAGGGCGAAAGTTCTCTCCTGCCCTCTCGTTATGTCACTTCCAAGTCCTGATCACGAAGGGAGCATAGACACAGCCCCAGGGGAGAGAAGAGCTCAGCGAGCACCCTCACCCTCGCACCTGCAGTAAGGTGCAGGCAGAGGACAACTGCCAGGAACAGGAGAGATGGATCTCCGGGTGAAGTCTCCCAGTCAGGCAGGCCATGGTCGAATCCACTGTCCAGCAGCAGCAGCAGCAGCGGGTGGATCTCAGTCCCTGAGGTCAGTAAGAGTAGGAAGCTAGTATAGTGCTGTTACTGACTGTTTGTATTGTGGGGACGCAGTGCAGTGAAGTAGTATGGTAATGTAACATAGTAACATAGTATCCAAGGTTGAAAAAAGACAATTGTCCATCGAGTTCAACCTATTTGTGGTCTCCTATGCACAATTATTTTGTATAAAATTTTGACTGAAGTTGATGACTGCCGTTACGTTTTACCCCTTTTTTTTTATAATAACCATAGTGCGTGACTATGCCCCGTAACCCTGGATATCCTTATCCATTAGGAATTTATCTAACCCATTCTTAAAGGTGTTGACTGAGTCGGCCATTACAACTCCCTCAGGCAGGGAATTCCAAACACGTAACATCCTTACCGTAAAAAAGCCTTTACGCCGTATTGTGCGGAATCTCCTCTCCTCTAACCTGAGCGAGTGTCCACGAGTTCTCTGTGTTGATCTAACCAAAAACAGGTCCTGCGCAAGATCTGTATATTGTCCCCTTATATATTGTAAATGTTGATCATGTAGTATAGTGATAGTGTGTGGAGAGGTAAAACAGTAATGCATTGTAAAGTAGCACAGTATGGTGGTTTGGAAAGGTAGCGCTGTTATGTGGTGTGAGAAGGTAATGTGGTGCAGGAAGGTAATGTGGTGCGGGAAGGTGGCGCGATAATGTGGTATGGGAAGGTAGCGTGGTAATGTGGTGCGGGAAGGTAGCGTGGTAATGTGGTGCGGGAAGGTAGTGCAGTAATGTGGTGCGGGAAGGTAGCGTGGTAATGTGGTGTGGGATGGTAGCACGGTAATGTGGTGTGAGAAGGTAGTGCAGTAATGTGGCGCGGGACGGTAGCGCGGTAATGTGGTGCGGGAAGGTAGCGCGGTAATGTGGTGCGGGAAGGTATCGCGGTAATGTGGTGCAGTAAGGTATCGCGGTAATGTGGTGCAGGAAGGTAGTGCAGTAATGTTGTGCGGAAAGGTAGTGTTGTAATGTGGTGCGGGAAGGTAGTGCGGTAATGAGATCCAGTAAGGTAGCGCGGTAATGCGGTACAGGAAGGTAGCGCGGTAACGTGGTGCGGGAAGGTAATGCAGTAATGTGGTGTGGGAAGGTAACTCAGTACAGTGGTGCAGGAAGCTAGCCCTATTCTGTGGTGCGGGAAGGTAGCGTGGTAATGTGGTGCGGGAAGGTAGCGCGGTAATGTGGCACGGGAAGGTAGCGCGGTAATGTGATGCGGGAAGGTAATGCGGTAATATGGTGCGGGAGGGTAGCTCAGTACCGTGGTGCAGGAAGGTAGCGCTATACTGTGGTGCGGGAAGGTAGCGCGGTAATGTGGTGTGGGAAGGTAATGCAGTAATGTGGTGCAGGAAGGTAGCGCAGTAATGTGGTGCGGGAAGGTAATGCAGTAATGTAGTGAGGAAAGGTAGTGCAGTAATGTGGTGTGGGAAGGTAATGCATTACGGTGGTGCGGGAAGGTAGCACAATAATGTGGTGTGGGAAGGTAGCGCAATAATGTGGTGTGGGAAGGAAATGCAGTACGGTGGTTTGGGAAGGTAGTGCAGTATGGTGGTGCGGAAAGGTAGTGCAGTATGGTGGAGCGGGAAGGTAATGAAGTGTGGTGTGGGAAGATAGCGCCTGAATGTGGTGTGGGAAGGTAGCGCAGTACATGGTGAAGGAAGGTAATGCAGTACGGTGGTGTGGGAAGGTAGCACAGTACGGTGGTGTGTGAAGGTAGCGCAGTATTGTGGTGTGGGAAGGTAGCGCAGTATGGTGGTGTGAGAAGGGAATGCAGCACGGTGGTGTGGTAGGGTAAAATAGCACGGTGGTGTGGGAAATTATCGCAGACCAGTGGTGTGGGAAGGTAGTGAAGTAATGTGGTCTGGGAATGTAACGCAGTATGGTGGAGTGGGAAAGTTGCGCAGTAATGAGGTGTGGGAATGTAACACAGTACGGTGGAGTGGGAATGTAGCATAGTAATCTGGTGTGGGAAGGTAGCGTAGTAATGTGGTGTGGGAAGGTAGCGCAGTAATGTGGTGTGGGAAAGTAGCGTAGTAATCTGGTGTGGGAAGGTAGCGCAGTAATGTGGTGTGGGAAGGTAGTGCAGTAATGTTCCCCAAGTAGTAATTCATTCAGTAGCGTGTGCAGTAGACGTCTACATACATGCACGGACTGATATCCTGAATAGATGGCTCAGTGCTCCTAGTGTTCCATATCACTGCACTGCACTTATAAATCCCCCGGTCCCCAGCTCTCAAATAAGTGGAACGAGGGCGGTAACAGCCCGACTCGGTGAATGCTCAATAGCCGCTGCATGGTGTATAGCAGGGGCAGCAGTGCAAGTGCCGCTGGGTGTTAGGGAGAGATTCCGGCAATGAGGAGCCATGTAGTAGTGTAGCAGCGACCAGTGACATGGACAACCACCGATGACTCCAGGAATCCCGTCCTCTGTGTCCTCAATGCATTTCTCTGCACACCGGGCGGCGTTGTCAAGAGGCAGAAAGCTCATGTGTCAGCATGCAAAGCCGGACGTGCAGTAGCTGCGGGGATGAATCATGTGCTTGTATGCAGTGGGATTGTAAGATATGAAGGATTCCATGTTCAAGTTGGTGTGTGACCCCTCCCACACCCCAGCTGAAGATGGATGGCTCTTTGCTATTTTCTGTACATTTGCCATATTTCAGGTGATATTCTCAAAAACATGGCATTGAATCTTGTTTTGTGGTTCGGGGTGTGCAGTGTGGGTACCCTTGACCTAGGGGCCTGTGCGCATCACGCCCCTGGTATCCATTATAGATATACACCTGGGACTGTGCTAGGATATGTTAATATCCTACATCATTTGAAGTACACTCTATCAGGATTTTCACTCCTTTCTCTCTGCGTGTTGCAGCTATCTATCGCCCACCTGGGCAACCCAAAAAGTTTCTGGAATATTTTTCTGCTTGGCTCCCTCACTTTTTATCCTCTGACATCTCCACCATCATTATGGGCGATTTCAATATCTCTATTGACAGTCCACAATCTCCCCATGCCTCCAAACTACTCTCTCTAACCTCCTCTCTTGGCCTCTCCCAATGGACTAACTCCCCTACTCATCAGGAGGGCCACTTGTATTCACCAGGCTATGCTTTGTTTTTGAACTCACCAATACTCCTTTCCCTCTCTCAGATCACAACCTTATTACCTGCATGCTCTCCTCCATTACTTCAATCTCATTGTCCCTGAAGTCTACCAAGCCACCTCTAACCTGCAGAAATATTAACGCTATTCATTTTCAACAACTATGTACCTCACTGCAACCACTGCTCTCACCAATTTCTACATTCACCTCTCCTGAGACTGCTGTATCACACCTTAATCAAACTCTAGAAACAGCACTTGATGAAGTGGCTCCAGCTACCCATGACACTCCACGTAAAATCTCGTAGTTCAAGTGACTTTCTCACATATAAGACTGTGTACCACTCTCATCATAATGCTCTGGACACTGCCAAACAAACATATTTCCAATCTCTAATTTCTGCTCAAGCCTCTAAACCCAAGCGACTTTTTAATACATTTAAATCACTTCTTGTCCCTCCCTCACCCCCCCACCAGCCACTATCAATGTGAAAGATCTTGCTATTCCTATTTCAAGGACAAGATTGTTAAGATCCGAAATGAAATGGTATGCTCTTTCACAGCCAGTGACCTGCTCGATTCCCTTCCTGAATACTCTAACACCTTCTCTTCCTTTGATCCTACAAATGAAGATAACGTATCTGCACTCTTTTCATCTGCCTACCCTACTACCTCTCCCCTTGACTCTGAACCCTCACCAATTAGTAAAGCTCTGTCTGCTGTGCTCATCCCAAGTTTAACTAAAATCTGTAATCTCTCTCTGTCTACTGGTATCTTTCCTTCTCTGTACAAGCATGCAGTGATTACTCCCATTCTGAAAAATAAAACTCTGACCCTCTCTCTCAAACTATCGTCCACTCTCTCAGCTCCCATGCCCCTCCAAGTTACTTGAGAGACTTGCCTACACTTGCATCCCACACTTTCTTAATTCACACAGCCTACTGGTCCCACTTCAGTCAGGATTTCCTACCCAACACTCCACAGAGACAGCACTGAGTAAGGTAGTGAATGATTTGGTCACTGCGACATCTAAAGGCCATTACTCACTACTTATTCTCCTTGATCTCTCTGCTGCTTTTGACACTGTTGACCACTCTCTTCTCATACAAACACTACAATCCCTAGGTCTTCAGGACACAGCCCTTTCTTGGTTCTCATCCTACTTATCTAATCGCTCCTTCAGTGTTTGGTTCTCTGATTCCACCTCCTCTTTGCTACCTCTCTCAGTTGGAGTACCGCAAGGCTCAGTCTTAGGTCCTCTGCTTTTCTCTATCTATACCACATCTCTTGGCAAACTAATCAACTCTTTCGGATTTCAGTACCATCTGTATGCAAATGATACTCAAATCTACCTATCCTCCCCAGATTTGTCACCATCTATATTGGGCCGTGTCACTGAATGCCTTTCTGCCATTAAATCTTGGATGACTTCTCGCCACTTCAACCTTAATATTTCCAAAACAGAATTAATTATATTTCCACCGGCCAATAGTAGTTACCAACCTGATATCTCTATCACTGTTGATAACTCAGCAATCATTCCTACCACACAAGCTCGCTGCCTAGGTGTCATTCTTGACTCTGAACTGTCCTTTGTTCCCCACATACAATCTGTCTCAAGATCATGTTACATACATCTAAGAAACATATCCAAAATACAACAATATTTTACACAAGACAGAGCAAAAACTCTAATCCATGCTCTCATTATCTCCCACATTGATTCTTGTAATAGTCTCTTGACCGGTTTTCCCAAACATTGGCTTTCACCACTACAATCCATTTTGAATGCCGCTGCAGATGTTCATCGTCTGCAGATCCGCTCTGTCAGTCCCCCCATTGGTTACCGGTATTCTACCGTATTAAATATAAAATACTTTTACTTACATACAAGACTATTAACCAAACTGCACCAACATACATCTCTTCACTCATCTCAAAGATCTGCGTCTGTCATCCACACGCATTACTTGTTCACACTCAAAATGACAGGACTTGGCCAACATTGCTGGGTGATCATATCATACAACCCATTAAGAACCTAGCAATCTGGTGGACCATTATGCAATAGATAGCATATATCCTTGTGTATCAATGCCTATTTCCCTATAGATTGTAAGCTTGCGAGCAGGGCCTTCCTACCTCTATGTCTGTCTGTTTTTACTCAGTTTTGTTCTATTACTGTTGTTCTAATTGTAAAGTGCAACGGAATATGCTGCGCAATATTAGAAACTGTTAATAAATAATAATAAATAATGTTAAACTCACATACTAATCATCATCACTTAATGTACAGTAAGTGTGTCACGGCTGAAGTTATTTGTGAATCTGTACTAGGTTGAGCTACTGGGTTTTGGCTTTAGATTGTAGGTCGGAACTGGGCTGGCTTAATATAAGATCTACTTATTCTCAGATGTGGCAGTTTGGCAATGTAGGAACACCTGACTGAATACTGTATCAGGTGAGTAGAGTTGGTGGTGTGGTACCAGCTGTATGGGAAACTGAAACACTGGGATGAACAGTTGCCAGTGCAATAGAATAACTGGAAAGTTCAACACACTGAGGATATACTATCACTGGGATGAGATAAACCAGTGAATCTGGAAATGCTGCAATGGATTTGCAGGAACAGCTTTACTGGAACGCTGGGATAGACTGCACCAGTGAATAGAATAATGCTGCAGTGGAGTTGCAGGGACAGCTCTTCAAGAACTTTGGGATAGGCTGTACCAGCAAATTGGGTAATGCTGCAATGGGACTGCAGGAGCAGCTCTTTAGGAATACTGGGAAGGCTGTACCAGAAACTTGGGTAATGCTGCAATGGAGTTGCAGGAACATCTCTTCAGGATCACTGGGATTGGCTGTATCAGTGAATCTGGGTTTGTTGCAATGATGAACTGAGCAGCCCTTCAGGATCACTGGGATTGCCTGAACCAGTGGATCTGGATATGCTGCGATGCTGAGCTGAGCAGCTGAACTGGTTAGCTCAGGAAGCCAGGGAGTGCTGGAGATGGAAACTGCACTAGTCTTGAATTCAACAGGAGAATCTGGAGCTCACAACATGTTGATAGACAACAAAGCAATGGCAATTTGCCTGTGCTGGGATTCAGGATTTATACCCCTGGCTTGCTGCTGATTGGTGGTGATGATCACATGACTGTGAAATGGTCCCTGATTGGACCCTGGGCAGTCAGCTGATCAGAACTGTCATGGCTCCGTCCATGACTGGTTTTGAAGGGAACTGCCGGCGTGGAGTGGGCAGTGGAGACTGACAATGGCCGCCAGGCCTTGTTGTGCCGGTAATGGAGACACAGCACAGCGGCAGACAGCGCAGGATGCCAGACGGACCATCGGATGACAGACAGTGCCTCAGAGTGCTGGGCAGGTAAGAGAGAGCGCGGCTGGGGAGCACTGAATACCTCTGTTTTGTGACAATGTTAAAATAGTCATTTCTACTTAGCTTGTAAATCCAAGTATCGGGGCTATTACATGTGTAATGTTGGAGATATCACTGATTTCTCCTGCTTGCTTTGCAGCCCCAATGTGCCCCCCCACCCCTACACACTAGTATGGGGACCTTTATTCATCAAACTCTGAATACGGAAAGCTTGCTGTGGGAACCTACGCCATCACGCTGTTGGTTCCCAGAGCCCCGCTCCTCCCTAAAGGATGGAGGTCCAGATTGCAAAGTGTGAACCATTCAGGTACCTCTACCCACTCCTTATCTCCACTCCTTGCGTCAGCGTGTATGACTGAAGTTGCATTGCTACTAATTAGCAGCAGAATCCACGGTCCATTTTATACATGTTACCTCAACACTGATTGGTTGCTATGGGCAACTTCTCCACTGACTCATTTCTCCACTCTTTTTTGCCTGCTTCACGAATTGACACCTAAGCTATGTACTGGGGTAATACTCAGGGCCATCTTAACAGCATAGTAGGCCCTGGGCAAAGCAATACAATGGGGTCCCTACTAGAGATGAGCGGGTTCGGTTCCTCGGAATCCGAACCCGCCCGAACTTCAGCTTTTTTTACACGGATCCGAGCGACTCGGATCTTCCCGCCTTGCTCGGTTAACCCGAGCGCGCCCGAACGTCATCATGACGCTGTCGGATTCTCGCGAGGCTCGGATTCTATCGCGAGACTCGGATTCTATATAAGGAGCCGCGCGTCGCCGCCATTTTCACACGTGCATTGAGATTGATAGGGAGAGGACGTGGCTGGCGTCCTCTCCATTTAGATTATAAGAGAGAGAGATTTACTGGAGCTTAGGACTAGGAGGAGTACTGTAGAAGTGTAGAGAGTGCAGAGAGTTTACTAGTGAGTGACCACCAGACAGTGCAGTTTATTTAATATATCCATTCTCTGCCTGAAAAAAGCGATACACACAGTGACTCAGTCACATACCATATCTGTGTGCACTGCTCAGGCTCAGCCCAGTGTGCTGCATCATCTATATATATTATATATCTGTCTGACTGCTCAGCTCACACAGCTTATAATTGTGGGGGAGACTGGGGAGCACTGCAGTGCCAGTTATAGGTTATAGCAGGAGCCAGGAGTACATAATATTATATAGTGAGTGACCACCAGACAGTGCAGTTTATTTAATATATCCGTTCTCTGCCTGAAAAAAGCGATACACACAGTGACTCAGTCACATACCATATCTGTGTGCACTGCTCAGGCTCAGCCCAGTGTGCTGCATCATCTATATATATTATATATCTGTCTGACTGCTCAGCTCACACAGCTTATAATTGTGGGGGAGACTGGGGAGCACTGCAGTGCCAGTTATAGGTTATAGCAGGAGCCAGGAGTACATAATATTATATAGTGAGTGACCACCAGACAGTGCAGTTTATTTAATATATCCGTTCTCTGCCTGAAAAAAGCGATACACACAGTGACTCAGTCACATACCATATCTGTGTGCACTGCTCAGGCTCAGCCCAGTGTGCTGCATCATCTATATATATTATATATCTGTCTGACTGCTCAGCTCACACAGCTTATAATTGTGGGGGAGACTGGGGAGCACTGCAGTGCCAGTTATAGGTTATAGCAGGAGCCAGGAGTACATAATATTATATTAAAATTAAACAGTGCACACTTTTGCTGCAGGAGTGCCACTGCCAGTGTGACTGACCAGTGACCTGACCACACTGACCACCAGTATAGTTAGTAGTATACTTATATTGTGATTGCCTGAAAAAGTTAAACACTCGTCGTGTGACTTCACTTGTGTGTTGTTTTTTTTTTTATTCTATAAAAATAAAACTCATTCTGCTGACAGACAGTGTCCAGCAGGTCCGTCATTATATAATATATAATATATACCTGTCCGGCTGCAGTAGTGATATATATATATTTTTTATATCATTTATCATCCAGTCGCAGCAGACACAGTACGGTAGTTCACGGCTGTGGCTACCTCTGTGTCTACACTCGGCAGGCAGTCCGTCCATAATTGTATACCACCTAACCGTGGTTTTTTTTTCTTCTTTATACATACATACTACTACGACATCTCTTTATCAACCAGTCTATATTAGCAGCAGACACAGTACAGTACGGTAGTTCACGGCTGTGGCTACCTCTGTGTCTGCACTCGGCAGGCAGTCCGTCCATAATTGTATACCACCTAACCGTGGTTTTTTTTTCTTTCTTCTTTATACATACATAGTTACATAGACATCTCTTTATCAACCAGTCTATATTAGCAGCAGACACAGTACAGTACGGTAGTTCACGGCTGTGGCTACCTCTGTGTCTGCACTCGGCAGGCAGTCCGTCCATAATTGTATACCACCTAACCGTGGTTTTTTTTTCTTTCTTCTTTATACATACATAGTTACATAGACATCTCTTTATCAACCAGTCTATATTAGCAGCAGACACAGTACAGTACGGTAGTTCACGGCTGTGGCTACCTCTGTGTCTGCACTCGGCAGGCAGTCCGTCCATAATTGTATACCACCTAACCGTGGTTTTTTTTTCTTTCTTCTTTATACATACATAGTTACATAGACATCTCTTTATCAACCAGTCTATATTAGCAGCAGACACAGTACAGTACGGTAGTTCACGGCTGTGGCTACCTCTGTGTCTGCACTCGGCAGGCAGTCCGTCCATAATTGTATACCACCTAACCGTGGTTTTTTTTTCTTTCTTCTTTATACATACATACTACTACGACATCTCTTTATCAACCACTCTATATTATTAGCAGCAGACACAGTACAGTACGGTAGTTCACGGCTGTGGCTACCTCTGTGTCTGCACTCGGCAGGCAGTCCGTCCATAATTGTATACCACCTAACCGTGGCTTTTTTTTCTTTCTTCTTTATACATACATAGTTACATAGACATCTCTTTATCAACCAGTCTATATTAGCAGCAGACACAGTACAGTACGGTAGTTCACGGCTGTGGCTACCTCTGTGTCTGCACTCGGCAGGCAGTCCATAATTGTATACTAGTATCCATCTCCATTGTTTACCTGAGGTGCCTTTTAGTTGTGCCTATTAAAATATGGAGAACAAAAATGTTGAGGTTCCAAAATTAGGGAAAGATCAAGATCCATTTCCACCTCGTGCTGAAGCTGCTGCCACTAGTCATGGCCGAGACGATGAAATGCCAGCATCGTCGTCTGCCAAGGCCGATGCCCAATGTCATAGTACAGAGCATGTCAAATCCAAAACACCAAATATCAGAAAAAAAAGGACTCCAAAACCTAAAATAAAATTGTCGGAGGAGAAGCGTAAACTTGCCAATATGCCATTTACGACACGGAGTGGCAAGGAACGGCTGAGGCCCTGGCCTATGTTCATGGCTAGTGGTTCAGCTTCACATGAGGATGGAAGCACTCAGCCTCTCGCTAGAAAAATGAAAAGACTCAAGCTGGCAAAAGCAGCACAGCAAAGAACTGTGCATTCTTCGAAATCCCAAATCCACAAGGAGAGTCCAATTGTGTCGGTTGCGATGCCTGACCTTCCCAACACTGGACGTGAAGAGCATGCGCCTTCCACCATTTGCACGCCCCCTGCAAGTGCTGGAAGGAGCACCCGCAGTCCAGTTCCTGATAGTCAGATTGAAGATGTCAGTGTTGAAGTACACCAGGATGAGGAGGATATGGGTGTTGCTGGCGCTGGGGAGGAAATTGACCAGGAGGATTCTGATGGTGAGGTGGTTTGTTTAAGTCAGGCACCCGGGGAGACACCTGTTGTCCGTGGGAGGAATATGGCCGTTGACATGCCAGGTGAAAATACCAAAAAAATCAGCTCTTCGGTGTGGAGGTATTTCACCAGAAATGCGGACAACAGGTGTCAAGCCGTGTGTTCCCTTTGTCAAGCTGTAATAAGTAGGGGTAAGGACGTTAACCACCTCGGAACATCCTCCCTTATACGTCACCTGCAGCGCATTCATAATAAGTCAGTGACAAGTTCAAAAACTTTGGGTGACAGCGGAAGCAGTCCACTGACCAGTAAATCCCTTCCTCTTGTAACCAAGCTCACGCAAACCACCCCACCAACTCCCTCAGTGTCAATTTCCTCCTTCCCCAGGAATGCCAATAGTCCTGCAGGCCATGTCACTGGCAATTCTGACGAGTCCTCTCCTGCCTGGGATTCCTCCGATGCATCCTTGCGTGTAACGCCTACTGCTGCTGGCGCTGCTGTTGTTGCTGCTGGGAGTCGATGGTCATCCCAGAGGGGAAGTCGTAAGCCCACTTGTACTACTTCCAGTAAGCAATTGACTGTTCAACAGTCCTTTGCGAGGAAGATGAAATATCACAGCAGTCATCCTGCTGCAAAGCGGATAACTGAGGCCTTGACAACTATGTTGGTGTTAGACGTGCGTCCGGTATCCGCCGTTAGTTCACAGGGAACTAGACAATTTATTGAGGCAGTGTGCCCCCGTTACCAAATACCATCTAGGTTCCACTTCTCTAGGCAGGCGATACCGAGAATGTACACGGACGTCAGAAAAAGACTCACCAGTGTCCTAAAAAATGCAGTTGTACCCAATGTCCACTTAACCATGGACATGTGGACAAGTGGAGCAGGGCAGGGTCAGGACTATATGACTGTGACAGCCCACTGGGTAGATGTATGGACTCCCGCCGCAAGAACAGCAGCGGCGGCACCAGTAGCAGCATCTCGCAAACGCCAACTCTTTCCTAGGCAGGCTACGCTTTGTATCACCGCTTTCCAGAATACGCACACAGCTGAAAACCTCTTACGGCAACTGAGGAAGATCATCGCGGAATGGCTTACCCCAATTGGACTCTTCTGTGGATTTGTGGCATCGGACAACGCCAGCAATATTGTGTGTGCATTAAATATGGGCAAATTCCAGCACGTCCCATGTTTTGCACATACCTTGAATTTGGTGGTGCAGAATTTTTTAAAAAACGACAGGGGCGTGCAAGAGATGCTGTCGGTGGCCAGAAGAATTGCGGGACACTTTCGGCGTACAGGCACCACGTACAGAAGACTGGAGCACCACCAAAAACTACTGAACCTGCCCTGCCATCATCTGAAGCAAGAAGTGGTAACGAGGTGGAATTCAACCCTCTATATGCTTCAGAGGTTGGAGGAGCAGCAAAAGGCCATTCAAGCCTATACAATTGAGCACGATATAGTAGGTGGAATGCACCTGTCTCAAGCGCAGTGGAGAATGATTTCAACGTTGTGCAAGGTTCTGATGCCCTTTGAACTTGCCACACGTGAAGTCAGTTCAGACACTGCCAGCCTGAGTCAGGTCATTCCCCTCATCAGGCTTTTGCAGAAGAAGCTGGAGACATTGAAGGAGGAGCTAACACGGAGCGATTCCGCTAGGCATGTGGGACTTGTGGATGGAGCCCTTAATTCGCTTAACAAGGATTCACGGGTGGTCAATCTGTTGAAATCAGAGCACTACATTTTGGCCACCGTGCTCGATCCTAGATTTAAAGCCTACCTTGGATCTCTCTTTCCGGCAGACACAAGTCTGCTGGGGTTGAAAGACCTGCTGGTGACAAAATTGTCAAGTCAAGCGGAACGCGACCTGTCAACATCTCCTCCTTCACATTCTCCCGCAACTGGGGGTGCGAGGAAAAGGCTCAGAATTCCGAGCCCACCCGCTGGCGGTGATGCAGGGCAGTCTGGAGCGACTGCTGATGCTGACATCTGGTCCGGACTGAAGGACCTGACAACGATTACGGACATGTCATCTACTGTCACTGCATATGATTCTCTCAACATTGATAGAATGGTGGAGGATTATATGAGTGACCGCATCCAAGTAGGCACGTCACACAGTCCGTACTTATACTGGCAGGAAAAAGAGGCAATTTGGAGGCCCTTGCACAAACTGGCTTTATTCTACCTAAGTTGCCCTCCCACAAGTGTGTACTCCGAAAGAGTGTTTAGTGCCGCCGCTCACCTTGTCAGCAATCGGCGTACGAGTTATTTGGATTTTTTCTTGGACCGAGCGCTGTCTGTTCTAATGTTCTATGTGATGTGTAGCAACTAAAAAGTTTCAATGTGTATCAATTAAAGAATAATGGTGAAAAATAAAAAATAATAATAAAAAACAATAATGAAAAAATAATAATAAAAAAAATGAAAATAAAAATAACAATAAAAATAAAATAAAAAAAATAAAAATTAAAAAAATAAAAAGAAGGGGTTAGGGAAGGAGAACAGTGCAATGTTTACAGCTCCTTTGGAGCTTTTTGGAGTTTTTTGACACTAATTCAGGAAAGGAAAAAACAGTCTCTTAATAGAAGACTATCCCTATCTTACCCTGTTGTTTTCTTCTTTTTTTGCGGAGGTCGTAACCGGGAGTGGCTTCCGGTAAAGTTGGTGGTGTTTGTTCCTCACAGCTTGGTAAGTCAGTCTTGCCTTGTTGCTGGGCTTTGGCTGCTTTTCACTTACTGTGCTTTAGCCGCTGTTTGAAGCCGATCTGCCGCGACCGGAAGTTCGGATCTACACTTCCGGTAGTTCGGATGTTAGCGGCGGAGGTGGCGAGATGCAGTGTCCTTTGTGTCTACTCCTTATCGTTCCAACGCGTTTCGAATCCAAAGGTGGATTCTTTCTCAAGGAAGTGATAGAGTTCTTGTGATTGTGCTCTTTTTTATATGTGATAACTTTATTTAAAAAATGGGAAGTGGCCAGAACCGGAAGTGAGGTTCCCGGCGGCAACCTCATGGTAAAAAGGGAATATCTAATCAGATATTCCCTAGGCTTAAAAATAATTGCACTTCTTGGGAGAGAGATAAAGTGGGGAATAAAAGGGGAGAGAGGTAATAAAACATCAAAATAAGAATAAAAAATAAAGATATAAAGAAAATTAAAAATAAAATAAAATAAAAATAAAAATAAAATAAAATAGAATAAAAATGAAAAAGAAAATAAAAGATAATAAAGATAAAAGTAAAAATAAAAAAGTTAAAATATGAATGTATAGGTATGTGTATGTGATGGAAATTGTAGATAGACCATATATTTCTGCTATCTTTGTTTTTATTTTTGTTATGGACCCATTTGGTTGAGGAATAAGGATTGGTTATAGGAAGACGTTCAGCTCTATATCGATATTTAGACCGTATGGTTCTAGGGTCTTCATTTTGTATATCCATTCGGTTTCTTTCTTTTTTAATGTTTTTACAATGTCTTCTCCTCTCCAATGGGCTGTAATGTTCTGAATCCCAATGAATTTTAACCCAGCAGGGTCTTGGTTGTGTTTTTCAAGGAAATGAGCTGACACACTGTGTGTTTTTAAGCCCCTTTTTATATTATAGACATGCTCTGCTATCCTTATTTTTAGTTTTCGTTTGGTTTGTCCTACGTACTGTTTTCCGCATGTACATTCCAGGATATAGATGACCCCTTCTGTTTGGCAGGTCACTTGATCTCTAATTTTGAATTCTTCTTTTGTAATATTTGATTTGAATGTGATTCTTGGTTTGGTGGAAGTTTGTTGATTCCTACAGCCGGCACAAGTTGTGCAGTGATGAAATCCTTTACTTTTTTCAGAGTTCTTTTGTTCTTGTGTGGTTGTTAAAAAGCTGTGAGTGAGCTGTTGTTTTAGATTATTAGCTTTTTTATAGATTACTTTAGGTTTGTTTGGGATGGATTCTTTCAGTTCTTCGTCAAGGGAGAGGATATGCCAGTGTTTTTCTAAAATTCGTTCCATGTCTTTGTGATTACTGTTGAACTGTGTTATAAATGTTACAGGTAGTACTTTTTTGTCTTTTTGTTTGAAAGTGAGCAGTTCTTTTCTTTCTAGATTTTTTATTTCTTCTAATTGCTGTGTCAGGTGATTATCTTTATATCCTTTTTGAAGGAATTTATTCTTCATTTCGTGTGCTTGCTGTTCAAATATCTTCACATCTGTGCAATTCCTCTTTAGTCGACGGAATTGGCCTCCTGGGATGTTTTCTATCCATTGTCTATGGTGGTTACTATTGTGTGAAAGCATATTGTTCCCGTTCACTTTTTTGAAGTGCGTTTTTGTCAGAATTTTGTTGTCTTCAATGTAGATTTCTAAGTCGAGGAAAACTGCTGTTTTGACACTGTGTGTGGTAGTGAATTCCAGGTTCATATTGTTGTTATTTATGTGTTCTTTGAATTTTGATAGGGTGTCTTGAGTTCCATTCCAGATAAAGAATACGTCATCTATATACCGATGCCAGCTTACGATGTTATGTGAAAAGGGGTTGTTGTCCCAGATGTTCAGGTCCTCCCAGTATGAGACAAAAAGGTTCGCATAGCTGGGTGCGAAAGACGTGCCCATGGCTGTGCCACACTGCTGTAGAAAGAAGTCGCCTTTGTACCAGAAATAATTGTTGTGAAGAATGTATTCGATGCTGTCCATGATGAAATTTATTTGTGTATTTGAGATGGTTGTTTGAGTGCATAGGAAGTGGCGGGTTGCTTCACATCCTGTTTGATGGTTAATTACAGTGTACAAGGATTTTATGTCACTTGTACATAGTATGTACCCCTCCTGCCATTTGGTGCTGTGTAGAACTTGTAATATGCTTGTGGTGTCTTTGAGAAAACTTTTCTGTTTTCCTACGATGTCCTGAAGGAAGAAGTCGATGTATTTTGACAGATTTGAAGAGATTGAACAGATACCAGATATTATTGGCCTCCCTGGTGGATTTTCCAGATTTTTATGAATTTTGGGGAGATAATAAAAAGTTGGAATTCTTGGATCTTTAGTACAGATATAGTCATATTCTTTTTTGTTGATGACTCCGAGTTCTAGACCTTCCTCCATCTGCGCTTTTAATTTTGCTGTAAATTCATGTGTAGGATCTTTTTTAAGTTTCTTGTATGTTACTGTATCTGAAAGTAATCTTTCTGCTTCTTGTTCATATGTATTCAAATCAAGGATGACCACTCCTCCCCCTTTATCTGCCGGTTTTATGACTATAGTCTTGTCTTCCTTTAGGTTTTTTAAGGCATTCCTTTCTTCTTTTGTGAAGTTGAATCCCTGCTTTGGTCTTGTTGATAAATTTTCTATTTCCTTCTCCACTAAATGCTGGAATGTGGTGATGTGGGGGCCCTTTATATGGTTAGGGAAAAAAGTTGATGGGGGTTTGAAATCTGTATGTAAAAACTCGGTGTCTGTTGTGTTTTCTTTTGGACGTTCTTGAGTTTTTGCGAAAAATTTCTTTATACACAGTTTCCTTATAAACTTTTGTGTGTCTATGAAAAGGTTGAATTTGTTGGTACCTGAATGTGGCGCGAATTTGAGGCCTTTTCGTAAGACATTCTTCTCGTTAGGTGATAGTACTCTTTTACTAAGGTTGAATATTGTCTCTGTAGTCGGGGTTGTGTCCATTGTTACTTTCGTTGTAGTCTTCTTCCTATTTCTCTGTCCTCCTCTTGTCCCTCTTTTTCTTGGGTAATATTTCTTCTCTTTTTCGTTGCAGATAGGACATAATCGGGCGGTTTCTCGGTGCCCCAAACTGTGTCTAAAAAATCTTGGTCATCGTCTTCTTCTTCACTCGATTGATCATGTTCAAGATATCTTTTCTTCTGGTTGTTTCTTCCTTTTAGATCTTCTTTTCTCTCGATTTTCTTTATTAAGTCGTCGAGGTCTTTGGCTTCTTCTTTTTTTGCTTGGTCTGCTCCATTTCTGTAAGATTGTTTTATCAGTTGATAAGGGTTATTGGGCCGATGACTAACAGTTTGTTCTTGCTCCCATGTTGGTCTTGTCCATGGTTTTTTGAATGGTGCTCTTCTTGGGGTGTATTGTCTCTGTGGTTTTGGTCTGGATATTTGTTGATCCTTGTAGTAAGGTTTCTTCTGTTCCCAGTTCTTTTCGGGCTGTTTGTAGACTTGTCTTTTAATATTGAGTTGATGTTGGTAATGTTTCTTTTCTTCCTGATCTCTCTTATACTTTTTTTGTTTTTGTATTATAATGGTGTCTTCCAGTTTCTCCATTTTCTTATTCGTTAGATTCATTAAAGTGACGTAATCTTCCATTGTAGTAAGTGGTTCAAACTTCTTTTCAATTTCGGTAATTGAATCTGTGATATTTTTCAGAGATATTTTACGTTCTTCTATAATGACGTTTATTAGTTGTTTTGAACAGTTATCAAGGATATTGTTCCATTTACTGTAAAAGTTTGAATCCGCTGGGTCAAATGTACATTGTTTTTGTATCCGTAATCCTTTAGGGATCATTTCCTGTTCCATATATTTTGTTAGGGTGGTTAATTCCCACCACTGTTTGATCTCTTTTGTATAGAGTTTTTCCAATTTCAGAAATAGGCTGCAGAAGCGTTCATCTTCTATACTTGTGTCAACTATTGGTAAAGTGTTAGTTGTAGAGAAAATGTCGTCCAGGTTCTGACGCCTCTGGTTATATGTTTTGTATGCCATGTTCGTAGCTGCAGCTGCTATAAATAGAGTTTGCGAGAAAAGGGTTGTATAGTTGGCTGCGCTGTGATATGAAGCTGCTCAGCGCTCGGTCCAAGAAAAAATCCAAATAACTCACCTCTAAATAACCTGAGCAGCTTCATATCACAGCGCAGCCAACTATACAACCCTTTTCTCGCAAACTCTATTTATAGCAGCTGCAGCTACGAACATGGCATACAAAACATATAACCAGAGGCGTCAGAACCTGGACGACATTTTCTCTACAACTAACACTTTACCAATAGTTGACACAAGTATAGAAGATGAACGCTTCTGCAGCCTATTTCTGAAATTGGAAAAACTCTATACAAAAGAGATCAAACAGTGGTGGGAATTAACCACCCTAACAAAATATATGGAACAGGAAATGATCCCTAAAGGATTACGGATACAAAAACAATGTACATTTGACCCAGCGGATTCAAACTTTTACAGTAAATGGAACAATATCCTTGATAACTGTTCAAAACAACTAATAAACGTCATTATAGAAGAACGTAAAATATCTCTGAAAAATATCACAGATTCAATTACCGAAATTGAAAAGAAGTTTGAACCACTTACTACAATGGAAGATTACGTCACTTTAATGAATCTAACGAATAAGAAAATGGAGAAACTGGAAGACACCATTATAATACAAAAACAAAAAAAGTATAAGAGAGATCAGGAAGAAAAGAAACATTACCAACATCAACTCAATATTAAAAGACAAGTCTACAAACAGCCCGAAAAGAACTGGGAACAGAAGAAACCTTACTACAAGGATCAACAAATATCCAGACCAAAACCACAGAGACAATACACCCCAAGAAGAGCACCATTCAAAAAACCATGGACAAGACCAACATGGGAGCAAGAACAAACTGTTAGTCATCGGCCCAATAACCCTTATCAACTGATAAAACAATCTTACAGAAATGGAGCAGACCAAGCAAAAAAAGAAGAAGCCAAAGACCTCGACGACTTAATAAAGAAAATCGAGAGAAAAGAAGATCTAAAAGGAAGAAACAACCAGAAGAAAAGATATCTTGAACATGATCAATCGAGTGAAGAAGAAGACGATGACCAAGATTTTTTAGACACAGTTTGGGGCACCGAGAAACCGCCCGATTATGTCCTATCTGCAACGAAAAAGAGAAGAAATATTACCCAAGAAAAAGAGGGACAAGAGGAGGACAGAGAAATAGGAAGAAGACTACAACGAAAGTAACAATGGACACAACCCCGACTACAGAGACAATATTCAACCTTAGTAAAAGAGTACTATCACTTAACGAGAAGAATGACTTACGAAAAGGCCTCAAATTCGCGCCACATTCAGGTACCAACAAATTCAACCTTTTCATAGACACACAAAAGTTTATAAGGAAACTGTGTATAAAGAAATTTTTCGCAAAAACTCAAGAACGTCCAAAAGAAAACACAACAGACACCGAGTTTTTACATACAGATTTCAAACCCCCATCAACTTTTTTCCCTAACCATATAAAGGGCCCCCACATCACCACATTCCAGCATTTAGTGGAGAAGGAAATAGAAAATTTATCAACAAGACCAAAGCAGGGATTCAACTTCACAAAAGAAGAAAGGAATGCCTTAAAAAACCTAAAGGAAGACAAGACTATAGTCATAAAACCGGCAGATAAAGGGGGAGGAGTGGTCATCCTTGATTTGAATACATATGAACAAGAAGCAGAAAGATTACTTTCAGATACAGTAACATACAAGAAACTTAAAAAAGATCCTACACATGAATTTACAGCAAAATTAAAAGCGCAGATGGAGGAAGGTCTAGAACTCGGAGTCATCAACAAAAAAGAATATGACTATATCTGTACTAAAGATCCAAGAATTCCAACTTTTTATTATCTCCCCAAAATTCATAAAAATCTGGAAAATCCACCAGGGAGGCCAATAATATCTGGTATCTGTTCAATCTCTTCAAATCTGTCAAAATACATCGACTTCTTCCTTCAGGACATCGTAGGAAAACAGAAAAGTTTTCTCAAAGACACCACAAGCATATTACAAGTTCTACACAGCACCAAATGGCAGGAGGGGTACATACTATGTACAAGTGACATAAAATCCTTGTACACTGTAATTAACCATCAAACAGGATGTGAAGCAACCCGCCACTTCCTATGCACTCAAACAACCATCTCAAATACACAAATAAATTTCATCATGGACAGCATCGAATACATTCTTCACAACAATTATTTCTGGTACAAAGGCGACTTCTTTCTACAGCAGTGTGGCACAGCCATGGGCACGTCTTTCGCACCCAGCTATGCGAACCTTTTTGTCTCATACTGGGAGGACCTGAACATCTGGGACAACAACCCCTTTTCACATAACATCGTAAGCTGGCATCGGTATATAGATGACGTATTCTTTATCTGGAATGGAACTCAAGACACCCTATCAAAATTCAAAGAACACATAAATAACAACAATATGAACCTGGAATTCACTACCACACACAGTGTCAAAACAGCAGTTTTCCTCGACTTAGAAATCTACATTGAAGACAACAAAATTCTGACAAAAACGCACTTCAAAAAAGTGAACGGGAACAATATGCTTTCACACAATAGTAACCACCATAGACAATGGATAGAAAACATCCCAGGAGGCCAATTCCGTCGACTAAAGAGGAATTGCACAGATGTGAAGATATTTGAACAGCAAGCACACGAAATGAAGAATAAATTCCTTCAAAAAGGATATAAAGATAATCACCTGACACAGCAATCAGAAGAAATAAAAAATCTAGAAAGAAAAGAACTGCTCACTTTCAAACAAAAAGACAAAAAAGTACTACCTGTAACATTTATAACACAGTTCAACAGTAATCACAAAGACATGGAACGAATTTTAGAAAAACACTGGCATATCCTCTCCCTTGACGAAGAACTGAAAGAATCCATCCTAAACAAACCTAAAGTAATCTATAAAAAAGCTAATAATCTAAAACAACAGCTCACTCACAGCTTTTTAACAACCACACAAGAACAAAAGAACTCTGAAAAAAGTAAAGGATTTCATCACTGCACAACTTGTGCCGGCTGTAGGAATCAACAAACTTCCACCAAACCAAGAATCACATTCAAATCAAATATTACAAAAGAAGAATTCAAAATTAGAGATCAAGTGACCTGCCAAACAGAAGGGGTCATCTATATCCTGGAATGTACATGCGGAAAACAGTACGTAGGACAAACCAAACGAAAACTAAAAATAAGGATAGCAGAGCATGTCTATAATATAAAAAGGGGCTTAAAAACACACAGTGTGTCAGCTCATTTCCTTGAAAAACACAACCAAGACCCTGCTGGGTTAAAATTCATTGGGATTCAGAACATTACAGCCCATTGGAGAGGAGAAGACATTGTAAAAACATTAAAAAAGAAAGAAGCCGAATGGATATACAAAATGAAGACCCTAGAACCATACGGTCTAAATATCGATATAGAGCTGAACGTCTTCCTATAACCAATCCTTATTCCTCAACCAAATGGGTCCATAACAAAAATAAAAACAAAGATAGCAGAAATATATGGTTTATCTACAATTTCCATCACATACACATACCTATACATTCATATTTTAACTTTTTTATTTTTACTTTTATCTTTATTATCTTTTATTTTCTTTTTCATTTTTATTCTATTTTATTTTATTTTTATTTTTATTTTATTTTTAATTTTCTTTATATCTTTATTTTTTATTCTTATTTTGATGTTTTATTACCTCTCTCCCCTTTTATTCCCCACTTTATCTCTCTCCCAAGAAGTGCAATTATTTTTAAGCCTAGGGAATATCTGATTAGATATTCCCTTTTTACCATGAGGTTGCCGCCGGGAACCTCACTTCCGGTTCCGGCCACTTCCCGTTTTTTAAATAAAGTTATCACATATAAAAAGGAGCACAATCACAAGAACTCTATCACTTCCTTGAGAAAGAATCCACCTTTGGATTCGAAACGCGTTGGAACGATAAGGAGTAGACACAAAGGACACTGCATCTCGCCACCTCCGCCGCTAACATCCGAACTACCGGAAGTGTAGATCCGAACTTCCGGTCGCGGCAGATCGGCTTCAAACAGCGGCTAAAGCACAGTAAGTGAAAAGCAGCCAAAGCCCAGCAACAAGGCAAGACTGACTTACCAAGCTGTGAGGAACAAACACCACCAACTTTACCGGAAGCCACTCCCGGTTACGACCTCCGCAAAAAAAGAAGAAAACAACAGGGTAAGATAGGGATAGTCTTCTATTAAGAGACTGTTTTTTCCTTTCCTGAATTAGTGTCAAAAAACTCCAAAAAGCTCCAAAGGAGCTGTAAACATTGCACTGTTCTCCTTCCCTAACCCCTTCTTTTTATTTTTTTAATTTTTATTTTTTTTTATTTTATTTTTATTGTTATTTTTATTTTCATTTTTTTTATTATTATTTTTTCATTATTGTTTTTTATTATTATTTTTTATTTTTCACCATTATTCTTTAATTGATACACATTGAAACTTTTTAGTTGCTACACATCACATAGAACATTAGAACAGACAGCGCTCGGTCCAAGAAAAAATCCAAATAACTCACCTCTAAATAACCTGAGCAGCTTCATATCACAGCGCAGCCAACTATACAACCCTTTAATCGGCGTACGAGGTTACATCCAGAAAATGTGGAGAAGATGATGTTCATTAAAATGAATTATAATCAATTCCTCCGCGGAGACATTGACCAGCAGCAATTGCCTCCACAAAGTACACAGGGAGCTGAGATGGTGGATTCCAGTGGGGACGAATTGATAATCTGTGAGGAGGGGGATGTACACGGTGATATATCGGAGGGTGATGATGAGGTGGACATCTTGCCTCTGTAGAGCCAGTTTGTGCAAGGAGAGATTAATTGCTTCTTTTTTGGGGGGGGTCCAAACCAACCCGTCATATCAGTCACAGTCGTGTGGCAGACCCTGTCACTGAAATGATGGGTTGGTTAAAGTGTGCATGTCCTGTTTTGTTTATACAACATAAGGGTGGGTGGGAGGGCCCAAGGACAATTCCATCTTGCACCTCTTTTTTCTTTTCTTTTTCTTTGCATCATGTGCTGATTGGGGAGGGTTTTTTGGAAGGGACATCCTGCGTGACACTGCAGTGCCACTCCTAAATGGGCCCGGTGTTTGTGTCGGCCACTAGGGTCGCTAATCTTACTCACACAGTCAGCTACCTCATTGCGCCTCTTTTTTTCTTTGCGTCATGTGCTGTTTGGGGAGGGTTTCTTGGAAGGGACATCCTGCGTGACACTGCAGTGCCACTCCTAGATGGGCCCGGTGTTTGTGTCGGCCACTAGGGTCGCTAATCTTACTCACACAGCTACCTCATAGCGCCTCTTTTTTTCTTTGCGTCATGTGCTGTTTGGGGAGGGTTTTTTGGAAGGGACATCCTGCGTGACACTGCAGTGCCACTCCTAGATGGGCCCGGTGTTTGTGTCGGCCACTAGGGTCGCTAATCTTACTCACACAGCTACCTCATTGCGCCTCTTTTTTTCTTTGCGTCATGTGCTGTTTGGGGAGGGTTTTTTGGAAGGGCCATCCTGCGTGACACTGCAGTGCCACTCCTAGATGGGCCCGGTGTTTGTGTCGGCCACTAGGGTCGCTAATCTTACTCACACAGCTACCTCATTGCGCCTCTTTTTTTCTTTGCGTCATGTGCTGTTTGGGGAGGGTTTTTTGGAAGGGACATCCTGCGTGACACTGCAGTGCCACTCCTAGATGGGCCCGGTGTTTGTGTCGGCCACTAGGGTCGCTTATCTTACTCACACAGCGACCTCGGTGCAAATTTTAGGACTAAAAATAATATTGTGAGGTGTGAGGTATTCAGAATAGACTGAAAATGAGTGTAAATTATGGTTTTTGAGGTTAATAATACTTTGGGATCAAAATGACCCCCAAATTCTATGATTTAAGCTGTTTTTTAGTGTTTTTTGAAAAAAACACCCGAATCCAAAACACACCCGAATCCGACAAAAAAAATTCGGTGAGGTTTTGCCAAAACGCGTTCGAACCCAAAACACGGCCGCGGAACCGAACCCAAAACCAAAACACAAAACCCGAAAAATTTCAGGCGCTCATCTCTAGTCCCTACACACCCATTCACGGAAACCAATGAAAAAAAATCATAACTTGCTCCACCAGTGATTCCACGCCTTATGTCTAAATGTTTCCAGCAGTAAATGGCTGTCAGCACTCTGGGGGTCATTCAGACCTGATCGCTCGCTACATTTTTTGCAGCGCTGCGATCAGATCAGAACTGCACATGCACCACAATGCGCAAGCGTTTCGCATGGGTACAAAGCGGATCGTTGCTGTGTGATGGGTTTTATGAAGAATCCATTCGCACAGCCGAACGCAAGGAGATTGACAGGAAGAAGGCGTTTGTGGGTGAAAACTGACCGTTTTCAGGAAGTGGTTGGAAAAACTCAGGTGTGTCCATGCGTTTGCAGGGCGGGTGTCTGACGTCAATTCCGGCCCCCGACAGGCTGAAGTGATCGCAGCAGCTGAGTAAGTTCTTGGCAACTCAGAAACTCCACAAAGTTTTTTTGTACTGCTCGGCTGCACATGCGATCGCACACCTGCACAGCTAAACTACACTCCCTGGTGGGCGGCAACTAGTGATGAGCGGGTTCGGTTCGTCGGAATCCGAACCCCCCCGAACTTCACCCTTTTTACATGGGTCCGAGGCAGACTCGGATCCTCCCGCCTTGCTCGGTTAACCCGAGCGCGCCCGAACGTCATCATCCCGCGGTCGGATTCTCGCGAGATTCGTATTCTATATAGAGCCGCGCGTCGCCGCCATTTTTCACTCGTGCATTGGAAATGATAGTGAGAGGACGTGGCTGGCATCCTCTCACTTTGTTTCAGGGGGCTGCAGTGCAAATATCTTTATTCTGGGGACCAGCAGTATTATAGGAGGAGTACAGTGCAGAGTTTTGCTGACCAGTGACCACCAGTATTATACGTTGTCTGCCTGAAAAACGCTCCATATCTGTGCTCAGTGTGCTGCATATATCTGTGCTCACACTGCTTTATTGTGGGGACTGGGGACCAGCAGTATTATATAGGAGGAGTACAGTGCAGAGTTTTGCTGACCAGTGACCACCAGTATTATACGTTGTCTGCCTGAAAAACGCTCCATATCTGTGCTCAGTGTGCTGCATATATCTGTGCTCACACTGCTTTATTGTGGGGACTGGGGACCAGCAGTATTATATAGGAGGAGTACAGTGCAGAGTTTTGCTGACCAGTGACCACCAGTATACGTTGTCTGCCTTAAAAACGCTCCATATCTGTGCTCAGTGTTCTGCATATATCTGTGCTCACACTGCTTTATTGTGGGGACTGGGGACCAGCAGTATTATATAGGAGGAGTACAGTGCAGAGTTTTGCTGACCAGTGACCACCAGTATATGTTGTCTGCCTGAAAAACGCTCCATATCTGTGCTCAGTGTACTGCATATATCTGTGCTCACACTGCTTTATGTGGGGACTGGGGACCAGCAGTATTATATAGGAGGAGTACAGTGCAGAGTTTTGCTGACTAGTGACCACCAGTATTATACGTTGTCTGCCTGAAAAACGCTCCATATCTGTGCTCAGTGTGCTGCATATATCTGTGCTCACACTGCTTTATTGTGGGGATGGGGGACCAGCAGTATTATATAGGAGGAGTACAGTGCAGAGTTTTGCTGACCAGTGACCACCAGTATTATGCGTTGTCTGCCTGAAAAACGCTCCATATCTGTGGTCAGTGTGCTGCATATATCTGTGCTCACACTGCTTTATTGTGGGGACTGGGGACCAGCAGTATTATATAGGAGGAGTACAGTGCAGAGTTTTGCTGACAAGTGACCACCAGTATTATACGTTGTCTGCCTGAAAAACACTCCATATCTGTGCTCAGTGTGCTGCATATATCTGTGCTCACACTGCTTTATTGTGGGCATAGGTGTGCGCAGGGGGGGTTCCTGGTGCGCACAGGCACCCCCTAATGTCTGGCACCCCGATCTCACATGCCTGATGCAGCGATCACCAAGCAGGCAGATTACTGTCCCCTCTGCGCTGCACCCTGTCAGCGTCCTGCATTACTGACCGGACGCCTGGGTTAATAAAGGATGCCACCGCCCACCCGTCACATGCCGACGTCTCTCCTTCTATGCTATGCCAACGCCAGCCATTGATGAGGAGCAGCATGCAGCCAGCATTCCTCTTAGGAAGACCAATTCAATACTGGCAGGCGGCCGGCAGCAGCATTGACACGTCACTCGTTTTTCCAGCAGCAGCAGTACTAGTCTGCTACTGTCAGTGTCAGTGAGTGATTGACTTGTAAGTAAGCTGCTGCAGCTTGCAGGGGAAAGAGAGGGGGGGGGGGGCAGACCAGGCTGAGGAGGAGCAGTGTAATTGCAGTGAGTGCCATCAGGGGGGTTTGGTGCACACCACAACATCTGACAATGCATCTGCTTTATTAGGATTGGCACAAGGGTGGATATTTTATATTGTGTTGACGTCAATAGATGGTGCTAGACACGCCCAAAAGGCTTTGCTAGACACACCCCTCCGACGGTGCACCCCCTAATAAAATGTGCTGCGCACGCCTATGATTGTGGGGACTGGAGACCAGCAGTATTATATAGGAGGAGTACAGTGCAGAGTTTTGCTGACCAGTGACCACCAGTATTATACGTTGTCTGCCTGAAAAACGCTCCATATCTGTGCTCAGTGTGCTGCATATATCTGTGCTCACACTGCTTTATTGTGGGGACTGGGGACCAGCAGTATTATATAGGAGGAGTACAGTGCAGAGTTTTGCTGACCAGTGACCACCAGTATTATACGTTGTCTGCCTGAAAAACGCTCCATATCTGTGCTCAGTGTGCTGCATATATCTGTGCTCATACTGCTTTATTGTGGGGACTGGGGACCAGCAGTATTATATAGGAGGAGTACAGTGCAGAGTTTTGCTGACCAGTGACCACCAGTATTATACGTTGTCTGCCTAAAAAACATATCTCTGCTCAGTGTGCTGCATATATCTGTGCTCACAGTGCTTTATTGTGGGGACTGGGGACCAGCAGTATTATATAGGAGGAGTACAGTGCAGAGTTTTGCTGACCAGTGACCACCAGTATTATACGTTGTCTGCCTGAAAAACGCTCCATATCTCTGCTCAGTGTGCTGCATATATCTGTGCTCACACTGCTTTATTGTGGGGACTGGGGACCAGCAGTATTATATAGGAGGAGTACAGTGCAGAGTTTTGCTGACCAGTGACCACCAGTATTATACGTTGATCTATTACTGGCATATAATTCCACACATTAAAAAATGGAGAACTGAAATGTGGAGGGTAAAATAGGGAAAGATCAAGATCCACTTCCACCTCGTGCTGAAGCTGCTGCCACTAGTCATGGCCGAGACGATGAAATGCCATCAACGTCGTCTGCCAAGGCCGATGCACAATGTCATAGTAGAGAGCATGTAAAATCCAAAAAAATAAAGCTCAGTAAAATGACCCAAAAATCTAAATCAAAATCGTCTGAGGAGAAGCGTAAACTTGCCAATGTGCCATTTACGACACGGAGTGGCAAGGAACGGCTGAGGCCCTGGCCTATGTTCAAGGCTAGTGGTTCAGCTTCACCTGAGGATGGAAGCACTCATCCTCCTGCTAGAAAACTTAAAAGAGTTAAGATGGCAAAAGCACAGCAAAGAACTGTGCGTTCTTATAAATCACAAATCCCCAAGGAGAGTCCAATTGTGTCGGTTGCGATGCCTGACCTTCCCAACACTGGACGGGTAGAGGTTGCACCTTCCACCATTTGCACGCCCCTCTGCAAGTGCTGGAAGGAGCACCCACAGTCCAGTTCCTGATAGTCAAATTGAAGATGTCACTGTTGAAGTACACCAGGATGAGGATATGGGTGTTGCTGGCGCTGGGGAGGAAATTGACAAGAAGGATTCTGATGGTGAAGTGGTTTGTTTAAGTCAGGCACCCGGGGAGACACCTGTTGTCCATGGGACGAATATGGCCATTGACATGCCTGGTCAAAATACAAAAAAAAATCACCTCTTCGGTGTGGAATTATTTCAACAGAAATGCGGACAACTGGTGTCAAGCCGTGTGTTGCCTTTGTCAAGCTGTAATAAGTAGGGGTAAGGACGTTAACCACCTAGGAACATCCTCCCTTATACGTCACCTGGACCGCATTCATCAGAAGTCAGTGACAAGTTTAAAAACTTTGGATGACAGCGGAAGCAGTCCACTGACCACTAACTCCCTTCCTCTTGTAACCAAGCTCACGCAAACCACACCACCAACTCCCTCAGTGTCAATTTCCTCCTTACACAGGAAAGCCAATAGTACTGCAGGCCATGTCACTGGCAAGTCTGACGAGTCCTCTCCTGCCTGGGATTCCTCCTATGCATCCTTGAGTGTAACACCTACTGCTGCTGGCGCTGCTGTTGTTGCTGCTGGGAGTCGATCGTCATCCCAGAGGGGAAGTCGAAAGACCACTTGTACTACTTCCAGTAAGCAATTGACTGTCCAACAGTCCTTTGCGAGGAAGATGAAATATCACAGCAGTCATCCTGCTGCAAAGCGGATAACTCAGGCCTTGGCAGCCTGGGTGTTGAGAAACGTGTTTCCGGTATCCACCGTTAATTCACAGGCAACTAGAGACTTGATTGAGGTACTGTGTCCCCGGTACCAAATACCATCTAGGTTCCTTTTCTCTAGGCAGGCAATACCGAAAATGTACACAGATGTCAGAAAAAGAATCACCAGTGTCCTAAAAAATGCAGTTGTACCCAATGTCCACTTAACCACGGTCATGTGGACAAGTGGAGCAGGACAGACTCAGGATTATATGACTGTGACAGCACACTGGGTAGATGTATTGCCTCCCGCAGCAAGAACAGCAGCGGCGGCACCAGTAGCAGCATCTCGCAAACGCCAACTCGTTCCTGGGCAGGCTACGCTTTGTATCACCGCTTTCCATAAGAGGCACACAGCTGACAACCTCTTACGGAAACTGAGGAACATCATCGCAGAATGGCTTACCCCAATTGGACTCTCCTGGGGATTTGTGACATCGGACAACGCCACCAATATTGTGCGTGCATTACATCTGGGCAAATTCCAGCACGTCCCATGTTTTGCACATACATTGAATTTGGTGGTGCAGAATTATTTAAAAAACGACAGGGGCGTGCAAGAGATGCTGTCGGTGGCCCGAAGAATTGCGGGCCACTTTCGGCATTCAGCCACCGCGTGCCGAAGACTGGAGCACCAGCAAACAGTCCTGAACCTGCCCTGCCATCATCTGAAGCAAGAGGTGGTAACGAGGTGGAATTCAACCCTCTATATGCTTTAGAGGATGGAGGAGCAGCAAAAGGCCATTCAAGCCTATACATCTGCCTACGATATAGGCAAAGGAGGGGGAATGCACCTGACTCAAGCGCAGTGGAGAATGATTTCAACGTTGTGCAAGGTTCTGCAACCCTTTGAACTTGCAACACGTGAAGTCAGTTCAGACACTGCCAGCTTGAGTCAGGTCATTCCCCTCATCAGGCTTTTGCAGAAGAAGCTGGAGACATTGAAGGAGGAGCTAAAACAGAGCGATTCCGCTAGGCATGTGGGACTTGTGGATGGAGCCCTTAATTCGCTTAACCAGGATTCACGGGTGGTCAATCTGTTGAAATCAGAGCACTACATTTTGGCCACCGTGCTCGATCCTAGATTTAAAACCTACGTTGTATCTCTCTTTCCGGCAGACACAAGTCTGCAGAGGTTCAAAGACCTGCTGATGAGAAAATTGTCAAGTCAAGTGGAACGTGACCCGTCAACAGCTCCTCCTTCACATTCTCCCGCAACTGGGGGTGCAAGGAAAAGGCTAAGAATTCCGAGCCCACCCGCTGGCGGTGATGCAGGGCAGTCTGGAGCGAGTGCTGACATCTAGTCCGGACTGAAGGACCTGCCAAAGATTACTGACATGTCGTCTACTGTCACTGCATATGATTCTGTCACCATTGAAAGAATGGTGGAGGATTATATGAGTGACCGCATCCAAGTAGGCATGTCAGACAGTCCGTACGTATACTGGCAGGAAAAAGAGGTAATTTGGAGGCCCTTTCAGAAACTGGCTTTATTTTACCTAAGTTGCCCCCCCTCCAGTGTGTACTCCGAAAGAGTGTTTAGTGCAGCCGCTCACCTTGTCAGCAATCGGCGTACGAGGTTACTTCCAGAAAATGTGGAGAAGATGATGTTCATCAAAATGAATTATAATCAATTCCTCCGTGGAGACATTCACTATCAGCAATTGACTCCAGAAAGTACACAGGGACCTGAGATGGTGGATTCCAGTGGGGATGAATTAATAATCTGTGAGGAGGGGGATGTACACAGTGAAAGGGGTGAGGAATTGGACGATGAGGAGGAGGTGGACATATTGCCTCTGTAGAGCCAGTTTGTGCAAGGAGAGATTGATTGCATCTTTTTTGATGGGGGCCAAAACCAACCAGTCATTTCAGTCACAGCCGTGTTGCAGACCCTGTCGCTGAAATGATGGGTTCATTAAAGTGTGCATGTCCTGTTTATACAACATAAGGGTGGGTGGGAGGGCCCAAGGACAATTCCATCTTGCACCTCTTTTTTCTTTCATTTTTCTTTGCATCATGTGCTGTTTGTGGACTATTTTTTTGAAATGCCATCCTGCCTGACACTGCAGTAACACTCCTAGATGGGCCAGGTGTTTGTGTCGGCCACTTGTGATGCTTAGCTTAGCCATCCAGCGACCTTGGTGCATCATGTGCTGTTTGGGGACTATTTTTTTGAAGTGCCATCCTGCCTGACACTGCAGTGCCACTCCTAGATGGGCCAGGTGTTTGTGTCGGCCACTTGTGATGCTTAGCTTAGCCATCCAGCGACCTTGGTGCACCTCTTTTTTTCTTTGCATCATGTGCTGTTTGGGGACTATTTTTTTGAAGTGCCATCCTGTCTGACACTGCAGTGCCACTCCTAGATGGGCCAGGTGTTTGTGTCGGCCACTTGGGTCGCTTAGCTTAGTCATCCAACGACCTCAGTGCAAATTTTAGGACTAAAAATAATATTGTGAGGTGTGAGGTGTTCAGAATAGACTGAAAATGAGTGGAAATTATGGTTATTGAGGTTAATAATACTATGGGATCAAAATGATTTAAACTGTTTTTGAGGGTTTTTTAAAAAAAAACACCCGAATCCAAAACACACCCAAATCCGACAAAAAATTTTCAGGGAGGTTTTGCCAAAACGCATCCGAATCCAAAACACGGCCGCGGAACCGAATCCAAAACCAAAACACAAAACCCGAAAAATTTCCGGTGCACATCACTAGCGGCAACTATGCGAATTCAGGACTGCAAAAACCAGCTAGTGAGCGATCAGGTCTGAATGACCCCCTATGATTGGTGGATAGCTCTAGTTATCCACCAACCAATATGCTGACAGCCAATCACTGTCTGGCTGTAGGCTGGGAAGCAGGTAGAGAATGATTGTGTGGCCACCTCCCATATCTGCTCGGAGGTGCCCTGGGAAGCTGCCTATACATTAAGATGGCCCTGGTAATACTCTCACTTTTGCACAGGCTATTGGACCTGCGTCATACCTACAGTAACTAACTCTGAAGATTCTGCATGCCTGGCATTTACAATGTATGGGGGAATCTGGAAACATGAAACACATTTGCAATTACACAGTAATACACTAGAAAGGTGAGTGGCAGAGTGTAATAACAAGTGTGATAAGACATAGGGCCCAGGGATGGTATGCTTTGCATACTGTGGAATGAAAAGCTGTTTATCTGAGCTAAATACTCAAGTTATTCATTTTCAATGCTTTTAGTGCCACTAGCTCTGCTGACTGGCACAAACCACCAGACACGTATTTCACTTACAACTATGTAATCTAAAAAAATGTTCAGCAGCAATTTATTCTTATGAACCCTGAGCAACCATATACTTATGTTATATTACCATCTACTGCAAATCACAGAGCTGGAGCGTTTGCTGGTATATAAAGTATTCTGCCCTAGCATACACAATATTTAGGATATCTGTCTACATATTGCAGGTATTATTCCTGTGCACACTATAATTTGCTATGTAACATACATTACAACAAAATACATTTAATGATTGTACCTTATGTAGTTGTTATATACTGGGGGGGGAAAATAACTCAGAGATATATACGTTCAAATGGGATCATGAGTGCCATTTTCCTGCATTGGTTATAAGGCACACTGAACCCTATAGCTACATGGAGTGGCATCACAAGGGGAGTGCGGGGGCTGCGGACCGCACCCAGGTGTCACCCGCCGAAGTGCTGCACTGTTACATTATGTACCGCACTCATCTCCTGACACAGGGGGTGATTTCGAGTTGTTCGCTCGCTATCTGCTTTTAGCAGCATTGCACACGCTAGGCCGCCACCCACTGGGAGTGTATCTTAGCTTAGCAAAATTGCGAACGAAAGATTAGCACAGTGGTTCTCAAACTCGGTCCTCAGGACCCCACACAGTGCATGTTTTGCAGGTAACCCAGCAGGTGCACAGGTGTATTAATTACTCACTGATACATTTTAAAAGGTCTACAGGTGGAGCTAATTATTTCACTTGTGATTCTGTGAGGAGACCTGCAAAACATGCACCGTGTGGGGTCCTGAGGACCGAGTTTGAGAACCTGTGGATTAGCAGAATTGCGAATAGAAATTTCTTAGCAGTTTCTGAGTAGCTCCAGACTTACTCTACACTGCGATCAGCTCTGGCCGTTTCGTTCCTGGTTTGACGTCACACACACGCCCAGCGTTCGCCCAGACACTCCCCCGTTTCTCCAGCCACTCCCGCGTTTTTCCCTGACACGCCTGCGTTTTTCCGCACACTCCCAGAAAACGTCCAGTTTCCGCCCAGAAACACCCACTTCCTGTCAATCACACTACGATCACTTCAACGATGAAAAATCTTCGTTCGGACGTGAGTAAATCTACTAAGTTTTGTGTTAAAATACTTAGCGCATGCGCACTGCGTACCATGCGCATGCGCATTTTTGCCTTAATCGCTCCGTTGCGAGAATCAGCAACGAGCGAAAAACTCGGAATGACCCCCACTGTGTAGGAGGTGGCACTGCAGCCACGGTACTCCCCAGGGGCAGCCCCACCTCCCGAACCCCCGGAATGATGAAAAAACGTGGGTCGGGACACGAAGCCCCACCCCTTTCCCACGCAGACCCATCCGCTTTTCCCGGCGCCACAGCTGGTGTACTTAAAGTAAGTGACGCCTCTGGCTACATTTTTAAATAAGATTTCTTGTGGCCACTTATATGGAACCTCTTGTAAAACACGATACACGAGCACGCCCTGAAAAGTATCAGTGTCTTACATTAACAAGTAGCTCTTACCACTGCTTTGGGGCTCTTTCAGATTTGGATATAAGTCATTTTTATGACCCACCTCTCAGATATAGCAGCACACATCCGAGCTTATAGGTGTCTCCCTAAAATGTTTTTTCAAAGATAGCCAAGTATGATTTACGTACACCCCCAATGTTTGCAGGTCTGTACATGAATCTGTTTCTGCGACGTTGTCGCAGTACCCCAAAGCCACACCATGACTGACCTGCTGCTGGTGTTTGGGGAAAGTAACACAGAGCGTTCCGGGTATATGAAGGTGTGTTGGCCCCTGGGAGTGCAGAAGCCAGTGACTGCATCCTTGGCACTGACTCCGGCAGCGTGATTTGAGGTTTACTCAGATGTCTGATGGTTACACAGTTGTTCCGATGGCTGAATCTTCGGACAGCGCATTGAGGCGGTGGGTGTCTTTTTCCTTAAGACTCCTCTTGCGGCTATTGCATATTTTAGCACAGCTGCTGCGTACAAAGACGAAACAGTTATGCTATAGTGTGCATATCTGAATCAAGACCTAAGGGGTTAATGTATCAAGCAGTGCCCTTAAGGGCATACTGTATGTACGTAAGCCTTGTAGACAGATAATGTGGAGAGAGATAAAGTACAAACTAGCTCCTGTCATTTTTCAAACACAGCCTGTAAAATGGCCGTTAGAAGCCGATTGGCTGATACTTTGTCTCTCTCCACTTTATCACTCTACAAGGCTTAGTACATCTCCCCCTAGGGGCCTATTCCTCATCGATAAATGGCCAGTTACTAAACCCTAGTTTCTGCATATTTTATGTAATGGGCCATTCATCATTAAGGGTCCGATAGGCCCACCTGATATTCAGCAAACTCAGAAAACTTACAGTTTTTGGAGTTTGCCTAAGAGAACAAACACCATCTTCAGATGGTGCTTTATCTTGGTGCACCCGCCCCTTCCTATGAGAAGGAGTTTCAGGGATTGAAGAGGGATCCAAATGGATCCCTCTGCCACCTGCTCTCTGTGTGACCAGTGGCACTGCGCATGCATGACCTCACATCACACTACCGCAGAAGCTGGTGACAGGGATGGGTAAGGAACACTGCTATAGTAGCTAGATCACGGCAACAGCTGCTTTTTGGAGCAGCTGGCAACGCACCGGAGAAATGCTGAATTGAGCCGTTGATAAATATCCCACACCGCGAGTTGAGTACTTAATCATCGGGGGGCCATACAGATGAAGGATAGACCCCATAGTATGATAAATATTTGGAAGCTTTTGCAGGGAGTCTGATGGCACCTTAAATGAAACCTGGGCAGTAGTAGCATAAGGTAGCGTATGTGGGCTACTGGAAGGGTGAGATTCTGGAAGGTACTCCTGCTTGCGGAGTGTATCTTGCCATTTCTCTCTCAGGAACCCAATGTACACAAGAATGGGCAATGCAGAGTGGTGCTTATTTAAATCGCATCTTCGGAAGTCACTGAGGAGGTGTAACTGGCCTGTAACAGGGTGTTGTAGGGGCAATTTCACTATTTGTCGCGGCAGTTTGATACATGTCCCCTACAGTACCATACCAGGAAGCAGAGGCTGGCACCCTAGGTGCATGTGGTCACAGAACAAACATCGGGAACCCTGCACCTCTCCAGGCACTCCGCAAGGTGGAAACAGGTGTCATGGGGACAACAACGAGCAGGGATTGGACGGGAGAGGAGAGACACCTCAACATGACAGTCACCGGTTCCAATATGCTGGTATAGGTATTTGTTTTTATGCATGCAATGCGGGCACCCATACCCGCGCTATCCATCAGGTCCAGTGAGGGTACTGTGTATGATTTATATGGCCCGTACAGATGACTCTTCTAATAACAAGCAGCTATAACTCATCTGAGACCTGTCAAGGAAAATGTCTCTCCATGGACAATTGTATAAATAACACATAGCTAACATAGCTACTTATTAACACCATAGCCTTGGTTATTGATGTGTTTTTTAAAGTTCAACAACAATTATATAGGTATTTAAAGTACATTATGGGCTGGTATTCAATTAAGTGTGAAGAAACATTGGGAGCAAAAATCGTTAGTTTTTCACCATTTTTTCCTGTGTTTCTCTGATTTTTTTTTTTCTGGCTGCCCAATTAGATCGCCCCCCCCCCCCCCCCCTTCAAAAAACAAAACAAAAAAAAAACCACTTTTTCCACCTTAAACACACAGGTTCGGTGTTTTCAGACAAAAACTGGACTGTTATCGGGTATTTTGCTTTGTTTGCCTGAGGCAACCCGTTGCTTATCAGGGTTAATTGAATAGCCCCCGATGACACAATTACCCGTGATCAATGATTGCAGGTAACTGATTACCGGCCCATGTCTAACATGCATTTTGGGGGATATTTAAATGTATATTTCTGACTAAGACGCACCAGGACACATGTATATCTGTGTGCGATTAAGGCTTTGAATCTGTATACGAACGGCTACAATAAAACAAAATACATATCATTTACCGGCAGAAGGGAAGCCGGCTGTCAATTATCCTGATAGCGGCATCCCACCCACCAGAATGCCGGCAGCGGGGCGAGCGCTAGGAGTCCTCTAGTGGGCTCGCTGTGCTTGCTGCACTGCGGGCTCAGCGGCTCGCCACAGGATCTATTCCCACTCTATGGGTATCGTGGATGCCCACGAGTGGGAATAGCCCTGATGGGCTGGGCTGTTAACCCAATGGAACTGCTGCAGCTTTTTTCCAATACAAGTTCAGTTCTCCATATACAGACTCAGTCACACATAATATACAATCACATTAATCAGCAGTCTCCTCATGCATCCTAGTCCTCATGCATCACTGCGTTGCGACTAAGATGCATTTTCGGCAAATAAAGACTCTCAACATTAGCAGAGTTGCACGGGACCTAGCAGCTTACGCATGCCAGGCATCTCATGCTGCATGGTGTATTGAGGTTAGAAGTATGAGGACATACCTGTAGCTTGGGCGTAATTGCTCTATTGGTAGAAGCAACCCCATGGGTTTCAGCAATGGTTATGACAGGAAAAAAAAAAAAAGATGGTTCCTATGCATCTGCAATAACCCTGTGCATCTGAACTGCTGCAGCTTAACACCTTTTAACCACTTAACTGTTAATATTTTTTTCAAAAACTGCTCAGAAATTGCCCCTTTTTTAAAAATAACTGAATTAGGTTAATAACATTCATTTAAAACATATCCAATATGATTTTATAGAAGAAGAAAAAAAATCATTTTTTTAATAAATATTGGTACAAACACTGATGTTCGATATACTGTATCTAGGCTGACCATACTATCCCTTTAAACTGGGACACTCATGAATTACGCAGGTTCTGTGGCTGATTAAAACTAGTGATGAGCGGGTTCGGATCTTCGGGATCCGAACCCGCCCGAACTTCACCTTTTTTTTCACGGGTCCGAGCGACTCGGATCCTCCCGCCTTGTTCGGTTAACCCGAGCGCGCCCGAACGTCATCATCCCGCTGTCGGATTCTCGCGAGATTCGGATTCTATATAAGGAGCCGCGCGTCGCCGCCATTTTCACACGTGCATTGAGATTGATAGGGAGAGGACGTGGCTGGCGTCCTCTCCGTTATAGTAGAAAAGAGTAAAGACTGAGTGACTTAGTTATAATTGTGGGGAGGATTGGGGACGGGGAGCAGCTGTTAGGGAGTACAGTGCAGGGATTTGATTATACCACCAGTGAGTTTAATCCGTTGTTTCTCTGCCTGAAAAAAAACGCTCCACCATATCTGTGCTCACTCAGTGTGCTGCACTGCTGCATATATCTGTGCTGAGTGCACTGCTCACACTGCCTAATTGTGGGGACTGGGGAGCAGTTATAGCAGGAGTACAGTGCACAGTTTTGCTGACAGTGACCACCAGTCCAGTATACGTTTGTCTGCCTGAAAAACACTCCTGTGGTGGCTTTTTTTTTCTTCATACTAGTTTAGCAGTCTGCTGACAGTGTCCACCAGGTCCGTTATTATTATACAGTATATTATATATATATAGCAGTACGGTAGGCCACGGCTGTACCTACCTTTGTGTCGTCAGTGCACTCGTCGTCCATAAGTAATATAATACTATACTATCCATCCATCTACATTGTATACCTGTGGTGGCTTTTTTTTTCTTCATACTAGTTTAGCAGTCTGCTGACAGTGTCCACCAGGTCCGTTATTATTATTATACAGTATATTATATATATAAGCAGTACGGTAGGCCACGGCTGTACCTACCTCTGTGTCGTCAGTGCACTCGTCGTCCATAAGTAATATAATACTATACTATCCATCTATCTACATTGTATACCTGTGGTGGGTTTTTTTTCTTCATACTAGTTTAGCAGTCTGCTGACAGTGTCCACCAGGTCCCAGGTCCGTTATTATTATTATACAGTATATTATATATATAAGCAGTACGGTAGGCCACGGCTGTACCTACCTCTGTGTCGTCAGTGCACTCGTCGTCCATAAGTAATATAATATTATACTATAGTATCCATCCATCTACATTGTATACCTGTGGTGGCTTTTTTTTTCTTCATACTAGTTTAGCAGTCTGCTGACAGTGTCCACCAGGTCCGTTATTATTATTATACAGTATATTATATATATAAGCAGTACGGTAGGCCACGGCTGTACCTACCTCTGTGTCGTCAGTGCACTCGTCGTCCATAAGTAATAATACTATACTATAGTATCCATCCATCTACATTGTATACCTGTGGTGGCTTTTTTTTCCTTCATACTAGTTTAGCAGTCTGCTGACAGTGTCCACCAGGTTTGTTATTATTATACAGTATATTATATATATAGCAGTACGGTAGGCCACGGCTGTACCTACCTCTGTGTCGTCAGTGCACTCGTCGTCCATAAGTAATATAATACTATACTATCCATCCATCTACATTGTATACCTGTGGTGGCTTTTTTTTCCTTCATACTAGTTTAGCAGTCTGCTGACAGTGTCCACCAGGTCCGTTATTATTATTATACAGTATATTATATATATAAGCAGTACGGTAGGCCACGGCTGTACCTACCTCTGTGTCGTCAGTGCACTCGTCGTCCATAAGTAATATAATACTATACTATAGTATCCATCCATCTACATTGTATACCTGTGGTGGCTTTTTTTTTCTTCATACTAGTTTAGCAGTCTGCTGACAGTGTCCACCAGGTCCGTTATTATTATACAGTATATTATATATATATATATATATATATATATAAAGCAGTACGGTAGGCCACGGCTGTACCTACCTCTGTGTCGTCAGTGCACTCGTCGTCCATAAGTAATATAATACTATACTATCCATCCATCTACATTGTATACCTGTGGTGACTTTTTTTTTCTTCATACTAGTTTAGCAGTCTGCTGACAGTGTCCACCAGGTCCGTTATTATTATTATACAGTATATTATATATATAAGCAGTACGGTAGGCCACGGCTGTACCTACCTCTGTGTCGTCAGTGCACTCGTCGTCCATAAGTAATATAATACTATACTATCCATCCATCTACATTGTATACCTGTGGTGACTTTTTTTTTCTTCATACTAGTTTAGCAGTCTGCTGACAGTGTCCACCAGGTCCGTTATTATTATTATACATTATATTATATATATAAGCAGTACGGTAGGCCACGGCTGTACCTACCTCTGTGTCGTCAGTGCACTTGTCGTCCATAAGTAATATAATACTATACTTTAGTATCCATCCATCTACATTGTATACCTGTGGTGGCTTTTTTTTTCTTCATACTAGTTTAGCAGTCTGCTGACAGTGTCCACCAGGTCCGTTATTATTATACAGTATATTATATATATATATAGCAGTACGGTAGGCCACGGCTGTACCTACCTCTGTGTCGTCAGTGCACTCGTCGTCCATAAGTAATATAATACTATACTATAGTATCCATCCATCTACATTGTATACCTGTGGTGGCTTTTTTTTTCTTCATACTAGTTTAGCAGTCTGCTGACAGTGTCCACCAGGTCCGTTATTATTATTATACAGTATATTATATATATATATATATATATATATATATAGCAGTACAGTAGGCCACGGCTGTACCTACCTCTGTGTCGTCACTGCACTCATCGTCCATAAGTAATATAATACTATAGTATCCATCCATCTACATTGTATACCTGTGGTGGCTTTTAGTTGTGCGCATTAAAATATGGAGAACAAAAATTGGAGGTTAAAAAAATAGGGAAAGATCAAGATCCACTTCCACCTCGTGCTGAAGCTGCTGCCACTAGTCATGGCCGAGACGATGAAATGCCATCAACGTCGTCTGCCAAGGCCGATGCCCAATGTCATAGTACAGAGCATGTAAAATCCAAAACACAAAAGATCAGTAAAATGACCCAAAAATCAAAATTAAAAGCGTCTGAGGAGAAGCGTAAACTTGACAATATGCCATTTACGACACTGGGTGGCAAGGAACGGCTGAGGCCCTGGCCTATGTTCATGGCTAGTGGTTCAGCTTCACATGAGGATGGAAGCACTCATCCTCTCGCTAGAAAAAAGAAAAGACTTAAGCTGGCAAAAGCACAGCAAAGAACTGTGCGTTCTTCGAAATCACAAATCCCCAAGGAGAGTCCAATTGTGTCGGTTGCGATGCCTGACCTTCCCAACACTGGACGGGAAGAGCTTGCGCCTTCCACCATTTGCACGCCCCCTGCAAGTGCTGGAAGGAGCACCCGCAGTCCAGTTCCTGATAGTCAAATTGAAGATGTCAGTGTTGAAGTACACCAGGATGAGGATATTGGTGTTGCTGGCGCTGGGGAGGAAATTGACAAGGAGGATTCTGATGGTGAGGTGGTTTGTTTAAGTCAGGCACCCGGGGAGACACCTGTTGTCCGTGGGAGGAACATGGCCATTGACATGCCTGGTCAAAATACAAAAAAAATCAGCTCTTCAGTGTGGAATTATTTCAACAGAAATGCGGACAACTGGTGTCAAGCCGTGTGTTGCCTTTGTCAAGCTGTAATAAGTAGGGGTAAGGACGTTAACCACCTCGGAACATCCTCCCTTATACGTCACCTGCAGCGCATTCATAATAAGTCAGTGACAAGTTCAAAAACTTTGGGCGACAGCGGAAGCAGTCCACTGACCAGTAAATCCCTTCCTCTTGTAACCAAGCTCCCACAAACCACACCACCAACTCCCTCAGTGTCAATTTCCTCCTTACCCAGGAAAGTCAATAGTCCTGCAGGCCATGTCACTGGCAAGTCTGACGAGTCCTCTCCTGCCTGGGATTCCTCCGATGCATCCTTGAGTGTAACGCCTACTGCTGCTGGCGCTGCTGTTGTTGCTGCTGGGAGTCGATCGTCATCCCAGAGGGGAAGTCGGAAGACCACTTGTACTACTTCCAGTAAGCAATTGACTGTCCAACAGTCCTTTGCGAAGAAGATGAAATATCACAGCAGTCATCCTGTTGCAAAGCGGATAACTCAGGCCTTGACAACTATGTTGGTGTTAGACGTGCCTCCAGTATCCGCCGTTAGTTCACGGGGAACTAAAGAATTGCTTGAGGTAGTGTGCCCCCGTTACCAAATACCATCTAGGTTCCACTTCTCTAGGCAGGTGATACCGAGAATGTACACGGACGTCAGAAAAAGACTCACCAGTGTCCTAAAAAATGCAGTTGTACCCAATGTCCACTTAACCACGGACATGTGGACAAGTGGAGCAGGGCAGACTCAGGACTATATGACTGTGACAGCCCACTGGGTAGATGTATTGCCTCCCGCTGCAAGAACAGCAGCGGCGGCACCAGTAGCAGCATCTCGCAAACGCCAACTCATTCCTAGGCAGGCTACGCTTTGTATCACCGCTATCCAGAATACGCACACAGCTGAAAACCTCTTACGGCAACTGAGGAAGATCATCGCGGAATGGCTTACCCCAATTGGACTCTCCTGGGGATTTGTGGCATCGGACAACGCCAGCAATATTGTGCGTGCATTACATCTGGGCAAATTCCAGCACGTCCCATGTTTTGCACATACCTTGAATTTGGTGGTGCAGAATTATTTAAAAAACGACAGGGGCGTGCAAGAGATGCTGTCGGTGGCCAGAAGAATTGCGGGCCACTTTCGGCGTACAGGTACCGCGTACAGAAGACTGGAGCACCACCAAAAACACCTGAACCTGCCCTGCCATCATCTGAAGCAAGAGGTGGTAACGAGGTGGAATTCAACCCTCTATATGCTTCAGAGGATGGAGGAGCAGCAAAAGGCCATTCAAGCCTATACATCTGCCCACGATATAGGCAAAGGAGGTGGAATGCACCTGTCTCAGGCGCAGTGGAGAATGATTTCAACGTTGTGCAAGGTTCTGCAACCTTTTGAACTTGCCACACGTGAAGTCAGTTCAGACACTGCCAGCCTGAGTCAGGTCATTCCCCTCATCAGGCTTTTGCAGAAGAAGCTGGAGGCATTGAAGGAGGAGATAAAACAGAGCGATTCCGCTAGGCATGTGGGACTTGTGGATGGAGCCCTTCATTCGCTTAACCAGGATTCACGGGTGGTCAATCTGTTGAAATCAGAGCACTACATTTTAGCCACCGTGCTCGATCCTAGATTTTAAACCTACGTTGGATCTCTCTTTCCGGCAGACACAAGTCTGCAGGGGTTCAAAGACCTGCTGGTGAGAAAATTGTTAAGTCAAGCGGAACGCGACCCGTCAACATCTCCTCCTTCACATTCTCCCGCAACTGGGGGTGCGAGGGAAAGGCTACGAATTCCGAGCCCACCCGCTGGCGGTGATGCAGGGCAGTCTGGAGCGACTGCTGATGCTGACATCTGGTCCGGACTGAAGGACCTGCCAACGATTACTGACATGTCGTCTACTGTCACTGCATATGATTCTCTCACCATTGAAAGAATGGTGGAGGATTATATGAGTGACCGCATCCAAGTAGTCACGTCAGACAGTCCGTACGTATACTGGCAGGAAAAAGAGGCAATTTGGAGGCCCTTGCAGAAACTGGCTTTATTCTACCTAAGTTGCCCTCCCTCCAGTGTGTACTCCGAAAGAGTGTTTAGTGCCGCCGCTCACCTTGTCAGCAATCGGCGTACGAGGTTACTTCCAGAAAATGTGGAGAAGATGATGTTCATTAAAATGAATTATAATCAATTCCTCCATGGAGACATTCACCAGCAGCAATTGCCTCCAGAAAATACACGGGGACCTGAGATGGTGGATTCCAGTGGGGACGAATTAATAATCTGTGAGGAGGGGGATGTACACAGTGAAAGGGGTGATGAATCGGACGATGATGATGAGGTGGACATCTTGCCTCTGTAGAGCCAGTTTGTGCAAGGAGAGATTGATTGCTTCTTTTTTGGTGGGGGCCCAAACCAACCAGTCATTTCAGTCACAGTCGTGTGGCAGACCCTGTCGCTGAAATGATGGGTTCGTTAAAGTGTGCATGTCCTGTTTATACAACATAAGGGTGGGTGGGAGGGTCCAAGGACAATTCCATCTTGCACCTCTTTTTTCTTTCATTTTTCTTTGCGTCATGTGCTGTTTGGGGAGTATTTTTTTGAAGGGCCATCCTGCGTGACACTGCAGTGCCACTCCTAGATGGGCCAGGTGTTTGTGTCGGCCACTAGGGTCGCTTAGCTTAGTCACACAGCTACCTCATTGCGCCTCTTTTTTTCTTTGCGTCATGTGCTGTTTGGGGAGGGTTTTTTGGAAGGGACATCCTGCGTGACACTGCAGTGCCATTCCTAGATGGGCCCGGTGTTTGTGTCGGCCACTAGGGTCGCTTAGCTTAGTCACACAGCTACCTCATTGCGCCTCTTTTTTTCTTTGCGTCATGTGCTGTTTGGGGAGTGTTTTTTGGAAGGGCCATCCTGCGTGACACTGCAGTGCCACTCCTAGATGGGCCAGGTGTTTGTGTCGGCCACTTGTGTCGCTTAGCTTAGCCATCCAGCGACCTCAGTGCAAATTTTAGGACTAAAAGTAATATTGTGAGGTGTGAGGTGTTCAGAATAGACTGGAAATGAGTGGAAATTATGGTTATTGAGGTTAATAATACTTTGGGATCAAATTCTATGATTTAAGCTGTTTTTTAGGGTTTTTTGAAAAAAACACCCGAATCCAAAACACACCCGAATCCGACAAAAAAAATTCGGTGAGGTTTTGCCAAAACGCGTTCGAACCCAAAACACGGCCGCGGAACCGAACCCAAAACCAAAACACAAAACCCGAAAAATTTCCGGTGCACATCACTAATTAAAACCTGGTGAAATGCAGGCTTGTAGTCAGCCAGCCACAGAGCCTGTGTAATTCATGAGTGTCCCAGTTTAAAGGGCATGTATGGTCAGCCTACATACAGTATATCAGATGATCAATGATCGGACCACCGGATGCTGCTCCTCTCTGCAGCCATTGGGTGGCAATGCGGAAGGTGAAGGGCTGTTTTGTTAAATTTACTCAGCATATTCTAATCTCTGCAGATGTGAGGTAAGGGATGCTGCCGGGATGCCTGATCAGCAGTGACTGGCTGCACTGCAGGCACTGGGGGGAGGGAACCAGGAATCATAGATCTCTCACAATGGCAGCAGCTGAAAGATACAGTACCTCTTCCAGCAGCCGCTGGTTGCATCAGAGACCATGTCAGGTAAAGCTAAGACTGATATGGTCGCATCTGGGGGGCGACTTAGAGATAGACGCAGCTGCACGTCTGTACGCAGTGGCCGCTTCCATCTGGTCCATCACCACACGATCGCATCTCGTAAGGATACGATCGCATAGTGATTGACAGCCATGGGCATTGACTGGCTGCTGTCCGGACAATGCAGGACTGTCTGGACTGTTTTTGAGGGGCTGCGTGACGACACACACAGCCGCTCTGAGAAAAAAAATGGCGCCAGACTGCTTGTTAGAGCAGCCAGGCTGCGCTGGCAGGGGTCAACCTCAAATCGATGTGTCCACGATTACATTGTGGATGCATCATGAGGCGGCGCCACACACATGCTGGGTGGCCTGCCCTGTGCTGGGCCGCCTCCACCGTGTGAGGAGATGGACGCAGATCTTGCTGTGGGAAGCAAGATCTGCGTCCATTTATGAATAACCCTACTGAAGCGTTGACTCGACCCTACTGAAGTTGTTGCTAGTATGCTGTATGTGGCTGGCGGACATTTTATCATTGTTTCTTTTTAGATTTTGTAGCCATTGCTCAGCATGACTTGCAGCTAGTAAAGCCACACTTCTGCAGTTCTCCAGAGTCACTTTGTGATTTGCACACAGGCCACTTTACATTGCTCTTCATTATTTTAATAATAGCATTTTTATTGATTGCTCAGGTGCTAGTGTACATATAAAAGAGGGACATACAAGGTAGGCCAGCCAAATGCAGATGTGAAAACAAAAGGTGGGGAAGATCCCGCGTAAGCGAAAGCTTACACTCTAATGGGAAAAGCTAAGAAGGGATGACATTTTTTTTGTTCCTGTAGACCTCTATGGGTTGGTGACTGTGAGCAATTTATAAAGCCATCTCAGGGTGGCATTAGCTTACCTGGGGACCAGTGAAGCTGAAGAGGCTTTGCTAGATGGAAATCTTACTTCCACCGTTGGCCATCAGCTTTAGGATTTTCACCCGGGCTTGCAAAGGAGACTTGGGGACCGTATGTATTAATAATCATAGCAGTGCTGAGATTAATAGCAGTCTTTCACACAAATATCCCCACTACAGTATGTACTAAATCTAACTCAGAGGCACAACGGTTTGGGAGAACCGCTGTCCCTGCAGGTTATATCCCGGGGATATCAGAGGAGTCTTTTCGTTTTTCCAGAGAACCTGCCAGAGAATCCACATGTGCACATTGTCAGATTCCAGAGCCGGACAGAATATGCCTCCATAGACATAAACCGATTTAGGACATCACAGGATGGTGCAAACCAACTTAGCCAAACTCCCCAAAACTTTGCTTTTTGGAGTTTGGTACATAGGGGTCAGACCATAGCAGTGACGTGCAGTGAGGTCAATGGCTGGGGAGGCACCAAGTAAAGCCCTGTCCTTAGGGCCAGTTTATAGGATAGGGGGTGGATAAAGTGGGCTTCTGGGGCACATGCTTTGATGTCCCCCCCACCCTCTTGAAGCCACCACTGCAACTCCCTGCAACCCTGTCACACATGCGGGTTTCTGATGTGGGTGTGTGAGCTGCCCCCCCTGCCCACATTAATTCCTTCACTCTACAACCTCCCCCCCTTCTCCACCTCACCTGGGTTCATGTGCTCCATGCAGAGGCACCGGTGCTGCTGCGGAGGCCGCTGCCTGGGAGACGGCAGAGGAGGAAAGGAGAGTGCGCTGCCCGACACACTTGGCTCTGCCCCCCAGTGGGGTAAAGGAGGAGATCACCGCCGACTCAACTGCTGCACCATCCACGGAGAGATCACCGCACGGCTGCTCTGCCCGGCAGGGTAACGTAGGAGGTCACAGCGCGCCTGTTACTGCTGCTGGGGTCAGGCTACCACCACCAGCAGTACGGAGATCACTGATGCCGCCGCGTTAAGGTGATTGGACCAGCGGATCCAGCACTGGATCCGCTGTCCAATCACATCTGTCCCCCGCCAGCGAGGCACTTATACTAGTGCCGCTTTCTCCGCATTTTTCAATGGGATTTTACAGCCCTGTGGTTGGCCCCGTCCCCCGCATTATCCCCATTCCCATTTTAAACGGGAGGAACTGTTATCAGTGCCTCCTAAACTATTTAAATCAATTAAATGATTAGAATAGAATAATATAACGAAGATACTTATGACACAGAATATGTGTCGTAAGTATCTTCTTTTTATTATTTTAATTATTTATGACAGGGGAGGCACTGCCTCCCCTGACTGCACGTCCCTGGACCATAGTCCTCATCGATAAGAATGGGGCAGCACTAATTAGCCATCTGCAGTAGATTTCTGTGAAATCTTGTGCATTGGGTATTAGTACATAGAAACTACTGCAGTTTCTACATAAGGTTATGCAAATAAAGCTTGATAAATAGTCCCCTAGAAAATGCTATATTACCTCGGCAATATGCAGCGATACATAATGATGGTTATTGCCCCCCACTATTACACGGTTCCGGTATGAATGGTCGACCATGTTATGGTCGACAGTCATTAGGTCGACCACTATTGGTCAACATTGACATGGTCGACATGGACACATGGTCGACACATGAAAATGGTCGCCACATGAAAGGTCGACATATGAGAAGGTCGACATGAGTTTTTTAACCTTTTTTGGTGTCGTTTTTTGCGTAAAGTGACTGGGAACCCCAATTAGTGCACCGCGTCCCCTCGCATGGCTCGCTTCGCTCGCCATGCTTCGGGCATGGTGCCTTCGCTCCGCTACCACTTCGCTCGGCACACTTTACCGTTCCAATTGTAGTCCATGTGGATCGTAAAGTATGGAAAAGTTCCCCAAAAGAAAAAAAAGTTAAAAAACTCATGTCGACCTTTTCATGTGTCGACCTTTTATGTGTCGACCATTTTCATGTGTCGACCATGTGTCCATGTCAATGTTGACCAATAGTGGTCGACCTAATGACTGTCGACCATAACATGGTCGACCATGTGAACGGATGCCCTATTACACTATTTGCTATCGGCCGCCTTAATCTAAAATGGAATGGAAAACTCTGCAGAGGTGCAACTTCTTTCCAATAGCTAATAAAGCCCCTTTGTACCAGCAGCACTGCAGCTTGCGCTGAACTCCTAGAAGTCACAGAACTATATTGTGTGGGATTTGGTGAGTAAGGGGCTGAGGTTTCCCTTCCAAGTCTCTTGGCTTTCCTTTGATTTAGTAGTTGAGAGAATGTATTTAAAGCGATTTCCCTGTAGTTCTCTCTCAGCCCCTGGCTTTTTTCCTGTTGTTCTCTCAGCAGTCAGAGTCCTGTTTCCTTCAAGGCTCACACAGAAGGGTTTACCCTCATCTGGAGCACTGGGAGAACACACTAAGTCCAGCTATGTGCTGTTTCTGCAGAAATGCATGCCGTACAGGGGGAGCTTCAGAAACTCTAGTTTCCAGCTGCAGAAAAGGTCCTGCAATAAACAGCTGCCTCCATTAAAGAATAGCAGGCACACCGCAAAGGGCTGCTTGCTGCAAAAATAAGAATTCTTTTTTTTTTTTTTTTTTTTTGGAATCCTGCCTTGCTGCTGCTACGGATATTGCTGCAATAAGACAGCTGCAGTATACCAACCTGTTACAGCTACCACCTATCCCAGAGGTTCTGGAGTTATAGGGGAGGAAAGGAGACCCTGGATAAACTCAAGAGAGGAGGAGGTTATACCTAAAGACCATTAATTCATCCCCTGCTGATTATAAACAGTGTCTTTCAAGGAATCCCAATGCGGTTGCCATTGATTTTCACCATAATCTTTGCAAACTTTTGCAGTCAAGGAATTTCATCCCCCAGTGGAAACCAGAAAGCACAAAGACCATCCATGCTCCTAAGGCGTGATGGTAAGTATTGTGAGAATTCTTTGTTTCTGTCTTAGGGTATAAGTTACTGGTGGAGTCTTTGAAGTTGCTGAGTAATTTATGGGAAAGTTGTGCTGATGAATCACATGTCAGATCAATCCGCACCTTTACTGCCTCAGATAGGAATCTGTGTATATGTTATCACTTATCTCTGCATGTGCAGATTGCAACTTATGTCACGTTGTGAGCATTCCGTGCCAAGCTGAATTCATTGTACAGTACTGTGTATGTGGATGGTGCACACTCATGTGGAGTGTTTCGTGTGTCATTAATATTTCATGTTCATAATCAGGGGCAGTGCTGTTTTTGTGGTTGTCTATCTCAGGGGTACGCAGATGCGGCACCTTTTTTGGGGGTCTACAGTAATTCATAATTCTTATAACTAGTTCCAGAAACAAGAATTAATTACAGAAATTAATAAAAATAAGTATCTGCAGACTTATACAGAGTGTGGAAGCTACCATACTTCTTGAATCAACTTATAACTTTAGGTAAATACCGGCACTTTCATTCTGTGCACAGAACTGGCACCTTCCTTCATGGTTAAAGGGGTTCTTGGCCCAAGGAGAGCTATCCTTGGATTTAATAAATCTCAGCTCTGGAAATGCTGAAAAGAAAAAGAAACAGTTAAAAAAAAAATGCAAGCTATGCGAGGGGGGTAACACAAACTCACACAGTGATCCAATTTCACAAGCTGCCAGGTATGTGTGCTAGAAAGTTTGGGCTCTGCCAGGAAAACGTCCCGATTCACTCTGTTTAGTTTGTTGCATCTCTGGTTTTGATGGATTTTCAATCATTTAATAGCCCTGTAATCTTTACTATGTTCCACTCTTACCAGTTATCTTGTGTTTATGTCTTTGTTTAGAACTCATAGGTTTAAGTTATTAACCTTGCTGAACTATCGGAACGTTTTGCCAACAGAATACAGGAAAATGTAGCTTGCAATCTCTCTTTATTCTTGTATTATAAATGTAGATTAATAGTCAATATATGTAATAATATAGTCGTATACAAACTGATGCGGAGACAAAAATGAGAGGGATTATACTTACACAAGTTGTAACTGAAGAAGAATGAATGAGGGTGATGAAGAAATGATAGATAGATAGATAGATAGATAGATAGATAGATAGATAGATAGATAGATAGATAGATAGATAGATAGATAGATAGATAGATAGATAGATAGATAGATAGATAATACTGGTAGATACGTGAAAGATACTGATAGATACCAGATAGATAGATAGATAGATAGATAGATAGATAGATAGATAGATAGATAGATAGATAGATAGATAGATAGATAGATAGATATGAGAAAGATACTGGTAGATACCAGAGATAGATAGATAGATAGATAGATAGATAGATAGATAGATAGATAGATAGATAGATAGATAGATAGATACCAGTAGATAGGATAAAGATACTGGTAAATTGATAGATAGATAGATAGATAGATAGATAGATAGATAGATAGATAGATACTAGTAGATATGAGAAATATACCGGGAGGTTCATAGATAGATAGATAGATAGATAGATAGATAGATAGATAGATAGATAGATATTACACTGTAACTATACATTACATTTTCTATCTGTTGTTTCAGTTTAGTGAATAGCATCTGTTTAGTTCCTGCCATAATTACTATTATAAGACAGCATGTAAGACACTAAGGAAGGAAACTTGGACGGTGTACAGTGTCATTCTGGGGTAGACTATTTGTGCACAGCTGGCCCTGCACCACCGAAATTCCAGAAAATAGATCTACATACTGTATCAGTTTCCAGTGTGTATTCACAAGGGATACAGCCAGAGCAGGTGCAGATACTGTGCATTGCCTCTTACAGTTGTTACTAATATAATATGATGTCTTTATATTCAATTTATCTGTGTTCTTGCCTCTTGGGAATATTTCATTCTGCCTATGATGTATTATATATAGATGGATTCATTTGTAGGGTACTGTGTACACTGTACATTTGTTTTAGGAAGTTTTCATTTTCATTTCATAACGCACATATGGGAAAAAAACAAAAAAGTTATGTTGTATGTTTAGAGCATTTCGATAACTGAGACTGAAAAGTGATGTTTAGCTTTGAACTGTGCATGTTTTATTTCTCTAGTGTCTGAGATAGGCCATTATTAGGGGCAGATGTCCCTGGAGAATACTTACCTGCCTCAAAGTGATCACCTCCATCAAAATCTAGAGGCAGGGAAAGGGTGACATGAACTGCATCACCACGCTCGGCCTTGAGAGCTCCGCTAAAGCCATGAATGTCATTTAAATGCCCTATAGATACACGTGAATTGTAATACTCTACGTAGGGCGAGGTGCTCCTGCTGCTGTTGAACCACAAGTCCCAGCATAAACAAGTAGATAGGATAACATGAAAAAAAAACATGAATTTGCTTTTGCCCTAGACTGCTCCACTGTGGTGGTGAGGGCACTGTGCCTTTAATCAGTATTTGTTTTGTACATGCCGGCCACTGTGTTCCTGTAGGATCTGCACTGTGTCAGCACTTCCAGTCCTGCACTGCTCTGCCATGAATCTGCATTACCGGCTGCACACAGGTGTTGCCTAGCAATGAGCGAGGTTGTAGAAGAATCCCGATGATGTGTTTGAGGGACAAGCAACAACAGTAGATGATGATAAGTGATTCATACCATTTTATTAATTAGGTGCCTTTATCTGGGAAATGCTTAAAAGTCTCCAGTGCTGCAGGGAGAACAATGCAGAAAGGAAGGGCAGTACAGCTTTATATACCAAAAAATTAAAGAATATTATCAACATGCCAAAGGTGCTGATGTATCAAACCTTCCAAAGAGAACGAGTGGAGAGGTTGCCCATAGCAACCAATCTGATTCTAGCTTTCATTTTAGAGAGATAAATAAAAGTTCAAACTTGATTGGACGCTATGTGCAACATCTCCACATATTGTCTTTAGATGGTTTGATACATACAGTACATACAGTGTCAGACTGAGGATTGAAGGGCCCACGGGGGAATGCAGTGGTAGGACCACAAGTTTAAGGGGTGTGGATAGCCACCAGAGGGGATGTGGCCAGCCACCACAAAGAGACTTGGCCAACTATTAGAAAGGATATGCAAATAAGAGTGCCCTTTAGAAATGTGTCAGGACCACTCACTTTGATTTGCAGGATGGCTGACCTTGGTGTTCATCCATGGTCCTGCCCCACCAAGTAACTGACCACTAGAGGAGGGGGTGGGGCCTTCACACTGTGGGGCCCACGGGGGATTTCCCCTGTATACCTGTGGGACAGTCTGTCCCTGCATACATTGGCTCCATAGTACTGTACTTCCTGGCTCAGTGGCACACCAGAAACTACCCTTACATCCCACATGGGCAGCCTGTGCCACTTTAGACACATGGAGTCAAGAGGGCTTTGCTGCTACCTTGACTTATGGGCCCAACCTGCCCTCATGCGGCTCTTCTGTTTTTGTTATGGTTTGTTCATCCCAGGGACCCAGCCAAGCTGTTAAATATCCTGCTGCTTACAGCGGGAATCAGTCTTGTTGTGACTCCCTTACAGTGGCGGTTTTTACCTATGGGCTGCAGGACTGTAGCCCCCCCCCCCCACGGGTAAAAACCGCTACCCAGCTCACTGTCAGTGAAGCCAGATGCAGTTTATGACTGCACTAGCTTCCCTTTGACTGGCGGTGACTTCCAGGAGCGTCCCATTGGGAGGTTTTTTCCTCTCTCTGGGACTACCAGACCGGGCTGCGCTTAGCAGAGAGCATGCATCCTGTAGGAAGCCACTCCCTGCCTTGTGAGCCCTAGTTGGCTTGTACAGACTGCAGATGATGCAGTGCATAGCAGCCAGTGTTTTGCGCATGCACTGTACCGTCGCCGCTACGGCGCATGCGCTGGGTCCCCGGCATCTGTGAATTACATAGTACAGGTTCTGGGACCCGGGCAACGGCAGGGACCAGGCAGTGGGGACAAGGCGACGGAGACCCAGCAGCATGACCCTCCTCCAGGTAGGAGCCACCGCTGCTCCTTTCCATGATGGTACAGCGGGCTCACTACTTTACCTGTACTCCTATCTTTCACTCCTCTTGTCTACATCTCTTATCTGCGTATGGGTCAGCTACTGTATTGTTGCTGACGGCATTATTAATATAATAAAATAGCTGGTGGAATGTACAGTATGAATGTAATGTTTTTGTATTCATGTAATGTAGCAGTGAGGGGAGTCTATCAGCTTAAATAAGAGCAATTTATTAACTGTGCGCTATTAATGTAATGTAGAGTTGATGAGGGCTATTACTGTATAGTGGGGTTAATGTGGTTTAAGACTTGACAGGTTTAAGGAAGGTGGAGGTCTGAAATGTGCACTCATTGATCAACTTCAGTGTCGGACTGAGGCAGGAAGGGCCCCCTGGGGAATGCAGTGATGGGGGCCCATGCTTAGGGGTGGGGCCAGACAACACAGAGGCTTGGATAACTGTTAGAGACTGCATGGTCTGGGCCACTACATGTACTGTACATGATGGTGATCCTGGCTATATATACATTAATGCACTGTACATGTGATTGAAGACCCGGTACTGAGCAGTCAGAGTCATCTTGTGAATGAATGCAGAGCTACAGTGCCATTCCAATCATTGCTCATTATGCTATAATGCCCACAGCCAAGAAGAGGAAGGAACATGGGTGCATACCTCTAAACTGTCCCGATTTCAGCAGGACAGTCTAGTTTTTTGGGACTGTCTTGCAGTCCCACCCGCGGGAAGCAGTGTCCTGCGGCCGGGTAGGGGGAGGTTGGTGGGGACACTCTGACACCGATGCAGAGCAGTGGAGAATGGATGGCAGGCGTCATCCACACACTATGTGTTTGCTCTGGGAGGGGCTGGGAGCTGCCCAGCAGTTCCCGGAGCACTGAGCAAGCCCCAGTATGGTGAAAATGGGAGCGTGGCTTGTGGCTTTGGTATTCCCTGCAAGGCCATACCCCCTTACTGCAAAGCCACTGCGGCGCACACATTTGTCCCAACCTGCACTCCTCGCAAGTTGACAGGTATGGGGGGGGGTGTTGTGACCACCCACTTTGATTTCCAATCTTGGTGTATTTTCCATAGAAGTGAACCAAGCAGCCATGTTCATTTGCAGTCCTACTCCACCAGGTAACTGACCCTCTAATAGAGTTGCAATGTATAATTCAAGTTGTCTGTCTAGAATAGTGCTTCCCAATTTTTTTTGAATCACTGGAGTATAAAAAAAAAATTCATGACACCCCAAGTCCAAAAAGTCTTATTGTGAAGTTTAATGTGTTATGTGCACTGATACCGCTTCTCCCCCATGTAAGACAGGAGTGATTACCGATGAATGCCGCCCGTCATTATTGGCACTGCTATCTGCAAGATAGCATGCTGATATGCCAGGCAATGTATGAACAGTCAGTGACAATGACCGCTCCGACAACTGTAGCTGTCATTGCTCGGAGCACAGCACTGTCTCTGGCTGTTGGCTAGGGACTGTGCGCATACAAAAACAATAAAGTTTTTATTTTCTACGAAGCCGCGTGTGCCGCTGGGGAAATAATAGTTGGCGCATGCTCATCTAGGCACAAAGGCCTAATTCCCACCTGATCGCTCCTCTGCAGTTTTTCAAAGAGCTGCGAGCAGATAGCCGCCACCCATAGAGAGTGAAAGCCCACCCCGTGCAAGTGTGTGAATGCATGCATACGCTGTGCGAAAACTTAGCCACACAGCGGACATCTGCAAATCCATTCGCATCTCACTCACCATCGAATGTTTTTTCCATTCTGTGCAGTCTGTGCGTAGCCCAGGACTTACTCCTACAGTGCGATACAAACAGGCTGATCGGGGCTGGAGCTGACATCACACACCCACCCTGAAAACGCTTGGGAACGCCTGTGTTTTTCCTGACACTCCCAGAAAACATCCAGTTACCTCCCCCAAACGCCCGATTCCTGTCAATCAGCCTGCGTTTGCCTAGTGATCAAAAAAGACGCAGGATTTTTTTGCAGTTTGGCTGCACATTATGATCCCCACGCATGCGCATTAATTCGATAATCGGGCGCTGTGCTATTTTGCACAATAGCGATCAGGTCTGAGTTAGGCCTAAACACCGGTAAGGAAAGTCGATAGTGGGAGAACGTTTATTACCAGGGAGGTGATTTAACGGTCTCCCACAATGACAACAGCTGCAATAATACATATGGACGGTATCTGGTCCAGAGGTGAAGCGGGTCTTTGCAAATAATGATCACAGTCTGCATGTTCATACATCTACCCCTTGATCCCTAGAGGACCCTCAGACGGGTGGTCTTCAGTTTGCCGGTATGTCGGGATCCCGGCGCACAGTATACCGGCGCCGGAATCCAGACACCCGGCATACCGACACTTTTTCTCCCTCTTGGGGGTCCACGACCCCCCTGGAGGGAGAATAGTGTGGTGCGCGTAGCGTGCCACCGTGCCTGCAGCGTGGCGAGCACAGCGAGCCCGCAAGGGGCTCATTTGCACTCACCCAGCTGTCGGTATGCCGGCGGTCGGCATACAATACTACACCCCCTCAGACAGTGGGACCCACTGGTGATTTTCCCTGTACCTATGTGGCCCAGTCCCTCTCTGATCGGCTTTCTAGGAGGTAAATATTACCTACTCCTATTCCAAATGGCTGGATCTGGCTATGCAGCCCTTCGACGTGCAGGGGTCACGATTCAGATTGCTCATTTGTTAATAGGTATGGTCCTGTACAGTAAAAAGCTGAATGTACAGAAATGGTATGACTGCAGCATGAATTAAATATAATGTGCTATACTCTGATATCTGTTTACTGTGCAGTTGTGTTTGTAGGTGACCATCACCTTTAAACACTCATATAAAGATTTCCATGTAGTGAATCTAATTTTGAGGAACAATGATTGCTACATTTTCTGTATGGAAAAACACACCTCTATGTGGACAAGGCAAGGTCTTCTATCTGTCAGGCACTAGGCTGTGCTTGCTGCAGTGTAAAGCTAGCCAAGCACAAGAAAGATAGATGGCTGCTGGCCTCCTGCACTTTAGCTGAATGAGACTGTGGAGAATACACCGTGATTCAGTGCTGCAGAACTTTTTATGAGTCCTCATGGAAATCTGGGGATATAGAAAAACACAGAAAGAAAAAATGCTGGTATATGTCATATTCTTACTGTGTTACTTAGCCTTTTTGTATTAAGCATCATATGTATGGGGTTCTTCAGGTTTGTTAGCAAACCAAAAACGCACACTAATGGGCAAATACATCTTGCACTGCAGGTGGGACAGATATAACATGTGCAGAGTAGGGATGAGCAACCCGCTCCCTGAGAACTGAACCCTCCCCGAACATTGCGTCCCAGGTTTTCCTGCCAGACTCGGAAACCAGAACGAGGCAAAACATCATCATCCCGCTGTCAGATTCTTGCGAGTTTTGGATACCATATAAGGAGCCACGTCGCTGCCATTTTCACTCCAGTCCTGGAGAGTGTAGTGAGAGGACGTATCTCCTCAGTGTTTGTGCGGGAAAGTGGCGTGGTGCATGGGGTGGCAACCTACTCTTTTGTATCATTCCAGTGCTGTCTTGTGCTGCATCAGTCCAGTCACAGTGGTGGTGTCCTGTGCTGCTATAAGTCCAGTGCTGCTGTATAAGTTCAGTCCAGTGGTGCTGTCATGTGCTGCATCAGTCCAGTGGTGGTGTCCTGTGCTGCCATAAGTCCAGTGGTGGTGTCCTGTGCTGCCATAAGTCCAGTGGTTCTACCATATAGGTCCAGTCCAGTGGTGCTGCTGTATAAATCCAGTCCAATGGTGCTGCTGTATAAGTCCAGTCCAGTGGTGCTGCCGTATAAGTACAGTTCAGTGGTGCTGCTGTGTAAGTCCAGCCCAGTGGTGCTGCCATATAAGTTCAGGGGTACTGCGGTATAAGTCATGGGGTATTGCCGTAAAAGTCCAATCCAATGGTGCTGCTGTATTAGTCCAGTCCAGCCGTATAAGTCATGAGGTCCAGCCGTATAAGTCCAGGGGTACTGCCGTATAAGTCCAGTCCAGTGATGCTGTCGTATAAGTCCAGTCCAGTTGTGCTGCATATAAGTCCAGGGGTACTGCTGTATAAGTCCAGAGGTACTGCCGTTTAAGTCCAGAGGTACTGCCGTATAAGTCCAGTCCAGTGGTGCTGACGTATAAGTCCAGGGGTACTGCCGTATAAGTCCAGTGGTGCTGCCGTATAAGTCCAGTCCAGTGGTGCTGCCGTATAAGTCCAGTCCAGTGGTGCTGCCATGTAAGTCCACTCCAGTGGTGCTGCCGTATAAATCCAGTCCAGTGGTGCTACCGTATAAGACCAGGGGTACTGCCGTATAAGTCCAGTGGTTGTGCCGCATAAGTCCAGTCCAGTGGTGCTGCCGTATAAGTCCAGTCCAGTGGTGCTGCCGTATAAGTCCAGTCCAGTGATGCTGCCGTATAAGTCCAGGGGTACTGCCGTATAAGTCCAGGGGTAAGTTGTACTACTTCAACTAAGCAAATGACTGTCCAACAGTCCTTTGTGAGGAAGATGAAATATGACAGCAGTCATCCTGTTGCAAAGCGAATAACTGAGGCCTTGACAGCTATGTTGGTGTTAGACGTGCGTCTGTTATCCTCCATTAGTGCAGTGGGATTTAGACAATTGATGGATGTAGTGTGTCCCCGGTACCAAATCCCATCTAGATTCTACTTCACTAGGAAAGCGATTCTCGGACTGTACAGGGACATTAAGAAAAGTGTCCTCAGTGTCCTGAAAAAATGCGGTTGTACCCATTGTCCACTTAACCACAGACATGTGGACAAGTGGAGCAGGACAGACTAAGGACTACATGACTGTGACCGCCCACTGGGTAGATGTATTGCCTCCCGCAGCAACAACAGCAGCGGCACCAGTAGCAGCATCTCACAAACGCCAACTCGTTCCTAGGCAGGCTACGCTGTGTATCACCAGTTTCTGCAAGAGGCACACTGCTGACAACCTCTTACAGAAACTGAGGTACATTATCGCACAATGGCTTACCCCACTTAGACTCTCCTGGGGATTTGTGATCTCGGACAACGCCACCAATATTGTGTGTGCATTACATCTGGGCAAATAGCAGCACGTCCCATGTTTTGCACATACAATTAATTTGGTGGTGCCGAATTTTTTTTAAAATGACAGGGGCATGCAGGAGATGCTGTCGGTGGCCCGAAAAATTGCGGGCCTCTTCCGACGTTCAGCCACTGTGTGCCAATCCTAGATGGGCCAGGTGTTTGTGCCGCCACTTGGGTCGCTTAGCTTAGTCATCCAGCGACTTCATTGCACCTCTTTTTCTTCTTTGTATTATGTGCTGTTTGGGGCCTAGTTTTTAAAAGTGCCATCCTGTCTGCCACTGCAGTGACACTCCTAGATGGGCAAGGTGTTTGTGCTACAGTAAAATGAAAAAGAGATTCCTCTTGTGGCGCTGCAAAATGGAGCAGCAATGGGTGGTACAAAAATAGGTCACCAACCTATACAACGATATGTAATGGAAAAAGTACAACCTCACTTTCTGCGCTCCAAATGTCGCCTTGATTGAATGGTTCTCACCAAGATAATGGTATTACATGAAACAGAAAATCAGAAAACACAACATAGTGTAATACTGTCTATGTAAAATTGTTCTTTCCACTGTGTAGATGGGAAGAATAGGTGATGGAGAATTGTCCCAAGAGAATTCAAACATCCACCTTCTTATAGGATCACCCAAAGTGATGTCATGTCAACGGAACAAGGAATTCGTAGATGTATGCTTACTTGTATAAGCGAAGTAGAAAACACATAAAGGTTTCTTTATTGGAAGTGCTGTCTTTTTTCTTCAACCAATATGGTGAGGATGAATATCACTCGTATAATGAATGAGAAAAATTAAAAAAGGGAGCCAATTAGGGCAAAGCAAACCCCTTTATTAGGAATAAAATACAAATAGACGAACAGCCATACCATAAAAGGAAACTGAGATGGAAATCAGCTGACACAATATGACCCAGGTGTCAATATGTCATAAGTTCCCCTCTATGGATATCACAGGTTTGGACATCAATATGGCACTGAATCAACGCGTTTCGACGCTCGGCGGCGTCTTTATCAAGATTTAACAGTGTATATAACACTGATATCAGCTGACCATACAGGAGAGGCTACATATCAGTGTTATATACACTGTTAAATCTTGATAAAGATGCCGCCGAGCGTCGAAATGCATTGATACAGTGCCATATTGATGTCCAAACCTGTGATATGCATAGAGGGGAACTTATGACATATTGACACCCGGGTCATATTGTGTCAACCTTTTGGCCTAAAAACAATATTGTGAGGTGTGAGGTGTTCAGAATACACTGAAAATTAGTGGAAATTAATGTTATTGAGGCTAATAATACTGTAGGATCAAAATTACCCCCAAAATCTGTGATTTTAGCTGTTTTTATGTTTTTTTCAAAAATCATCCAGATCCAAAACCAATACCCGAAAGGGTGGTTTTGGCAAAACCAATCCAGATCCAAAACACGAGCGGGGATCCAAAACCAAAACACGAAAAGTGCCCGCCCCCACTCGTGCACTGCTTGGGGCAGATATAACATGTGCAGAGAGAGTTAGATCTGGGTGCGTTATATTGTTTCTTTGCAGGGTAACTACCGGCTACTTTATTTTTACACTGCAATTGAGATTTCAGTTTGAACACACCCCACCCAAATCTAACTCTCTCTGCACATGTTACATCTGCCCTACCTGCAGTGCACATAGTTTGCCCAATTGTTGACTTTTTTGATTTGCTAACAAACCTGAATAAGGCCCATAGACAAATGATCTAATCAGAAAGTAACACCATACTTGTCTACATTTTTTTATTGCCCCCTGATTGAGTTCTCATAGGGGATGTGAAGGAGGCCACCTTGCGGGTGGGGCAGAATTGTGCCATTTGGCGGTACCCCCATGATGAAATGTAGCAAATCATGGTTTAATGCAGAGGGGGTGGGGCTATGATGCTGTGATTCACTGGCTAAGTCCAATCAGGTGCAGCACACACATGTGATGCAGAGATGGCTATCGATGGCTCTAACATCGATGGTCAATTATTAATTTTTAACCTTCAGTTAAACAAATGGTGTAGTCATTGATGGCCGAGTTGCGTGCATGCATGTTTTTCCCCCTCACTATCAATGGTGCTGAATCCGTCACGATGGGGGAAAATCCCACACTTTCTATTGGCCATACTGTAGAAAATCGATGGTTGCAAAACCATCGATGGACGATGGCTACCCGTAATTTAGTGTATGTGATCAATAGAGTCTATGCAGTAAGACACTGCTCATTTTCTTCACTCCGTTATGTGCAACCTTTTGTTTCAATGGTGTTCTTAGCAGCATCTCATTGCTTTGACTGTGATGATGGTAACGTTTCCGCAGCGTTAATGCGCGCCAGGTGCACTAAAATGGACTAGAAGCTTTGAAAGAACAGATTGTACCACAAAGCAAATTTAGATGCAAGTAAAAATACAAACAGGTACATTCTCCTTTGGTACAGTTATTAGTGTTACATCTTTTTACATGCACTTAGCTTGTGTCTAACATGCATCCAGAATGCAGCATTTTAACACCATTTCACAATCACTTTAAAGCACCTGGGATTCATTAGCTTTTGTGCAGGGTGGTGTGGTAGTGTTATGGGCATCATCATGGCCCCGCTTCCTGACGCTCATTGACATGATTGTGAAGACGAATGGTTTGTAAAGCGCTAATACGACTGTACACATGTCCTCATGCGCACACAGAACAGCTGCTATCATTATCACAGTACTTGTATCTACCCCATGATAGGTGCAATAGACACGACTGAAATAGCAGTCCTCTCAGAAAATGGCGTAACTCTGATTACATGTACACTACACGGCCAGGAGGCAGCTCTGTTACATGCATACACCCAGTTGCTATCTATGTTACACCCTGTAATGCCCATGTCACAGACAAAGAGAAATGTCTGGGATGTGTCTGAGACAATCATTCAGAGATGCGCACAGATGTGTATGTTGGCTGCAGCACACACATGGGATATCACTAGATGTGGTCAGATTCGGTCTGGCAGTATATGTCCAATGATACTGTATGTAATAATAATAATAGGGTTTGGTACGCTCAGAATATGGACACGGTCAGAATGTTAATGTACATTGGCCCTCATTCCGAGTTGTTCGCTCGCTAGCTGCTTTTAGCAGCATTGCACGCGCTAAGCCGCCGTCTAAGCACAAATTAATACAGGTGTACCCCAGGGCTGTGTTCTTAGTGCTTTCTTATATTCACTGTTCACTTATGACTGTGTATCAGCGGACGCATCAGTTAAATTGAATAAATTTGCGGATGATATTGCCATAGTTGGGTTAATTAGTTGTGAGGACGAGCTGGCGTATAGGATGGAAGTTGTGAAGCTAGTTGATTGGAGTAATGAAAATCATTTATTTTTAAATAGTGGGAAGACAAAAGAACTGATTATTGATTTTAGAAGAAGGCAGTCACTGAAATCACCAGTGTTTGTTGGTGATCAGGACGTGGAAATGGTTACTTCATTCCGTTTCTTGGACATTGAGATTTCGTCAAGTCTGACTTGGTCTGAGCACCTGCTACTGATAGGAAAAAAGGCTCAACAACGACTTTTCTTCCTGCGGCGTTTAAGGGCAGCAGGTGTTGGTGCGCAGACCATGTTAAACTTTTACAGGTGCTCGATAGAGAGCATTCTTAGTTACGGGATCGTGGCATGGTATGGAGGCTGCACTTTAAAAGATCGATGGGCATTAGAAAGGATAAGGAAAACGGCAAGTAAAATCATTGGTATGCCATTGCCTAGTTTTGATGATTTGTATAGGTGTAGGGTTTTAAGCAAAGCCAGGTGTATTTTATTAGATAGTGCGCATCCTTTTAGTATGCTTTTTGACAAACTTCCATCTCGAAAGAGGTTTCGTACTTTGTTAACTCGTACCAACCATTTTAGGGTTAGTTTTATCCCATCTGCTGTACGTATGTTAAATGAATGATTTATTTTTATGTTTGTTTTATGTTGTCGCCTGCTACTACTTGATGCCCTGTACAATTGTAATTTCGTCTGTCAACTTGTTTTGGCTGATGACAATAAATTTGAACTTGAACTTGAACTACTGGGAGTGAATCTTAGCTTTGCAGAATTGCGAACGAAAGATTCGCATAATTGCGAATAGAAATTTCTTTGCAGTTTCTGAGTAGTTCGGGACTTACTCTGCCACTGCGATCAGTTCAGTCAGTTTCGTTCCTGGTTTGACGTCACAAACACACCCAGCGTTCTCCCAGACACTCCCCCGTTTCTCCAGCCACTCCCGCGTTTTTCCCAGAAACGGCAGCGTTTTTCTGCACACACCCATAAAACGTCCAGTTTCCGCCTAGAAACACCCACTTCCTGTCAATCACACTCCGATCACCAGAACGATGAAAAATCCTCGTTATGCCGTGAGTAAAATACCTAACTTTTGTGTAAAATAACTAAGCGCATGCGCTCTGCGAACCTTGCGCATGCGCAGTAAGCGACTAATCGCAATATAGCGAAACTCGGCAACGAGCGAACAACTCGGAATGAGGGCCATTGTGTCAACATGTTGTATGTCAGAATTTACACTGTCGACATGGACTTATTGTCAACATTGGCAGAATGTCGATATAGCGTTTGTAGTGTTCTTGAAGCCTAACCCTAAACCTATCCCTAAGCCTAACCCTAAACCTATCCCTAAGCCTAAACATAACCCTTAGGCCGGGTACACATTAGATGATATTTGAAATAGAGATGAGCGGGTTCGGTTTTACTCGGATTTACCCCGTATCTGCTTATTGGCTATCGGACGTCACGTGTTTTGGTTAGCCAATAAGAAAAATCCAGAAAATAAGAAATGGTGATAATTCTGGCGTAGAGAACCGAGTAAATCCGAACCCGCTCATCTCTAATTTTATATGATTTTCCCGATTCCAACGGATTGGAGAGACAAATCATTAAAAATTGTCAAATGTGTACACACTACCTGCGCACTCCTGAGGTCGTTAACAATACAATAGGGCCGGCAGAAGACATCGCTAACGAGAGTCATGCAGCCGCCCCCATTGCTTCATCACTGCCGGTATTGACAAGTGTGATTATTGACTCGCCGATGTCAGGTCCCCATCAGGTCCCTGTCACTCACAACATTGAGCTTTGTACACATCGTCTAATGTGTGTACCCAGCCTTAAATGGGAATTTGATTTTTTTTTTTTTCCCCCACGGCTGCTACTAAATGGCACCAAATGGACAATATCTGCTTGTAGCCCCCCTTTGCTAGCAAGCTGAAATGTGCAAACAAATTACCCGTTTCAGCACCCAAACGGCACTTTTCGCGTTACTGCCAGATAGCTATTTTACATTGCTAAACCCGGAGGAACTTCTGGGCGTGAACGGTAAAATAAATAAAAAAACAATTGAACAGGTGTGCGCATAAACAACTGACTGTCAACATTGTACCTGTCAACATTATGTCCATGTTGAGATTCTGAATGCCGACATAATGATTACATACTGTAAACATCACAGTAACTAAATAAATTGTATCCGAGTGATAAGTCGACAGTGGCTAGATCGACAGTCAATAGGTCAACACCAAAAAGTCAACAGATGAAAGGTCAACATACATTAAGGTTGACAGGTTCAAAATGCTAGCATTACAATGGTCGACACACAAACATACCTCCCAACTGTCCCGATTTTCACGGGACAGTCACGTTTTTTGGGGACTGTTCCTCTTTCCCACCGTGGGCCGCAGTGTCCCATGGTGGAGGGCAGTTGGGAGGCTCCTGCACTCGCTTTCCTGCTTAGCAGAGTATTGGTGAATAGACGCTTGGCGTATGCGCACAGCGACTATTCATGGGATACAGAGGAAGAGAGGGCATGCCGGCAGCTCACAGAGCGCTGGGCATGCCCCCTCAGCTCCTGCAAAGCCATGCCCCTTTTGCATAGGCCATGCCCCCTTTTCACCCTTGGGCGAGGCTTCACCGCGCTTATGTCCCGCTCGCCGTCAGATAAATGTTGGGAGGTATGCACAAATAGTCAACATATTTTCTCTGACGTCCTAGTGGATGCTGGGAACTCCGTAAGGACCATGGGGAATAGCGGGCTCCGAAGGAGGCTGGGCACTCTAGAAAGATCTTAGACTACCTGGTGTGCACTGGCTCCTCCCACTATGACCCTTCTCCAAGCCCCAGTTAGATTTCGTGCCCGGCCGAGGTTGGATGCACACTAGGGGCTCTCCTGAGCTCTTAGAAAGTAATAGTCTTAGATTTTTTTATTTTCAGTGAGACCTGCTGGCAACAGGCTCACTGCAGCGAGGGACTAAGGGGAGAAGAAGCGAACTCGCCTGCTTGCAGCCGGATTGGGCTTCTTAGGCTACTGGACACCATTAGCTCCAGAGGGATCGACCGCAGGCCCAGTCCTTGGTGTTCGGTCCCGGAGCCGCGCCGCCGTCCCCCTTACAGAGCCAGAAGCAAGAAGATGGTCCGGAAAATCGGCGGCATGAAGACTCAGTCTTCACCAAGGTAGCGCACAGCACTGCAGCTGTGCGCCATTGCTCCTCTCACACACTTCACACTCCGGTCACTGAGGGTGCAGGGCGCTGGGGGGGGGCGCCCTGAGGCAGCAATAAAAACACCTTGGCTGGCTAAAATACCTCAATATATAGCCCCAGGGGCTATATATGAGGTAAATACCCCTGCCAGATTCCATAAAAAAGCGGGAGAATAGGCCGCGGAAAAGGGGCGGAGCTATCTCCCTCAAGCACACTGGCGCCATTTTCCCTCACAGCTCCGATGGAGGGAAGCTCCCTAGCTCTCCCCTGCAGTTTACAACACATAAAAGGGTTAAAAAAGAGAGGGGGGGCATTTAATTTAGGCGCAGTATACATATATAAAAAAAGCAGCTATAGGGGACATAACTCAGTTAGTCCCTGCATTATATAGCGCTCTGGTGTGTGCTGGCATACTCTCACTCTGTCCCCCCAAAGGGCTTTTGTGGGTCCTGTCCTCGTTTAGAGCATTCCCTGTGTGTCTGCGGTGTGTCGGTACGGCTGTGTCGACATGTTGAATGAGGAGGCTTATATGGTGACGGAACAGAGGCCGATATATGTGATGACGCCCCCTGTGGGGCTGACACCAGAGTGGATGGATAGGTGGAAGGTAGTAACCGACAGTGTCAACTCCTTATATAAAAGGGTGGATGACGTAACAGCTGTGGGACAGCCGGCTTCTCAGCCCGCGCCTGCCCAGGCATCTCAAAGGCCATCAGGGGCTCAAAAACGCCCGCTCTCTCAGATGGCAGACACAGATGTCGACACGGAGTTTGACTCCAGTGTCGAGTGTCGACAAGGTTGAGACATATACACAATCCACTAGGAACATCCGTGACTTGATCCCGGCAATAAAAAATGTGTTATACATTTCTGACATTAACCCAAGCACCTCTAAAAATGGGTTTTAGGTTTGGGGAGAAAAAACAGGCAGTGTTTTGTTCCCCCATCAGATGAATAAATGAAGTGTGTGAAAAGCGTGGGTTCCCCCGTTAAGAAACTGTTAATTTATGAAAAGTTACTGATGGCGTACCCTTTCCCGCCAGGAGGATAAGTTACGCTGGGAGATATCCCCTAGGGTGGAAAAGGCGCTCACACGGTTGTCAAAAAAGGTGGCACTGCCGTTTTAGGAACGGCCACTTTGAAGGTACCTGTTGATAAAAAGCAGGAGGCTATCCTGAAGTCTGTATTTACACACTCAGGTACTAGACTGAAACCTGCAGAGCGTGCTGCTGCAGCGTGGTCGGTGACCCTGTCAAGCATACTAGTTTGCTAATATGAGAACATATTAAAGACGTCGTCTTATATATGAGGGATGCACAGAGGGATATTTTGCCGGCTGGCATCCAAAATGAATGTAATGTCCATTCTGTCAGGAGGGTATTAGAGACCTGTCACTGGACAGGTGATGCTGACTTAAAAAGCGCATAGAGATTCTGCCTTATAAGGGTGAGGAATTATTTGGGGATGGTCTCTGGGACCTCGTATCCACAGCAACTGCTGGGAAGAAATATTTTTACCTCAGGTTTTCCTCACAGACAAAGGTACAGTCCTTTCGGCTTCAGAAAAGCAAGCGGGTCAAATGGCGCTTCCTTTCTGTACAGAGACAAGGGAAGAGGGAAAAAGCTGCACCAGTCAGCCTGTTCCCAGAATCAAAATTCTTCCCCCGCTTCCTGTGAGTCCACAGCATGACGCGGGTGCTCCACAGGTGTAGCCAGGTACGGTGGGCGGCCGTCTCAAAAATTTCAGCAATTAGTGGGCTCGCTCACAGGTGGATCCCTGTTTCTTTCAAGTAGTATTTCAGGGGTACAAGCTGGAATTCGAGATGTCTCCCCCCAGCCGTTACCTAAAATATGCCTTGCTGACAACTCCCTCAGGCAGGGAGGCTGTGCTAGAGGCAATTAATAAGCGGTATTCCCAGCAGGTAACACTCAAGGTGCCCCTACTTCAACAAGGACGGGGTTACTATTCCACACGGTTTGGGGTACCGAAACCGCATGGTTCGGTGTGACCCATTTTATATATTAAAATCCTTGAACACATACATAAAAAAATTCAAGTTCAAGATGGAATTGCTCAGGGCGGTTATTGCAAGCCTGGACGAGGGGGATTACATGGTATCCCGGGACATCAAGGATGCTTACCTGCATGTCCCCATTTACCATCCTCGCCAGGAGTACCTCAGATTTGTGGTACAGGATTACCATTACCAAATCCAGACACTGCCGTTTGGACTGTACATGGCACCGAGGGTGTTTTATCAAGGTAATGGCCGAAATGATGATACTCCTTCGAAAAAAGGGAGTTTTAATTATCCCGTACTTGGACAATCTCTTTATAAGGGCGAGGTCCAAGGAGCAGTTGGTAGTCGGGGTAGCACTATTTTGGAAAGTGCTACAACAGCACGGTTGGATTCTAAACAGTCCAAAGTCACAGCTGGTTCCTATGACACGTCTACTGTTCCTGGGGATGGTTCTGGACATAAACCAGAAATAGTGTTTCTCCCGGAGGAGAAAGCCAAGGAGTTGTCATCTCTAGTCAGAGACCTCCTGAAGCCAAAACAGGTAGCGGTGCATCATTGCACGCGAGTCCTGGGAAAAATGGTAGCTTCCTACGAAGCAATCCCATTAGGCAGGTTCCATACAAGAACTTTTCAGAGGGACCTGTTGGACAAGTTGTCCGGATCGCATCTTCCGATGCATAGGCTGATAACCCTGTCTCCGAGGACCAGGGTATCTCTACTGTGGTGGCTGCAGAGTGCCCATCTTCAAGAGGGCCGCAGGTTCGGCATACAGGACTAGGTCCTAGTGACCATGGATACCAGCCTTTGAGGCTGGGGGGCAGTCACACAGGGAAGAAACTTCCAGGGACTTTGGTCAAGTCAGGTGATTTCCCTACACATAAATATTCTGGACCTGAGGGCCATTTACAATGCCCTGAGGCCTGTAAGGCCTCTGCTTCAAAACCAGCCGGTACTGATCCAATCAGACAACATCACGGCAGTCGCCCATGTAAACCAACAGGGCAGCACAAGAAGCAGGATGGCGATGGCAGAAGCCACAAGGATTATCCGATAGGCGGAAAATCATGTGTTAGCACTGTCAGCAGTGTTCATTCCCGGAGTGGACAACTGGGAAGCAGATCTTCTCAACAGACACGACCTCCACCCGGGAGAGTGGGGACTTCCTCCAGAAGTCTTCCAAAGGATTGTACACCAGTGGGAAAGGCCACAGGTGGACATGATGGCGTCCCGCCTCAACAAAAAGCTATAAAAGATATTGCGCCAGGTCAAGGGACCCTCAGGCGATAGCTGTGGACGCTCTGGTAACACCGTGGGTGTACCAGTCGGTTTATGTGTTCTCCCCTCTGCCTCTCATACCAAAGGTACTGAGAATAATAAGAAGGCGAGGAGTAAGAACGATACTCGTGGTTCCGGACTGGCCAAGAAGAGCTTGGTACCCAGAACTTCAAGAATTTATATCAGAGGACCCATGGCCTCTGCCACTCAGACAGGACCTGCGGCAGCAGGGGCCCTGTCTGTTCCAAAACTTACCGCGGCTGCGTTTGACGGCATGGCGGTTGAACGCCGGATCCTGAAGGAAAAGGGCATTCCGGAGGAAGTCATTCCTACGCTTACTAAAGCCAGGAAAGAGATTACAGCAAATCATTATCACCGCATATGGCGGAAATATGTTGCATGGTGTGAGGCCGAAAGGGCCCCAACAGAGGAATTTCAACTAGGTCGTTTTCTGCATTTCCTGCAAGCAGGAGTGACTATGGGCCTTAAATTAGGTTCCATTAAGGTACAGATCTCGGCTCTGTCGATCTTCTTTCAAAAAGAACTAGCTTCAGTACCTGAAGTTCAGACATTTATAAAAGGAGTGCTGCATATTCAGCCCCCGTTTGTGCCTCCTGTGGCACCTTGGGACCACTAAAGACCGTGGATCTGTAATATCTCACTTGGAAAGTGGTCATGTTATTGGCCTTGGTTTCGGCCAGGCGAGTATCAGAATTGGCGGCTTTATCATGTAAAAGCCCTTATCTGATTTTCCATATGGATAGGGCAGAATTGAGGACTCGTCCCCAGTTTCTCCCTAAGGTGGTGTCAGCGTTTCACCTGAACCAGCATATTGTGGTGCCTGCGGCTATTAGGGACTTGGAGGACTCCAAGTTGTTAGACGTGGTCAGGGCCCTGAAAATATATGTTTCCAGAACGGCTGGAGTCAGAAAATCTGACTCGCTGTTTATCCTATATGCACCCAACAAGCTGGGTGCTCCTGCTTCTACGCAGACTATTGCTCGTTGGATTTGTAGTACAATTCAGCTTGCACATTCTGTGGCTGGCCTGCCACAGCCAAAATCTGTCAATGCCCATTCCACAAGGAAGGTGGGCTCATCTTGGGCGGCTGCCCGAGGGGTCTCGGCTTTACAACTTTGCCGAGCAGCTACTTGGTCAGGGGCAAACACGTTTGCAAAATTCTATAAATTTGATACCCTGGCTGAGGAGGACCTGGAGTTCTCTCATTCGGTGTTGCAGAGTCATCCGCACTCTCCCGCCCGTTTGGGAGCTTTGGTATAATCCCCATGGTCCTTACGGAGTTCCCAGCATCCACTAGGACGTCAGAGAAAATAAGAATTTACTCACCGGTAATTCTATTTCTCGTAGTCCGTAGTGGATGCTGGGCGCCCATCCCAAGTGCGGTTTATCTGCAATACGTGTACATAGTTATTGTTAACTAAATCGGGTTATTGTTGAGCCATCTGTTGAGAGGCTCAGTTGTTTCATACTGTTAACTGGGTTTCATATCACGAGTTATACGGTGTGATTGGTGTGGCTGGTATGAGTCTTACCCGGGATTCAAAATCCTTCCTTATTGTGTACGCTCGTCCGGGCACGGTGTCCTAACTGAGGCTTGGAGGAGGGTCATAGTGGGAGGAGCCAGTGCACACCAGGTAGTCTAAGATCTTTCTAGAGTGCCCAGCCTCCTTCGGAGCCCGCTATTCCCCATGGTCCTTACGGAGTTCCCAGCATCCACTACGGACTACGAGAAATAGAATTACCGGTGAGTAAATTATTATTTTTTTATTATTTTCTGTACAAGTTTTCCCAACTTATGCTTAATTTACTGTCCATGTGGTCTACGATTGGTTAAATAACCGGTGGCAAGCACTGCAGTATTGGAGGGAGCCACCTTGCCCAAAGCGTGGCAAGTGAAGCAAGCCCATGAGGGTACACGTTTCAACTGAATGTAGTCACATATGATGAAGTATACAGTGTCGGACTGGGACATGAAGGGCCCACCAGGGGAATGCAGTTATAGGGGGCCCATACTTAGGGGTGTGGCCAGCCTACAAAGGGGGTGTGGCCAGCCTCCACAGAGGCTTGAAATCCACAATAGTTTAGTGCAGTGTAATGCAACATATCTACCATGTATAATACAAGTGCACAGTCTGGAACCTGATCCCTAGAGAAAGGAGTGGGCCCTCAGGCAGTGGGGCCTACCAGTGGTTTCCCTGGTACCACGGTGGGCCAGACCAACCCTGTATACAAAATGAAACAATACAAATTTTAAAAACTTGTGTTGACCATCTCTGTTTTGACCATTGTCATTGACTTTTTGCCCCTGTTGACCTTACCCGCTGTCTACCTTTTACCTGTCAAACTTTTGTCCCTGTTGACCATATGGGGTCAACCTAATGACTGTGTACATAGACACTGTAGATGTTCTATACCACACCCTAAATAAATACACGGCAGGGCGATTATAGTCTAGCACAGATGACGTGTCACAGAGTCCGTAGCGATTATCAGAACGGCTGTTGACACTTGGAGAGCATTTAATCAAAGTGCACTTAATACAAATAGCTGAAATGTTCAGTGAATAGTAAACTACCTGTATTCTGCTATTATCATATGAGGACAGTTTTGTACTAACAAACCCATTGTTGAGAAAACATAAAAGTACATTGTATACAGTTAGCACAATAATATCCCTCTTACACCACACAGATAACGAGCACGGCACAATATATCCAGGAATCTGTAGGTCAGACATGGGAAATAATGTCAGCTTTATTCTCATGGGAACACAGGGCAGAAATAGGGATGTTACTTATCCTGTTTTCCTTTAGGTCTTGTATTTTTATATCATTAAAATGTTGGTGTTTATAATTAAAGGTGCATTTACAAAGGCAGCCAGATGTTCTATACACACTGAACTTCCTTCCCTATGTCCTGTCTTAGTCATAGATGGATATCCACCTAATATATTTAATGGGTCCATGGTGGAAGAAATGTGTAAGGGTTATATAAAGATTGTTGTGTCGGATATATGATTCCGGGCTCACTTTTACATTAATGGATTCTCTTTGAATGACTTGTGCACATTGGGGGTCATTCAGACCTGATCGCTGGGCTGCTAATTTTGCTGTCCTGCGTTCAGATAGTCACCACCTCCAGGGGGAGTGTATATTTGCCATGCAAGTGTGCGATGCTATGTGTACGCCGAGCTGCTAAAATCCAACTTTGTTCAGTCTCTGCACAGTCCAACAGTGCGTTCACATAAGGCTGATCAGGGCCGGAGCTGACGTCACACACCCTCCCTGAAAACGCTTGGGAACGCCTGCGTTTTTTCGGACGCTCCCAGTAAATGGTCAGTTAACACTCAGAAACGTCCACTTCCTGTCAATCACCTTGCGAACGCTCGTGCAATCGGAATTTTTGCACCACCCCGTCGTTGACCAGCGATGCCCTTTTTTCCTGTCCGGTGCGCGTGTGCATTGCGGTGCATACACGTGCGCAGTTAGTACCTGAAAACGCACAGCAGTGATCAGATCTGAATGACCCCTTAGTAAGGGACCAATCTCAATTGAATGTATGCCCTTTGGTGGAGCATACTGTTTGCTGCAAGTTTTCCCTCTAGGCATTCTTCTGAACCAATCATATGCAAGTAAAGGCACACACAGCGTTTCCACTTGTGACTGAAGGGGGGGTAACTGGCTGGAACTCAGCGTTCTCACATAGGCAAAGTTCAGAGAGAGGGCTTATCAATACAAAAGAGTGTAATGTTTCCAGGCGCTATCATTTGCACCAAGTATAAGCTGGCACAAGTCAACACTGATGATAACAACGATGATCAAACCATGCACATGGATAAAGACCTGGCAGGGCCAGAACAGTGCTCTCTGCCACCCTGTGCAGGCCACACCCCCTAAGCATGTGATTTTATTACATCATGGGGGGGCTCTAGGGAGTGGAGTACTGCCCGGAGTGTCCCAAAGACATGTTCTCTAGCTCTCCTGGGAGTCATTCTAGGAACCCTGCAATCCACAGGCTGGCAATATGGGGCACAGATTGTGCTTTTCCAGGGCCCTGGGCGATGTCCTTCTGTTATCAATGTGGCTATTCCAAGGCTTTTGGGTTCCCAAATTTTTTTGTCTTTCCACCTCCATTTCTGTCAGTAATTTTAATTAATTGATTTATGGTTATTTCAGCCAGTTATAACAGTTCATTAAAGTTTTCATCCAAATCCATCCAGTTGAATGCCCAGAACAGGCTCCCTGCGTAAAAGTTCTGTCTGGAGTACACCAACGGGAGGTCCGACCAGGACTCCGTGTTATCTTTCTGTGAAGTTTTCATCCAAATTAATCTAGTAGAAGGCCCAGAACAGGCTCCCTGGGTCAAAATTCTGTGCAGCGTACACCTATGGGAGGTCTGACCAGGACCTGAACCCCTGAGTACATATTCTGGGACTCAGTGTTACCACTCTGTGAAGTATTTGTCCAAATCCAGCAGGTGAAAGCCTTAGGGCAGGATCCCCGGGTCAATATTCCGCCCAGCAAACACCAACGGAAGTTCCAACTGACACCCTAACCCTCCTAAACCTGGCCAGGATCCAACTGGACCACCTTGCATTGGTTTCATCCCAATCAGTGCAAGGGTGTCTGATTGCACAATTGGACTGACAGACAAATAGACCAATTCATTTTTTATATAAGATTTTTTATTAAGGCACTGGATATGTTCCTACAAAATAAAAAACACAAAAGACAATATGTAAGAAATACAAAATACAAAAATATCCAGTCAAAAACAAAAGATGCTAATTAAGCATTATGACTAATCATCAAATAGAATCCAATAGGGAAGGAACAAAGAACAATAACAGGAAATAATCAGCACATAAATTGTGTGAAAGAGTCATGGCAGGTGTTAATTTTATATTAGTCCTCAGTAAATTCCACAGGACCCGGTGCCTTACGAATAGACATAGATCAGATGTGTAGTAGCATGAGCCAATTCCTCAACTGAGATATCACCATCTAGCCATTCCCATTGGGAGCGTGTCAATTTTGGTAAATTGGCAACTGCTGTTGGTTAGTCAAATCCACAGGGGGAAATTAAAATCCGGATTCATGCCCTTACATTATTTACTATTTTTCCTTCTTATTGTATTGCCCATTACACATTATGCCACACACCGTAATGCCCATTACACAAAGACACACCGTAATGCTCATTTAATATAATGCAACACACTATAGTGTCTATTACAAAATATGCCACACACCATAATGCCCATTACACATTATGCCATACACCATAATGCCCATTACGCCAACACTGTAATGCAAATTATACATTATGCCACACACCGTAATGCCCATTTCACATTATGCCACATCGTAATGCCCATTACACAATATGCCACACACTATAATGCCCATTATGGCACACGTCATAATGCCCTATACACATTATGGCACACACAGTCTCCTGCATCGCGGTGGTCATTTTGGGAGGGCCTTTTACACAGGGGACAGGCAGGTACCCCCGAAGCCCCCAGTTCTCCCAAGACACGGGCTTAAAAAAAATGCTGGTGCCGGAGCGCTGTTCCTGATGACACCATTTTTCAAAAGAGCTTCATGAACGGCGTTCCAGACTTTCCGCCACAAATATACCCCTGGTAATGCCAATACTAGCATCAGCGAGACATGTTGAAGAGCAAAAAACAGTCCCGAAAAATGGGGTAAAATGCCTCAGTTATCATCACTTTGCTGTTTTTACCCCAATGTGGATGCCTCTTTAGGAATACACAAACCCAAAGTGTTTTTGCCTTTTTATAATTATGACCACTTTAAATCAACTAGAAGCCTGATGCAGGGATGTTTGGAAATCTGATATTTATGTAAATCTCGGAGGTTTAATCACTTGTGCATGCACATGAGCCGCACTGCGCATATGCAGATCTGGTCTTGCGATGTCGGTAGCAGTTCCCCAAAAGTCGCAGCATGATTGACCTGCTGCTGGTGTTTACAGGAGGTGACCAGGAGTATTCCATGAATCAGGAGCTTGTTTCCTTGGACGCAGTTTCACTAGCCCAGGCAGCGCGATTTTGCCGAGCATCCTGAGTAACCTGAGAGTTACTCAGATATCCGATGTTCAGGCAAATTATCCAATGCTGCGTCTTCAGATGCAGCAGCAGGTCAGAGAAGCCAGCAGTCGCTATCTGTTCACCTGGGCCGCCTCCTGCATCTTTTGCATAATTTCGCACAGCTGCTGCGTACAAAGGCCCTCATTCCGAGTTGTTCGCTCGCTAGCCGCTTTTCGCAGCAGTGCACACGCTAAGCCGCCGCCCTCTGGGAGTGAATCTTAGCTCAGCAGAATTGCGAACGAAGTATTCGCAATATTGCGAAAAGATTTTTCTTTGCAGTTTCTGAGTAGCTCGAGTCTTACTCTTCCAGTGCGATCAGTTCAGTGCTTGTTGTTCCTGGTTTGACGTCACAAACACACCCAGCGTTCGTCCAGACACTCCCCCGTTTCTCCAGCCACTCCCGCGTTTTTCCCAGAAACGGCAGCGTTTTTTCACACACTCCCATAAAACGGCCAGTTTCCGCCCAGAAACACCCACTTCCTGTCAATCACACTCCGATCACCAGAACGAAGAAAAAACCTTGTAATGCCGTGAGTAAAATACCAAACTTCTTAGCAAATTTACTTGGCGCAGCCGCAGTGCGAACACTGCGCATGCGCAGTTAGCGGAAAATCGCACCGATGCGAAGGAAAAGAACGAGCGAACAACTCGGAATGAGGTCCAAAGACCCAGCAGCGGCGTTATTAACGTCCACCTCAAAATCCTAAATCGCTGCAATCGTGCTGGTTCGTGTAACATGCATGGTCTTTCTCATGGGTTGGGTTTGTTGGTTGTCTGGATTTTGACCATGTAGATAATGATATTATGACACTCTATATTTTGGTGTCTACGTTTTGCCTGTCTGAGACTTGACTACATCCCCTTTCTCATTGTTTCCTTACTGTATAATTGAGATTATTGGTATATGTTTTTAAGCGTTCATTTTTCCCCCTCTTTTGATTATTCTGCCTCATTGAATTGACAGACAAGGCAGCCTTTATACAGCACAGAGCCATAGAATTCCTCTTCGGAGATGGTACTCTCCAGCATACATTCTGCATAAATAACATTTTAGATTGTGTTATGCAACTGTCAGTGAACACTGAATATGATCAGATACTAGAAATTGCATGAGGAGTAAAGAAATAGCCCAGAAAATGAACAAATGCTAAAATGACATCCATCATACAGAACAAAGGAGGCATAGTGGTACAGTGGTTGGCACCGCTGTCCTGGGGCCATTGCTTAAATGAGTTCAGGTGAGCTGGCTGTCTGCACCCATACACTTCATACAGTAGATGTTCCAAGCAATTAGTTGTTTTAAACCCAATCAGAATGGGCAGGCAGCATCCTCTGCCATCTTCCTAGCCAAGTCAGCAGCACATTCATTGGTGGATGACACTGGCCAAGGGGCGTAGCTAGGGCAGAGGAGGCATGTGCCTCAAGTGATGGGGAGGAATGGGGATGTTTAGGAGGGGATACAAGCCACAATCCAACTCCCAGAGCTGGATAAGATATATTTATACTTAGCAATAGGCTGCGTGGCCCCTATCTCTCCTCTGATGGCCCCTCCTCCTGAGTCACAGCCTTGCTGCGACCTGCCTGGGGCTGCTGCTTCCCTGTATTCTGTGGCTGAGAAATACATGAGATCACCAATGGGTTAGTTAGTTAGGGCATAGATTATGGTAATAAAATTAAGAATATTAGGGTAAGGGGTTAATGCTTTATTAGGGACAATTAAGATAAAGTTTTGCCTTTAATGAGATTATGAGAGGAAATCAGGGGGTTATTGTACGTGAATGGAATTATTTGATGATGTTAGGGCTAATTAATAATGTGGTTTATGAAGGTAATGATGATAAAGAGGTTAATTATACTATAATGAATGGCACTAAAGTAGTTCATTGCTTTAGATGAGAGGTTAATTATTGATGAGGGAATGATATTGTAAGACAAGAAAAAAATGTTCCCTGTATTATTTGTAAGTCACTGATGCTATCTGTGTTATATGACGGTCACTATGACGCTCTCTGCATTATATGGAAATCACTGTAATGTTACCTGTATTATGTGGCAGACACAACAGTGTTCTCTGCATTACATGGTGATCGCTGTGATGTTCTCTGGGTGTGCATTCGGTAAGTCAACATTCACTATGTCAATATTAATAATGCTAACATCAGAATGTCAAATATTAGGTTCAAGTTCAGACCATGGGACCCCCAGGGTTAGCATAACTGAACTGCTTCAGAACATCATTAAACTTGTTCAGAACATTAAAATGCAAACCCTTGTGGTCTTGCCTTGTTCGCCACCGTTACTATTCCCAATAGATCGATAGTGCTCTGAGGCAGTTTAGTTATGCTAGCCGTGGGGGTCCCATGTTTTGAATTTTAGCCCTAATGGTATAATATTGGCATGGTTAAAATGTCGACACTTAACATATCAACATCTGGAAAATGACATTGACAAAATGACAACATATGGCACGTTGACGTAGTAAAAATGTCAACATTACCATTATAGTTAGGGTTAGTATTTAAGGTTAGATGTCAATATTGTGAACATGTCGACATGTTACATGTAGACATCATACTCTGTTGACATACACTATGGGGTATATTTACTAACATTCGTAATTCTCCCGATTTGGTGGGAGAATAATCACGAATGACATCGAAAGTGTAAAACTGCAACTTTTTGAATTTATTACGACTAATTTACTAAGCTGCCGTATTCTGCATTTTCGGGTTTTCCGATGTCGATGTCATTCGTTTTTTTTGGCAGTGTTTTACGTGAGTGACTTGTAAAACACTGCCGACTTTAATACAATGAATCTCGGCCGGATCTGAGAGATCCGTGCTGGGCTTCATTGTGCACTTTGTTTAAAAAAAAAAAAAAAATTTAAATGTAAAAAAAAAATTGCGTGGGGTCCCCCCTCCTAAGGCAAACCAGCCTCGGGCTCTTTGAGCCGGTCCTGGTTGCAGAAATATGGGGGACAAAAAGAGTAGGGGTCCCCCGTATTTTTGAAACCAGCACCGGGCTCCACTAGCTGGACAGATAATGCCACAGCCGGGGGTCACTTTTATACAGTGCCTTGCGGCCGTGGCATCAAATATCCAACTAGTCACCCCTGGCCGGGGTACCCTGGGGGAGTGGGGACCCCTTCAATCAAGGGGTCCCCCCCCCCAGCCACCCAAGGGCCAGGGGTGAAGCCCGAGGCTGTCCCCCCCCATCCAATGGGCTGCGGATGGGGGGCTGATAGCCTTTGTGATAAGTGTTTGATATTGTTTTTAGTAGCAGTACTACAAGTCCCAGAAAGCCTCCCCCGCAAGCTGGTACTTGGAGAACCACAAGTACCAGCATGCGGCGGAAAAACGGGCCCGCTGGTACCTGTAGAACTACTACTAAAAAAAAAAAAAAAAAAATGACAAGACACACACACCTTGAAAGTAAAGTTTTAATACATCCATCCAAACAAACATATACACATACTTACCGTATGTTCACACGCAGGTCGGTCCTCTTGCCCAGTAGAATCCATGGGGTACCTGTTGAAAAAATTATACTCACAAAATCCAGTGTAGATCGGTCCTCTTCAAATCCATTTGTAATCCACGTACTTGAGAAAATAAAAAAACGGAGTCCCGACCACGAACTGAAAGGGGCCCCATGTTTTCACATGGGACCCCTTTCCCCGAATGCCAGAAACCCACTCTGACTTCTGTCTAAGTGGGTTTCTTCAGCCAATCAGGGAGTGCCACGTTGTAGCACCCTACTGATCGGCTGTGTGCTCCTGTACTGACTGACAGGCGGCACACGGCAGTGTTACAATGTAGCGCCTATGCGCTACATTGTAGCCAATGGTGGGAACTTTGTGGTCAGCGATGAGGTCACTTTTGGTCAACCGCTGACCTGAAAGTTCCCACCATTGGTTACAATGGAGCGCATAGGTGCTACATTGTAACACTGCCGTGTGCCGCCTGTCAGACAGTACAGGTTCACACAGCCGATCAGGAGGGTGCTACAACGTGGCGCTCCCTGATTGGCTGAAGAAACCCACTTAGACAGAAGTCAGAGTGGGTTTCTGGCATTCGGGGAAAGGGTTCCCATGTGAAAACATGGGGCCCCTTTCAGTTCGTGGTCGGGACTCCGTTTTTTTATTTTCTCAAGTACGTGGATTACAAATGGATTTGAAGAGGACCGATCTACACTGGATTTTGTGAGTATAATTTTTTCAACAGGTACCCCATGGATTCTACTGGACAAGAGGACCGACCTGCGTGTGAACATAAGGTAAGTATGTGTATATGTTTGTTTGGATGGATGTATTAAAACTTTACTTTCAAGGTGTGTGTGTCTTGTCATTTTTGGGGTATTTTTTTAGTAGTAGTTCTACAGGTACCAGCGGCCCAGTTTTTCCGCCGCATGCTGGTACTTGTGGTTCTCCAAGTACCAGCTTGCGGGGGAGGCTTGCTGGGACTTGTAGTACTGCTACTAAAAACAATATTCATAACTATCAACAAAGGCTATCAGCCCCCCATCCGCAGCCCATTGGATGGGGGGGACAGCCTCGGGCTTCACCCCTGGCCCTTGGGTGGCTGGGGGGGGGACCCCTTGATTGAAGGGGTCCCCACTCCCCCAGGGTACCCCGGCCAGGGGTGACTAGTTGGATATTTGATGCCACGGCCGCAAGGCACTGTATAAAAGTGACCCCCGGCTGTGGCATTATCTGTCCAGCTAGTGGAGCCCGGTGCTGGTTTCAAAAATACGGGGGACCCCTACTCTTTTTGTCCCCCGTATTTTTGGAACCAGGACCAGGCGCAGAGCCCGATGCTGGTTGCTTAAATATGGGGGAACCCCTGTCCATTTTTTCCCCATATTTCTGCAACCAGGATCGGCTCAAAGAGCCCGAGGCTGGTTTGCCTTAGGAGGGGGGACCCCACGCAATTTTTTTTCAAAAAATTAACACTTTCCCAACCCTTCCCACTGATATACATGCACGGATCTCATGGATCCGTGCATGCCTATCCAATCACGGCTCAAAAAAGCAGGTCTGTTTTTTTTTAGCACTTTTTTACGAGTTGTATTTTTTCACGGCTGTGTTTTTTTTTTTTTTGCTTTGCACTTCTTAGTAAATGACCGAGATTCATACTTAAACAGCCGCGTTTTGACCGATGGTGTATTCATTCGTATTTTTTTTCTTTGACTTCAAAAAAAATACGAATGCCCTCATCACTGCCGAGATTTGAGTTTAGTAAATGACCGAGATGACACTTTGAAGAAAAAACGGCATCTCGGTCAAAATCGGGACCTTAGTAAATATACCCCTGTGTCAACTTTTCAACTTCTACCATAACATACTGTCTGTATCCCGTTCTCTGCATTATAATGCATGACTGTCACTGTGATGTTCCCTTTATTGCATGGTGGTCACTGTGATGTTCTCTGCATTATATGGTGCTCACTTTGATAGTTTCTGAATTACAAGGAAGACAGTATTATGCTCTCAGCATTATATGGAGGTCACTGCAATGCTGTCTGTATAGTATGGTAGTCCATGCGATGCTCTGTGGTGGATGAGGTAGTGTAGCACAGGCATTACTTATCTTTGTAATGAGATAGTGGAACCTGCATGCTACATTTTAAAGTAAATACACCCCAGAACTACAAAATAATTGCAGCAGGCGCTGGTAGCTTAATGTAATAGGGTTTACCCTCTTATTAAAAACATTTCAATCTTTATAATGTTGAAGTTTGTATTCAAGTATTTGTATTCAAGTCAGCCCTATCTATTAGGGGACACCAAGCTAAGTCTTTGCCCAAAGTGACAGAAGCCTAGCTTCACCCATGCACTAGCCATTCACCACTCACTGTAATGGGGGGTTTTCACACTTTGAATGGCTAAAACTAACCACCAATGAGAGAGCGATCCCTAAGGGCCTAATTCAGATCTGATCGCAGCAGCAAATTTGTTAGCAAATGGGCAAAACCATGTGCACTGCAGAGGGGTCAGATATAACATGTGCAGAGAGATTTATATTTGGGTGGGGTGTGTTCAAAGTGAAATCTCAATTGCAGTGTCAAAATAAAGCTGTCAGTATTTACCCTGCACAGAAACAAAATAACCCACCCAAATCTAACTCTCTCTGCACATGTTATATCTGCCCCAAGCAGTGCACCCCCCCCCCCCCCACACACACACACCCGAGTGCAAATGGTTTTGCCCATTAGCTAACAAATTTGCTGAATCTGAATTAGGCCCCTAATTGGGTGACCCCCACAAGGGTCTGGCTTATACTGTACATGAGATAAAGATAAGGGGGGGGGGGGTCTATGCATTATAACACCCACACACACATGCACCCCACCAAAAACACACACAGGAGGGAGAATAAATGCCACTGTGCCCGCAGTGTGGTGAGCGCCTCGAGCCCGCAAGGGGCTCTTTTGCGCTCACCCCGCTACCTGCATACCGTCGGTCGGGATCCCAGCGCCGGTATGCTGGTCGCCGGAATCCCAAGTGCCGGCATAACATACTGTACTACACCGTAACTCACATATAGCTGTAAAAAAAATGTAAAAAAAGTTTTGCCTTCTGACCAATTCTGCAAAACTTACTGCAGAGTTATTTCAAAGGTGTCCTCCTCCTAACAGGACACAAGGTTGTGACTCCACATCTTAATTTAGCTTAAATCAATATTTCATAATATAGGGCTTTGGAAACATCTTTTGTTGCTAGAGATTCAGGTCTGTTGTCTGCATTATGGGCCTTACAGTTGTCAGAAGGCATTAACGTATCTCTGGATGCATCTGGAAGTGACCTACAAAACCTTAAAGTGCAACAAATGCATTTTCAGACTCATCAGTTGGCATGTCACCCACAGGAAAGGCATCTGGAGGAACAAACATGTTATATCTGTTTATGCTTTTAAAAATAAAAAAATAAAAACTTCATACTTATTCTATTTGTGGCTACAGTATATAAAAGCCTCTGCCTGTGCCGCCGATAGGAAACTGCTAAACAAAGAGAGATTTGCAATTTTTCAAGCAGTAATCCCAGGAAAAATGATAGTGTGCTTTTGCTTTTCTAACATAAATCACTGTCAGGCTCTAGGAAGAATCCTCATGTTTAACATTTTTTTCCTTGTTTTGTTTCTTCATACTGCTATTAATGATTAATAGGATAATGAAGGGCTTCTCTTCCAGAGAGTATGATGGTCATTCCGAGTTGATCGCTCGCTAGCTGTTTTTAGCAGCCGTGCAAACGCTATGCCGCCGCCCACTGGGAGTGTATTTTAGCTTAGCAGAAGTGCGAACGAAAGGATCGCAGAACGGCTGCAAAATAATTTTGTGCAGTTTCAGAGTAGCTTCAAACCTACTCAGCGCTTGCGATCACTTCAGACAATTCAGTTCCCATTTTGACATCACAAACACGTCCTGCGTTCGCCCAGCCACGCCTGCGTTTTTTCTGGCACGCCTGCGTTTTTCCGAACACTCCCTGAAAACGGTCAGTTGACACCCAGAAACGCCCTCTTCCTGTCAATCACTCTGCGGCTGCCTGTGCGACTGAAAAGCATCGCTAGACCCTGTGTAAAATGACATCATTCGTTGTAATATGCGCAGAAGTGCCTTATTTTGCCTCATCGTTGCACAGCGAACGAATGCAGCTAGCGATCAACTCGGAATGACCACCCATGATGTTGCGTCTAATAGAAAATATAGATTGAAAATTTTTTCTATTGCCTATTTGGGGTATGTAATAGTGGGGCCTAATTCAGACCCGATCGCACCTCTGCGAATTTGCAAAGGTCTGCGATCACAGAGTCGCCGCCCAGCCAGAGTAAAAATCTGCCCCGGGCAAGTCTACATAGGCTGTGCGAAAAGTTTTCAGCATCAAATGATTTTTCCAGTCTGTGCAGTCTGTGCGTAGCCCAGGACTTACTCCTGCAGTGCGAAAAAAACCAGGCTGAAAACACTTGGGAACGCCTGCGTTTTTCCGTACACTCCAAGAAAACGGGCAGTTACCACCCCCAAACGTTTGCTTCCTGTCAATAAATCTGTGTACGCTTAGCGATCAAGAAAGACGCAGGATTTTTTTCGCAGTTTGGCCTCACGCCTGCGCATTACGATCCATATGTATGCGCAGTCATTCGATAATCGTCCGCTCAGCGATTTCGCACAACAGCGATCAGGTCTGAATTAGGCCCAGTGTCAAATATACTAGTTATGCTAATGAATGTTGGGCTGTTAATTTCTAGTCAAGATTGTGAGCATATATCTGTGAGAGAGATACACTGTAAGGCAGGTGTGTATGTGGTGATCAAATGTTCCACCAATTACCCAAAAGAGTTATTGCCATAGTTGTCTACCTCTGCTCTGCCCCCTCCTGGTAGGGGCAGCCAGGTCGGCAAGGTAGGGGGCATGGCATAGGCAAACGCAGGGGGGTTTCCGGTTGCCCAGAAACCCCCCTCCCCTTAACCAGTGGCTCAAATTGTGACAATAGCAATAGTATACAATATGATTACTAGAGCTGCTGCCACATCATGCAGTTTAAGGGACAGAGCAGAGCTGCAGCATATGCCCAGTGGCAGCAGCTTATTCTACCTAGTTTGCCATGTGTGGATCTGATTCCTCAACCAGTGCACTGGACCAAAGAGTAGCTACCAGGAAGAAGAGACAGGAGCCTTACCATGAGGTGGGAGAATGTGTGCTTAGAAAGTGCAGTACTGGTTCTATTATGTTTGTGTATCTATGTACAGCTTGTACTATTGTGTTAGATGTTAATACGTATTCCACACAGTATCCAGTGTATAGAAAGACCAATGTTTTCATTTATACCCACAGTCGTTACTAGGTTCATCTACCACTCTCCCAGACTCCCATACTTGCTCCAATGTTCCGCAGAGTGGGAGATTGTGGATTGCATTGGAAACCCCCCTCTAGAAATCCTGCGTTTGCCACTGCATGGTTTGGCAAAAGTGGGTGGAGCGGGGGATGTGACACCATGTCCACGTTATCATGATTACCGGCATTGTGAAACAATATAAGATCAGATCCAAGAATCACACTGTGATGTCATGCGACTTTCTATTGGCATATTAATGAATTCAGTGACCACTGAATGTGTAGAAGAGACAGCTTGTAGCGGTGTTTGTATATAAGAGTAACAGTTATGTTTCTCCTACCAACACTCGCTTTTGGTGGCAGCATCTATTAGAGCTTGCAACCTAAAGCCGGTGCTGACACAGCCTATTAATCTAGGGTGATGACAACGTTTCCAGGAGCTCTGGTTTTGAGATACAAATAAACAGTTGATGAAAAGTGGACGATCAAAAACCTTTTTACTAAGTAGTTACTGGCAGTTTCATTCTGTCTACTGACAGACGGAGGATATATATTGGAGTGACCATACTGACCATGAGTCTTTAAAAAAAAAAACCTCAGTTACATATGGACATCTCACATAGGGGGTCATTCCGAGTTGTTCGATAGCTGCATTCGTTCGATGTGCAGCGATGAGGCAAAAAAATGGCACTTCTGCGCATGCGTATGCGGCACATTGCGCATGCGTGGCGTACTATTACAACGAACGATGTAGTTTTACACAGGGTCTAGCGATGCTTTTCAGTTGCACTGGCAGCCGCAGAGTGATTGACAGGAAGAGGGCGTTTCTGGGTGTCAACTGACCATTTTCAGGGAGTGTTCGGAAAAAAGCAGGCGTGCCAGGAAAACCGCAGGCGTGGCTAGGACGTCAAACCGCAGGGCGTGTTTGTGACGTCAAATCAGGAACTGAATGGTCTGAAGTGATCGCAAGCGCTGAGTAGGTCTGAAGCTACTCTGAAACTGCACAAAATTATTTTGTAGCCGCTCTGCGATCCCTTCGTTCGCACTTCTGCTAAGCTAAGATACACTCCCAATGGGAGGCGGCTTAGCGTTTGCACGGCTGCTAAAAACTGCTAGCGAGAGATCAACTTGGAATGACCACCTTAATGCAAGACAAATGCCGACACTACAGTATAAAGCAAAATATTTCTGTCTGATCTTAGTTTATCCTACTTTACCTGAAGAAACATGCGAATATAAACATTTGTAGTTGTTGGCTCAAAGCATTCTGAAAATTTATCCCATTTCTATACAGAATGTTCTTTGAGAATATATCTTGTGTGGGAACTTCTTCCCTTTCTGTACCTGAAGATGCTCAGGTTTCTCATAAGGGTCCATGATGCATAATTTATTTGTTTCTCTCTGGTATATACAATATTAGGACTGCGTCCGGGCTTTAGGTTGACCATGGAAAGGTCGACAGTCATTAGGTCAATATAGGCAAAATGTCAACATGGTTAATAGGTCGACATGTGAAAGATCAGCAGTGCTTTTGGTCGACAGGTACAAAAGGTTGATAGGCTCAAATGGTCGACACATATGGTCGACACGTATGTTCAACACAGCTTTTTTTTTGGCGTTTTAGCATTTTAATAAACTTTTTCATAGTTTACCATCCACGTGGACTATGATTGGGAATAGTAACCTTGCACGAACCATGGCGAGGGAAGTGAGCCATGCAAGGGGACATGGTGCACTAATTGGGCTTCAAAATGCTTTGATGGTGAAAACAACACCCAAAAAATGTTGTGTCAGCCTTTTTTGTGTTGCCCTTTTGTCACGTCGACCTTTTATGTGTCGACCTTTTGACCCTGTTGACCTTTCCTAATGTCGACCTCTTGTCAGGTTGACCTTTTCATGTGTTGACTTTTTCACATTGTCAACCTAATACATGTCGACCATTAATTGTTGTCCTAATGACTGTAGACCTTTTCCATGCAGATCTGCTGATCCATACGCTATCAGGACAAAGACGGGACACATCAAGCTTCATTTATGAAGCACATTAAATACTCATAGTAAAACGCGTTAGTGTAGCTGGATGCATACTTGTCCACTTTCCCGGAACGTCTGGGATACTCTCTTATGGAATCCCAGAAGAGAGGGAACCCTTCCGCATCCCTGCCAACTTTCTAGTGAAATCCCCTAGAGGCAGAAGCATAAAAGTACTGTAGTCAAGGCTGGATGGAGGACTTCTATTCTGCAGTTTTGACAGATGCCTTGGTAAAATAGAAATGAGCCATCAGTTTGGTGGTTTTGTGATCGCTGTGCAGCCTACTAGTACACCGTGTAGGTCAATGTTATCTGCAAATATATATGTTATTGCCTAGGTAATCTGCAAGGCCATTAATGAAATGCAGTGCCATTGTTTAATCAACAAAAAAGATGACTACAGAATGGAACATTAACAAAACAACAATATTTTTAAAATAACTACATTTTCAGTTTGAGGATATATGATTATTAGTCTTCAGGATGCAAAGTAAAATAAGATTATAGAGGGCAGATGACGAGAGATATTAAGGAAGAAGACGGTGAGAGGCAATTATGTGTATGAGTTGTCAGGGGAAGAGAACAGTTGGGAGAAGCACAATACACAATAAGTAGACTATGGTAAAAGTGTTTTGTAGTTACACGACTGTTACCAGTTTGTCTTTGAAGTGGTCAGGAACGTTCTGAAAAGAAGGAAACGGGAAACAAAACACAGACACAGAGTACAAGTACAGTAAAATAAAAACAGGCACAAGCTGAATGTAATGAAGCTGCGCTTGTGACTATTTTAATTCAGTATGATCTAACCTAACACTACCCTATAGTTTGTCTAGTTTTGGGACACAGGAGAGGTCTAAGTGCAGGGGACATGGCGCAATTTGTGTCATCATGTTGCCACCCCCTGCTGTTCAAGACTACAATTTGTTTCATCATGCAGCAGGAGTCTAGGTCACGACAAAGTGGCATCTACCCCGATCACCCTGGAAAATCATGTATACATGCAAAAAAGCCTCTGATGCATTTTGAGTTTGTGATCGGTTGTAGTCATATACACAGGGCCGGTGTAAGATCTCTCTGCACCCTAGGCAAAGCTTCAACCTGGTGCCCCCTAACCTGCAACCCTCCTGCAGAAGGTGCATCAGGGCTATGAGGAGCCGCCATGGGGCCCCCCCTTGGTAGTCATAGCTACATCCGCCTCCTATGTGCCTTCACATGACTTGATGTTACACGTGTCAGTACAGAGGAAGCGCTGAGGACCTATGTGGTACAGCCTGATAGTGGTGGCTGCACCTGATCAGACCCGGAGCACCAGGCAGTACAGTGTAAGAAGAGGAGGTTGCATACAGAGACATCCTTCAGTTTTTGCTAGATGAATTCAGTGGCGCCCTCCAGAGGCCAGCGCCCCTAGGAAGCGGCCTAAATCTGCCTAATGTCAGAGCTGGCCATGCATATACAGTGGAGGAGCTATCGTTATCGGAGGGGTTGCAATGGCAATGTTAAAGTGAAAGTGAAGGGGGCTCTTCTGTGTGTATGCAGGGGACTGGTGCAGTTAAAACCCTATTTTGGTACAGAATGGAGGGGGAGGGAGGGAGGGGGAATCAAACGCAGTCCAAGTACAGTAAGAGCCTGTAGATGTAATTGCAACTGAGGCAGCAGACCCACACTGAGACGCAGGAACTGTATCCCTGTCAACAGCCGCATCAAATACACCGATGATGATCGCGGCCAACACTAGATTCTGATTGGCTGATTCACTTTTGAAGCATACAATGATTTCTTTATAGGGATTATATTTTAGCTATAATTTTTTTTCTCTTGTATTTGTATATGAGACGGAAGGTTGTACCTGCTATATTGCAAATGTTATTGATGATGATTATTTTATAGCAAATGTTAAAAATAAACTTTTTCTTATGCTTATGGGGGAGATGTAATAAACCTTTGAGAAAGGTAAAGTAGAGAGGTTAGATTAATTGAGATTATTGGTTGCTATAGGCAACTTCTATATGGGGTAATTCAGAGTTGATAGCAGCAGCACATTTGTTAGCAGTTTGGCAAAACCATGTGCACTGCAGGGGGGGGGGCAGATATAACATGTGCAGAGAGAGTTAGATTTGGGTGGGGTGTGTTCATACTGAAATCTAAATTGCAGTGTAAAAATAAAGCAGCCAGTATTTACCCTGCACAGAAACAATATAACCCACCGAAATCTAACTCTCTGCAAATATATATCTGCCCCGCCTGCAGTGCACGTGGGGGGTCATTCTGACCCGTTCGCACGTTGCAGTTTGTCGCAGCGGTGTGAATGGGTCAGAACTGCGCATGCGTGGCGGACGCATTGCGCATGCGCGTCATTGCCCGGCGACACAGCGACGCCACCAGCGGGAAAAAAAGGGATTGCAGCGTCGATCGCAAGAAGACTGACAGACGGGAGGCGTTCCGGGGTGTCAACTGACCGTTTTCCAGGCGTGGTGAGGCGAACGCAGGCGTGTCTAGGCATTTGGATTGACATCAATTCCGGGACCTTCGTCGCAGGATACGTCGCACAGGGTAAGTAAGTCTGACCCTGGTCTTGTTTTGCAGGAAACTTTTTTGGCCTAGCAGGGCTGTGCAAGCGATCGCAGCCCTGCTATGGTAAAATACACTCCCCCATAGGCGGCGTCAAGTTGATCGCGCAAGCAGCAAAAAGTTGATACGTGCGATCAACTCGGAATGACCCCCATGGTTTTGCCCAACTGCTAACAAATTTGCTGCTACGATCAACTCTGAATTACCCCCTGTGCTATCTCTCTCAACGGTTTGATACACCTCCTCCTGTGACCTGTTTATTTGTACACCTGATATAAACCAAGTGCATATGTTCCTGGTGTAGAGATGCATGCAACCTGTGATTCCTATAAACTTAGCTATGTGAGCAATTGCAATTTTTGAAAAGAATAGACACATTGGTGGTCATTCCGAGTTGTTCGCTCGGTAATTTTCTTCGCATAGCAGCGATTTTCTGCTTATTGCGCATGCGCAATGTTCGCACTGCGACTGCGCCAAGTAAATTTGCTATGAAGATTGGTATTTTACTCACGGCATTACGAGGTTTTTTCTTCGTACTGGAGATCGGAGTGTGATTGACAGGAAGTGGGTGTTTCTGGGCGGAAACTGGCCGTTTTATGGGAGTGTGTGAACAAACGCTGCCGTTTCTGGGAAAAACGCGGGAGTGGCTGGAGAAACGGAGGAGTGTCTGGGCGCACGCTGGGTGTGTTTGTGACGTCAAACCAGGAACGACAAGCACTGAACTGATCGCACTGGCAGAGTAAGTCTCGAGCTACTCAGAAACTGCACAGAGAAGTCTTTTCGCAATATTGCGAATCTTTCGTTCGCAATTTTGATAAGCTAAGATTCACTCCCAGTAGGTGGCGGCTTAGCGTGTGCAATGCTGCTAAAAGCAGCTTGCGAGCGAACAACTCGGAATCACCCCCATAATACGTCTGCGTTTTGCAAATGCGCTGACACTCAGCACGAGCCCCGAGGTGTTTTGTCTTCTAGAATTGGTTCCTCTGAACAGATAGCATAAAACGCACTGTAACAGTTCCGCGTTCTCCTAGGTATCACTCATTAGCGTATCTGTCCCTGTGTGTCATGTGGGAGAATGATCAGTGTTTATTTCTTCTCCTTGGTTTACTTGAAAATTTTCACATGAGCTAAAATAATTGATTTTGTTATTCTTGTACCTGCGTCAGCATCGGCTGCATCTGCCGTTTATTGCACAGATAAATCAGGAGCTTCACTTATCCTCCAGGTTGCTCAGGGAATGTTACACATAATTGTCAGCAACTTAAACTAATTCCAGGAACCGTGTGCTGTTGGCCAGGTGCATGTATCGTCACGCAGTCTGAGCGTAATCAGCCTGACTACGGGCACTGAACACAGGCAAAATTTGTTTTTGTCTTATTTTATATTCCCAGTGCTTATATTATTAACTTGAAAAGCCCGAAGACTAATAGATAGTAAGAATGACATCTTATATATTATAGTAGGAATACGTTAGCATGAGCTCACTGGTTTTATATAGTGGAACATTTTAACTATAGGTAATATTGTTACCCATAGTGAATGGTGGCCGTCTGCATTACATCCAAGTCATAGTTGCCTACCCTCCCTCATTCTGCAGGAGACTCCCTGAAATAGTAGCAATCTCCCTCACTCCCTGAATAGGCAAGCAATCTCCCTGATTGCGCCTTACCCCCATTATGTAGCTGTTACATTCTTAGGGGAAAACAATAAATCAGAGATACATACATTCAAATGGGTTCATCAGTGCCATTTCCAGACCCTCCAACATGACCCACCCCACTAGGTACAAAATGCTCTGTTTCTGGACTTCCCTCTTAATTTATGATTTCCATCACCTGTGTTGAACTAGTTAAATGATAAGAAAGCTGTTTCTTCACAGGTGATGGCAATAATAAATTAAGAGGGAAGTCCAGAAACAGAGCATTTTGTACCTAGTGGGGCGGGTCATGTTGTAGGGGATGCATTTCCCTTCATTGGTTATAAGGCATAGAGGGGCAGATGTATTAACCTGGAGAAGGCATAAGGAAGTGATAAACCAGTGATATGTGCAAGGTGATAAATACACCAGCCAATCAGATACTAACTGTTAATTTACATATTGGAACTGATTGGCTGGTGCCTTTATCACCTTGCACATATCACTGGTTTATCACTTCCTTATGCCTTCTCCAGATTAATACATCTGCCCCAGTGATCCCTATGGCTACATGCATTTTAAATAAGGTTTCTCTTGGCCACTTACAGTAAGGCCTTACCTTTTGTAAAACACAATACACAAACAAATCCTGCAAAATATCAGTGTATTTACTTCAACAAGTAGAGCTTACTAAGTTTGGGGCTCATTTCCATTTGGATGTCAGTTATGTTTATGACACGCCTCTCATATGTAGCTGTACACGTCCGCACTGGTAGATGTTCCTTTCACAATCTCCCTGAAAAACGTTTTCCAAATTAGGCAAGTATGATCCAAGTACATATTTTCTCAGCTGTGAGATAATACCTTATACAGATTCCTCAGGATTGGACTCTGAGGATTGTTTTGTTCATATGAACATATGTAAATTAGGGGATTCCAATTTATATTGTATGTATTTTATGCATGTACAGTATCTTATAGAATTGTGTCATATTGGCCCCACCACCTCCCTACAGACCTGCGATTCCTCCCGGTAACATCTCCCCATCCTAGGTAGTGGGCGGGCTGCAGGAAATCGACTCACCCTTCCTGGGGTCAGGGGAACAACCTGAAAATTGGGAGTCTCCCAGTCCCAGACTCTCCAGGTGAGTAAGTATGCTCTTCTTCCCCCTCTGTCCCCCTTTATCGATTTGACACTCTTGCCTCCTTTGTCCCCAATTTATCTTTTTCCGTTCCTGCTTTCTTTTTTTCCCCTGCTACTGTATATTACCCCCTCTATTCCCCTTATCGGTCATGCTGTCCTCCTCACTCCCTGCTCCTGTTACTCTCCTGCCTCTCTCTGTCTCTCCTGCCCCTCAGTCTCTGTCTGTCCTGCCACTTCTCCGCCTCTTTCTCAACTCTTACCAGTCAGTATGTTTCTCCTCCCTGGGCTGGCCATTGGTTTTCTTTATTAATTGCTTCCGGTCAAACTGTCTTTGGCCTGGAACCAGGAACGCACAGGGCACACCCACCCATTCTATGACTAGCCTGCATTAGTCTCCGAAGCAACTTACTGTACAGTAAGTTTGGTACTGGGAAATATGGAAACGTGGGTGGGGGTGGTGGGGATGGTGAGTAGAGTGTTTGAGAGAATTTTTTATTTACATATGTCCAGAGCTCTCAGATTGGCGGTCAGTTTTCTTCTATAGATAATGTAAATTATAAAGTTTGACAGTATTAAAAAGCAGTTACATTTACAGGGAGAAATAGTCAGTAATAAAAAATAGGGACAAAAAATATTAAAAAGCTGGGACTGTATGGACAGTTGTAAGCTAGGGGGTTTATTTACTAAGCACACTGGCTTCCCAGTGTGTTTGAGGCCAAACTTGAAAAGCTCAACATTTTTAATTGCAATTCCCTGTTAATAGTAAATAAACACTCCAGTCCTCAGTGATCCATAAATCCGAGTACACACTAGTGCGATGTTGGCATGATTTCCTGTGTTGGCATGACAAATTGCCTACATTGAGCAGTGTGTACCCGTCGTTCAGTCAGGGCTGACGGAAGCGGTGGAAGACATCGCTAGTGTCCTAATGCTATGCAAACGAAGCTAGGAACGATCTGTCATTCCGTCCTTCTGATGTGTACAGCGAATCCCTGCTGGTCAAGGCCGAATGGAATTTGTCCCGACCATCGGACATTTGGCTGTCTCACCCAGCCTAAAAGTGCATGTTTTCCAGGTACTCCTCAAGTAATCACAAGTGAAATAAATACCAGATGTGGATCTTTAAATCTTTTATGCAGGTCATAGCCCTATTGAAAGCTTCCAAGACATTGGTACAGTTATATACTAGAGAATCATTCCTCTCCCACAAGGTAAAAGCCCACGCTGTGGCCTATCCAGATATCATGGAGATAACGTATGCCACCTTTGTTCTCTCAGTAGGGAAATTTGTAGCCTGTAGCTTGAACTAGAAACCAAGAACTTTTGGTATCCCCATCAAATTATTGAATTTGTAATGGTGCGGATGTTTCTGCAGCTTGAATGGGCACTACGGAAGAACAAAGGCACGGAGTCTAATGGGAAAACACGGGCACAGGGAACAGGGAGGAAACAGCACAAAGGAGAAACAGGGATCAGGAAACATAATTCACTAAAGAAACGAGCTAGGATGCACAAAGGCTTAGACGCTGAATTATGGTATGGGAGCCTATACTCTGGCACTTGCTAGTGCACTGAGACTACCTATTATAGGAAGGAGATTCAAACATGGTGCCAAATGTAACGTCATGTTTTGGCATGTTTGGCCCTATGGGAACCGTGGCTGCCTTTTACTGCCTGGAGAAGAGGCGCTTTTTGAAGTTAGGGAAGGAAGCCAACCATCGGAGGGGGAGCAGTCAGCCAGAGACTCACTGCAGTAGGCTGTGACATTACCCTTTCCTCTAGGGTTGAGTACTAAACTCCCCTCAAAAGACTTACGAGGAAACTTTTGGTGGAATTTCTGCTAAAAGATGGGGAGCATGAATATCTGAAGATTTTATCCAACAACGTTCTTCGAGGCCAAACCCCTTCCAATCCACCAGGTACTGAACGAATCCTTGAGAAACCCTGGAGTCCAGAATTTGTCTCAACCTTGAATTACTCCTGGTGATAACCTGGAATGGCAGAAGGAGAACCACTGGATGTTGAAAACCAAGTAAGAATCAGTGGTTTCAAGAATTTTTGGTGCAGCCAGAAGTTTTAACCTGATGGCCACTGGATTGATTACTTGAAGAACTTGGACAAAGCCATTGAACCTGGGAGCTAACATTATGGTGGGTACTTTCAGCCGAATGTGTCTTGTTGATTGCCGGACCCTATAACCTGGTTTCAACAAGGGGACTTTCCTTCTCTTCTGATCAGAGCCCCAGTTGCTTGTTACTGTGAGGAGAAGTGCTTTCTGCAGCTGGGGAAGAATGCCAGTCATCAGTGGGGAGCAGCAGGCCAGAGACTCATGGTGGCAGGTACCGCAGGGCATCTGCCTACAACGTAGACACCGCAGCTTGGGGAGACCAGAGACGCCAGACCTGGCAAGTGATTCCAGGTCTCCAGCGTGCTTTGACAAGCGCACTTCTCTTTCAACACTTACAGCCTCTGCAATTCCTCTACAATCACTGGATCAATACTCAAGTTAAGCGAAGCCAAGGGCAAGAGGTAGCTACAGTATATGGGGTGGGGGGTTCTGGCATAAGGGGCATGAGTGGATGGCATATAAGATGAATGACAAGACCCGAGAATATAAAAAAGGGACACGTGAAGGAGGGTTTCTAAAATATAAATGGGCATGTGGGGAAAGAGTGATGGCATATAAGGAGCATATACATATTTAACATATGGGTAAGTGGGAGGTATATCTTGAAACCTGATGTCCCTTATTTACCTGAAGCCAACATATTACTCGACCCTGAAAAGAGGGTAGAGCTGTATATTTAATATTTTCTTAATTATCTTTTACTTTTTGGTAGAATTATCCTCTAAATTGTTTGGCTACAATTTAGCACTTTTGCACTTAAGAGAACCCAGACTACAGTACTACATTTTGCAATTGACAACTGCTTTGACCTGATTAAATGACAACATCTCTTGAAAGCTTGTTGTGAAAAATAAACTTTTATCCAAATAATAGTAAAAAAAAAACCAAACCACTCAACATTTAGTTGCTCGATTTTGTATGTTTGTCCTCTAAATGCAATTGAATATATTCCAAGGTCAAAACGGATTTCACGCTTGTTTACCTAATAGTGGGGCAGATGTATGAAACCTGGAGAAGACATAAAGAAGTGATAAAGCGGTGATCAGTGCAAGGTGATAATGCACCAGCCAATCAGCTCCATTATGTAAATTGACTGTTGGGAGCTGATTGGCTGGTGCGTTATCACCTTACATTTATCACCACTTTATCACTTCTTTATGCCTTCTCTAGGCTTAATACATCTGCCTCATTGTTACTCAGGAAAAACAAATTTAAGGAACATCGTTAAAGTACAGTAGTTACATCATTTCAGAAATGTACAGTAGGAGGAAGCGAAGATGACACCACAGGAAGAACTGACCAGCACACATTTATATAGTAAATAATTAACAATAATGGGAAAGGAAGCACTAGAAATGCCCAGCTGCCAATTGTATGACTAAGTGGAGTATTAAAGTCTTTGAAGAGGTGATGTAATATTGCGCAAAGTTTTACTCTTAGTGTGGCATACTAAATAGCTAGGGTAATGTGTATTTTCCAAAATGTCACATAGACGTGACTGATTATGTAAATATACAATGCAGAGTAAAAACAGATTATTTTTTATTGCATTCTTATTACAGACTCCAGGGCACAAAATAACATAAATCTCAGCTTGCGATATATAAGAAGAAACACTGCAACACACAAGACAGTTGTGTTCCAGTAAAGGGAATGTTTCTAAAAATCCATGAAACAAATGAGGTGATCTTCAATCTTCATACCGGGAAATTTCCACATTAATGGCTGCAATCCATGGAATTGGAAATACATAACTGACAAGAACACGCGGACAGATTAGACAAGCACGGTTGATGGTTTTAGGAAAGTGCACCTAAAATTGGAATTCAATCCAAGGGTATATTTACTAAGGTGTGAGTTTTTTTTAGAAGTGGAGTTGTTACCCATTGCAACCAATCAGATTCTATTTATTATCTTCTAGTAGCAGCTAGGTTAATGTTAAGTGGAATTTGATTGTTGCTATTGGTAACAGCTCCACTTCTAATAAAAACTCGCAGCTTGGTAGATATACTCCCAGGACTCCCCAAAGATTTACGATCAAAAAGTGAAATACAGTAGTTGTAATTTATGAGAAAAGTGTGCTGGTGTATGTGAAATTGGTAATGTGGACACTATGCTGCTATCCTATCGACCTTCAGTTCCTGATGATCACATAGTTGAAAATTTCTAAAAAATCCAATGGTGCAGGCGATACCCACAGTGTACACACAAAGACACTGCTGCGATCGAAACAGACGACATCAGAAATGCTATAGAAAAGTTATGGGCGTTCCTGGGCACTAGCTAGAATGGCAACAGTGTACCATTCATTGGGATTGTTATGGGAGTGTCGCGGGCTTGTTATGCAAGCAACTGCATTTACAGCACAGACGGATCTACGGGAAGGCGATTAAGGCAATCGCCCCCCGTAACACACAGCCATAGCCAGGGCCAGGCCATGATGGCCTCAATCAGCAGCAATGGGCAGCTGAGATTGTCAGCTGACAGCCCATGCACCCAGCTGGCCAAAGAAGAAAGAGGGATGGCATGGCATTTGTAGTTCCAAACAATTCCCATGTGTCCTGCCAAACAGCACCCCCACTACAGCAGGAACATAGCTGACCACAGAGAGGTAATGGAAGACAATGTGTGGCATATTATGTGTTTGGGGGACACTGTGTGGCAAATGTGTTTGTTGGCACTGTTTGGCATATACTTTGAATTGGGGGCACAGTGTAGCAAATAATGTGAATTTGGGGTACAGTTTGGCATATGATGTGTTTGGGGGCATTGTGTGGCATATATTGTTAAGTGATTGGGGGGCACTGTGTGTCATATAATGTTTTCGGGGAGCACTGTGGGGTATATATTGTGAATTTTGGGCACAGTGTGGCATATAATGTGCTTTGGGGCCACTGTGTGGCATATAATGTGTAAGGGGCACCACTACTGTGTGGAATAACGTGTATAAGGAGCAGGGTTGGGGAAAAAAACAACGCTTATTTTGGTTTAAACCATTTTGAGTTTTTTTAAACCAATTTTTTTTTTTTTTTGCATTAATGTTTTAATGGAAAAAAAATGTAATCATGTATTAGAAACCTCGATCAACCATGTTTTAATGCTTTCTAACGTTAATAATGTTATTAGGTTTTGACTTGATTTATTTTACATATTTCAATAAAACCAAATTTTTACTGCTATTACATCTGAATACATGTAGATAGACTAAACGTATTAATACATACAAAGTACACTCATAGATAGATTAAATTGAACGTAAGAACAACAAGTTAATGTTAAGCATTAGTCTTACTTATTATAATTATATAAATCAGAATAATAATACAAAATGGAAAATGCAAAAGCACTTTTCAGGGAAACACACACACACACACACACACACACACACACACACACACACACACACACGAGGAGTTAAGCATAAGTACTGGGCATGTCACTGGCATTAAACATTTTCAATAAAAACACTTTTTTTAGTATAATAGGCCTGTACTAACAGCATATTATAAAAAAGGAGTGGTTTTTGTATAAAAACAAATCATTTGGTTTAAACCAGCCAACCCTGATAAGGAGTACAACTATATGGGCATAATGTGTAAGGGGCAACCAACTGCTTCACCCTCTACTTCTCTCCGGCATAACTATCTCCCCATCACCCTCTCTCTCTTGTCAGTCTCTGGTTCTCTAAGGCATCACTCTCTTCACATGATACCCAAAACAGTTGGGACCGAAAGTGAAATAGACAGTCTATAAGTAGGAGGAGCAATGAGTAGAGAGGGGAGGGGTTGGTATTAATTCTTAAACCACCCTCCGTAAAAGTAAAGTCTAGATCAACCACTGATTTACAGCCGTCCAGGCATAGGAGGCTGTGGTCAGAGAGCTGCATCTGCCATTGGGTTGGTGCAATTTTAGATGGTGCGACCATTGGTGGCATATAAGGATGCACCAATCAAATTACAGCATGTACAGGCGCTAAAAGTGGGCATCTCAGACCTCGCACATTTGGCTGTACGGATGTACACAAAGGGGAGGAGTTTGTAGCTGCATTTGCATAAAGTTATAGACAGGCAACTGCCAATAGATGCAGTTGCATGCGTTTCTGCAGAATGAGGTCTAGATCTTTTACCAGTTGCAGATCATATTCATTGTATTATTTACATCATCGGATGACGTAGTGGTTAGCAATATTGCCTCACAGCAATGAGGTCATAAGTTTATATGTTCTGCCTGTGTTTGGGTGGGCTCCTATGGATGCTCTGGTAGCCTCCCACACCGTAGAAATATTCTGGTTGGTTTACTGGGGAAAAAATAACACCATTGTGTTTATGTGTGTGCTTGTACAGTAGGTTAGGGAAATTAGACTGCAAACTCCAATGGGGCAGGGTCCAAAATTAATGACATATATTCTTTGTGTGACACCGCCTAAGGTTTCACCATTGGATTTTATATCGATGTCAGGAAACCATCGACAGGGAATCATCAATGGTTTACACCAACAATGATCATCATGGGTTCAGTGCAGGCAGTGGCTGTAATGCAGTGGGAGGAGGGGCACATAGGCAGCAGACCAATCAGGGTAGTGGGAGGGGCTATGTAGGCTAAATCAGGGGGCAGAACTAAGCTGCCCCATGATGTAGCATACCTCATCAGGGAAGAAACAAATTGCTGATGGCGGAGAACAATTGAATCTGCTTCGTTGATGGCAAAACAGTCGACTATCGGTTGATAATCGTTGATGACCAACCCTACAGTAGCTCTGCATAAAATAGTGGTGCTATATAAATAATAGTAATAATACATACATTTCAATTTGGTCCAGTAGTTCTAATCATTTGTAAAAGTTGTATTTAAAATTTTAAATGACCAATTTTACAATTATACTAATTAAATTTACAGGCAGTGGTAGTAATAGGAGTTATGTTGTGTATCCTTCTAAGGAATAAATGCGTCTGGGGTTTCTCTACCTAGAGGGGGTAAAGAAAATCACCCCATGGTCTCCACTGTAAATTGAGTTTCAATTAGAACTCTCTTTTTCCACTATTATTTACTGCCCATCATGGTAGGTCCAACATTTCTGGATAGATTTACAGAACTAAAATTACTGAAATTAAGCAGTGGAGGTGTTGCCCATAGCAACTAATCATATTAAAACTATTATTGACCTAGTACACTCTAGAACACAGGTTCTCAAACTCGGTCCTCAGGTCCCCACATAGTGCATGTTTTGCAGGTAACCCAGCAGGTGCACAGGTGTATTAATTTCTCACTGACATATTCAAAAGGTCCACAGGTGGAGCTAATTATTTCACATGGGATTCTGTGAGGAGACCTGCTAAACATGCACTGTGTGGGGTCCTGAGCACCGAGTTTGAGAACCTGTGCTCTAGAACATAATAGCTAAACTGTGATTGGCTGAGATTGGCTACACCTCCACTATCCCATCTACTCCGTCATCTTTATTCTCTACAGCTTACATAAAGATTTCACCTGTAAATATCCATTTATACAAGCAGCACAGAGAAGCTACAGTATCAGCAGCAAGATGTGATGCAAGGTCCAAATAAATTTGGAACACATGTCAATCCCCCTTTAAATTGTTTTACAAAGACACATCATTGTTAATAGAAATATGAGCAGATTGCTTATTTGGAGAATGTGCTTTTTAGTTTGCTTTTATTGTTAAAAATATAATATTTTATAGCTTCCGCAATCCCTTATGATTTACTTGAACTGAACATATAGGTAGAGAACAGGAGGCAGTTATGTAATGCTCAATTTTCTGCGGGGGTTTACAATATCTGCAGTGGGGTTTAATTGGCCATCAGGGAAATTTTGCAAACACTATTTTCCTCTTATTATTTTTTCCTCAGAGTAGCTGAAGTTATATGTTCTACAGAAGGATCTGACATTACCAATTCTTTCACATTTTTTCTATGGAATGTAAAAGAACTGAACTGTTGATTTTTTATTTTTTTTACTTGACCTTATGACTCTGTGGTAATTTAGTATATAAAAGTGTTGCAGTATATGGTGACACCATTTATTGGACAAATTCATTGCTAGATTTTCTAGAGACAAAAGATCAAAATCTTTCATATAGCTGGGTAAAAAGACACAGTGACCAGCTATTATTTTCTATTGCTGTTTAAACAATAGCTGTGTAAGAGGTCATCCTCGTATCTGGTAGGGTCATTTACAAAGCTGCAATTAGAACGTTGTTAAAATACAATAGTGGCTGTGTAGTGCATTTGTTTTGTGTTTTGATGTTTGCACATAGTGTACATACATAAATATAGTCCATGTTGGGCTGGTTGGTGGTGGTGGTGGTGGAGCGGAGGGTGGGGAGGTAGTTACACACATATATACAAACATATACACATACATCTAACATATATACTGTTGCATACATATACGCATACATATACAGTCACACATTTACACACATACATACAATGCACACAAATGCCGTATGCAGTCACACACATACATTGGTACAGTTACACACAAACATACACACAGTCACTCAATTTTATACATACATACATGACACACATACATGCAGTCATTCACAGACATACACATACATAAATACCTATTCATACACATATACACATACATACAGTCACACACACAAATAAATAAATACATACATACAGTCACACACACACACACACACACACATATATACATACATACATACAGTCACACACATACAGACAGAAAATATGCACTATGTAGACAAAAGTAATTGGACAGTAACAGCAAATAGATCAACAGGATTTTATTGACATCAGTACTTTGCAGGGTCACCACGTGCAGTGATTACTTCAGATGGTTGTGGATCATTGGGTCGACCTTAAAAAGGTCAACAGTGTCTATGTGTACCCCAAAAGGTCAACATGCTCAAGGTCGAAATGGGAAAAAGGTCAACCTGAAAAAAATGTAGACTTGGAAAAGGTCGACATGAGGTTTTTTTTTGTGTTGTTTACTCCATAAAATGACCGGGAACCCCAGTGGGAAAAAACTCATGTCAACCATATGCTGTGTCAACCATTTTGACCATGTTGACCTATGCATGTTGACCATTACTGTCAACCTATCATCCGGATCCCACTGCAGACACCCTTCTTGGCAAACTGTCCACAAGTTCCTGGACAATAGCAGGAGGTATGTTTTGCCATTCCGCCTTACGTACAGTGACCAACTGTGACACTGAAAAAGGTCGAGTTGGTCTACTGGTCTAGAATGCACCCCGTTGCTCCAATTGGTCCCAGAGGTTCTTAATGGGGTTAAGATTTGGACTCTGAGCTGGCCAGTCCATCTGGGTTACTGTATCTTCTGTATGCCAGTCCAGCATCGCCCTGAAAACATGACACCGCGCAGCCTGCAATGATCCCCTTTTCAGTCTTGGTTAGCTCCTTCCGGCAAGTCATTTCAGTAGCAAATGACCTAATCAGTGCCCCTCTACCCGCTTTATACTGTGCTGAAAAATAGACTGTGCTGAAAATAGAAAAAAGTTGGATGCATAGATAATAATATAGGCTGACTTGTAGGGGAACTCAAGGCTCATGTCTTTAATGCAGGATTAAAGGTGCATACACACGGGGCAGTTTTGCCCAGCGTGTATGCACAGCGATGATGGCTGATATCGCTGGGCTGAAAATCGCTAGGTGCATACACACTGAGCGCTTTCCCCCCCTGCCCAGTGATGTCAGCGGGGGTGAACGGCTTTCAATAGCCATGGAAAGCCGTTCACCCCACCGTTCATCTACTGGTAATACCAGAAGACGAGCGGCGGCTACCGGCGATGAAGCGGGAGCGCGCATCAGCGCTCATCGCCGGGGGCATACACACTGGGCAGTTTTGAGCTGAAAGCAGCACAAAACACCAAAAGTGATCTGCTTTCAGCTCAAAATCGCCCAGTGTGTATGGGCCTTTTGGGTCACTTAATTAAGCTGTAAAATGAAACAACAATTGTACAGGTCATACCAGATAAAAAAAATCAAACCTCACCTGACAATTTGGAGTCTCCACTCTTCCCTTGACCAAGCCGCACGCTCCTAGTCATGGTATGTGTGTGTGTGTGTGTGTGTGTGTGTGTGTGTGTGTGTGTGTGTGTATGCCTCAGTACACAGGTCTGTGGGGAGGGGACGGACCAATATGATGTGATTCCATGAAAATCCTGTCGTATTTGCTCCATCACCTCTACACAGAGTCACAGCATACCGCCGCGATGGCCGGCATCTCAGAAACATTTGTTAGATCAGGGGCAAGAAAGAGTTATTGATCAAAGAATGTTTCAAAATAAGTTGCAGTGTGGCCATGGACCCTAGGCGTGCAGCTACCACTGCAAAACCTTTTGTGCTGTGATGTCATCAAAGGCAAATATTGGCTCTACATTATGCATTAAATGTGGACTGCATATGTAATGATGTAGTATGCGCATGTTTAATCCAATGCAACTGACCAGAACAGTGTCTGGTGGCTGCGCCATCAAGGCAGTTCATTCTCAGTGTTGGGGGCTGCGAAGCAGCGTGGTAACCATGTTCCAAGCATTTTGCACATGTACAATAGAAAAATCACTGGGAAAATGGCCGCCACACCATTTCCGCTCGGCACTGGTTACCGTTCCCAATTGTAGTCCACGTGGATCGTAAAGTATGAAAAAGTTATAAAAATTTAAGTTTTTTTGAAAAACTCACGTTGACCTTATGTCATGTCGACCTAGAACATGTCGACCTAGAGTCCCTGTTGACCTAGAAACCATGTTGACCTACTTACTGTCGACCAATAGTGGTCGACCTAGACAGTGTCGACCTACTCGCTGTTGACCTAAAGACCAGATCCCTATCCTCTAACTATCTTGAGAGGAGTGCACTTTCTTTATCATCCACTAGGGGTCACTGGAGTACTCTTGGGATATGGACGGGCGTAGCCGAACAAGGGCACTGAATATTTAAATTTAGGACCCTCCCCCCCCTCCATATCCCCGAGTACCTCAGTGTACGACCTCAGTGTTTTTTCGGTGCTCACAGCACGAACAAGGCTTGTGGTATATCCACACTTGGATTTTTATTTTTAAAAGGAATACTTGCACACGATCTTGGCCCGCTCATAATACGTCCAACCTGTTACATCAGGGAACGTTAGTTTACCCATAGTTACCTATGTACCTATTATCTATGCACCGCAGCTGCGGTTGACGGGGTGAGGGTGCAGACCGCCCTCTTAAGAAATTGAGCATTACAGTATCGGTTATACTAACCATGTTACGAAATAGTAAGCCGTTTAAGGCAGCTCATTTTTACAAGATTTCGTGTGCTTACATAGGTTGTAAACCTCGGAAGTTTCCAACATCATCCTTCAAGTAACCCGTATTCTGTTAAACGGGGTGGGATGGAAAACTGCGTTGATCTGCACGAAGAGTGCAGGTATCTGTGTGGTAAACTTATTTTCAAAGACGTTTGCCTCTATTGGCGTCTGTACACATCTTTCTACAAGGTGTCATCAAAGTTCACACTCTATTTATCCCACCTACAGCGCCAGGCGACTTGAAGTTGGGTTCAGATTTCTTACAGTTTTCATATTTTGAACCCTTTCAACAAATGGGAATTAAGTTTCTCACTTTGGAAAACAATTTTCTTATAGCCTTGGCTTCGGCAAGGGTTTTGTTTTCATATTTGGGTGCCTTGTATTCCAAGCCACCGTATTTGAGTTTTCTCATGACAAAGCAGATCTTCGGACGAATCACGCTTTCGTATTCTTCACATCAATATACCAATAGGGGTTCCTGTGTGGACAGCACATTCTAGAATTCTGAATGTGGTACACGCATTACGCGTTTATATATGTCCCGAACGTCAACAGTATGTGATATAAATACGTTGTTTGTTCTCTATGATACTGCCAACTGGGGTTAGCCAGTTTCTTAGCAGACATTATCCAGTTGGGTAATAATAATGACTACAAGTCAGGTTTACTTTAAGGCTAAGTTACAATCGCCTACGTCAGTAATAGCTCATCCCACAGGTTCTGTGGGAATGTCAGACCCAGTGGGTCGTGGAGTGTCTAAAACGCGGCTATATAGCCTTCATGTGCACCATGTTTGTGCACGTTTACACGTTATAAATGGTGGCGCCATCAGCATCTAGCTTTGGGCTGCCTACTGTTACAAGTATCAAACAGCTCTCCCGCCCACGAGGGAAGCTTTGGTACGTCCCAAGAGTACTCCAGTGACCCCTAGTGGATGATAAAGAAAATAGGATTTTGGTACTTACCAGGTAAATCCTTTTCTTTGAATCCATAGGGGGCACTGGACGCCCACCCAGAGCAGTTTTACCTGGGTTGTGTTAAGCTCAAGGGAGCTTAGGGTAACAAGTTTTACTTCATTGATATTAAGCTCAAAGGAGCTTATGGTAACACATTTTCACCGATTGGTTCAAATTATAATGTTCTATCGGTTATGGTGTCAACTGTTTAGTTGACAGTAAGGTTATGGGTCAACATTGTGTTGTCCGTTATGTTATAGGTATTCTCCATTGTCAACCTCTCTATATCGTTCCTGTTCGCTCAGTAAAAAACACTGAGGTCGTACACTGAGGTACTCGGGGATATGGAGGGGGGGGAGGGTCCTAAATTTAAATATTCAGTGCCCTTGTTCGGCTACGCCCGTCCATATCCCAAGAGTACTCCAGTGCCCCCTATGGATTCAAAGAAAAGGATTTACCTGGTAAGTACCAAAATCCTATTTTTGTATTACTTTATATACTGTGGAGTCTTTGTACAGGCGTAACATCTACTCGCTTAAAGATGCCTGCATCTGCTTGTATCCTGTGACCACCAGAATAGTGCAATATGCCATGCCATTCTGGCTGTTTGGTCTGAGTCCAGTATCTCCAAGTTCAAGCCCTCCACCAATATCACAGTGCGGATTGGTAAATATGTAAGAAGAGGTGGTAAGTGCCAAATGCATTATAACCAGCACTATTTGAAACATACATTGAACCATGGCCTATATGCAAGCATAAAATGTAGAGAAAATCAATTTTCTGTATGTTATCCGCAAACGTCTATTGATTTCCATGTCACCATGCTGGGCCTGCTGGGGCCCCAAAGCCTGGGTTCTGTATTCCAGTACGTTACATTGCTTGTCTGCCAATAAGACAGCGATTATTTAAGCTGGGGTTATTTAGAGACTGCTTAAAAGTATTTCTAGTTACAGTATTTATGGTTTGTATCAGTGTTCTTGTGTATTGACTTCTAATATTGTTATGTGTGTTACCGACTTGTACTTGTCCATATGTCTGCTTACCTGGTGCCTACCAATGTGCCTGCTTGCCTAACAGTATATAGACTCTGGCTTCCTATTGTAGGTTCCAATATTACCAGGGCTACAGTAATCTTGACTTGTTCATTGTGTTGTCTACTCTAGTCGGTACTTAATACTGTACCTTATCTATTAGAGTCTGGCTTGTTGGCTAAAGCATCAGACTTAAGGTGGCCATACATTAGGACAACCAGCATCTGATCCGAATCATGTCACGATTTTCCTTTAATTCCCTGGCAGGCCCGGACTCTCAATTTAGTGCATTTTTGACACACGATGTGCTAACGATGTGCTTACGCTCTAACGAGCGATCGTCAGCCCCTATATGATGGATCATCTAACGATCGATCGTTTGCCTCACAAACAGCATGCAATCATCTTAAAGAATTGAGCCAAATTTAAATAGTGGGCTGGCCTTCCCTAGGGGGTATACAGTATAAAACGGGCGCTATTTGAGCTCTGTTTTGCCTGGCGTTACAAAGTGCTTTATACTGCTTACAATCGAGCGTTGCATGCTGTATTCTGTGGTGATGGATCCCTGTCGCTATAGAGTAGTGGAGGGTGGGAGTCTAAAGGGATATGCCACTCAAATGACGCAGCTCGTAGAATCCATCAGACGATCGATTGCATGTGAAACAAACGCGTGACGATCTGCCCCCAATCTTGACAAATCATGTGTGCAGCACATAACATCTGAGGACCCATCACACGACCCACGGGCCCGCACATTGGATCATAATCAATCCAAAACACAGCACGATTTGCACAAAAAAGCACATGATGCATCGTTCAAGGCGTCGAAATCATGCCTTCAGCCCTGAAATCTAGTGTATGGCCAGCATAAAATGAGATGAGCGGGTTCGGATGTAATGCCAGAATTAACGCCAGTTCGGTTTTATCCGGATTTTTTCTATTGGCTACCCAAAACACGTGACTTCCGTGAGCCAATAAGATGCCGTTTTGAGAACCGAGTAAATCCAAGTAAAACCGAGTATAACCGAACCCGCTCATCTCTAATAAAAAAAATTAGGAATTTTTCACACAATTCATGGTCCATATGGAAAAATGACTCAATTTAATCTTACTGCTCTCCATTTTTCAGACGCCATGTCTTTTGCAAATTACAGACCTCTATGATTTCAGGAGCAGGTCATATCTTTAGTGGATGTAATGTGACTTTGTAAGTCTAGGCCTGTCACCATATACAGTAATTGCCTCTGGCATGGCCTGAGCTGCTGATACCTGTAAGAACTCTTGTTTGACTATTGTATTTCTTGACCCTGACTCTGCCTGATTTCCACATGCCTTGATCTTTGTTTTGGGCATGACCATTCAGTCTGTGTTTTTTTTTGTTGTTCTTTTTTTACATTACTTCCCGATTGTTGTGGATCTGTACCTGTACATATGTTGACTAGGACTTAACTTTCCTTTAGTGTTCGCCATCAATGGTTTTACCATTGATAGGGGATGTACGATGGTGAACATCTGTGATAGAGGTCTGATGGTGAAGGTCCAATGGTGGTCACGTTCTCCTTCGCGCTTGCGCATCCGTGGTCTTTACATGCATGGTAGTGTATCATCAATGGTTTACTGCCCATCAATGAAAGAATCTTCGATGGAGAACCCTACTTCTCCTGTTTGTCACGATCATTGATAAGAGGAAGAGCTTCAGCTCTTCAAAGGTGGATATCTCTCTTCTGTCCTATGCTTTCAAGATAAGTTGATGGGAGGAGTCAATTAAAGCAGCAGCTGATTGGATGGGCATTTATAATCAGTACACAGCTCCCTTCCTATGAATTCTGGCTTCTGCTCTATGTATCTAATGCCAATTAGATGTAGCTGCCAAATTTCTCCATTACCACTTACTGTACAGTAACAGCTACAAATCTACTGTAGGTAAGGAACCTCCACCAATGTGTTACACTGAGGATTATTTGGCGAAATGCCAGGTTTAATGAAACACTGGACAATTAAAAATTTGTGGAGGTTTTAAATGTCAACAATAAAAAAAGCTTATGCATGAAATTATACACACATGTTTATAGAATACCTTTGTATTTCTGAATTTGTTAAAATATTTCAGTGTAATTTGAGATTCCACTGCATGGATGATAAGAACATAAAATAGCAACAGTAATAACTGTGAATAAATATTATGTCTGCTAACAGTACAAATGAAATTACATCGTTAACTTATATTCAACACAGTAATGCCTTGACTCTTAGCGAAAATTACCTCTGAACATTCAAAAATAAAAATAGTTTTTGGTTAGATGCTTATTGTTTACCTGCACTGTAGAACAGATGCAATGACTGCTCTGACCCTGGAGACATAAAATGTTCACAGTCTTTAAGGGGTTAAAGTGTCAACAAACAAAAAATAAAATAAAATCATAGTTCTTTGGTTGTTTTTGGACGATTATCCTATACAGTCCTGGCAGCATTGGATGTTCTCCCAGAGTGTTGTATACAAGCAGCTATAACTAATAACAACAATAACCCAAGGAGATGAAGATATTTATAGGTCCAATTAGCTGGATTAAAGGAGAACTAAATCCCCAAAACATGAAATACGTGTTTCCAAAAGCTATCTGCACTGCTCCCTTACTTATTGTGGCTGTTTAGTATGGAATGTGATTGCTAGAGGCAAACTGTTCTATCTTTTCTATAATCTCCTGAACTGTTTGTACGAAATGTCATTTATTTATTTCCTTTCACACATGGAACCTCATTTTTCTTTTTTAACTGCTTTGGTATACAGTACAGCAGTTCTAGGATTAACTCGAATACTACTACTACTACTACTACTACTACTAATAATAATAATAATAATAATAATAGTAATAAATAGTACTACAGGTTGAGTATCCCTTATCCAAAATGCTTGGGACCAGAGGTATTTTGGATATCGGATTTTTCCGTATTTTGGAATAATTAGATACCATAATGAGATATCATGGTGATGGGACCTAAATCTAAGCACAGAATGCATTTATGTTACATATACACCTTATACACACAGCCTGAAAGTAATTTTAGCCAATATATTTTATAACTTTGTGCATTAAACAAAGTGTGTCTACATTCACACAATTCATTTATGTTTCATATACACCTTATATACACAGCCTGAAGGTCATTTAATACAATATTATTAATAACTTTGTGTATTAAACAAAGTTTGTGTACATTGAGCCATCAAAAAACAAAGATTTCAGTATGTCACTCTCACTCAAAAAAGTCCGTATTTCGGAATATTCCGTATTTCGGAATATTTGGATATGGGATACTCAACCTGTAATAATAAATCATTATAATACTACTACTACTACTAATAATAATAAATACTACTGCTACTACTATTACTACTACTACTACTTCTACTACTAATAATAATAATAATATTAATAATAATAATAATAATAATAATTATTATTATTATTATTATTATTATTATTAGAAAAAGTAACACTAATAATAATAATAATAATAATAATAAATACTACTAGTACTACTACTACTGCTACTACTACTAATAATAATAATAATAATATTAATAATAGCAATATTGCTTTTACTACTACTACTACTACTACTACTACTAATAATAATAATAATAATAATACCCAATCATAATAGTAATACTGCTTTTACTACTACTACTACTACTACTAATAATAATAATAATAATAATAATAATAATTAGTACTAATAATAAATCATTATAATACTACTACTACTACTACTACTACTACTACTAATAATAATAATAATAAATGCTACTGCTGCTGCTACTACTACTACTACTAATAATAATAATAATAATAATAATTATTATTATTATTATTATTATTATTAAAAAATAACACTAATAATAATAATAAATACTACTACTACTACTACTACTACTAATAATAATAATAATAATAATAGTATTAATAATAATAATAATAGTAATATTGCTTTTACTACTACTAATACTAATAACTAATAATAATACAGGTTGAGTATCCCATATCTAAATATTCCGAAATAAGGAATATTCCGAAATACGTAATTTTTTGAGCGAGACTGAGATAGTCAAATCTTTGTTTTCTGATGGCTCAATGTACACAAACTTTATTTAATACACAAAGTTATTCAAAATGTTTTATTAAATGACCTTCAGGCTGTGTGGGTAAGGTGTATATGAAACATAAATGAATTGTGTGAATGTACACACACTTTGTTTAATGCACAAAGTTATTAAAAATATTGGCTAAAATTACCTTCGGGCTGTGTGTATAAGGTGTATATGAATCATAAATGCATTCTGTGCTTAGACTTAGGTCCCATCGCCATGATATCTCATTATGGTATGTAATTATTCCAAAATACGGAAAAATCCGATATCCAAAATACCTCTGGTCCCAAGCATTTTGGATAAGAGCTACTCAACCTGTAATAATAATAATAATAATAATAATAATAATAATAATTATTATTATAATAATAATAATAATAATAATAATATTATCCAATCATAATAGTAATACTACTGCTACTACTACTACAACTACTACTACTACTACAACAACTACTACTACTAATAATAATAATAATAATAATAATAAAGGGTAAATATGTTAAACAAATACTTGATAAATAAATTGCCTACCTAAAGTCTAAATAAATAAATAAAATTAATGGGAGGAAGTTTCTTAATTTTTTTTTTAAATAAAACTATAGACTAACCTTAAAGTAGTAGGAGCAGAAATAAAGATGTTAGACTCACACTATTTACCAATAACAATATGGTCACCAGTATTGTGAAGGTACTGCTACATTGCTGCTTTTTATTGTACTAAATGGAAAATGTCTTGCTATTACATGATAACAAGACCTACAGTATGCTCTTTGATGATGTATTATAAAATACAATGATATTGTTCATGTTGTCATTGCCAATGTTTTGATACCATGTGTTCAGTGCAGGGTTCTCGGTTGTTATAGTGAATAAACAATATTCAACAGCATTCATATTTTTTGTTTTTAGAGCTATGTTTATTGTCATAGGGGCCTTCACAGCTGCAAATCTGTATGCAGCAACTGCGAAAATATGCTAATGTGGCAGCAGCCGAGATTTGTACTGAGATGCCCAATGGAAGTGCCTCAGATCCTCCGCTCATGTAGGAATGCACAACCACAGAATGCACATTGGCCGATAATTGACCTTCTGAGATGACAGATCCCTGTGGTCTGCATAATGTATAGAAGTTGCAGGCAGATACACTGCTCCAAACCAGTCTTGACATGCCTGCGTTTTAATAGTAGCCACCCCCCTTTTACCGCCCATAAACGCTGCCTGACTGTCATTCACTTTGCATATGAATCCTCACTGCGTCCAGTATTGCTAGTCCATTGCGGCACATGCTCAGTGCAACTTTTACATATGTGAAGTGTCACAGATTCGCTCCACTGCGTACACCATCAGCATTGTGTCCGTCTCTTAATTAGATCCATATAGATATATTAATGTAGAAGGTAAGATAGATCACAAAGTTAATCATCTGTATCTATCCTGGTCTGGTTAAAGAATGGTATTATTAATCCTGGAGCTAGTGCTTATACATGAGGGGCGGATTGCCCATAGGGCTCACCAGGAAGATTCCCGGTTGGCTGACATGTCTGGGGGGACTGTTTTGTGTGTTGTCATGTGCCCCCCCCCCCCCCCCTCCACCACAGCCCCACCACACTCATAAATCTGCATTGCCCCCATTCATTCTGTTATTCCATCTCTGCAGCACAGCAACAATGCTATCCAGTGATGCTGCCATGGCTACATGGTATGTTATACCTCTTGTCCTGCCCATGTCGGGCCACTTCTACAAAATTTTACTGGGCCACTTTTAGTTCCCAATCCGCCCCTGGTCTCCATCTCAGACACAACTGCAGCAAAAGACACAAGGAAGGACACAATGACGTACAATAAGGCCCTATGAGGAGGGATACCGCCCCCATTAGGGCTGCTTCCATAAATTTCCTGGGCTGGTTTTACACCCCAATCCACCTCTGTTATACATTGTATGTGAACCTGAGCTGTTCAGGTTAACCTACAGTATATAATTTTTTATTCTTCATCGTCCTCATCATCATCATCATCACCCTAACAACTGTTCACAGAGCCCCCCCTCTTTCCTACATAAAACTCACTTTAGTTCATTTCTATAGTTACCTTTAATCAGCCTTGGTGTTGTGAGCAAGCAAGGAGCTTCAGCTTTTAAAAGCCGGAGGACTTTTTTTGCACTGTTAGGTATGGCCCTCGGAAGGTTCCCATTGTATTGTTGCAGCGTTGCCGCCATTGCAACATGGATTGGGTCAGCCTGTGACTACCGTTCAACCTTTCAGTGGTGCAGATGTTCACATGCACAGAAGACAGCTGCAAAGTAGCATGGTTCAGTATTCCTCCCTGTAGTGCTTTACATAACCACACATCTGGAGAACACACATTGAAAAAAGCATGTGACAGTGGCAACTATTACATTCCTGGCATGGACTGGCTAAAGCATCGCCAATGGAAGGGGAAATAATGATGGTTTGCGAACCATAAGTTTCCACTGACCATCCCTGTGTCCGGGTGTAGTATGGTATGCCGGCGGTCGGGCTCCCGGAGACCAGCATACCGGAACCGGAATACCGACCGCCGGCATACTGACCGCTGGCATACCAACAGCTGGGCGAGCGCAAATGATCCCCTTGCGGGCTCGCTGCGGTCGCCACGCTGTATATTCTCCCTCCAGGGGGGTCATGGACCCCCAAGAGGAAGAAGAACTTTTGTATGCCGGCGCTCGAGATTCCGGCGCCGGTATGCTGGTCGTTGGGAGCCCGGCCGCCGGCAAAGTGAAGGCCACCCCCTGTGTCCTACTGTCAGGGCTGCCATCAGGGGGGAACTTTGGGGACTGGAGTCCTTGGCCCTTATAGAGAGGGGGACCCACCCCTGGCTCCTACAGCCAATACCTGGAGAGCTGCACAGGCAGCGCAACAACAGTGGGCTGATGTGCAGGAATGATTTAAAACAAGCATTCCCTGTGCATCAGCTCTGTGAATCGTTCCTGCAGGTCCGCAATGCTCCACCTACTATATATGTAACGTCATGATGTGTGATCACATAGGGGTGGAGCGGTGTGGCAGAATTTTTTTTTGTGGGGGGGGCCTGTCTATTTTGTCAGTCCCGGGCCCCACAATTTCTGATGGCAGCCCTGCCTACTGTATGCCTTCAAGTTACTCTGATGGGAGTACATTACTGATTGGAGAGTCATATGGTCTGTCCAATCAGATTTCAACTTCAGTATGTACCTCCCATTTTGTGAATTTTGTATGTAATCCTCATCTTCAGCTTCAAATGTCTGCGGCTATATATTCTCTCAATCAGCGTCAAGCTTCTAGACCGAATGTTAATGGGTCTAGAGAAGGGCCAATAAAACTTAGCACAGGAGCAAGATTAGCAAATAACCGTACAATGACTCGTGAAACAATATGGGTATTTGGTATAGATCAAATCTGGTGATGATAACAATAAAAATAAATTTATATTAAATATTTGATTTTTCCCTTATAGCAAATTAACAAATAACAACAGAAACCCTAGAGCTAGTACTGTAGCGCAGGGGAGGCAGGAAAAATATAGGAAAATACCGTCGTTCTTTACTTAAAGAATGCTATATGGATAGAATAGTCAGTAATCGGCAAAGGGCGGCAGAGGTTAATACAGCCGGGAATTCTAACATTACTGCAATTGATCTAAAGCCGGGAACAGCCGTCTGGCCAAATGGGTGTAACGAGGATTTAAATCAAGAATAAAGACCTCAGGCAATACAGGTCAGAGGAGTCACACCTCTCATCACATTCAATATGTCTGTGTATAAAATGGGAACAACCTAAGTCTTTCAATATCCTGTGTGCGGCCACTTCTCCTGCCTTTGTTACTGTATGTGCTCCAGCTGTTTTGATATACTGTACACTTTTCCCAAATTCAGATACAGTAGTCAGGTCACTCTGATGTTCCACAGTGCCCGCCCTAAAGACAGCTACAGTTAAATATACTGTACAGTTGGAGTAGGTTGTATTGCAGTGGAAAGAGAAAAATGGCTACGAAGTAAATTGAAAACTTGTGTTATCTAGTGAAAGATATTTGATCAAATTAGCTGTGAATAGCTCATAATGGGCCTGAGATAAAGCTGGACGCTATTACAAATCATATGAAAACCGTTACAGAGTTACACTGCACAAAATATCAAGGTGAGCACACTCCCGCGTGAAAAGCGTAATGTGGAAAATGTGTGCCATTGGTCATGCACAATAGAGATTGTGGTTATGGTAAACAGTGGATGTGGGAAAGTAAATAGTTGGCACAGTTTCATTGTGCAGTTAGTCTAATAGTCAATGTGCATAATTAAAATAATATTAACCTATAAATATTAATTATGAATATTTAGGGGTAAATGTAATAGGGTCCCATAATAGATGCAATCTGTTTGCCTATCAGGAAAGAGAAGTGGGACGTGGGAGAGTGGTCTTCTCTTCTTTGAGCCCTGGAGGAATTCCCCAAATTTTTGAGCCTCCAGGACATTCTGGGAAGAACAGCGTGTAAGCGTGTTTATCATGCTCCCCAAAGTACACAGTATGCTATTCCCATTATTCCCATTATACTATAACTAGTCAGTGTAAAAAGAAAATGAAATAACAGGTAAATAAAAGTTGCACTGGCACTGGCGGCCCTGTTCAAAGAGACCCTCACCCATGGCGTTAGCATAAAGACGCAGTCGCACTGCGTGCAAAGACACATTTGCGGCTGTTTCAATTCATTAATAAAGGGGATGACACGGGGTAATTCAACTGCATCGCTGCGGCGACAGCGATTGCAGTCTGAATCACTTTGTGGAGTGCACACACGCACCCCGGGAGCCCAGTGAGTTGCTATCAGCATCTCACTGGTGCGATCGCCTCTGTCTGATTGACAAGCAGAGGCGGCCGCGGGGCGGGAGGGGGCGTGACAACATCGATAGAACGGGGCGCGGTCCGAACCGTTGGTGGGGCAGGCCGAAGCGGCTGCGGAACGTTACACGCAGTCGCTGCGACCCAGGACACGGTGATAGTGGCCTGCCAGCGCGCAGGAGCTGCGCTGGCAGGGAACTACTCGTCAGGTACAAAAGCATCGCCACTGTGCGATGCTTTTGTACCTGTGCAGGGGGGGTCGGGTGGTAGGGCCTGACATGCGGGGCGGACTAGCCCTGTGCTGGGCGTCCCCCCGCATGTCAGAGTAAATGATCGTAGATGTGCTTAAATTAGCACATCTACGACCAGGTCTGAATTAGGCCCACAGTGAGGGTTGGGGTGGTTTAATAGCACCAATATAAAAAGGAGATTTATGGTAAGAACTTACCACTGTTAAATCTCCAACAGGCTAAAGCTTTGACTATTCCCAGGATGCATTGCACCGCCTCCTCTATAGCCCCACCTCCAGGCACTGGAGCTCAGTTTTGTTAACCAGTCCAATGCAGTAGCAGGTAAGAGAGACGGTAGATGTTAGTCACATAGAACCACATTCTCACGACAGGAGAAGGGACTAGCGGCTAATGCCATACAAACCCAAAAAAGTTAAGTGTGTCAGGGTGGGTGCTCTGTTGAATCCAGTGTACCTCGCAGAAATAGATTTAACAATGGTAAGTCTACCATAAATCTCCTTTTCTGCAGCGGGGTACACTGGTATTACACAGGGAATAACATCGGGGATGTCCTAAAGCAGTTCCTCATGGGAGTGGACGCACCTTAGCAGGCACAAGAACCCGGCGTCCAAAGGAAGCATCTTGGGAGGCGGAAGTATCAAACGCATAGAACCTGATGAACGTGTTCACTGAGGACCACGTAGCCGCCTTGCACAATTGTTCTGCGGACGCGCCACGACGGGCCGCCCAAGAGGGTCCAACAGACGGAGTAGAAATGGCTTTGATAGCAGCAGGATCTGGGACCCCAGCCTGCGCATAGGCTTGTGCAATCACCATTCTAATCCATCTGGCCAAGGTTTGCTTATTCACAGGCCAGCCACGTTTGTGAAAAAAGTACAAAAAGGGAGTCTGACTTCCTGATAGAGGCAGTCTTTTCCACATAAATACGGAGAGCCCGTACCACATCCGAAGACCTTTCTTTGGAGGACAAACCAGAAGAGATGAAGGCCGGAACCACAATCTCCTGGTTAAGGTGAAAAGATGATACCACCTTAGGCAAATAGCCTGGGCGAGTTCGAAGAACTGCCCGGTCACGGTGAAAAATCAGAAAGGGTGGACGACAGGACAAAGTGCCTAAGTCCGACACCCTCCTAGCAGAGGCAATAGCCAACAGGAACACGACCTTAAGCGTAAGGCATTTAAGGTCCACAGACTCAAGAGGTTCAAATGGAGACTCTTGCAGGGCATTTAACATAGTAACATAGTAACATAGTATTTGAGGTTGAATAGAGGCAAATTGCCCATCGTGTTCAACCTGTTTTAAGTTGTGATGATTCTACATATTTGCTAAATAATTGAATAATAATTTTATGACTTGTTAGCTACTATAACTCATGTTACCCCCGGATTAACCACGTTGATATTTTAAGTATTATAAGTTAACCTTGGATAGCTTTTTCATTCAGAAATTTATCCATTCCTTTTTAAATCCAATTACAGAGTCCGCCATTACCACCTTCCCTGGCAGGGGATTCCACATCCTGATTGCCCTAACAGTGAAGAACCCTTTCCTCCATTGCGTTCGGAACTTTCTCTCCTCCGGTCGCAGCGAGTGCCCACGTGTCGTAAACCGTGTTCTTTTAATAAATAATTACTCTGATAACTCTTTGTGATGTCCCTTTACATATTTGAAGATATTAATAATATCTCCTCTTAGGCGCCACTTTTCTAGTGTATACATATTCAGCCTAGTAAGTCTTTCCTTATAGTCCAGTCCTTCTAGGCCTTTAATCAATTTAGTAGCTCGCCTTTGAACACTTTCGAGTTCACTGATGTCTTTTTTATACAATGGTGCCCAAAACTGAACACAATATTCCAGGTGCGGACGTACCAATGCCTTATACAGCGGCATGATTACATCCGAGCCCCTTGTCTCAATTCCCCTTTTTATGCACGCTAGCACCTTACTTGCCTTCTTTACTGCATTTTGATATTGTGTACGGTGATTAAGCCTATTATCAATGAATACCCCCAAATCTTTTTCCAACTCTGTTTCCCCTAGGCGTTCCCCATTTAATATGTAGGATGCAAGTTTGTTTTTAGTCCCAAAATGCATAACCTTGCATTTGTCTGTATTGAACCTCATTTTCCATTTAGACGCCTAGAGTTCAAGTTTAGATAGATCATTCTGCAAGGACTCCACATCCAATTCTGAACTAATTACCTTACACAGTTTAGTATCATCTGCAAAGATTGACACTGTGCTTTCCAGGGCTATTTCTAGGTCATTGATAAATATGTTGAACAGTAGTGGTCCGAGTACGGACTCTTGTGGTATTCCGCTGACTACTGGGGACCAGGTTGAGGACTTCCCGTTGACCACTACTCACTGTACCCTGCTATCCAACCAGCTGCTTATCCATGTGCAAATAGTTTTTCCTAGGCCAATCTCCTTTAATTTGATCATCAGTCTCCTGTGAGGAACTGTTTCGAAGGCCTTTGCAAAATCTAGGAAGACCACATCCACTGCTTTTCCTTGATCACGATTATTGCTCAACAATAATTTAAGACAACAGACAGGTCCCATGGAGCCACAGGAGGGACATAGGGAGGCTGAATCCGTAGAACACCCTGAGTGAAAGTGTGAATGTCAGGAAGAGACGCAATTTTTCTCTGAAACCACACCAACAAGGCAGAAATATGTACCTTAAGGGAGACCAGACGAAGGCCCAAGTCTAGGCCTTGTTGTAGAAAGGCCAAAGGTCTGGAAGTTTTGAACGTATATGCATTATAATTCTTAGCAGCACACCATTGGAAGTAAGAATTCCAGACCCTGTGATAAATCCGAGCCGAAGCTGGTTTACGGGCTTTCAACATAGTTTGAATAACCACCTCAGAGAAACTTTTTGCTCTCGGGATTGATGCTTCAAGAGCCATGCCATCAAAGCCAGTCTGGCCAGGTCCTGGTAGACACAAGGGCCCTGAACGAGGAGGTCTGGGTGTTGAGGAAGTAGAAGAGGATGCTCGATCGATAGACCCTGCAGGTCTGAGAACCAATGCCGTCTGGGCCACGCTGGAGCGACTAGAAGTAGTATTCCGCCTTCTTGTTTGAACTTCCGTATTGCCCTGGGCAGGAGTGACACTGGAGGGAACACGTGTATGGTAGCCGAAAGTTCCATGGAATTGCCAGTGCGTCCACAAACGCTGCTTGAGGATCCTTTGTCCTTGTTCCGAAGATCGGAACCTTATGATTGTGTCGAGATGCCATCAGGTCTACATCTGGTAGGTCCCACTTGTCCACTGGGAGTTGAAAGACTTTGGGATGAAGACTCCACTCTCCGGCGTGCACGTCCTGATGACTGAGGAAGTCCACTTCCCAGTTGAGGACTCCCAGAAAGAACACTGCCGATATGGCTGGCATATGGCGTTCCGCCCATTGTAGGATTTTTGACATTTTCATCATTGCCATGCGGCTTCGAGTGCCACCTTGATGATTTATGTACGCCACCGTGGTGGCGTTGTCTGATTGTCCTTGAACAGGCCTGTTGTACCAGAGGCAGGGCCAATGTCAACAAATTGAACACTGCTCGCAATTCCAGAAAGTTTATCGGGAGGAGAGATTCCTCCCTGGTCCACCGACCCTGGAGAGAGTATTGCTCCAACACTGCGCCACAACCTCGCAGACTGGCATCCGTTGTCAGGAGGACCTAGTTGGAGATCCACAAGGGATGGCCCCTGCTCAACTGTTTGTTCTGTAGCCACCAACTCAGTGACAGACGAACCTCCGGAGTCAAGGAGATCATTTGAGATCTGATTCGATGAGGCAGGCCATCCCATTTGGAAAGGATTAACCTCTGCAGAGGGCGGGAATGAAATTGAGCGTACTCTATCATGTCGAAAGCTGACACCATGAGGCCGAGTAATTGCAACGCCGAGTGTATCAACACTCTCTGGCGAGAGAGGAAGCATCTGATCTTGTCCTGAAGTTTCAGGACCTTCCCCCGGAAACAGAAACAGTCTGTGCCTGTGTGTGTCCAACAGTGCCCCCAGGTGCACCATGCTCTGAGCAGGGACCAGTGAGGACTTCTTTCAATTGATGAGCCACCCCTGGGCTTGAAGAAATTTGATTGACATCTCCAGTTGACTGAGGAGGACATCTTGGGAGTTCGCCAGAATCAGCAAGTCGTCCAGATATGACAGGATTCTGATTCCCTGACGACGGAGAAAAGAAGTCATCACAGCCATTACCTTGGTGAAAAACTGAGGTGCCGTGGTCCAAATGGCAGAGCCTGGAATTGAAAATGAAGGTTGCAAACTGCAGATATTGCTGATGCGAAATGGCAATAGGTATGTGCAAGTAAGCATCCTGTATGTCCAGGGATACCATATAGTCCTTGGGTTCCATGGCCAGCACAATAGAGCGCAGAGTTTCCTTGCAGAATTTGGACACTCTTACAAACTTGTTCAATGATTTGAGGTTGAGGGTAGGCTGGAAAGACCCATTTGATTTTGGAACTAGAAACAGTGTCGAATAGTATCCCTTGCCTCTCTGGGACAGAGGTACCGGCACTACCACTCCTGTTTCCAGGAGGGATTGTACAACCAGGTGTAGAGCTTGCGCTTTCAACGGATCCGAGGGGAACAGAACTGGCAAGGGGGACGTCTCTTGACAGAGATTGCGTACCCGTGAGAGACAACTTCCTGTACCCAGGCATCTGAAGTGGTCTTTAACCAGGCCTGGGCGAACTGCAAAAGTTGGCCTCCCACTCTGGGGTCCCCCAGGGGAAGGCCCGCCCCATCTTACAGCAAGCTTGTCTTGTTTGGAAGCAGGCTGATGGGCGGCCCAGGATTATTTAGATTTGGGCTTAGTGGGTTTGGAAGTACGAACCTGTCTTGGGTACACCTGACCTTTTCCTTTACTTGGAGGTCAAAAGGAGTGAAAAGTGGTACTCTTAGCCTTCTGAGCAGAAGGATTAGTACTGGGAGAAACACAGTCTTGGCCATCGTCAAGTCAGTCACAATCTTATTCAGATCTTCCCCAAACAGGATGTCTCCCTTGAAAGGGAGTACATCCAAGGTCTTTTTAGAGTCCAGGTCCACTTTCCAGGACCTCAACCACAGAATCCGGCGAGCCAGGATAGACGTAGTGGAAGCCTTGGCTGCCATGACGCCTGCATCAGAGGCCGCCTCCTAGATATAGTGAGAGGTTGTGGTAATATACAACAGATACTATCTGGCAGGGTCAGAAAAATCCTGAGGTAGCTCCTCCTCAATTGCCTGAACCCATGCTTCAATTCCTTTTGCTGCCCAAGAGGCAGCCATAGTGTGTCTATGTACAGCACCGGTAAGAGTGTAGATAGACTTCAGGTATCTATCCACACGCTTATCTGTCGGTTCCTTCAGTGAGGTGACAGTGGTGACAGGCAGAGTAGAGGACACCACAAGACGAGCGACATGAGAGTCCACCGGCGGTGGGTTTCCCACTTGTTGCTCAACTCTGCAGGGATAGGATAACGAGCTAGCATCTTTTTAGACAGGGAAAACGTCTTTCCTGGAGATGAACAGGATTCCTGACGTATGTCAATTAAGAGGACAGAATGTGGTAAAACTACTTTAGCAACCTTCTGACGTTTAAACTTATCAGGTTTCTTAGATGTAACAGGAGGCTCAATGTCATCATCAATTTGGAGAATCAGCTTGATAGCCTCCACAAGGTCAGGAACATCAACCTGGGTTGCAGATTCCTCATCAGAAGCAACTGTATCAGTGTCTGACGGATCAGTATATTCCCCATCCTCATCAGAAGAATTATCCGAAAAATTTGTGGATTGTGAGGAAGAAATGGCACGCTTAGATGACCCCTTGGCCCCAGAGGGACGTGGAGTGGACTTTTGTCTAACCAAAGTCTGATTTAATTGCTGTAACTGGGCAGACAAAGTATCCGCCCATGGTGGATTAAATAAGATTTTAAACCTACCGGTAAATCTATTTCTACTAGTCCGTAGAGGATGCTGGGGACTCCGTAAGGACCATGGGGTATAGGCGGGCTCCGCAGGAGATAGGGCACCTAAAAAGAACTTTGACTATTGGTGTGCACTGGCTCCTCCCTCTATGCCCCTCCTCCAGACCTCAGTTAGAGAACTGTGCCCAGAGGAGATGGACAATACAAGGCAGGATTTTGCAATCCAAGGGCAAGATTCATACCAGCCCACACCAATCATACCATGTAACCTGGAACATACATAACCAGTTAACAGTATGGACAAACGACAGTAACGGTCCAAGACCGATGTCAACTGTAACATAACCCTTATGTAAACAACAACTATATACAAGTCTTGCAGAGTTTCCGCACTGGGACGGACGCCCAGCATCCTCTACGGACTAGTAGAAATAGATTTACCGGTAGGTTTAAAATCTTATTTTCTCTTACGTCCTAGAGGATGCTGGGGACCCCGTAAGGACCATGGGGTTTATACCAAAGCATCCAATCGGGCGGGAGAGTGCGTATGACTCTGCAGCACTGACTGAGCAAACGCTAGGTCCTCATCAGCCAGGGTATCAAACTTGTAGAATTTAGCAAAAGTGTTTGACCCCGACCAAGTCGCCGCTCTGCAAAGTTGTAATGCCGAGACGCCTCGGGCAGCCGCCCAAGAAGAGCCCACCTTCCTAGTGGAATGGGCCTTAACCGAATTTGGTACCGGCAATCCAGCCGTAGAGTGAGCCTGCTGAATCGTATTACAGATCCAGCGAGCAATAGTCTGCTTCGAAGCAGGAGCGCCAATCTTATTGGCCGCATACAGGACAAACAGAGCCTCTGTTTTCCTAATTCTAGCCGTCCTGGCTACATAAATTTTTAAGGCCCTGACTACGTCCAGGGATCTGGAATCCTCCAGGTCACTTGTAGCCACAGGGACCACAATAGGTTGATTTATATGGAACGAAGAAACCACTTTAGGCAAAAATTGCGGACGTGTCCTCAATTCAGCTCGATCCACATGAAAAATCAAGTAGGGGCTCTTGTGTGACAAAGCCGCCAATTCTGACACTCGCCTTGCTGATGCTAAGGCCAACAACATGACCACCTTCCAGGTAAGAAATTTCAACTCAACCTTGTTAAGCGGTTCAAACCAGTGTGATTTTAGGAACTGCAACACCACGTTCAGGTCCCATGGTGCCACTGGAGGCACAAAAGGGGGCTGGATGTGCAGCACTCCCTTTACAAACGTCTGGACTTCTGGAAGAGAAGCCAATTCCTTCTGAAAGAAAATCGAGAGGGCCGAAATCTGTACCTTAACAGAGCCTATTTCAGGCCCATATCCACTCCTGTCTGTAGGAAGTGGAGAAGACGACCCAGATGAAAATCTTCCGTAGGTGCATTCTTGGTCTCACACCAAGACACATACTTTCGCCAGATACGGTGATAATGTTTTATCGTCACCTCCTTCCTAGCTTTTATTAAAGTAGGGATGACCTCTTCCGGAATCCCCTTTTTCGCTAGGATACGGCGTTCAACCGCCATGCCGTCAAACGTAACCGCAGTAAGTCTTAAAATACACAGGGCCCCTGCTGCAACACGTCTTCCCTCAGAGGAAGAGGCCAGGGATCTCCTGTGAGCATCTCTTGTAGATCCGAGTACTAGGCCCTTCGAGGCCAGTCTGGGACAACGAGTATCGTCTGTACTCTTCTTCGTCTTATGATCCTCAACACTTTTGTGATGAGAGGAAGAGGAGGAAACACGTAGACCGATTTGAACACCCACGGTGTTACCAGAGCATCTACTACTACTGCCTGAGGGTCCCGAGACCTGGCGCAATACCTCCGAAGTTTCTTATTGAGGCGTGACGCCATCATGTCTATTTGAGGAGTTCCCCAAAGACGTGTTACGTCTGCAAAGGCTTCTTGATGAAGTCCCCACTCTCCTGGATGGAGATCGTGTCTGCTGAGGAAGTCTGCTTCCCAGTTGTCCACTCCCGGAATGAAGACAGCTGACAGAACGCTTACATGATTTTCCGCCCAGCGAAGGATCCTTGTGGCTTCCGCCATCGCGACTCTGCTTCTTGTCCCGCCTTGGCGGTTCACATGAACCACTGCTGTGACATTGTCTGATTGAATCAGAACCGGTAGGTTTCGAAGAAAACTCTCCGCTTGTCGAAGGCCGTTGTAAATGGCCCTGAGTTCCAACACATTGATGTGTAGACCGGACTCCTGGTCTGACCAAAGACCCTGAAAATTTTTTCCCTGTGTGACTGCTCCCCATCCTCGGAGGCTCGCGTCCGTGGTCACCAGGATCCAATCCTGAATTCTGAACCTGCGACCCTCCAGGAGGTGAGCACTTTGCAACCACCACAGGAGGGACACTCTGGTCCCTGGGGACAGAGTTATTTTCCGATGTAAGTGCAGATGGGACCCGGACCACTTGTCCAGAAGGTCCCATTGAAAAGTCCTTGCATGGAACCTTCCGAAGGGAATGGCCTCGTAGGCCGCCACCATTTTCCCCAGAACTCGAGTGCATTGGTGAACTGACACCCTTTTCGGTTTTAGCAGGTCTCTGACCATGTTCTGGATGTCTTGGGCTTTCTCTATTGGGAGGAAGACCTTCATTTGTTCCGTATCCAGTATCATACCTAGGAACGGTAGTCGAGTTGTCGGAATCAACTGTGACTTTGGTAGATTTAGAATCCAACCGTGTTGCTGGAGCACTCTCGGAGAGAGCGCTACACTGCTCAGCAATTTCTCCCTTGATCTCGCTTTTATCAGGAGATCGTCCAAGTATGTTATAATTGTGACTCCATGCTTGCGCAGGACCACCATCATTTCCGCCATTATCTTGGTGAAAATCCTTGGGGCCGTGGAGAGTCCAAACGGCATCGTCTGAAATTGGTAATGACAATCCTGTACAGCGAATCTCAGGTATTCCTGATGGGGAGCATATATGGGGACATGAAGGTACGCATCCTTTATGTCCAGAGACACCATAAACTCCCCCTCCTCCATGTTGGCTATTATCTCTCTGAGAGATTCCATTTTGAATTTGAATCTTTTTATGTACAGGTTGATAATGCTGATTTAGATTACCTTATAACTTCACAATAATGGGTAAGAGACACAGTACGCAATTGGCGTATGGGGTACCGTAAGGGTACGTATTTAGCGTAGCATACGCTTGGCCGTGATCGAGACGCACATGCGGCACGCTCGCTCACAGCTTAATGCGTGGAGTCGAGCACGCTATAGGCGAGCGACTACCGTAATGCTACGCTATCAGCGTAGCGGACGCTCGAGACCACGAGGAGATCACGAGCGGCGCAGACGCTCGCAAGATAACAATCAGTAAACCTTGAATGTAACACACAGAAAGGATATTCTTATACTGTAGACCTTGTACTGAAACACTGTAGCGATATAACGCTGCTTAACCTTGTTTACACTAAAGCTGTTTGAGCGATAGAGACGCTCCTATTACCCTCTGCAATATAATGAACACACAATACCGTGCTAAGGATCCAACACCTTTACTAACAAGCTTTTAGTTATATCGAAAAGGGGTAAAACAGTTACAAGTCATACACTACATACTAACATATAATTCTAACAGAATATCTAGACAGAAATATACAATAACGTTACAATCTTAAACTAAACAGAGAGAGAGAGAGAGAATGTGGTCAATACAAACAAAGAGCGAGATAATCACAGAGAATTACTTACACACACTGGGAACGATCGCAGCGCAGCCTGGTACCAGCCCCGAGTTAGTCAATATGAAAACCGTTTGTGGAGAGTGAGGGAGCTGTTCAGGCTGGCTGATCTTATATACACTGAGTACAGTATACTACAAAGGGACCTACAATCTCATTGTTCATTGGACACAGGAATGTCTCCTCGCATCATATCAAAAGGTCATAGGTTAGTTTGAACAGGTGGGCTGTGACTATTTCAAACAGCTCAGGTGGGTGGGAATCTCCGGATTCCCGCCGCATGGATAATGAACTGCAAATCTAGAATATGTCCAGAAACTACTAATGGCCATAACTACACGCAGGAGCGATTAATCTTTACCTAACCAACACCGGATTATTGCTATAAAAATACTCTTCGGTTAGGTACCAGACACCACTGTTCAACCTTAATCAGACCCTTTGTACCACGCAAAGAGGGATTCCCAAGTCCGTGAACAAGTCACATTAACCAAACTTACAGTTATCATTAAGGGGAACATTATCTATAAAACGAGCTATTTGGTTCTATTATTAAACGATTGAGTCGCCCGCTAGACGCACACAAACTCTACCGTAAATGCACATACCACGCGCTCGAGCGCATGGCCGAGGCGCCATCACGCGGCTGCGTTTATCCGCACGCACGGGAGAGAATGTACACGTGCAGCAGGCACGCGCATGAGGTGCATATATGGCAACGTGCAGTGTGATATTTTTCTGACTTTGACAAGGTTTAGGGATTTCAGATTCAAAATAGGTCTGACCGAACCGTCCGGTTTCGGGACCACAAATAGGGTTGAGTAGTAATCTCTTCCCTGCTGGTGCAGGGGAACCTTGGTTATCACTTGCTGTATACACAGCGTTTGAATTGCAGCTAACACTATATCCCTTTCCGATGTGGAAGCTGGTAGGGCCGATTTGAAAAATCGGCGCGGGGGCACCTTCTCGAGTTCCAATTTGTAACCCTGGGAAACTATTTCCAACACCCAGGGATTCAGGTCCGAACTGACCCAGGCCTGACTGAAAAGTCGAAGACGTGCCCCCACCGGTGCGGACTCCCTCAGGGGAGCCCCAGCGTCATGCTGTGGGTTTTGGAGCAGCCGGGGAGGACTTTTGTTCCTGGGCACCTGCCGAAGCAGGTGCTATCTTGCCTCTGCCCTTACCTCTGGCGAGGAAAGAGGATCCCCGACCTCTTTTGGACTTGTGCGACCGAAAGGACTGCATCTGATAGGGTGTTACTTTATTTTGCTGTTGGGGAATATATGGTAAAAAATTTGATTTACCTGCTGTAGCTGTGGAAACCAGGTCCGTCAGCCCATCCCCAAACAATACATCACCCTTATAGGGTAGTACTTCCATATGTTTTTTGGAATCCGCATAACCCGTCCATTGGCGAGTCCATAAGGATCTTCTCGCTGAGACAGACATGGCATTGGCCCTAGAAGCTAGCAATCCAATGTCCCTTTGAGCATCCCTCATAAATAAGACTGCGTCTTTAATATGGGCTAGAGTTAGGAATATAGTATCCTTATCCATAGTATCAAATTGATCAGTCAGCTCATCTGTCCAAGCTGCAATTGCGCTACACACCCATGCCAACGCAATTGTCGGTCTTAGCACAGCACCCGTATGAGAATAAATACACTTTAAGGTAGTTTCTTGCCTGCGATCTGCAGGGTCCTTAAGGGCTGCTGTGTCAGGAGACGGTAGCGCCACTTTCTTGGACAAGCACGTCAGGGCCTTATCCACAGTGGGGGGTGATTCCCAAATCTCCCTGTCCTGCTTAGGGAAGGGGTATGCCATATAAATTCTTTTGGGGATCTGCGGTCTCTTATCCGGAGTCTCCCAAGCTTTTACAAAGAAATCATTCAATTCATGAGATGTGGGAAAGTTAATAATCTGTTTCTTTTCCTTAAACATGTGTACCCTTGTGTCGGGGACCGAGGGTTCATCCACAATATGCAACACATCCCTTATTGCCACAATCATACACTGAATGGTTTTAGTCACCCTAGGGTGCAATTTTACTTCGTCATAGTCGACACTGGAATCAGAATCCGTGTCGGTAGTAGTGTCTTGTGTTAAGGGACACTTTTGAGACCCCGACGGGCCCTGTGAGTCGGTCCAATCCGAGGATTGACCCCCTGATGTCCCCCCTAATTCAGCCTTATCAAGCCTTTTATGTAAAGATGCCACACTTGCATTCAACATATGCCACATGTCCATCCAATCTGGAGTCGGCACAACCGACGGGGACACACCACTCATTTGCTCCACCTCCTCCTTGGAGAAGCCTTCCGCCTCAGACATGTCGACACACACGTACCGACACCCCACACACACAGGGATTAACCTATAAGGGGACAAGACCCCAACCAGGCCCTAAGGAGAGACAGAGAGAGAGTATGCCAGCACACACCAGCGCTTAAAAACACTGGAAAAAATATGTCCAGATAGCGCTTTTCTATATATAATATGCCAATTCCCACTCACTGCGTCGCTAATGTGCCCCCTCCTCTTTTTTCCAGCCTGTGAAGTTCAGCAGGGGAGAGACCAGGGAGCCAGCGTTTTCCTCATGCAGCTTCTGTGGAGAAAATGGCGCTGGTTAGTGCTGAGGATCAAGCCCCGCCCACCCGACGGCGGGCTTCGGTCCCAGTGATTTTTCAATAAAAATGGCGGGGGATCATAGATTTACTGCCTCCGCAGCCTAATCAAACTGTATTTGCCCAAATGTGAGGTTTATTACTACCCAGGGCGCCCCCCCCTGCGCCCTGCACCCTTCAGTGCTGCTCTGTGTGTGTGTGTGACTGGGAGCAATGGCGCGCAGCTTACCGCTGCGCGCCTTACCTCATGAAGATCTGATGTCTTCTGCCGCCTAAGATGTCTTCTGCCTTCTCTATCCGGCTTCTATCTTCGGCATCTGTGAGGAGGACGGCGCGCGGCTCCGGGACGAACCCCAGGTGATACCTGTGTTCCGACTCCCTCTGAAGCTAATGGTGTCCAGTAGCCTTAGAAGCAGTGCCCAACTTGACAAGCCAGCTCTGCTTCTCTCTCCTCGGTCCCACGATGCAGGGAGCCTGTTGCCAACAGGACTCCCTGAAAATAAAAAACCTAACAAAATTCTTCTTCAACAGAAAACTCTGGAGAGCTCTCTGCAGTGCACCCATTCTCCTCTGGGCACAAGATCTAACTGAGGTCTGGAGGAGGGGCATAGAGGGAGGAGCCAGTGCACACCCATAGTCAAAGTTTTTTTTAGGTGCCCTATCTCCTGCGGAGCCCGTCTATACCCCATGGTCCTTACGGAGTCCCCAGCATCCTCTAGGACGTTAGAGAAACTACAGGGACAATATGTAGCTGTAATGGCACAGGAGGCCCCACAGGGGGTGTGAGATGCGTTACAAGCGTAGTCAGCATATTTGAAAAAGCTGCCCAAGGTGGGTCTTGATTGATCACAGGTACCACAGACGGACTGGGAGATGTATGACCCCCAGCGCCTGAACCAGCAGCTAACACTTCCCCCACTGGTGAATCCACGACGACAGCACTGCATGATGCAGGAGTGTCCGTGGGTGTCCCACCCTGTGTAGCAGACATCAAGTGGGATGTAGCCTTAGGATGTAATAGTACAATATAGCCAGACAAACACAAAAAAACAGCAAATAATCCCCTGTGTTTTGTGACAGTAAATACCGAGCACAGAGGATATAAGTGGTGTGGGGTGATTGAAAAACACAGTGAGAAATACAAACGGTAGACCCTGTGTAGCACTATATATTATATGAGACCCTGACGCACCTAGTTCCCCAGGGTACAGAATAAAGTGATAGCAAACGTGTGATACACAAGAGTGGGATCCACACAGCAACTATAGGCACACTCAGTCACAGGTACAATGCAGGAATTATCACATATAACAATAAAACTGCACTGGACTAGTAATTACATATAAATATGTATGTATACAGATATAACAAACAATGCACAGTAAACACTGGGTGTATATCACAGAATACTTGTACTAAATATTCAGATAGCTGTACACTGTCTAAAATGACATATAGAATACTTAAGTATCTGTAAATGCACAGTGCTGATGATACAGGCGGTTTTACAGAGGAGACAGTGCTCAGCAGTCCCAGAGATCAGCCCAGCTATGTAATGGCACCAAAATCTCTTCAGGGAATGATGGAGAGAGAGAGAGATGCAGCTCCAGGGCGGGAACACCAGCAGTAGATGGCGCCCGGAGCTGGGGGAGGGGCTACAGGTCAGCGCCTTATCCCCTCTGCTGGACTGTTGAGCTTTTTGCAAATGGATTTTAATAAATTCGACCTGTGCTCCTTGCCCTGGTGGATATCGTGGGGTCCCTGTGCAACATAGTATCAACACCAGCGGCGCGGTCCGTCTCCCGGGACTGCGACCGGATCGCGATTTACCTTACCTCCCCCCTTCAAGTGCAGCCACGTGATCCTGGAGAATAACAGCGGTGGTGTGCCTGAAGAAAACCGGTGTATCTCCGCTGCAAGTACCCGGGAACCAGGCCACGGGAGTATGCAGCGCCACTGAGGGAGGTGATGGAGCCACAGCACAGCATGTCATAAAGACATAGAAAGTGCTGCGGCACTTGAAGTCTTTTAAAAAAGCTCTTTTCTGAGCTGCCTAGCGCAGCCCCACCTGTTAGTGACCTGCACTGCAGGCACCAACTTACAAACTGAGCTCCAGTGCCTGGAAATGGGGCTATAGAGGAGGCGGTGCAGTGCATCCTGGGAACAGTCAAAGCTTTAGCCTGTTGGTGCTGCAGATCAAGATGCAACTCTACACCCCAATGTTATTCCCTGTGGAATACCAGTGTACCCCGCTGAAAAGAAAAAAAAAGTTTTTCTATTATTGTCCATTACAAACAGTAGCATGATTAGGTGACATGTAGGAGAGGTGTTAATGCTTTGAGAAAGAGAGATAAAGCAGAGAGAGATAAAGTACCCATCAAAGTACCAGTGGTTGTTACTTTATCTCTTTCCACTTTATCTCTCTCCAAGTGTACAGTAGTTTGCAGGGACGTATATACTGTAGGCATGGGCTGAGTTATAACAAAATAATTGTTTGCGGGGGGATATAGTATATTTAAATGTAAGCACATGGCAGATTTTGCCTAAAAAGGGTTAAATATATATTTGTACAATGAGCAGTGAGTATGTTGAAGATTGAAACAGTTTATCAGTAAGATCAGTTTATAAACTGCTGATTTGCAGCACAGTAGGCAGGTGGTTTGATAAATAACCCTCATTTGTTGTACACAAAGAAAAAATGAGGCTGTGGAAACTTGGAAAGTGCTTTATCTACAGTTACAAGTGATTTCTACTTCACATTTACTGCTGTATACAAATAAACAGCTTTAGGTCTTACTACATTTTCACTATTGTATAGTTCTTATAAGAATGAGCTATGGGGGTAATTCCAAGTTGATCGCAGCAGGAACTTTTTTAGCAGTTGGGCAAAACCAGGGCCCTCATTCCGAGTTGTTCGCTCGTTATTTTCCTTCGCATCGGTGCGATTTTCCGCTAACTGCGCATGCGCAATGTTCCCACTGCGGCTGCGTCAAGTAAATTTGCTAAGAAGTTTGGTATTTTACTCACGGCATTACAAGGTTTTTTCATCGTTCTGGCGATCGTAATGTGATTGACAGGAAGTGGGTGTTTCTGGGCGGAAACAGGCCGTTTTATGGGTGTGTGTGAAAAAACGCTGCCGTTTCTGGGAAAAACGCGGGAGTGGCTGGAGAAACGGGGGAGTGTCTGGGCGAACGCTGGGTGTGTTTGTGACGTCAAACCAGGAACGACAAGCACTGAACTGATCGTACTGGAAGAGTAAGTCTCGAGCTACTCAGAAACTGCAAAGAACAATCTTTTCGCAATATTGCTAATACTTCGTTCGCAATTCAGCTAAGCTAACATTCACTCCCAGAGAGCGGCGGCTTAGCGTGTGTAGTGCTGCGAAAAGCGGCTTGCGAGCGAACAACTCGGAATGAGGGCCCATGTGCACTGCAGGGGAGGCAGATATAACATGTGCAGAGAGAGTTAGATTTGGGTGTGGTGAGTTCAATCTGCAATGTAAATTGCAGTGTAAAAGTAAAGCAGCCAGTATTTACCCTGCACAGAAACAAAATAACCCACCCAAATCTAACTCTCTCTGCACATGTTATATCTGCCCCCCCTGCAGTGCACATGGTTTTGCCCAACAGCTAAAAATTTTCCTGCTGCGATCAACTTGGAATTACCCCCTAAGTTATTTGTGATCCTGCAGCCACTATCCAAGTCTACACATGCCATTTATAAGGCATATGGAGGAATAATACTGACCCGCATTATTTGTTTGTTTTTACAATATGAACCTACAGTAGTTTTGCAGGTTTGTGGATCCACCTGAAATTTATCATAGTAAAATGGGTGAGATTGTAACCTCAATGTCTAATAAAGGGGGGTAATTCAGACCTAATCGCTAGGCTGCGTTTTCAGACAGCGGGCGATCAGGTCCAAACTGTGCATGCGTATGCATCACAGTGCGCAGGCGCATCGCACGGGTACAAAGCGGATCGCCGCTCAGCGATGGGTTTGTGCGACGGATCCGTTCGCACAGGTGATCGCAAGGAGATTGACAGGAAGATGGCGTTTGTGGGTGTCAACTGACCGTTTTCAGGGAGTGTCTGGAAAAACGCAGGCGTGTCCATGCATTTGCAGGGAAGGTTCCTGACGTCAATTCCGGTCCCGGACAGGCTGATGTGATCGCAGCGGCTGAGTAAGTCCTGGGCTGCGCAGAGACTGCACAAAATCTGTTTGTACAGCTCTGCTACACATGCATGTGCACACTTGCACAGCTAAAATACACTCCCCCTGTAGGCGGCGACTATCCAATCGCAGTAGTACGAAAATCTCCTGCTAGCGATCAGGTCTGAATTAGGCCCTAAGTTAACACATCACAACAGTGTTTCTCAAGCAGCTCCTGTTCTCCAGGCCACTTAGCAGGAGCACAGGTGTACTCATTACTCACTGACAACATATTTTAAAATAACCACGAATGGAACTAATTATGTGGTCTACTCATGAAGCAGTGAAAAGAGTGGAGTAACAGACCAGTGGAAAAGTTGCCCATGGCAACCAATCAGCATCTCCCTTACATTTTGTAAAATGTACTTGATAAAGGCTTCCTTCAGAGCTTATTGGTTGCCATGGGCAACTTCTTCACTTGTCTTTTCCTCCACACTTTTCACTGCTTCATGACTAGACCCTAATATCACTTGTGATTCTGTGAGGAGAGCTGTTTGGGGTTCTGGGGACGGGTTCGGTATGATACTGTATATTGCTCATCGGGATGCCGGTGGTCACATGACCGATAAAGACATTCCGACACTGAAGAGCCTGACATGGGATGGGGTAAATATTTTTAGCCCTCCCCTACCCAAATTCTAGCCCTATCCCCCTGGGGGTGGCAGCTAGGGCTAACAAGCTCCTGTAATTTTTCAAACCCAGCCTTTAACAAGCCAGTTAGGAGCTAATTGGCTGATACTTTATCTCGCTCCACTTTATAACTCTCCATAACTTAATACATATACCCTTTAGCCTGCATCTTATCTTTGTGTGGCGACAAGACCCTCACACCATCTGATATACTTGGCAGGTGAGAAACAACTTTGTATTATTCGCCATTGGTGACACATGAATTTCTTTGTGCCTTTTTTAGGCTATAACAATTATTGACCCACATCTGAACCAACAGACATCTCTTATCTCGGTATCATCTACAGGAATCATATTTTTACTCCCTGACAGGAAAAAAAAACTATGAATATTACTGCAGCCTCTATTGTGTTAGTTTCCTGGTGCATCATCTGTGGAATCCAGTACTAAGGCGCCTACGCCATGTCCCACTTATTGTTGATAAAATAAAAGTATGTGCAGGTCACTTAAAGAGCACAGACACTGCGCAACATCCGACCAATAGCAGGGCTTGCCAATGTCTGTGTTTATCAACAAACATGTTCCCATCTGCCCAGTCCGTGTGTCAACTCTCTCCTGCCAGCTCACCTCCGTGCTGTCCTGTAAAGGGGAAGATTCAATAAATTGTACCGTTTTGTATCAGGAAGTAAGAGTTAAATATAAACTCTTATACAGTAGTGTCAGTTACGTTAGTGTGTACGTGACGTGTCCACTGTGTAGTCCTTGAAGGCGGCTAGGAAGAGATGGGGATTTCCCAACCAGCTCCGAAAGATATGTAGGGGTAAATTTACTAAGGTGGGAGGTTTTTTTTAGAACTAGTGATGTTGCTCATAGCAACCAATCACATTCTACTTAACATTTGTCTAGCTGCTTATAAAAGATAATAGGTGGAATCTGATTGGTTGCTATAGGCAACAACACCAGTTCTAAAAAAATAGTCCAACCTTAGTGGGCGCCAATTCTATCTCTGGCACGGGGCACCAAAAAGTCTACTTACGACTCTGTGTATATGTATTTTATATATATATATATATATATATATATATATATATATATATACAATGCTCAAAAAAATAAAGGGAACACTTAAACAACACAATGGGGGTAATTCCAAGTTGATCGCAGCAGGAATTTTGATAGCATTTGGGCAAAACCATGTGCACTGCAGGGGAGGCAGATATAACGTGCAGAAAGAGTTAGATTTGGGTGGGTTATTTTGTTTCTGTGCAGGGTAAATACTGGCTGCTTTATTTTTACACTGCAAATTAGATTGCAGATTGAACACACCACACCCAAATCTAACTCTCTCTGCACATGTTAAATCTGCCTCCCCTGCACATGGTTTTGCCCAACTGCTATCAAAATTCCTGCTGCAATCAACTTGGAATTACCCCCTATGTAACTCCAAGTCAATCACACTTCTGTGAGATCAAACTGTCCACTTAGGAAGCAACACTGATTGACAATCAATTTCACATGCTGTTGTGCAAATGGAATAGACAACAGGTGGAAATTATAGGCAATTAGCAAGACACCCCCAATAAAGGAGTTGTTCTGCAGGTGGTGACCACAGACCACTTCTCAGCTCCTATGCTTTCTGGCTGATGTTTTGGTCACTTTTGAAAGCCGGCGGTGCTTTCACTGTAGTGGTAGCATGAGACGGAGTCTACAACCCACACAAGTGGCTCAGGTAGTGCAGCTCTTCCAGGATGGCACATCAATGCGAGCTGTGGCAAGAAGGTTTGCTGTGTCTGTCAGCGTAGTGTCCATAGCATGGAGGCGCAACCAGGAGACAGGCCAGTACATCAGGAGACATGGAGGAGGCCGTAGGAGGGCAACAACCCAGCAGCAGGATCGCTACCTCCGCCTTTGTGCAAAGAGGAACAGGAGGAGCACTGCCAGAGCCCTGCAAAATGACCTCCAGCAAGCCACAAATGTGCATGTGTCTACTCAAACGAGCAGAAACAGACTCCATGAGGGTGGTTTGAGGGCCCGACGTCCACAGGTGGGGGTTGTGCTTACAGCCCAACACCGTGCAGGACGTTTGGCATTTGTCAGAGAACACCAAGATTGGCAAATTCGCCACTGGCGCCCTGTGCTCTTCACAGATGAAAGCAGGTTCTCACTGAGCACATGTGACAGACGTGACAGAGTCTGGAGACGCCAAGGAGAACGTTCTGCTGCCTGCAACATCCTCCAGCATGACCGGTTTGGCAGTGGGTCAGTAATGGTGTGGGATGGCATTTCTTTGGGGGGCCGCACAGCCCTCCATGTGCTCGCCAGAGGTAGCCTGACTGCCATTAGGTACCGAGATGAGATCCTCAGACCCCTTGTGAGACCATATGCTGGTGCGGTTGACCCTGGGTTCCTCCTAATGCAAGACAATGCTAGACCTCATGTGGCTGGAGTGTGTCAGCAGTTCCTGCAAGACGAAGGCATTGATGCTATGGACTGGCCCTCCCGTTCCCCAGACCTGAATCCAATTGAGCACATCTGGGACATCATGTCTCGCTCCATCCACCAACGCCACGTTGCACCACAGACTGTCCAGGAGTTGGCGGATGCTTTAGTCCAGGTCTGGGAGGAGATCCCTCAGGAGACCATCCGCCACCTCATCAGGAGCATGCCCAGGCGTTGTAGGGAGGTCATACAGGCACGTGGAGGCCACACACACTACTGACCCTCATTTTGACTTGTTTTAAGGACATTACATCAAAGTTGGATCAGCCTGTAGTGTGTTTTTCCACTTTAATTTTGAGTGTGACTCCAAATCCAGACCTCCATGGGTTAATAAATTTGATTTCCATTGATAATTTTTGTGTGATTTTGTTGTCAGCACATTCAGCTATGTAAAGAACAAAGTATTAAGAATATTTCATTCATTCAGATCTAGGATGTGTATTTTAGTGTTCCCTTTATTTTTTTTTATTTATATATATATATATATATATATATATACACACACTGTATATAGTGGTAATTGTTACATTTGCCATTCTAATAGTTGTTTGCGGCAATCAAAATGACCATAAGGCTAAATGCTTTATCCCTACTCTCAGGATTCATGGTGGTACATGGATAATGGAGGTCATTCCAACCCGTTCGCACGTTGCTGGTTGTCGCAGCGTGCGAACGGGTCAGATCTGCACCTGCGCGGTGGGCGCAGTGCGCATGCGCGTCATTGCCCAGCGACGGCCTGTCGCCGGGCAATGACCAGAAGAACGAAGAAAGTGAAGATTGACAGCAGGAAGACGTTCCGGTTCGGCAACTCACCATTTTCTAGGAGTGGTGAGTCCAACGCAGGCGTGTCCAGGCATTTGGAGGGCAGATGTCTGACGTCAATTCTGGGACTTGCATCGCTGGATCGATCGCACAGGGTAAGTAACTGTGACCCTGGTCTAGTTCTACACAAAACTTTTTTTGCATAGCAGGGTGCACAAGCGTTCGCAGCCTTGCTATGCAAAAAATCCCTCCCCCATAGGCAGCGTAAAGTTGATTGCACGGGCAGCAAAAAGTTGCTACGTGCGATCAACTCGGAATGACCCCCAATGCTTTTTTTTTTGCATGCTGTTTGCGCTGTCATCGATCTTTGGGGGTCATTCTGAGTTGATCGCTCGCTAGCTACTTTTAGCAGCCGTGCAAATGCATAGTCACTGCACATGGGGGAGTGTGTTTTGCTTTGTAAGTGTGTGAACGCGTATACAGCCGAGCGGGACGAAAAAGTTTTTTGCCGTTTCTGAGTAGCTCTGGGCTTACTCAACCCTTGCGATCACTTCAGTCTTTTTGGTCCCGGAATTGATGTCAGACACCCGCCCTGCAAACGCCTGGACACGCCTGCATTTTTCCAAACACTACCTGAAAACGGTCAGTTGACACCCATAAATGCCCTCTTCCTGTCAATCTCCTTGCGATCGGCTGTGCGAATGGATTCTTTGTTAAATCCATCACCCAGCACCGATCTGCTTTGTACCCGTACGACGCACGTGCGCATTGCGGTGCATATGCATGCGCAGTAGTAACCTGTTTGCTCCACTGCAAAAAAATGGCAGCGAGCGATCAACTCAGAATGACCCCCTTTGTGCGATATTCTCTTTTCCTTACACGCGCTAGACCAAACAGGGATAGAATAATGGATTAAGGGGTCTATTTACTAAGCCTTGAATGGAGATAAAGTGGGCAGAGATAAAGTACCAGCCAACCAGCTCCTAGCTGTCATTTTTCAAACACAGCCTGTAACATGGCAGGTAGGAGCTGATTGGCTGGTACTTTATCTCTATCCTCTTTATCTCTGTCCAAGCAGGGCCGGAGCTTCCACTAGGCAGCTTCCACTAGCTTTATGCAGCTGCCTAGGGGCGCCGGAACTGAAGGAGCGGTCTGTTACAGCTGCAAAAAAAAAAGGTAGTGTGGTCTACATCTCATAGCCGCCGCAATCTCCCTGGCACTCCTATCTACAGTAGCCGCGACTGCCAAGCCCCTGTATTGCAGCATCCAGCTCCACCCGGCACAGGCAGTAACTTTGACAGCTCCTGGAGTCTTGGCTGGGGGTGACATGCGGCGCTGCTCTTCATTCCAGGCTCTTTCACAGACTACTCAGTCCCAACTCCTCATCGCAGCCTGCAGGTAAGGTAGCTGCACAGTGCACTCTCTGCATTTAATAAGAAAAGAGGGGGAGAGCAGCAGTCTGGGGGATGGGGAGGGGGGGGGGGGCGGAGATGAGCAGCTGGCATGCACACAGATGGTGGAGGGGATAGAACAGAAGACATTTAATAGAGTGGGGTTGAGGGGGGCAGCAGGAGACCACACAGACTGGCGAGATGGGGAGAAGAGAGCAGCCATACAACAGACGGGGTGGGGGAGAGCAGCAGTATGCCTTTCTCCTGAAGATCAGGTAGGGGCAAGGGGCAGTAGGCAGAAGTTTTGCCTAGGGTGCCGTGAAACCTTGCACCGGCCCTGTGTCCAAGGCTTAGTAAATAGACCCCTTAAGCACAAAAAAAAAAAAATATTTAAGTTGTTTGTTCCCTTATAATTAAGGGTCAGACTTACAACCACGTGTTCACTATTGCCGCAAAATTGGAGAATGTGTTTTCAATAATCATGAAAGAAAGCTGAGAAAATATTTGGTGTCAAATTAGTGTTATGCAAGCAATTTGTAATGTAAATTCAGACATATTTTTACAGTTAAAATAAAACCTTTGACAATGAATTGGCATTTTTTTTCATTCCACAGTACACAGAAAAACGTAATAATGCAAACCAGAATTTTACAACACAGCTTTTTAAATATAGTACTCGGTGTACAGTATGTGTTCCTGCTTTAGAACCCTAGTTTATAATACAGACGCACTCTTGTGTTATAGCAAAGGTGACTTTAAAAAAGGGAATTAACTGAATACATCTAAATGCAGTTTGGTGTCATACAGTAAGTAATCCTGGAACATGTTCTGCTGCCAAACATAACCACTGCTGCTAAGTGCCTGGCCCATTGCAGTAAGTGTTGTCCTCTTATTTCAGTAACACATTCAGTAGTTATCAACATTGTAAAAGAATTTACAGGAACTTCTTACTACTGGATTAAGCATGCCCCATGTGGTGCTGCGCCTGCGCAGTCCAATCTTGTGCGCTACCCCACATATCACCTCTTGCTCATTAGAAACAGTACTGTATAAGCAGAGACTAGTGAATTGAACTACTGTATCCTAAGATTTTTCACAGCTATACTACTGAGATAGCTGTCACAAAAAAATCAGAGTATTATGCACTAATAGGCCCTACACACATGCCGATATTCTGAAAGATATGAACGATCTCATTCATAAATGAACGAGAACTCATTCATATCTTTCAGTGTGGAGACTCCAGCGATGAACGATGCGCGGCCCCGCGCTCGTTCATCGCTGATCTCCCGTCGGCTGTGCATGCAGGCCAATATGGACGAGATCGTCCATATTTGCCTGCACTTCATTGCAGCCGGGTGACGGGGGTAGTGAAGAAACTTCACTCCCCCCGTCACTGCCCCCCCGCCGCCGGGTTGCTCGTCGGCCGTATCGGCCGTCGGGCACCTCGGCGGCGCATCGCCGAGTGTGTAGGGCCCCTTAAATAGCCTCATCCATGATCCACCAATAATACTCTGTTGTACTATGATGATGATGATGATGATAATGATGATGATTATATTTTAGTTATTTTAGTAACTGTGTAAACATTGAACATAGATGAAAGTTGTTGAAGTGCATAGACAAACCCATGGGGTGGGGTGTTCTGGTTGCCCAGAAACCCCCTTACTCTTGGCGAGTGGCTCAGATTATGATAGCATACCCTCCAACTGTACCTTTTTGGCAGGTACAGTAACTTTTGTTTATGGTCTGTACCGATTTTTGGCTCTCCAAACTTCCATTGAAAGTATAGGAAAAGGGACGTGGCCACACCCCCTTTTACCCATAACCACGCCCTCTTTTCGAATTTGTACTGGTTTTTATGTGTAAAATGTTGGAGGGTATGTGATAGCAATAGTATATAATATGATTACTAAAGCTGCCACCACAACATGCAGTGTAAGGGACAGAGCAGAGCTTCTGCACATGCCCAGTTGTAGCATCTTCTTCTACCAAGTTTGCTGTGTGTGTGGCACTGAGCGCTCAGTCAGTGCACTGGCACAGAGAGTAGCTACCAGAAAGAAGAGACAGGAGCCTTGCCATGAGGTGGGAGAATGTGTTCTTAGAAAGTGCTGTTCTGTCTCCTACTGGTTCTATTATGTTTGTATATTCATTTATTATGGGATAACATTTTCCTGGCCACTTATTTTATTTATATTAGGTAAATATGTTAGACACAGCCTATACTATACTTACCTGTGGGGAATGGGTTAGGGTTAGACTGTGGAAAGGGGTGGTTAGGATTAGGCTGCGGGGGAAAGGGGGACAGGTTTAGGCACCCACGGGGAGGATTTGGGTTAGACTGTTGGGCAGGTAGGTTTAGGCTGTGGAAAGGGGGGGGTAGGTTTATGCACCACCGGGTAGGGTTAGGGTTAGGCTGCAGGGGAGGGTTAGCAAAAGACTAAAGAAAGTCAAGCAAGTCCCCTGGGCGCAGAGCCGCCTGTACACTTCTGGTATCAAAATAAATGCCACCACATTTATAAAACACAGATATTTAACACAATAAATAAACACCAGATTGCGTCCTAGGCGCTTAAAAAATAATTAATTTGTACAATACGTTCCTTTATGGAGATGGGATGGCCTCAAAATTGGTTTCCGTCTTGTATTCTAATCTCATCCGGTTGTATTGTACCGTAATTATTCAAACATGTGGAAGAAAAAAATAGCATACAATGTGTAGTATTTCTAATAGTCAGATGATCGTAATAGAAAAGATGCTCCACAGATATCTTGCGTACCCCACTCACAATAAGGTGAATGTAGGTGTATCCATAAAGGTATCTTTTAATATGGTGATATTAACTGCATCCAGACAACCAAACACTGTGTAGTGGTGGTTTGATAAAACACAGGCGTACCCAAAACTCACACGAAGGAAGCAGAGGGCACTCCTTGAAAGGTATCTTTTATATTTCTTCAAAAATTAAAGCGTACCCCAACTCACACTGGCACGGAGGACTGTAATCCTATCAAGGTTTCTTTATTCCGTAATGGTGCTGTCAGTAGACTTCAGTATTTTGGTTTAATGACTCGCCGATATACGGAGGAAGGGAAAATAATAACAAACAATGTGTGATATTGTTTCAAACCAAAAAATGCACAGGATAGAAGGCACCAGTGTTGCGTGGGACAGTCGTGTTTAACGTACCCCACTTACATCAGCAAAAGGATAATAATAAGCCCATAAAGGTATCTTTCATACGAAGACTATCATAGACCATGGAATAAAGGCTTAATCTAGAATGGATTGCTGTAGGCAGGCGTACCCCAACTCACACTGGATAGGTGACACACGTTCCTATAGCAGTATCTTTCACACCATGACACTCTAATGTAGGCGTACCCAAACTCACGTTGCAATGGAATAGATGAATCCTATCAAGGTATCTTTTGTGGGCTCAAAAAGCCTTTCTCCAATCAGTGTATAATATTAGACAAATTCCCACATAAGAAATATGTTGTAAACTCTCCAGAGGAAATTCCAAATAAAATATCCAAAAAATTTTTTTTGTACTTTATTCTGATCTGACAGAACAGCAGGTTTTTCAAATACGGGAAAAATCCAAGTTCAATACAAAACAATAAATGTCCATAAAAAAGTTATATTCAAATACCCAAAAAAAAGGGATAAAATCTAAAAAAAGAAAAAATAGGAAAAAATGGAAATCTTGCTACTCACAGTCCAGATAATGTCGACGCGTTTCGGTCGTGAGACCTTTGTCAAGACATATCTGGACTGTGAGGAGACTAGGTATTTATAAGACCACTGTCCTATCTGTGAGTAGCAGGAAGTGATGCCGTCAATTAGCCAACTTCCTGTTCCTTGATTTCATTAATCATAACATTATGAGCAAAAGTTACAATACAAATAAGAAACATTACTGTAATGTTTCTTATTTGTATTGTAACTTTTGCTCATAAAGGCCCTCATTCCGAGTTGTTCGCTCGCAAGGCGAATGTAGCAGAGTTACACACGCTAAGCCGCCGCCTACTGGGAGTGAATCTTAGCTTCTTAAAATTGCGACCGACGTACGCGCAATATTGCGATTACAAACGAGTTAGCAGTTTCAGAGTAGCTCCAGACTTACTCTGCCTGTGCGATCATTTCAGTGCTTGTCGTTCCTGGTTGACGTCACAAACACACCCAGCGTTCGCCCAGGCACTCCCACCGTTTCTCCGGCCACTCCTGCGTTTTTTCCGGAAACGGTAGCGTTTTCAGCCACACGCCCCTGAAACGCCGTGTATCCGCCCAGTAACACCCATTTCCTGTCAATCACATTACGATCGCCGGAGCGAAGAAAAAGCCGTGAGTAAAAATACTTTCTTCATAGTAAAGTTACTTGGCGCAGTCGCAGTGCGAACATTGCGCATGCGTACTAAGCGGATTTTCACTGCGATGCGATGAAAAATACCGAGCGAACAACTCGGAATGAGGGCCAATGTTATGATTAATGAAATCAAGGAACAGGAAGTTGGCTAATTGACGGCATCACTTCCTGCTACTCACAGATAGGACAGTGGTCTTATAAATACCTAGTCTCCTCACAGTCCAGATATGTCTTGACAAAGGTCTCACGACCGAAACGCGTCGACATTATCTGGACTGTGAGTAGCAAGATTTCCATTTTTTCCTATTTTTTCTTTTTTTAGATTTTATCCCTTTTTTTTGGGTATTTGAATATAACTTTTTTATGGACATTTATTGTTTTGTATTGAACTTGGATTTTTCCCGTATTTGAAAAACCTGCTGTTCTGTCAGATCAGAATAAAGTACAAAAAATTTTTTTTGGATATTTTATTTGGAATTTCCTTTGGAGAGTTTACAACATATTTCTTATGTGGGAATTTGTCTAATATTATACACTGATTGGAGAAAGGCTTTTTGAGCCCACAAAAGATACCTTGATAGGATTCATCTATTCCATTGCAACGTGAGTTTGGGTACGCCTACATTAGAGTGTCATGGTGTGAAAGATACTGCTATAGGAACGTGTGTCACCTATCCAGTGTGAGTTGGGGTACGCCTGCCTACAGCAATCCATTCTAGATTAAGCCTTTATTCCATGGTCTATGATAGTCTTCGTATGAAAGATACCTTTATGGGCTTATTATTATCCTTTTGCTGATGTAAGTGGGGTACGTTAAACACGACTGTCCCACGCAACACTGGTGCCTTCTATCCTGTGCATTTTTTGGTTTGAAACAATATCACACATTGTTTGTTATTATTTTCCCTTCCTCCGTATATCGGCGAGTCATTAAACCAAAATACTGAAGTCTACTGACAGCACCATTACGGAATAAAGAAACCTTGATAGGATTACAGTCCTCCGTGCCAGTGTGAGTTGGGGTACGCTTTAATTTTTGAAGAAATATAAAAGATACCTTTCAAGGAGTGCCCTCTGCTTCCTTCGTGTGAGTTTTGGGTACGCCTGTGTTTTATCAAACCACCACTACACAGTGTTTGGTTGTCTGGATGCAGTTAATATCACCATATTAAAAGATACCTTTATGGATACACCTACATTCACCTTATTGTGAGTGGGGTACGCAAGATATCTGTGGAGCATCTTTTCTATTACGATCATCTGACTATTAGAAATACTACACATTGTATGCTATTTTTTTCTTCCACATGTTTGAATAATTACGGTACAATACAACCGGATGAGATTAGAATACAAGACGGAAACCAATTTTGAGGCCATCCCATCTCCATAAAGGAACGTATTGTACAAATTAATTATTTTTTAAGCGCCTAGGACGCAATCTGGTGTCTATTTATTGTGCAGGGGAGGGTTAGGTTTAGACTGTGGTAAGGGAAAGTTAGGGGGTGGGGGGAAGGGTTAGCATACTTACCAGACCTTGATGGGATCGTAACCATCAGTGTTCTGACCGCTTGCATCCCGAACACTGGCATTTCAGCCACAATACACAAAATAAAAGGATTGTACTACCGTATATAGTTAATAAGTACTGCCTCTGGAAATTGTGCACACCTGGTGCCACATTTATCACCATCCGAATTTGATGATGCAGATGACCGGTGATAAAATTGGCCAAACTGCAATGCGATAATTGAAAGCTCTGTCCCTGCAAATGCCCCCAGCAGCATTATCGGGGTATTTTTCGTCTCTACTACCACCACGCCGAGGACCATTTCCTCCCCTGCCGGTAATTATACTTAACCCGTGCAGGAGCCGGTGACCGCTGATTCCAGGAGGTTGCCTGCTGCTGGGTTGTGTCCCGTGGTGCTCTAACGTGAGCGTCCACTTTGCAGCATCACTTTACTGCACAGGGGTCACAGCACAGCAGCAGGAGATCCTGACGCTCAGCAGTGCTCACCGGAGCACCGATCACCGGCTCCTGGACAGGTAATTATGATTTTTTATTTACTTTTTTTTTTTAAACTGCGGTATTATTTTACTTTAAAAAATAAAATAAAATAAATACATTTTGGCCAGATCGCATTTCCCATTATAAGTATGGGAAATGCTATCTGGGTTACTAAAAAAAATGTGAATTAAAGGATTTGGAGCAGTTTTTCACAAAAACTGCTCCAAAATCCCTTTTATACTGTACATATGAGTGAAATTAAACTAATGTGAAAAGGGTGTGAAAACAACATTCTTCACATTATTTTAGTAAAAAAAAAGCTTGAAAAAAATCGAGCCCCTAGGTATGTAGTGGGTAAAGGGGCTGAGCAATGACAGCTGTTTAAAAGGAATGCTGAGCCTTATTACTGTCATTGGATTCATAAAAGAACTAAAACTTAATTGCAAAAAAATCTAATTGACTATAATGCACTCTGAAGTAAATACATTCCTGGTTTGATGTTTCAAAATTGTTACTGGGATTTTACATGGGAATGACAGAACCACTTTAATAAGTTTATATCTTTAAGTTAACTGGAAATGTTTTTTTGCATTCCAAATGACAACATCACTTGGTTGCAAAATCATGTTTCTTAGGCTAAAGCCACATAAAAATGTTGTTTGTTCCAATGTGGTATGTAACAGAGAAATGGGGTATTGACTTCTTACTATCCAAATACCCAGACTGAGGAAGAGCAGTACTGATTCTAGGCGGCTGTCCTTCCACCCTGACTGTGAAGACTTTTTACTCACTGACGAGACTGTTGGGAGTTGGGTTGACAGTGGACATCTTCCAGTGGTCCACGGGGCAATACAGCAACAGCTATTACTCTAGGGATGTGGCATACCATTAACATGACCCAGATATACCCCACATGGTGTGATAACACCCTAATTCAAAGGTGTTTCAGAGCAGACACACTGCCTCAATTTGGACAGTGAAAATGTTGAGGAATATGACACAGTAAATATTGTAGGGAGCATATTATAACCTATTTAAGCAAAATGTAACTTATTTTAGCAACTTGTATATCTCTATAAAAGTAACCATAGTAGTGCTTTGTGTGAATCATGGAGAACATAAACATACTTGCCTACCCTCCCAGAAGTTGTGGGAGGCTCCCGATTTTTTGATTAGTCTCCCGCAGTCCCAGAAGAGTAGGTGGCTCTCCTGCATCCTGCCTGCTGCCTAGACAAGCAGACAGAATGAAGAGAAAATTACTTGAATCGCGGCCTTGCCGCGGAGGGGTGGGGCCAAATTATGTGAGTCTTGACATTTTCGCCCCTTCCTCACGGACCCACAAAACACTGGCATTTTCCCATCTCTTATATGCCGATTCCACCACTAATTAGCAGTGGTGGAATTCTACATGTGCGCAGAGTGAGCTAACTGAACTGGGACAGAGGGATCCAAATGTATCCTTCTTCACAGCATGGACTTCCTTTCCGTAGAAAAGAGTAGGGCTTCAAGAATGGATGCCATCTGAAGATGGTGCCCGTTACGGCAATCAAATTCCAAAAACAATGTATTTTTGGAGTTTGATGAATTGGGAAATGAGGAGGTTCCCCTTCTAGTGCATGGAAGCCACATACCACTTCAGCGATGACCTGTAAGCAGATTTCGTGAAAACTCTTCCATGCACCATGCAAAAAACACACATTCCGATAGCCCATGCCTTATTCCCCACCACCAAAAAGCAGAACTGTGGACCCTTATTCAGAGTTGTGTGCTATGCCAATGTGTTTGCAGCTGAGCAATTATCGGTATTCAGCACATGCATTTAAATCACACTATGCAAGTGCCAAAATACTGTACATTACTATAGTCACATGCTGCGGCTCTTTATTCACAGTGTGAGCGACAGGAAGGGATCGTTTGGGGGAAGTAACGGGGAATGGTGGCAAAAACACTGGTGCGTTGCAACTATTTTTATGGCATGCCTCAGCCTACGTCTGTGATCCTGTACACAATAAAAATGACTCTGGCGTCTCAGAATAGGTGGCCATTCTGCGTGACCAAGAGGTTATTCAGAAGACCAATCACACTACTCAACAAATGTTACTACATTGCATGGAATGTGAAAGGTGACATTTAAGTGACATTTTACAATCCATATTCTTCGTTGTCCCATAGCTCATTCACGATGGACACGTAGTGGGTCTCTTTTCTGTTACCTAAGAATCCACGCACAGGAGCCTTCAAGAAGGACCAAACATTAGACTCAATATCCATCAGTTTAGCAGTAAATATTTAATCCGTACACAGTTTCCTTCTTTGAGCTTTGCTTCACTTAACTTCGGAAACTTTTCCTTCAGATAACTGTAGCCTATAACTGAAGCCTGGCCATCCTTATCCAGAGCTTTCACAAAGTTCTTCATTAGGCCCAACTTAATGTGAAGAAGGGGTGACATGATTTGATGCGGACCAACCAATGGAGTGTACTTAACGTTTATCTCTCCAGCAACATAGATTTCTCTCTCTGGCCACTACTTTGTGATATAGTGGGACAGGAGCCAGCAAGCAACATGGCATCCAGCGCTAAGAGAAGAGCCCTGCCCCAGGACCAGCACATGGAGGAGAATGTGGAAAATGAGGAGGGGGATTCTGATGACATAGAGGATGAGGAGTCTGAGCAGTATGTGTACCCCATCGCGCAGGCAGAATGGAGTCTTGCCGAGCACTTATTGTGACTAAGGGGGTTATTCAGGTTTGTTAGCAAACCAAAAAAGTAAGCAATTGGGCAAAACCATGCTGTGCTGCAGGTGGGGCAGATGTAACATGTGCAGAGAGATTTAGGTTAGGGTGGGCTTTATTGTTTCTGTGCAGGGTAAATATTGGCTGCTTCATTTCTACACTGCTATTTAGATTCCAGTTTGAACACACCACACCCAAATCTAACTCTCTCTGCACATGTTACATCTGCCCCCCCCCCCCCCCCCCTCCTGCAGTGCACATGGGCCCTCATTCCGAGTTGTTCGCTCGGAAAAAATCTTCGCATCGCAGCGATTTTCCGCTTAATGCGCATGCGCAATGTCCGCACTGCGACTGCGCCAAGTAAATTTGCTATGCACTTAGTAATTTTACTCACGGCTTTTTCATCGGTCTGGCGATCGTAATGTGATTGACAGGAAATGGGTGTTACTGGGCGGAAACAGGCCGTTTTATGGGCGTGTGGGAAAAAACGCTACCGTTTCCGGAAAAAACGCAGGAGTGGCCGGAGGAACGGAGGAGTGTCTGGGCGAACGCTGGGTGTGTTTGTGACGTCAAACCAGGAACGACAAGCACTGAACTGATCGCAGATGCCGAGTAAGTCTGGAGCTACTCAGAAACTGCTACGAGGTGTGTAATCGCAATATTGCGAATACATCGTTCGCAATTTTAAGATGCTAAGATTCACTCCCAGTAGGCGGCGGCTTAGCATGAGCAAATCTGCTAAAATCCGCTTGCGAGCGAACAACTCGGAATGACCTCCATGGTACATGCCCAACTGCTAACAAATTTGCTGCTGTGATCAACTATGAATTAGGCCCATTGTTGCACTTTGGGGGTCATTCCGACCCGTTAGCACGCTGCTGTTTTTCGCAGCGGTGCGAACTTGTCGGTTCTGCGCATGTGCGGTGGCTGCAATGCGCAGAACCGACTCGCTGGGCAACAACATGAAGAACGAAGAAAGCGATCGCTTGTGCGATCGCAAGAAGATTGACAGGAGGAAAGCGCTCCGGGGCGTCAACTGACCTTTTTCTGGTAGTGATGCAGCAAACGCAGGTGTGTCCAGGTGTTTGCAGGACGGGTGTCTGACGTCAATTCCAGGACCTGACAGGCTGAAGACATCGCAGCGGGTAAGTTACTCCAGAGCTACTCAGAAACTGCACAAAATGTTTTTGCATAGCTTGGCTGCACAAGCGTTCGCATCCTTGCTATGCAAAAAAACCCTCCCCCATAGGCGCCTTCTAGTTGATTCAAAATACAGAAAATGGGGTATATCACAGCGCTCAGTTCCGTTCCAACATGAATGTCCAAATTAACTTTAGAAGATGTGTCCTATAGGGGTCACTGGACAATTTTTGAATGATGTATCAACTCCTGGTCATCAGTCCCAACAGTTCAAATATTCTTCTTCAAAAATGAAAATACCTCAAAAGAAGACCAGATAGAAATAACATAGTGTAGTCAGTGGCGTAACTAACCCCCCCCCCCCCATAATTGGTACTAGTAAAGGGACAAACATGCGCGCGCCGCCAAAAAGGGGGTGTGGCTTCGTTTAAATGGGTGTGGCTTCGCATAAAGGGGTGTGGCATTGCAGGAAAAGACTACCTTATACCCCAGTTTTGCAACCTGCACGCCCAGACATTAGCCACCAGAGGAAAGAAAAATAATCCTGATTCATGCCCCTTACATTATTTGTCATTTTTCCTCCTTATAGTAATGCCCAGTATACATTATGCCACATACTGCAAAGGCCCTCAGACATTATGACACAATATGCACACACTGTAATGCCCCCGACACATTATGCCACACCGTAATGCCTGTGACACATTATGACAGGAATCGCAATGCCCGTTATACATTATGCTACACACTGCAATGCCCCTGATACATTATAGCACATACAATGTCTGTGACACAGTATGACACACACCGCAATGATCCTGAGACATTATACCACATACCACAATGCCCGTGATATAGTATACAACACACCGTAATGCCTGACACATTATGACACACACCGCAATGTCCGTGATACATTATGCCACACACTGTAATGCCCATTACACATAAAGTTCTACAGTAAAGCTTCTAATTACTTTTAAATTACCTGCTCGTTGCCAGGGGTTTCATGCTCTTGGTTCCATGCACGGTGCCAGGGATTTTCATGCTCAGGGTGTCATGCTCGTTGCCAGGGGTTTCATGCACTGGGTGTCATGCTCGTTGCTAGGGGGTAGTGCTTGTTGCTAGGGCCATGCACCCAGTGCCACATATGCCCCCAGTGCCAGATATTCCCGCACAGTGCCAGGTATATGCCGCCAGTCCCAGATATTCCCCCACAGTGCCAGGTACATGCCCCCAGTGCCAAATATACCCCCCCAGTGCCACATATGCCCCCAGTGCCAGATATTCCCCCACAGTGCCACATATGCCCCCTCAGTGCCTGCTCCCCTCAGTGCCAGATATTCCCCCACAGTGCCTGGTATATGACCCCAGTGCTAGATATTCCCCCACAGTGCCACATATGCCCCCACAGTGCCTGCTCCCCCCAGTGCCAGGTATATGCCCCCAGTGCCAGATATTCCCCCACAGTGCCACATATGCCCCCTCAGTGCCTGCTCCCCCCAGTGCCAGATATTCCCCCACAGTGCCAGGTATATGCCCCCAGTGCCAGATATTCCCCCACAGTACCAGGGACATGCCCCCAGTGCCAGATATGCCCCCTCAGTGCCTGCTCCCCCCAGTGCCAGATATTCCCCCACAGTGCCAGGTATATGCCCCCAGTGCCAGATATTCCCCCACAGTGCCAGGTATATGCCCCCAGTGCCAGATATTCCCCCACAGTGCCAGGTATATGCCCCCAGTGCCAGATATTCCCCCACAGTGGCACATATGCCCTCCTCAGTGCCAGCCCCCCCCCCCCCCCCCGCAGATTGCCGAGCGTCCGCATGTCAATCTGCGGTCTCCCTCCCTCCGCTGCTGTATAGGATGGACATGGAGGGCACAGCGCGCGCCTCTCACGTGTCCCTCCCGGCACTCCGGCCGGTCTAATAAAGGAAGTGCCGGTTCGTGAGCCAATCAGAGCTCACGAACGGCACTTCCTTTATTAGACCGGCCGGAGAGCCAGGAGGGACACGGGAGAGGCGCGCGCTGTGCCCTCCGTGTCCCTCCAACACAGCAGCGGAGGGAAGGAGACCGCAGATTGACATGCGGACGCTCGTCCGCATGTCAATCTGTGCTAAGTCAGTGGCGCCCCCGCAGCCCCTCGCCCCCAAGCCACCGCGAGGACTGCGGGGGCAGTAGTTACGCCACTGAGTGTAGTATGTCTTGGAAAATAATGACACCCAAGTGGATATATACTATGCGGTGAGAAAGATCTGCATACCGGAACTCACACAATATAAAGGTGAATGACTCCCATAAAGGTATCTTTAGTAACCAATTGCCAATAATGTGGATGGAACACCGGTAGACACACCTTTATACAGTGATCCTTGAACTCGGACGTACCGTACTCACATAACATAAAGCAGATGTACTCCCGTAAAGGTATCTTTAACCACCGCTCGCCACCAGTGAAAAAGTAGGTGCACCGTGAACACACCTTCATATACCACTCCCTATGCCGGGACGTACCGTACTCACATAGCACAAAGTAGTTCTACTCCTATAATGGTTTCTTTGTTTTTCCTCCTCCGCCCATGTGTAGCTGACCCAGAGTGGTATTGTAGACACTCAATATCACAGATGGAGGAGTAACCATCAAAAAAGAAACTAAAAAGGAATTCTTAAAAATCCTTAAATTTTATTCCAAAAAACAATACATAAAAACAAAGGTAACCAGACAGTGGATGGAATGAAGGTATACCTGAGAGGCACAATCGGCCGTGAATGCCTAGCAGGAAATTCCTATCACGTCTGGTCCCACGGATACAAAGAGAAATCAGTAGCGCTCCTGAACCCAGTCTTCTAGTTGATTGCACGGGCAGCAAAAAGTTGCTATGTGTGATCAACTCGGAATGACCCCCTTTAAGTAGTGTTTCAGTGACATATACTGTATTTCCCTTTGTCAGAGCAATGTTATTAGCTCAGTGAAATCCTCAGCTGAACTTGCTAGCATTGCTAAGCAGAACATATTTTTTACATGCAGGAACCAGAAGACGCTGTAATATGAGGAGCTTAATTTATTTTGCCTGAGACTGGGTTCCTCAGATATTTTCCATCATTGCTAATTGTATGATCTTTTTGACATTGTTAACTCTACAATTACGGTTTATAAGAGACCAATGCATATATTTATTCTATTTTTCTTGCAAAATATCATGACTGGGTAAAGTGAACTTGTTTAGAAATATTTTCTGGCAGTCTTTGGGGGTCATTCCGACCCGTTCGCACGCAGCGGTTCTTCGCTGAGGTGCGAACAGGTGGGAACTGCGCATGTGTGGCACCCACAATGCGCATGCGCGTCGGTGCCTGGCGACAGCCGTCTCCGGGCAATGACAAGAAGAGAGAAGAAAGTGATCACTAGCGCGATCGCAAGAAGATTGACCGCGGGTAGGCATTCCGGGGCGGATACTCACCGTTTTCCGGGCGTGGAGATCCGAACGCAGGCGTTTGGAGGGTGGATGTCTGACGTCAATCCCGGGACCTTCATCGCTGGATCCGTCACACAGGGTAAGTAAGCCTGACCCTGGTCTTGTTTTGCAGGAAACGTTTTTTAGCGTAGCAGAGCTGCACCAGCGATCGCAGCCCTGCTATGCTAAAATACACTCCATCATAGACGGCGTCAAGTTGATCGCACGAGCAGCAAAAAGTTGCTACGTGCGATCAACTCGGAATGAGGGCCTTTATGTACTCCGTCTATAGCATGAATGCACTAGAGCTGACTCTGTAGTGTCATACAGAAGTCCTCTAGTGGTCCAGGAATATTTTCATATCAGCCCAGTGATTCTCACATCAAGGACTGCATGAAGATTCTCACATCAAGGACTGCATGAAGATTCTCACATCAAGGACTGCATGAAGATTCTCATATCAAGGACTGCATGAAGATTCTCACATCAAGGACTGCATGATTCTCACATCAAGGACTGCATGATTCTCACATCAAGGACTGCATGATTCTCACATCAAGGACTGCATGATTCTCACATCAAGGACTGCATGATTCTCACATCAAGGACTGCATCATTTACTAAGTGAGAGGTAGTTCAGGATAGTTGAAATACTGTAGCTGAGAAGTTGAAGAAGATGAAAGTGAAGAAAGTGAAGAAGTTGAAGAAGATGAAAGTGAAGTTGTTTTCACCAAGTTTTAAAAAGTTCCCACTTCGAGATAATAAAACAAAATGTAAAAAAAATCCCTGTAAAACCTTTTAATAAACAGTCCAGAATCTACAATTGAGAAGGTACCAAAACCAGAAGATATCCAATACACTTAGTTTTGATAAAATCAGTAACCGCTGCTGATTTCTTATCAGAATTATGTAGTACTAAGAAGTTCCCACTGATGAAGTCTTTGGGTGTTCCCTGCTATAAATACTGATTCATCCCAGGAAAGTTGTGTGCCTAAGAACTGCTTGCTATACTCACAGTGCACAGAACAAATGATCCTGCCCTGTTCTTCATATCCAGTTATTAATGGTCTCTGTTATTGTTTGGAAAAAGACCTACAATATATATGCTATAGCCTGTACAGAGAGAGAGAGAGAGAGAGAGAGAGAGAGAGAGAGAGAGTGTGTGTGTGTCAGGGAGAGAGAGAAAGAGAGAGAGGAGCAAGAGAGAGAGTGTCAGTAAGAGAGGAAGAGAGAGGGAGGGGGAGATACATTACCTGTCCTGATGACATCAGAGGTCTCTGATGGGTCAGCACTTCATGTAATAAGGACCCTGCCCCTAAATATCCACAAAACAAGGCACTGGTGAATCGGGACTCGGAGACAGCCAGGTAGGGCCCCGAGCCCACCTCTACATCCTCTGCGTGGCTGCAGCCTGCGGGGCACTAGGTTGCTTGCGACGGCCGGTCTCACAGTGGGGGGGTGAATGGGGAGTGGCGGGCCTCGGAGACAGGCAGCCCATGACGGGTTGGAGGGGAAGAGTGGGCCCTGGAAGCAGCTCGGGCTCCATAGCAGCTGCACCCCCTACACCCACTGTAGTTACGACACCATCTCGTTTGGGGGGGGGCATGCTGCTCCCTTGCCCCCCATCCCCGTTCCAACACCTATGAGTGGAGCTATACTAATACAAAAAATCAACCTATTAATAGTACAGTAAGTTAAAAAAGCGGTATTTGAAAAAAAAAAGAATATATATATATATATATATATACAGTACATATAAAAGGCTGTATAAGATAAAAAAAAATTCCTAAAACATAAATCAAAAGATGTGAGTTATGTCTTATATTTTAGAAGGCAGGAGGTCACAGTGAGAGATCGTTCTAAGACTTCATCAAGTATCTGATAAGTATGGAGGAGATCCTATTACTTTACTTGCTACATCCTAACAGATATGATCACTTCATTAACTGCCAGTCAGAAAACAAATGACTGAAAAACCCAAGAGTGGTTGGTGGCTCTATATGAACCTTGTGTATAGTATGAAGTGTTTCAGCTGTATGTGTCCTAAGAACAATTGGGCAGATGTATTAAGCCTGGAGAAGGCATAAATAAGTGATAAAACGGTGACAAGTGCAAGGTGATAACGCACCAGCCAATCAACTCCAATATGTAAATTGACAGTTGTGAGTTGATTGGCTGGTGCGTTACCACCTTGCACTTATCACGGCGTTATCCCTTCTTTATGCCTTCTCCAGGCTTAATACATCTGCCCAATTGTTTTTAGGACACATACAGCTGAAACACTTCATACTGCCCAAATATATAAAAAGAAATGGGAATGACACCATGCCGCTTTAAAATAATTGGCGCTTTAAAAAATCATCCAAGTGCACCTCCGGCCAACTCGGGCGTCATTACATCCAGCTTATTGTGTGAGATCCATTTGATGTACTGTCTTATTTCTGTTATTTTGTCCCTTTCCATGCATGTTGAGTACAGCGCCCATTAATGAGTCATTTCCATTACTTTTAATATACTGTTTTTATTTGAAATGTGGTGACTTTTCTGGGTGTGACACATCTGAACGGCTGCTTTGCACCACTTTTAGAATTACTCACCTCTCTTTTTGTTTTATTTGTCCTAAGAGATTAGACAGTTTTAGCTTTATTTTTCAGTTAAGTAAAACCACATGCCTCCCCAGCTCGTTGGGAGAAGACAATGAACAAAAGTAAATGTAATATGTAATATGCCTGCCAGAGATCTATAGAAAAGGAAGATATGTTAGTGGAAATAATAATCGGAATGATTCATAAGGATAATTAGACAGGATTTTTTAACAATCAATAAATGTAAAATGTTAGTGTCAAGCCTGTGAGTGATATATACTAGCTGAATACCCGTGCTTCACAACGGAATTTCAAGTATAATCAAAAAGAGATGAAAAGCGCTGGTATTTAAGCAAATTTAATACTGCTTTTAAAAATGTTTATATACAGTATAAAACACAAAACGACGCAGTTTATCACAGAAGATCAGCAATTAGATTTACAACAAAACATGCTCCTACCTCTATGTCTGTCTGTTTTTACCCAGTTTTGTTCTATTACTGTTGTTCTAATTGTAAAGCGCAACGGAATATGCTGCGCTATATAAGATACTGTTAATAAATAAATAATAAATAAATGCTTCGCCCGCCGCTGCCAATCTTTGTTAGGCCGCACCTCCGGCCAGGCCCTTCCCCGGATTGATGCTGTCAAAAGGATGGCGCTAAGGAGAATAATCTGCCTCCTCTATGCCCCGTCCCGCCTCTGATGCTGCCCTGCTCAGTGCTGTAAATGCTGTAACGACATGCAGGCTGACTCTATTCCAAAGGGCCCTAGGTCTGCTTGCTTAGCTTCTCACTCTCCTTAGGGCTCCTCCTTTGAGGTAAAAAGGCAAAGATTTTCGCACAACACTTAATGTCACTGTGAGAGCTGTCTTTATCGTTTACACAACAGATAAGCAGTTGCTGACTATCAAGCTTTCCTTTAATGCATTTCAAAATATCTATCACTCCTTTCCTCCTATTGCTCTCTGAGAGGTTTGGCAATGTTTGGTTCAAGTGACAGGTTAACCTCTGATAATTGAGACACTATCCTCTCCTGACTGGAAATAGGTTGGTTAAGTACTTATATCTGAAAACAATAAATATATATATATATATATATATATATATATAAAAAGGCAAATACCACTGACTCATCACAAAATCCAATCTCCTGAACCATAAGGCTGGACTTCCTTGCCAGTGGCAGTTACAGAGCAGTCCATTATTTAAATAGGGGAGCCACACCCAGCGATGTTTGACTTATTTTAGGGGTGGCAGTTGATGTGGCTCCCCTATTTGAATAATGGACTGTTGTGCAACTGCCACTGGCAAAGAAGTCCAGGGACAGAGCATTGTGTCCTGCCCTCAGCAACTTGGTATCGCCCGCACCATGCATTCTTTATAGCGCTGGCTGAGTGGACTTTCTTAACTCTCCTCTGTGAGGGGGAAATCCCAATAATCATCCCCCCCCCTTTTAACCCCTTTGTGGGTGGAATTAAAAAAAAAAAAACCTTCTTAGTGGGTGCCTATGTCTCAAAAGCAAGCTACTGTCCAAATGTCAAGTTCCTAGTCCTTATGGTTCAGGAGATTTTTTGATGAGTCAGTGGTATTTGCCTTTTATATATATAGAGACGAGTAGTCGGCAATCGTATTAAATTAACAACTGCCACAGTGCCAAGAAAGGAAATCATGCGCAAGTCGAGTATCGGCACTTAATGGTCAAAGCCGCCACTTTCAACACAATAATTACCACGCTAGGTCAGATGTGTATATATATATATATATATATATATATACATATTACACCAAATAATTAATACAGTAACCCCTTTGTATGACAGTGTCTGGAAATTTGCAGCCACCCCTTTCTTTGACCATATGGCGGTAAATTGAATCAAGGTGTTACCCAATAGCATCTATGAATTGTATACTGTCAGCCTAATGTATGCTGTCTTGTACAATGGGATGACAAATTGATTATTAGAGATTAATCTCTTTATGATACTAATCACCAAATGACTAACGAGTGAAAGTTGATTTGTTCAAACAATGTATATATCAACCCTACAAAATGCCCTCTTTTTAGTATTGGTAGTAACTACTACTGCAACTCAGCGGGTAGTTAACTAAACCATCAGCAGCTAGGCTTTACAGTGAATAGCAATTTGCAGGCTGCAGATAAGATAGTGAGCTACAGTATAATGAGCAATAAGTAGTAAGGGTGAAGCTAATATCCTTGTGATGTAGGCTGTTCAGTAGGACAGCATGGTACAAATATAAATATATCAGCAGTTGTAACACACCTCAAAAAATCAAATGTTAAACAAAAGTTTGCTGCCGCAAGAACCTGTGCCAGAAAGAGCATTGGGGCCCCTTCCCCATATGTTAAACAGCACAAAGGGCCATGGTCTCATGGGGAAGGGACATGGATATGGGATGCGGTCAAGATCCCGCCGGACGGAATCCCAGCGGTCAGGAAAAAAGACACCGGAATCCTGACTGGCACAATCCCGACATATTCTCCCTCTGTGGGTGTCCATGACACCCATAGAGGGAGAATAAATTAGTGTGCCCGCAGCGTTTAGTACAGTGAGCCCGCAAGGGGCTGCGCTGTGCTCGCTCCCCTGTCGGGAATGTTCCGGTCGGGATTCCGGTGTCGGTATTCCGACCGCCGGGATCCCGTCCGGCAGGAATTCGTACTGATCCCATGGCTACACAGTAGTGCCCCTTATTTAAAAAAATCCACACAGTAGTAGTGCCCTTTATATCACATACTGACACACAGAAATAGTGCCACTTATAGCACATTACTGTGTGCCACACAGTAGTAGTGTCCCTTATGCATATGCTACAGTAGTTGTGCCCCTTATACACATAATGCCACACAGTAGTAGTGCCCCTAATACACATTATGCCACACAATAGTAGTGCCATTTATACACATAATTCCACACAGTAGTAGTGCCCTGATACACATTATGCAACACAGTAGTAGTGCCCCTTATACACATAATGGCAAACAGTTGTGCCCCCAGGCATCCTGCACTCTGTGCAACCGCACCACTCTAGTTACAGCCCTGCTCACATGTTTTGGATCACAGATGGCTAAGGAATAGCACATACAACCTGATTCAGAGGTAGACATTAATGCAAGTGCAGCTGCCATTTTGCAGAGCTGCAACAGCGATAATATGCAAATGCTAGTTTCAGTCCTCCCTTTATGTACTAGCATGCACCAGACAATGCAAACATAGCAATGCCCTCTTTCAATGCCTGTGAACGGTGAAACTCTAACGGTGGTTCTGAACATTCTACCACTGCCGCACCATCACGTTCACCATCAACACTTGCATCAGCCTATGGCAGATGCAGTGTCTCCTTCGGAAATCCCTCTAAATATGGCCTTTGTGGCTGCGGATCTGCACCCGCCGTCACTGACACACCTGTGACACTCCCATAACACCCTTATGAGATGGCTCTTTTTGTTTTCACTTCAGGCCACCTCCCAAGCTCCGCCCAGGAACTCCCATGGTTTTGCAATGCCAGTTCAAATGCCAGCGCCTCCGCACGTAACAGCGATCTCTGCGTACAGTCAGGGGAACGCAGGCGCCGTATGGGGTTTTCAGGACTTTCCATACATGCAGAGTAGAAAATAATCTCATACTACACAAACATAAGCATTGTGTCCACCTCTGAATCCGGCCCATAAAATCATGCATTTTGAAGATTAGTTTTTTTAGAGTTGTGCGGATTCGGATTTACTCGGTTCTTAACGCCAGAATTAACGTAAGTTCGGAATTATCCAGATTTTTCTTATTGGGTATCCAAAACATGTGACATCCGAGAGCCAATAAGACGCCATTTTGAGATCCGGGTAGATCCAAGTAAATTCGGGCAAATCCGAACCCGCGCATCTCTAGTTTTTTTGTTTCTACATTACTATTTATGTAATTTTACATGAATTTACACAAATTTACTACCTAGAGTGTTTATTGATACTGTAGTTTCTTTCTTTCCTCTCTCTGCTATTACAGCTTCTCACATTACACTTATACCCCTTTCAGACCGCCACCTCTGAACACAGGTTATAGGCACATGAACGCGCATAACCCGTGTTCAAGTGCAGTCTGAAAGGTGCAAGAGTTGAAATACCAGGTTGAGTGACCCGGTATTTCAACCCTGGTCGTGAGCAGGGTTGAGCACGTCTTCAACCCGGCTCACTGTGCGGTGTGAACGGGAGCCAGGTCGATGCGACCCGTTTCCCGTTTACTCTCTGTGTACGGGCGGTGCTTGGAGATCATGTGATCTACAAGCGCTGTCCCCACCGTGTTACCGCTGATATCACCAACCCAATGCCGGGTTGCAGTCAGCGTTAGCAGGGCGCCTGAGGCGGGTCGCAAATTGGGAGCTCCCGTGTCAGGTTCCCGTGTGTGACCCGCCTCAGGCAGTCTGAAAGGGGTATTAGTAACACTGTGTAGTACAGAGGATCCCAAACTCAGTCCTCAAGGCACTCTAACAGGCCAGGTTTTAAGGATATCCATACTTGAACACAGGTGACTTACAGTACATGAGTCAATTTGATTTAACCTTCTGTGCTGAGCCATGGATATCTTTAAAACCTGGACTGTTAGGGTGGCCTGGGGACCGAGTTCTTCTGGAAAGTGCGGGAGACTCCAGAATTTGTGGGCAGTTCCCCGTACCCACAGAAAAGTAGACTGACCTCCGACATTCCGCCTACTACAGTACCTAGGGAAGTGGGAACTATGGGGAGGATAATACAGTGACTCACGGGTAAACCAGGAGGGGCGGTGACAATATGAGGTGCTTCTATTAAAATCACCCCATATTGGCTCCGCCCTTTCTTGATCATCCCACAACTAGTGGCATTCCCTGCCCAGGGGACCAGGCCTAATGATGTGTAGTGCCAGGCCCCGCATTCACATCAACGTCAGTGGTATCTCTCCAACCGGCCAGATGAAAGTAGGTAAGTATGCTGTAGGGTGTGGTCACAGCATCATGGGGCATGGATGTGTCTCTCATGCACTGCTGTCACGCCAATAAGAAATGATAGATCGCCTGGGTTTACCAAAAATCCCATCCAGGGGCAAGGGCTCCAACAGTAGCCCATCCCTGCCATGTGCAAAACTAAAGTGATGGCTGGTGTCATTTCTCTCAAACCAATGCAAATAGATTGTGTTATCAAATGTTCAGCTGTGAAGCAAAAGATCATAAATGCAACTTATTATAGTTTGTGTGTGTTCCGTACAGCTGAAGCCATTGGTCTCATTAATCAGTTATGTATACTATTATGAAATATGCAAAAGCAATAAGACTGTTTTCATTGCAGTACTGTGCTGGAGCTGAACAATGATGTGGGAGTCTATATTTGTTTTCCTTTCCTCCCCTGGTAACATGAGAATTTGCCTATTTTCCCCTTCATTGAGTAAAAATATTTAGTATTCCAAGGATTATTATGTTTTTATTATTCACAACAGAGTGTTTGTGCCTCAGCTGCTTCATGGTCTTCAGCACAAAACTAAGTTTACCCAGAGCAGAACAAACATTCACAGTAGTTAAGACTGGTTCATAAAATCACATCTTCTTTTATGCTGCTAATCAGGAAGACAGAGTGGTGTAAATTATTAATACTTATTCAGTAGCTCTTAATATATATTTACAGTTAGAAGGACCTGAAACACAATCATATTCACAAGTTTAAATATATATATATATATATATATATATATATATACACGAATATATATATAAATCTTCATCCTCACATCCAGCAGCGCTGAGTAAGTAGAAGGGATCAGCACAACCAATAGAATCATAAACGTCAATTTAGTCCACCATATTAAAGTGCTTCCAACAGTGCTCAACCCAATGTCAAATATTACAGATCCAAAGTAGCAGCGTGTATTAGCATATTACCACTCAGGGAGACATTCCCCCGGTACCCCTCGCAGCCATTTCGGTGCTCGTGCACCTTTCTCAAAGGATGTACCAAAAAAATTATAATAATAATATATATATATATATATATATATATACATATATATATATACATTATCTACAAGTGCTACTTTAAGATGCCAGGTGTCTTTTTTTTTTTTTTTTTGGGGGGGGGGGGGGGGGGGGCTCTACTGGATAGTTCAGAAGTAACCTTGACATTCCAGGAGAGTAGGTATGATATATGGATTATATGTCCTGAGTTATGTAACAGATTTGCGGCTCATTTACATTTGGATGGAGCATTACAAGCACCCATAGATCTTGTTTTCTTAATCTCCCTGAAATGCTTTTCACAAGTGGGCAAGTACTCTATGATTTTCTTGTGTGTTTATCAGAAGTGCTGTGTAGAATCACTATAGAGGTTCCCTTAATTTCCATATACAATGATTCTGCAGCTTCTGTGAATCGTCGTTACGATATAAGTAATGGGAAATGATCTGCAATTGTACATGGACACTGCCCGCTTAGATGTGCTGTGCGTTTCCATCTATATATCTGCAATTAGGGAATGCCGTATAACACTATTACACACAGGTTTTAAGTGCATAGCCATTGATTTCCTTTCACCTAAATCTCTAATCGTTGAAGACCAACCAGTAATTCTCAAAGAGGATTACAGCTGGTATTTATTATTTTATGCAGATTATTAATTGCCACTTAAAGCAATTCAATTTGTTACTGAGTAAAATCCATTAATGTTAAAAGATATAATTGGCCAAAACTATTTTCATTAATGACTTTGTGGCAAGATTTATGCAACTGTTACAACTAAAACACTCGTGCAGTAGTCCATTGGTACAGATGAGCAGGAATTAATGGCAGTGAAATTCATACACTTTGTTTTTTTAATTGAGTTTACTTTGAATTCACTTTTTATCTACAAACAGGGAAGTGCCCTTACACTTCATCAGGAACCATTGACGTTGCTGCTTTCTAGTAAAGTGAGGCATTATTTATCATGTATAACAAGGGGAGGATTACCAAAAACAGCTTAGACAAGTTTTTCCCCAAGCAATCGCTTAATTCCTTTATTCCACTCTACTGTTTGTGCCTTCAGACCTATCCACTCATTTATCAACTGTGCTCATTCCACACTTAATTAACATCTATACTCTGTCTCCCAAATTACATCCCATACCCTTACAAGCTTGACTATACTTGAATAAGGGCCCTACACATTGAGCGATCCGCCGCCGAGCTGCCCGGCGGCGGATATGGCCGACCCGGCGGCGGCGGGGCAGTGACGGGGGGAGTGAAGTTTCTTCACTCCCCCCATCACCCGTCTCCATAGAAGTGCAGGCAAATATGGACGAGATCGTCCATATTGACCTGCATGCACAGACGACGGGGCACCAGCGATGAACGAGCGCGGGGCCGCGCATCGTTCATCGCTGGTGCCTCCACACTCAAAGATATGAACGGTATCTCGTTCATTAATGAACGAGATCGTTCATATCTTTGAGTATTATCGCCCAGTGTGTAGGGCCTATAACATGCTTCCTCTCCTCACGCAACCTACAGTATCAGAACCTCTTTGGTCAAACAGGATGTGGTTACATTGTCGGCAATCGGAATCCCGGCGGTCAGGATACCGACGCCGGAATCCCGACCACTGACAATGCCGTCAGCCGGAATCCAGGCTAGCAGGGGCTATTCCCACTCACGGGTGTCCAAGACACCCATAGAGTGGAAACAGAACCTGTGGCGAGTGCAGCGAGCCTGCAGCGTGGGGAGTGCAGTAAGCCCGCAGGAGGCTTCATTGCGCTAGCAGTCAGGATCCCGGCACCGGCATGCTGACCGCCAGGATCCCGGCTGTCGGCATCCCTTACCCAACCTAGTCAGACTTTTGTTCCTAACACTCTACATAGATTTCACTGACTAATGTGGTCAATGATTGGAAGACTGTTAGAACTAGCTTCTAGTTCTTCTGTAATGCTCTGTTAGATTTAATAATGTCAACCACTCACTTCTCATACAAGCTATGGTCTACTGGGGCCTTCAGGACACTGCCTTATCCTGGTTGCCAACTTAATTATGTTACTGTTCCTTCAGTGTTTTGTTTTGTATAAACCCCCCCCCCCCCCCTCCTTCCTCTATCAGATCTCCATCTTCTGGGTCCCGGTTGTCATATAACTGTCACTTGTGGTTGTGTAATCTGATAGAGAGGCATTCTGGTGAGTATTGTCCCCTATCCCTATCTCTAACCCTTCCTCTGCTGCCTAACCCTAACCTCCCACTCCCCTATAGTCTAACCCTAACTGCTCTAGTACCTAACTTTAGCCCCCCAACCGGCAGTCTAACCCTGATGTCACCATGCTGAAATTTCAGATGTTAACATTGTGAAATTTTGCTTGTCGACATGTTAACAATGCTGACATCATAACTGCTAACATTGTGGTAATATCATTATAAACCTTATGACTGCATCCTCCCACGATAGTGTGGTCCAGCGGGGGCATGTCCTAGATGTCCTACTGGATTGGGTAACAATTATTCTGTGGGGATCATCACCAGGGAATCTACAGATCAAGCTAGAGAACAAAGGTCAGTCACTCGTCAGGCTATAAAAGCCTCTGTAACATGTCAGAATTTATCCACGAGTGTTGTTTCGGGAAAAAGTGTTTTCCATCTGGTTGGAACTCCCAGACACTACGTGAATGAAGTCTTGAGCAAGTAGTCATCGCAACAAATGGCTGCTCTGGATGAATGGCTGCTCTAATAAGTCCTGGTGAAAATAACCCGTCAGCGATGCAGTCCCATAGAATGCTATGGCGCTGCAATGTGCTGGTATGCATCAAGCTCTGAAAAGTGAAACCTTCCAGAGCTTATTCCCGATAGGCAGTGCCTAACCCTATGATGCCCCACCCACACACAAACATCTGGCCCATGTGCAGACCAACGGCTCCTGGGTCATAAACCCAGAATCCTCTTAACTCATAGGACAGCTTTTATCAGAAGAGATGTCCTTTTTGTTTTTAATTGCATTTACTCATGCATATGGCGTTAATAAACGCTGCTGTGCATGCAGTAAATGACGGGATGCAGTAAATGATAGGGTGTAAGCGATATGCAATGCATGAGGCCTACTGTAATTCAGATGTGGTCGTAGTAAAGTGGCTATTGCATGAAAATCAGTGGATGTTTTCACAATGCGCATGCATCTGAGCCGCAGTGAGCATGCGTAGCAATTGAATTGTGGTGGTGGTTGCAATGAGGGATAAGTTGCAAAGTGAGTGACAGGAAGATAGCGTTTGGGGGTGGAAACGGGGAGCAGTCAAGTAAACACAGGCGTGTCATGGCCATTCAAACAAAGTTTTCTGGGCGTGCATAAATTAGCAGTTGCAATCTTACTTGCTACTAGGGAGCCCTGTGCGTTCAGGGAGAGCTGCTCAGCCTGCGCGTATACAGAAGCACTCAGACTCTGCACGATGACCCGATATGCTCAGGTTAGCTTCTGCCCATATTAGCATATACTCGCAATTGCAAATGGCAAAAGATAGCAACAGCAATCTCAAGAGCAACCACGTCTGAATTAGGCTGATGGTGAGAAGGAATATCAGGCTATCTTAGCCTTTATTTTCAATAGTCACAGTACCCTGTAATCATAGCAACATGAATAGAGAATGGGTTGAAAATAGGATTTTAATTACCTACTGATAAATCCTTTTCTGATAGTCCGTAGAGGATACTGGGGTCCATATTAGTGCCATGGGTATAAACGGGTCCACTAGTAGCCTTGGGCACTTTAAGAAATCAATAGTGTGCACTGGCTTCTCCCTCTATGCCCCTCCTACCAGACTCAGTCTAGAAACTGTGCCCGAGGAGACGGACATATCCTGAGGAAGGATGTAACAGAACAGTGGTGAGATTCGAACCAACACACACAAACAAGAGGAAAGCCATGCTAACCAAATCTGAATAGGAACAGCAACAGCTGAACTAACAACATTACTCAACAAAGTAGCAGTGCAGGAAACACGAAGCACTGGGCGGGCGCCCAGTATCCTCTGCGGACTACGAGAAAAGGATTTACCAGTAGGTAATTAAAATCCTATTTTCTCTTACATCCTAGAGGATACTGGGGTCCACATTAGTACCATGGGGATGTACCAAAGCTCCCAAACCAGGTGGGAGAGTGCTGAGGTTTCCACAGAACTGATTGACCAAACTGAAGGTCCTCAGAGGCCAAAGTATCAAACTTGTAGAACTTAGCAGACGTATTCGAACCCGACCAAATAGCTGCTCGGCAGAGCTGTAAAGCCGAGACACCCCGGGCAGCCGCCTAGGAAGAGCCCACCGACCTAGTAGAGTGGGCCTGTACTTTAGAAACTAGCAATCCTGCCGTAGAATAAGCCTGCTGGATAGTAAGCCTGATCCAGTGAGCAATAGACGGCTTTGAAGCAGGACACTCAATTTTCTTGGGATCATAGAGAACAAACAGCAAGTCAGACTTTCTATGACGAGCTGTCCGCTTCACATAGATCTTCAAAGCCCTCACAACATCCAAGGACTTTGAGGTAGCAGAGGTGTCAGTAAGCACCGGAACCACAATAGGTTGGTTGATATGAAACGCAGACACCACCTTAGGAAGAAATTGCTGACAAGTTCTGAGTTCAGCTCTATCTTCATGAAAAATTATATAGGGGCTTTTGTGAGACAACGCCCCCAGTTCCGACACATGCCTTGCTGAAGCTAAGGCCAACAGTGTAACAGTCTTCCACATAAGAAACTTTACGTCAACCTCCTGTAAAGGCTCAAACCATTCCGATTGTGGAAACTGCAACACCACGTTAAGATCCCAAGGTGCCGTGGGAGGCACAAAGGGCGGTTGGATGTGCAGAACACCCTTCAAGAACGTCTGAACCTCAGGGAGGGGAGCCAATTGTTTCTGGAGTAAAATGGACAAAGCCGAAATCTGGACTTTCAAGGAGCCCAAATGTAGGCCCACATCCACACCTGACTGTAGAAATAAAAGAGCAAACATCCCAGGTGAAATTCCACTGCAGGAAATTTCCTGTTTTCGCACAAGGAGACATAATTTTTTCCAAATACGGTGGTAATGTTTAGACGTTACCCCTTTCCTGGCTTTGATCAGGGTTGGAATAACCCTGTCTGGAATGCCTTTCCGGGCTAGAATTTGATGCTCAACTTCCATGCTATCAAACTTAGCTGTGGTAAGTCTTGAGAGACGAACGGTCCCTGTTGTAGAAGATCCTCTCGAAGAGGCAGAGGCCATGGGTCCTCTAGGAGCATCTCCAGTAGATCTGCATATCAGGCCCTTCTTGGCCAATCCAGAGCAATGAGAATTGCCTGAACCTTTTCCCTTTTTATTCTTTTGAGAATTCTTGGGATCAATGGAAGAGGTAGGAACACGTAACCCATCTGGTAGACCCATGGAGTCACCACAGCGGCCACCGCCACTGCTCGTGGATCCCTCGACTCTTGTTGAAATGAGAGGCTATCATGTCTATCTGTGGAATTCCCCACCAATGTGTTAAGGACCCAAACACCTGCAGGTGAAGGCCCCACTCTCCTGGGTGGAGGTCGTGTCTGCTGAGGAAGTCCGCTTTCCAGTTGTCTATTCCTGGAATGAAGATTCCCGACAGCGCCACCGCGTGTCTTTCAGCCCAGAGGAGAATTCTTGTTACCTCTGACATTGCTGCTCTGCTCTTCGTTCCGCCCTGTCGATTATGTACGTTACTACCGTCACATTGTCCGACTGAATTTGAATGGCGTGATCTTGAAGAAGATGGGACGCCTGCCCTTTAGTTACAGAATGTTGATCGGAAGAATGGCTTTCTGACTTGACCATTTTCCATGGAACCTTTCCCCCTGGGTGACCGCTCCCCAACCTCTGAGGCTTGCGTCTGTGGTCAGCAGAATCCAAGTTTGAATCCCGAACCTTCGACCCTCGGTCAAGTGAGAAGTCTGAAGCCACCACAGAAGAGAAATCCCAGACCATTTGTCCAACAGATCCAGCTGTAATGGCCTTGCATGAAAACCTTCCGTACTGCAGAGCCTCGTAAGAGGCGACCATCTTCACCAGAAAGCGAATGCATAGATGCACCGATATCCAGGTTGGCTTCAGGACACCCCGAACCATCGACTGGATTACCAATGCCTTTTCCAGCTGAAGAAATACCTTCTGTTCCTCCATATACAGTATCATCCCCAGGAATGGAAGCCTCCGTGTTGGTTCCAGGTGGGATTATGGTAGGTTCAGATTCCACCTGTGATCCTGAAGTAGTCGGGTTGAGAGCACAAAGTTGTCCAACAACCTCTCCTTGGATGGTGCTGTTAGCAGGTCGTACAGGTAAGGTATTATGTTCACTTCCTGCTTGCGGAGGAGAAACATCATCTCTGCCAATGCCTTGGTAAATACCCACAGTGCCGTGGAGAGGCTAAATGGCAGGGCCTAGAACTGGTAGTGACAGTCCTGTAGTGCAAATCTTAGATAAGCTTGATGAGGCGGCCTAATCGGAATATGAAGGTACGTATCCTTGATGTCCAGAGACACCAGAAATTCCCTTTCCTCCAGACCTGAGATCACCGCTCTCAGAGACTCCATCTTGAACCTGAACACCCGCAAGTACGGGTTCAGAGATTTGAGGTTTAAAATGGGCCTTACCGAACCGTCCGGTTTCGGAACCACAAACAGGTTGGAATAATAACCCTTGTTTCTAGTTGAGGTGGAACTGGGACAATGACCTGAGTCTGTACCAGTTTTTTAATGGCTGCCTGTAAAGTCATAATTGTTTCTGGAGAAGCTGGTAAGCCTGATTTGAAGAATCTGTGAGGTTGGAGTTCCTGAAACTCCAGTCTGTATCCCTTGGTGATAAGGTCTTTCATCCAGGGATCCTGGCAAGATGTTGCCTAAATGTGACTGAAAGAATGTAACCAGGCTCACACCTGCCTGTCTTCCAGGCAGTGCGGTCCACCGTCATGCTGAAGGCTTTGAGGAAGCAGACTCGGAGGTCTGTTCCTGAGAACCTGCAGCTGCTGGTTTTCTGGGTTTGCTGTTATTGTCTTTGAAGGCCGTAGAAAACCTTTGAGTTTGCTTTTAAATTTTGCTGTCCGAAAGGACTGCAGAGATGGTGCCAAATAGGTTTTTCTAGCTGGGGGTGCTGTGGAAGGAAGGTATGTAGACTTACCTGCCATAGCCTTGGATATTCACTTATCTAGTTCATCTCCAAACAAGGCCTCACCTGCAAAAGGTAGGGTCTCTCTCCACACCGTTCCTGGAATCCGCACCGCAGTCCCCTGGCATAGCCATAAGCCTCTGCATGCCGACACTGCCATGGCAGCGACGCGTGCAATTGAACAGGCCTTTTCCTTCCTGGCCTCCATCATAAAATTTGCAGAGTCCTGTATATGTTGCAGGAACAAAATGATTTCTCTCCTGTGTAGAGAATTCAAATCATCAATTAGGTAACCTGACCCCTTTGCAATGGCCCTAGTGATCCATGCACAAGCAATAATGGGTCTCTGGGCCACCCTCGCAGCTGTGTACAGGGATTTGAGACAGGAATTAAGGAGGCTACGCCTGGGACAGTCAAAAAACTTTACGTGACATTCTAGATACAGATGCGTCCACGATCAGTGGGTTTTCCAATTTCTTCCTATCCTCCTGAGGGAAAGGGAAGGAATGAGCAACCTCTGAGGGATCTAAAACTTTGCCTCTGGATTTACCCAAATCACTTCAAACAGAAAATTTACTCTTTTGATGCAGGAAAAGTAGATGAGTATTTCTTCTTTACATTAAAATAAGATTCCTCCTCGTCTACTGTCACCTTATCAGGAATCTGCAATACATCTCTAATAGCTTCTATTGGAGTTTTCACCCCCTGAGTCAGAGCTACATCTCCCCTCCCCCCCCCCTCCCCCCCCCTCCATATCCACCAGACCGTCCCCTGCATCTGAGGCATCGTCATCAGTGTCAGCCTGCAAGATCTGGGCCAGTGTACACTTTTGTGGACCAATGGTAGGGGATTGAGGCACTGGTGTGTGAGTTGAATCTCTATTCATCAGGTCATCCACAGACTTAAGTATTGCGTCTCCTTCTCAGTATGGGATAATTTATTTGAATATATTTAATTATCCCCTTATGGAATCCAACCATGCTGGGTCGGATCCACTATGAGAATGTGCACTGAGTACAGTGTAATAATCCCCCCGGGGAAGAGAAGCACTCTGATGTGTAAGAAACACCCTCCATAGACACACACACACACATAGGAGAATACAGGTTAAGCACAATTAACCAACAGATCCCCCTAGGGAGACACAGAGTTATAAGGAAACCAGCCCCACAGCGCCCCTTTAGCTAATAATAATTTCAGCTGGGTGCAGATTAAGTACCCATAACAGGGTATTTGTACTTATAATACTGCTCTTCCCCTTTGTGGAGGAGCTGTGCTTTCCTGCCAGTGTTTTTAGTGTGAGCTGCAGAGAGAAAATGGCACTGGTGAGCTGCTGGATCCGCTCATAGTGAAGCCCCGCCCCTTTAATGGCGCTCGGCTTCCCACTTTTTTATACTGGCCTGAGGTAATTTTTATGTCTAACAGAGGGTTAAACCCTTGTTAGGTATGTGAGCCAGTGTGGGTATATATTGGTGGCTCAGCACGCCCCTCACAGTGGGACACACTACACTGTATGTCCTCCTGTGCCCCCTGGAGTGCAGACTGCACTCAGAGCTGCGCTCCTACCCTTGTGCCGCCGTTCCTGCCGGTGACCTGCTAACCAGGACGCCGGCACTGTACTCACCACTCTTTCTTCTGGCTCTGTTAAGGGTGGCGGCGTGCTGCGGGAGGGTACGCTCGCCGTAGTGGGGCTTGCGAATGACTCCCTCAGGAGCTCAGTGTCCTGTCAGCGGAGAAACAGGACCATTAACTCTTTAGGAAGTTGGGCCGTTCTCCCCCCTAAGTCCCACGAAGCAGGCAGGCTGGTGCCAATCAGACCTGCCTGAAAACAACAAACAGAAAATAAATGCAGAAAACTCTTCTGGAGCTTCCCTAAGCATGACCGGCTCCTCCGGGCACATTTTCTAAACTGAGTCTGGTAGGAAGGGCATAGAGGGAAGAGCCAGTGCACACTATTGATTTCTTAAAGTACCCAAGGCTCCTAGTGGACCCGTCTATACCCATGGTACTAATGTGGACCCCAGTATCCTCTAGGACGTAAGAGAAAATATGGATAGTATATACAACTTTGGATGTACACATGGGCAGCACGGATGGTGTAATGGTTAGCATTATTGCCTCTCAGCTCTGAGGTCAGGGTTCGATTCACACCATGGCCCTAACTGTGTGGAGTTTGTGTATTCTTCTTGTGCTTGCGCGAGTTCGATTCTTTGGTTTCCTCCCACAAGCCATAAATATACTGATAGGTCACTTGGTTCATATGTGCCGTCAAATTCAATTTTTCTATAATGGGGGAGTGGGAAATCAAGCCCAACTATCTTATACACTTCCGGGAAGTGTGGCAGCTGACGTGAGGGCTACTATATGTAGGTTAGTTTGGTACAGAGACAAGTGCATTCTAAGTGGCGCATTTAAAGAACTTTGGGGGTAATTCCAAGTTGATCGCAGCAGGAATTTTTTTAGCAGTTGGGAAAAACCAGGGCCCTCATTCCGAGTTGTTCGCTCGGTATTTTTCATCGCATCGCAGTGAAAATCCGCTTAGTACGCATGCGCAATGTTCGCACTGCGACTGCGCCAAGTAACTTTACTATGAAGAAAGTATTTTTACTCACGGCTTTTTCTTCGCTCCGGCGATCGTAATGTGATTGACAGGAAATGGGTGTTACTGGGCGGAAACACGGCGTTTCAGGGGCGTGTGGCTGAAAACGCTACCGTTTCCGGAAAAAACGCAGGAGTGGCCGGGGAAACGGTGGGAGTGCCTGGGCGAACGCTGGGTGTGTTTGTGACGTCAACCAGGAACGACAAGCACTGAAATGATCGCACAGGCAGAGTAAGTCTGGAGCTACTCTGAAACTGCTAAGTAGTTAGTAATCGCAATATTGCGAATACATCGGTCGCAATTTTAAGAAGCTAAGATTCACTCCCAGTAGGCGGCGGCTTAGCGTGTGTAACTCTGCTAAATTCGCCTTGCGACCGATCAACTCGGAATGAGGGCCCATGTACACTGCAGGGGAGGCAGATATAACATGTGCAGAGAGAGTTAGATTTGGGTGGGTTATTTTGTTTCTGTGCAGGGTAAATACTGGCTGCTTTATTTTTACACTGCAATTTAGATTGCAGATTGAACTCACCACACCCAAATCTAACTCTCTCTGCACATGTTATATCTGCCTCCCCTGCAGTGCACATGGTTTTGCCCAACTGCTAACAAAGTTCCTGCTGCGATCAACTCAGAATTACCCCCTTTTTGAAAGAATAAATGTTTGAGGATTCCAGATTACTAGACACTCAAATGTAAGATCCTTGGATTTGTGAGTGCTGACGCATTGCCGGCAACTTGGTCGTTACATTTAAAGTACAATTGAGTTCTTGGTCATCATTGAAATGAGTAGCGATAAACGTGACTCGTTTGCCGCGAACAGTGTGTCTGCGACTATTTGCGGGAACGTACATACGCACCCGTTCCCACTGTAATCAGTGGAGTGATCACATGCTGCCACTAAGGCTATTACATTTCAGCTATAATGTGCAGAATATGAGTAAAGTATATAGGAGGTGAGGCGGTCCTAGATCTGGTGATATATCACCAGCTGTTAAAAGCAGACTACTGCACTCCCCCAAGACTAATGCAGCCACTGCTATCTGGACAGGGGAAGTGTACATTCTGTGTTACGTTCTACTCACACTATAATAAATAATCCCACTATATAATATAGGGACTTGTTTAATAAAATGGTGCTAAGTTCGTTTTTGTTACATTCTGTTTTCACATTTTTAAATTTAATTATAAAATAATCCTGTTAATGATTAAACACAAGAACAAGGGGCCTAATTCAGACCTGGTCGCTAGGGTGTGTTTTTTGCATCCCTGGATCAGGTAGTCGCCGCCTACAGGGGGAGGGGGAAATCGCTGTGCAGGGGAGCAATCGCATGTGCAGGAGAGCTGCACAAACACAAGTTTGTGCAGTCTCTGCACAGCTCAGGACTTACTCTTCCAGTGCGATGATCGGGGTCGGAGCTGACGTCAAAAACACTCCCTCAAACATCTGGTCCCTCCTGCGTTTCTCTGGATGGCCCTTAAAAACGGTTAGTTGTCACCCACAAACCATACCTCCCAACTTTCTGTTCTTGTGGAGCGGGACACTCGCGCTCCCGAAAAGGGGCATGGCCTATGGAAAATGGGGTGTGGCTTCGCGGGAGGACCTGCGATCGCGAGCCACGCCCTGTTTTCGTCACTGAGGGGGCATGCCCAGCGCTCTGTGAGCAGCTGGCATGCTCCCTCTCCCTCTGACTCCACTGAATAGACGCTGTGCGCATGCGCACAGCGTCTATTCACCGCTGCTCTGCTAAGCAGAGCAGCGATTGACAGAGCCTCCCAACTGACCCCCCCCACCGCGGGACACTGTGGCCCGCGAGTGGGACAATGGGACAGTCCCCAAAAAACGGGACTGTCCCGCGAAAATCGGGACAGTTGGGAGGTATGCACAAACCTTGTGATCGCCCGTGTGATCGCTTTTCTCGCACCATCCCGTCGCTGCCCGGCGATCCCCGTTGCTACGGACCGACGCGCCTGCGCATTGCGGTGCATACACATGGGCAGTTCAGACCTGATCGCCCGCTGTACCAAAACGCAACCTAGCAATCAGGTCTGAATTAGGGCCAAGGTCATTATCAAAGACAAATAGGCCAGAGGGATAACATAAAGGTGCAGTACAGTATATGCAACTCCCGGAGCTAGTTACAGCTAAGCCTAGAAAATGTTTAATGTTTAAAAGGTCAGTGTCTCTTTCAAAACTCAGGTTATCCTAGAGAGCATTATACAGTATCTGATGATATCTGATGATGTTCACTCAACCACAATCTAGGGCGTTAATTAGCTGAACATGGATGAAGATAAGACAGATTGTTTGACATACAATAACTTAGAGATAAGTGAATCTTATCAAATCACACTTACAAATCATTACTTTTTCAATGAATGAACAATAGCTTTCCAGTGTTTTTTGTTTTTTACAATGGGGGTCATTCCGAGTTGTTCGCTCGGTAAAAATCTTCGCATCGCAGCGATTTTCCGCTTAATGCGCATGCGTAATGTCCGCACTGCGACTGCGCCAAGTAAATTTGCTATGCACTTAGGAATTTTACTCACGGCTTTTTCATCGTTCTGGCGATCGTAATGTGATTGACAGGAAATGGCTGTTACTGGGCAGAAACAGGCCGTTTTATGGGCGTGTGGGAAAAAACGCTACCGTTTCCGGAAAAAACGCAGGAGTGGCTGGAGAAACGGGGGAGTGTCTGGGCGAACGCTGGGTGTGTTTGTGACGTCAAACCAGGAACGACAAGCACTGAACTGATCGCAGATGCCGAGTAAGTCTGAAGCCACTCAGAAACTGCTACGAGGTGTGTAATCGCAATATTGCGAATACATCGTTCGCAATTTTAAGATGCTAAGATTCACTCCCAGTAGGCGGCGGCTTAGCATGAGCAAATCTGCTAAAATTCACTTGCGAGCGAACAACTCGGAATGACCCCCCAATAGTTTGATTGTTTAAGCAGAAAATACTTGGGGGTACAGAAGGGAAGAAAAGGGGAACAAACATAGAGGGTTCACACGAAAAGAGGCTGAAGCCCAATCAGGTAAAACACGACCAAAGAATACACATAAGACAAGGGTTAGTCAAAATATTCATAACCATAAAAGTACAACATAACTGAATAGGAGGTGAGAAAGGGAACTAAGCCATCTTCCAAGAAGACATCACCCAGTGAAGAGAGACCACTCCCAGCCCAGTATTCTAAGTGCAAGTCAAGGATTAATGGGCTCATTTATCAAAGAGAGATACATTTCACTGTACAGTAAGTGATAAATTGCACCCAGAGCTGGCCCTAACCAATATGATGCCCTAGGCAAGATTTTGGCTTGTGCCCCCTAGCACCGCCGCTAGTTCCGCCTTTCCCAGCACCATCACCCTTCACCCATAGCAGTCCTCGTTTTGGTGCTTCTACCCCCTATATTTTAAATAGGAACAGTGCACACATTCAGCGCACAGCCCAGAAGGGGGCGTGTTCTTGCCGGGAAGGGGTATGGCCACACAATAGTACCCCCATTCAACATACGCCACACAGTAGTGCAACTCTACTCATATTTTATCACGTGATAGTGTCCCTTATTCACGTTACATCACACAGTATTGCTCCTTATTCACATTACACCACACCATATTGCTCTTTGTTCACATTAGACCACATAGTAGTGCACTTTCTATATGTTAAACCACACAGTAGAGCACCTTATACACAAAATGCCACACATTAGTAATGCCTTTATACACATAATCCAACACAGTAATGCCCCTTACCAGGGATGGTTCTGGGGCTTTGCACGCCCCGGGCGGCAATGGGGGGGCGTGGCTTCGTACATGGGGCGTGGTCATTTACACCCCCTGTACAGACTACTGTAGCGCTCTGAAATGTGCCCCCCGCTGCCGCTGGCCGCTGTGAAGCCCTTCGTGGAGACGTCCTTTAATGTGCGGTGCGCGATGACGTCATCGCACACCGCACAGCAAAGGTCCTCTCCATGAAGGGAAACTAGATGCGTAGCATCTAGTTCCCTTCGTGGAGAGGACCTTTGCTGTGCGGTGCGCGATGACGTCATCGCGCACCGCACAGTAAAGGACCTCTCCACGAAGGGAAACTCTAGTTTCCCTTCACAGCAGCCAGCGGCAGCGGGGGCAGCGGGGGGCACAGCAGCAGCGGATCTTGCCCTGGTGCGGCGCCCTCCAGACGGCGACGGCGCCCTCTGGAAGGTGGCGCCCCGGGCAAAAGTCCTGCTTGCCCGTGGCAAGATCCGCTACTGCCCCTTACACATACTGTATGACACACATTATTAATGTTCTTATAAGCATACACTGTGGCTGTATCTGCATATGAAATGCTACATTACAGTGATTTCCAGGAATAAACTGTAACGTAACATTTTCATATGCAGATACAGCCAGAGTCACACACAGAATATAGGCATGCTGCATATAATTTTAATCAGCAGAAGCTGCTTGTGCCCCTAGGCATGCCAAATGCCCTAGGCATTTGCCTAGTTTGCCTATGCCTAGGGCCGGCTCTGATTGCACCAGCCAATCAGCTCCTAACTGCCATGTTTGAAAAATGACAGTTAGAACTAGAAGGTGATTGGCTGGTTCAATTTATCACTCACAGTGAAATTTATCACTCATTGATAAATGAGCATATAAATTAGCAATACCCGCTAGAGATAAATCAGAGGAAGGTAATTACAATTCAACATTAAGAGACACCACCTTATGCCAGGCATACAGTATGTTGTAGCCTGACATAACCTAACCCCACCCCCACCCCACCCCCTCTGCAGCCTAACCCTAAACCTCCCCCCGCAGCCTACACCTAACCTCCCCCCCTGCAGCTTACCTCTCTGCAGTCCCAGCAGACGTTCGTTCGGGATCCTGGCGCCGGCATTACGATCCAAGTTGGTATTCCGAACAGTGTCAGGATTCCGGCTTTGGTATTCCGACTGCTAGGATCCTGAACGCTGGATCCTGACCGGATCCCGGCAAAGAGACGCATGAAATCTTTCTCTATTACCACCCAAGGTTTCAGGGAATCAGAATCAAATCAGTCCCTGACTTGATTTAATAAACAGGTATATTGATATTTCTCAAGATCAGGGAAAGCAACCCCTCCATCCAGTCTGAGGAGAGAAAGAGTACTCCTCACTATTTTGGGTTTGTTCTCCTTCCCTGTAATGCACAATAATTCTATAAAATCTTATGCAGAGGCTTAGGGGTAAATTGGCTAAGATAGGGGTTCAAGTTAAGATGGGATTTTGCACGTAGCAACCAATCAGATTCCAGGCATTATGTTCTAGAAGGTGCTAGATAAATGAGAGTAGAATCTGATTGGTTGCTATGGGCAACATCCCATCTTAAATAGAACTCCCATCTTAGTAAATGTAACCATAGGTGTGCGCAGGGGGGGGTGCCTGGTGCGCACATGCACCCCATAATGTTTGGTACCTCGATCTCACATGCCTGATGCAGCGATCGCCGAGCAGGGTGATTACTGTCCCCTCTATGCTGCACCCTGGCAGGACTGCATTACTGACCAGACGCCTGGGTTAATCAAGGATGCCACCGCCCACCAGTCACACCCGCCACATGCCCACCTCTCTCCTTCTATGTTATGCCAACTCCAGACACTGATGAGAATCAGCATGCAGCCAGCGTTCCTCTTAGGAAGAGAAATTCAATAACGGCAGGCGGCCGGCAGCAGCATTGACACGTCACTCATTTTTCCAGCAGCAGCAGTACTAGTCTGCGACTGTCAGTGTCAGTGAGTGGCTGACTTGTAAGTAAGCTGCTGCAGCTTGCAGGGGAAAGAGAGGGGGAGCCAGACCAGGCTGAGGAGGAGCAGTGTAATTGCAGTGAGTGCCATCAGGGGTGTTTGTTTGGTGCACACCACAACATCTGACAATGTATCTGCTTTATTAGGACTGGCACCAGGGTGGATATTTTATATTGCGTTGACGTCAATAGATGGTGCTAGACATGCCCAAAAGGCGGTGCTAGACACACCCCTCCGACGGTGCACCCCCTAATAAAATGTGCTGTGCACGCCTATGAATGTAACCATTATGATTAGAGAGATGTCTTGGGATAGTGCAGAATCGGTATAAAAAATTTGTGAGCAAGACCATTTTAGTTGCAGCCACCCTGCCCAACCAGAACACTTCATGAAGCTTCCAGTCTTTAGTAAAACTTTCAAAGGCCTTCAGTAAGGGACCATAATTACAGTCAATAATATCGCTATCACTGGCCAGGTGCATCCCTAAGTAACTCACCGACCAGGTCTGCCAAGCATATTTATGTGATGCTTTCCATTGCTTTAACAATATGAAGTTGGTTATGTGCATTTGTGCAGTCTATTCTTGTCTTTTACATTTTTACAGAATTGTTAAAAAACAAGTTCCATAAGGTAACTTTTAAAGGACACTTTGGTTCTAAATTCTAAAATTATTTTAGTTGCCACCTTTGCAAATTCCCCAGGACTAGAAATATGTAATACAGTAACTTGAAATCTGCTGAAATGTTTGCACCCTATCTGTGGTGAACTCTCTTCCAAAATATTTTTATAATAAAGTGTGGAATTTAGGAGTGTGCAATGTACTCAGTAAAACAGATCCATGTTTCCTATCATGTGTTATTATGTGCAGGCAGATTTATGGCTGGATGCAGAGGTGCACAAAGTTGCAAGCAGGGCTCAGATGGCCCGAGTGGGTGTGGTTCATTAGGTCGACATGAGTTAGGTCGACATACATTGATTGGCACGCATTAGGTCAACATGACCACTACGTCGACATGGTCATTAGGTCGGCATGTGCTAGGTCGACATGGAAAAGGTCGACATGAGTTTTTTTTACTTTTTTTGGTGTCGTTTTCTTTGAAAAGTGACGGGGAACCCCAATTAGTGCACTGTGACAGCTCGCATGGCTCACGAGCTTCGGGCACGGTGCCTCGCTGCGCTCGGCACAGGTTACCGTTCCCAATGGTAGCCCACGTGGATCGTTAAGTATGGAAAAGGTCAAAAAATTTAAAAAATTGTGAAAAACTCATGTTGACCTTTTTCCATGTCGACCTAGTACATGTCGACCTAATGACCATGTTGACCTAGTGATCATGTCGACTTAAAGCATGTTGACCTAACTTGGTCGACCCAATGTATGTCGACCTAACTCATGTCAACCTAACGGCCCCCATCCGGCCTGAGTACTTGGATGAGCGTGGCCACATCCCCACTAAAAAAAAAATAACAAAATAGTATGCACAGCGGCGGCACAGGGGAGGCTCCAGGGTGGAGGGGCTGCTCCAGGGGCACTTCTCTACTACCTACTACCGCTGCGTCCGCGTCTGTTTAGCAGCACAGCCGCAGCAATACATCAGGCAGTAAGAGGTCGATGTGACACTGTGCTACTATACAGATGCGGCCGCAACAGCAGTTGGGTACGGAGGAGTGTTACAGGTGGGGGCGATCCTTCACCCAGACCCCTCCAACCAGCCCATGCTTGGGTAAGTGGTATCTCAACGCACCTAGTTGCATGCACAGCTGCGATTTCATGTGCAGCAGACTTGCAAAAATATGCTAATGACTCTGTTGCTCGCTTGTGCACAGAGATGCCCTCTGCCGGCATCTCACATCCATTGTTTGCCTACAAACATCAGTTATATTGGGAGCACCATTGGACCTCTAAGCAACCATATGCAGGCTCAGACTGAGCGACTCTCCTTAGATGCCAGGGCCTCTTCTGCTGCCAACGAATTTACAATGTCTGACTAGGGAATGCCTAAGGAAGACCCAGGAGATGACTAGGGAATACCCAGAAAACGGTTCCGGCGTGTTTGCATTTTTCTAACCACCTCTGGTTACCTCCTCTAAATGCTGACTACTTGTCACTCACTTTGCTGCTAATCCTCTGCGCATCTGCAATTGCTAATCATCGGCTTTGGTGAACAATTGCTCCACAGCGTCCGACATTGACACTGCATGCAGCTCTGACTCAGGCCCTTAGTTCCTGTATTTAGGCTCTGCATTACATGTGCTCAAACCATGAACATAGGGGGTGATTCCGAGTTGTTCGCTCGCTAGCAGATTTTAGCAGCATTGCACACGCTAGGCCGCCGCCCTCTGGGAGTGTATCTTAGTTTAGCAGAATAGCAAACGAAAGATTAGCAGAATTGCGAATAGAAAATTATTAGCAGTTTCTGAGTAGCTCCAGACCTACTCACAGATTGCGATCAGCTCAGGCCGTTTCGTTCCTGGTTTGACGTCACAAACACGCCCTGCGTTCGGCCAGCCACTCCCCCGTTTCTCCAGACACTCCCGCGTTTTTCCCTGACACGCCTGCGTTTTTCCGCACACTCCGAGAAAACGGCCAGTTTCCGCCCAGAAACAGCCACTTTCTGTCAATCACACTCCGATCACTACAACGATAAAAATTCTTCGTTTGGACGTGAGTAAATCTACTAAGCTTTGTGTTAAATTACTTAGCGCATGCGCACTGCGTACCATGCGCATGCGCATTTTAGCCTTAATCGCTCCGTTGCGAAAATCGGCAACGAGCGAACAACTCGGAATGACCCCCATAATCTTTATCAACTTCATATTTTGTATTAGTAAAGATAATACAAAATAACTTGGCCATACAACCTTTAAAAACACTCATCTACTGCATGCTGTACCATAAAATATCGAAAGCATCTGCCTTAAATTTTATTATATTTTGAAAAACTAAAACTTTTTTTCCGTGGATTCTTTTATTTTCGTATATTGTAACGTGTTGTTATATGTTAGACCGATACTTCAATGAAAAATAAATGAAAAGGGTGTCATTAAATTCAGCACAATGGTTGCGATGTACTGTTCCGTAATGGCACATTGGCCCATCCACATTGCAGGTCTTGCCTCGCACCCCATAGAGGTGCCCAGGATAACTTATGATATCAAGGGCACCGTAACTGACCAATATGTGCGCAGCCGGGCATTGCAGCATTGCTCGGGGCCGGGGCTCATAGCTCTGATTTGTATTCCCTTCAAAGAACTAAAAGTGCACCTTCTGTAGATTATATATGGCACTTACTCGAGAACCTTGTTTTCTTTTCACAAATCAACAGCAAGTAACTTTGTATCAATCTGGAACAAACCATGTTGCAGAACAAGGGGTCCTGATTCAGATGTGGCTGGAGGTGCAATCACTGCTGCTAACTTGGAAGCTGCAGCGATAGCACTAATATGGTAATGCAGCAGGAGGCTGATATAAGTAGGCACCGCCAGCTGGCATTAGTGATGCGTGCTGCAACTTAGGGCGCAGCACTGGATCACCTACGACACCATCAGCCGACTGCGTGCCCATGAGGTCACGCAAGCCGGCTGCCGCAGTTCCTACAAAGAGGTCAAGAAATCTCTGTCCTCCGACGGAGGTCCTAGCCTCGGCTCTCCCCCAAAACAGACGTTGGCACTCCTCCATTTTGGGATAAAGTGGCCATTACCGCCCCCTCACTGCCCCCAAACAGCAGCAGACTGTCAGAGATTGAGGACCCGTACTGCACATATGCAGTACGCATCCGGCACATGCGCAAAATACCAAACATCGCTACTTTGAGATACTGTATGTGCCGCACCTCCAATATCACATATAAACATAGCCCCAGGTGCATTAGTTTTTTTGTTGCAAAGGAATTACTATAAGGTCCCAATTTAAGACGCATATTATAAGAATCAGTCGCATGGCACAGGTAAGTTGCAAAGTCTGTGACGCGTCAAACAGGACAATTTCAGGATAGTTGTATGTGGACATAGGGCCAGATTCATGGTTGGATGGACTTGCACTGCTGCAAGGAAGCAGCTCTGCAATTTTGTCTACACGTAATTCAAATTCTAAAAGGAGGCGTCTGTAGGAAACATCATATTTGTAACCAAACCGTCGGGCCCTTAGCTGTATCTTATTATTCTGTTGTTTTTCACTTGTATTCGTCCCTGATATACAGTAGTTTTTAGAAGTACTTTTAAGTCGTCAAGATGGTATAATTTCTGAATAGCTGTAGCATGACTTGACGTAAACAGAGCAAGTCTATAATGTCTGTCCTCAAGGTGAACTTCCCCGTGACTTGGATACAGTTTTCGCGTCTTTAAACGTCCTTCTGCTTTGTAGACTCAGCTCTTTGAAGTATGGTAATGATCAGCCAAGAATCTTAAGGATCATTATGTTCTATAACAGTATGCCAGATATATTAGCGTAATGAACTTGCACGCATCAGCCACCTAAAAGACGTCTTGCCCAATGCCAAAAAGAAATGTATCTCCAAATGTTAGATTTAATGGCATGTGGTGTGGTGGCGTGAATTTATCCTGCCTCTGTGGCTCATATGTTATTTCTGTGACGCTAGTAATGTAAACGCACAGTGCGCTCAGAGACGATGAGTTACAGTACCAAGCAAATGAAACATGCTTTATGGGGAAGTGCATCCAGTCTGAAGATATATTTCCTGGACGGTGCATCACATTTTGTGACTGATTAAGAGTTAACCATAATTTTGCTCTCAAATGTAAACGGAACATTTCTGTTGCAAATTGCAGCCCAAAGTGTGTATTCCGTCCGTCTGCGATTTTATGCAAATACTGCTACAAGCTCCACCCCTGGCGTATAGTCATGCTGCCGAGTGTGCTGGTACTGAGATACTTACTATCAGCGCCTGTGCACGGTTTAATACAGATTGCTGCGTCCTTATACGCCACCATTGGCTGCGCCATCGACACTTGCATCAGTGCTATGGTAAGTGCAGCTTCTCCGTCTAGCCATGGCCTCCCATACTTCCTGTGGGAACGCAGCTGCTTGTTGTGACACGCCCATGACACTCCCATGACATTCCCACTGAATGGACGGACCAGTTTTGCATGCACTACTAGCCACCTCCCATGAGCATGCACATGCGCAGTTACAAAAAAGTGTTAAAATCCATGAACCGCAGCATTGCATACTGATTGCAAGTGGCTGTGAATCAGGGCCATACCCGCCAACTCTTCCGAGACTCCAGAAAATCTTGTGGCACTGCTGCCTGCCCGGAAACAGTGGGCAAGTCTCCCGCCGCCCTACAACCAGCCGTACACTTACGAGACTTACAAGTGAAGTGGTTGGACCTGGCTGTCGATGACGCAATTCACATTGTTTTGCTTCATCGTAGCCATGACCCCCCCCCCACACACACACACACCATGAACCCCCGCCACTGTACAGTGCCAGTAATATTGGCGTTGAATAGTGGGAGAGTGGTCACAATGATGCGATCGTGCAGCAACGTCCCCGCCATGAAAACATACCACCCCCTAATTCACGCCATGACTCCCGCACCAGCTCTTACTGTGCCGATCTTGCTGCTCCCTCCCAGAGGAGGCAGCCAGGAAGTCAGCAACTGTGATCAGGGCCATCTGACTATACATGCCATATGTACTATAGATGGGGTCGAATAATAAACAAGGGGTAAATAATAACAAGGATACAGTAGAAATCCTTTATTAGAAATAAACATTCAATAATTCCATTGTTCCCCTCTTTACTGCAATACTAAATCCACAGAGATCTTCTTTTCTTCCATGTGTTAAAACACAGAATGCTGTGCTTGATGATAAATAAGGCGTGCTCCATCTGTACAGCACAAATCCTCCAGAGCCCAGACATCTGTTTTATTTCTTACTACAACAATTTGATCTGACTTTTAAAGTAGTACCCCCTGCAAAGATATGGTTACTGTATCTTTATGCATCCTTATGCTACATGTTTATGGGATCCTCAAGACTTGTTCCAAAAGTAAATTCTGGGAGGGAGCAGCAAGATCGGCACAGTAAGAGCTGGTGCGGGAGTCATGGCGTGAATTAGGGGGTGGTATGTTTTCATGGCGGGGACGTCATGGCGTGAATTAGGGGGTGGTATGTTTTCATGGCGGGGACGTCCCCGCCATGAAAACATACCACCCCCTAATTCACGCCATGACTCCCGCACCAGCTCTTACTGTGCCGATCTTGCTGCTCCCTCCCAGAGGAGGCAGCCAGGAAGTCAGCAACTGTGATCAGGGCCATCTGACTATACATGCCATATGTACTATAGATGGGGTCGAATTAAGGTAAAGTCAATCTGAATTTTGGTGAAATCCCAGTAAAGATAAACCAGTGATCATTAATATGATGAGGATGATGATGATGACTAGGGTTTAATGTGTTAAACAAATAAATAACATAACTTCCATTTGTCTGGCACTGTCCCGCCGTCCCACCCACGTGGCACAATGATGCAAATGGGGATTTGCCATAGTGCCATGCCCCTTCCCATGGAGCTCCACCCCCTTTCTTGGTGTGCACAAGATCCCCATTTCTAGTGTTGTAATAATAATAATAATAATAATAATAATAATAATAAAAAACTGTAACCAGCACGAGCACTAATGTGGGGTAAGGAACATCTTGAGGCAGCACTGTAACAAGACAATATTGCACTCTGGGCCAGTCCCACTCCCCCTGCACATGTGATGCAACAGCGTTATGAAGAGAGGTCTGGGACCCTGAAACTGAGAGCTGGGTGAGTCCTGAGAATGCACACGCAGACTCTCAGGTTCTCCAGGCACCCTGCAACCCTGCAAACTGGGCAGCAACAGTTCCGTCCCCTCTGCACTGCTCGCACACCCCTAATTATGGCCTTGGTGTGAGGGATCCACCACAGCACCACCCTGGTAGCACGACCTGTCGTTCCATGCGCTGAGCTAATAGTAAATAATAACAAGGATACAGTAGAAATCCTTTATTAGAAATAAACATTCAATAATTCCATTGTTCCCCTCTTTACTGCAATACTAAATCCACAGAGATCTTCTTTTCTTCCATGTGTTAAAACACAGAATGCTGTGCTTGATGATAAATAAGGCGTGCTCCATCTGTACAGCACAAATCCTCCAGAGCCCAGACATCTGTTTTATTTCTTACTACAACAATTTGATCTGACTTTTAAAGTAGTACCCCCTGCAAAGATATGGTTACTGTATCTTTATGCATCCTTATGCTACATGTTTATGGGATCCTCAAGACTTGTTCCAAAAGTAAATTCTTTATGTTGTCATTCAGTCCAGGGCCTGGTCAGATCTAGGTGTGGCCATTGCCTTCTGGAAAAAATAATGGAATATACTATACAGATTTGCATGCTACAAAGGGGGGTATTTGTTCCCCTTCGCAGCTGGCTATGGCCCCCCATCGCGGGCCCCTCCAAGATGCCTGGGACTAGATAATTTAGTACCTGCCGCCCTCCCCTCAATTGGCAATCCTACCTCACTTTATACTACAAGTATATACTTAAACAAAAGAAATGACACATGAAATAAAGTCTTGATATCTGTTCACATTCTGTTTCACTGATGACATGTTAATGAAGATAAACTGAGCAGTATTTTAGGAGAAAGATCAGAAAGATTTAAATTAATAAAGGGGATTATCCATCCAAAATGTTAGTACAGAGGGTTGAACTTTCATTTGATGTTTCTATCATTGGAATGTTTAGGAGGATCTGCAAACCATCAATGTTACATACAGATTACTATTTTGGGGGGGAATAAAGGGTGTGCAGATCAGTGGCGTCACAAGGCGGGTGCGGGGGGTGCGGCCCACACCCGGGTGTGACGCCTGGAGGAGGGTGACACCAAATGTCAGCTCCTCCGCACTGACAGGAACCAGGTGCTGCAGTGAGAAAGTCTCCTACAGCACCCGGCTCCTGTCACAGGGGAGGAGCCGACAGCGGACGGAGACTGGCTCTGGGGGAAGCCCAGCATCCCCGGAGATGCTGGGCACGCCCCCAGAGTGACGATTCCGGGATCCCCGTGAAGCCACGCCCCCTAAGTACAAGGACACGCCCCTTTTGTCACGATCGCGGCAGGAGATCAGGGGCGCGCACCGGGTGTCACCACACCCAGTGACGCCTCTGGTGCAGATAATAGATAGACAGTGTCTAGTTAGACAGTCAATAGATAGACACCATACAGGTATGTTAGACAGACATTAGGTCGACAGGGTCAAAAGGTCGACATGGTTAAAAGGTTGACATGAAAAAGGTAGACAGTACAAAATGTTGCCAGGGTCAAAAGTTCAACAGGGTCAAATGGTTGACATAAAAAAGGTAGACACAGGGTTTTTTCAAATTTTACATGTTTTTGGACTCTTTCATACCTTCTCCGTCTATGTCGGCATAGAGTTGGTTAGAAACCTTGTGGCGAGCGCAGTGAGCCACGAGTCCAAAGCGTGGCAAGAAAAGTGAAGCCCTGCGAGGGTATGACTTTCTACAATTGGGGGTCCCAGATGACTAAAACTATCCACACAAACCCCAAAAATGCAAAAAAAGTTCTCTACCTCTTTTATGTCAACCATTTTCATGTCGACCTTTTGACCCTGTCGACCATTTGACTGTCTAACATGTGGTGTCTATCTATTGCTGTCTAACTAGACACTGTCTATCTGTTATACCACACCCGGAATAAAGGCAGTTCCTGGGATCGTGCTGTGGGCATGCACCTTCATATGTGCTAGGGGGAAATGAATTCAGAAATAAGCCCAAGAAAGGTGAATCACAAGAAATGTAATTATTGTAATTATATTTAATGTCTAGCCATGTAACTGTAGCCCTGCCTTATGTGCTCATACTCAGGGCTGTAGAGAGCCTGGCTGGTACCAGGTACTTTTAAAGGGGTGTGGCCAAATTACAGGAGGCATGCATCCTCAGAAAAAAATCAAAAAAATTGTATTTTAAGCACCTGCCTGGCACAGTGCAGCGCAGTACACTGCAGTGTGTGCCGTGCTGAGGAGAAGAACTTCAACTGCTGCTGCAAGTTAAAAGGGGGGGAAGGGACCTAGGCCCCCACCGGGCCTCTCCATCAGACCTGGGCCCTGGTAATTAGTACCCTCTCTCCCCCCCTCTCGGCACCACTGCTCATACAGTATGACATTTTTACTCTGGTTGCCATTTGCTTGCATTAGAACTAAGCAAAGCATAATAGATAAGAGATGTAAGGAACTTTAGAAACCATTGCATTGTGGGCATTTAGCTAAATGTCAGCCTCTTCAACTTTTTCTTTTTCCTGATTCGTATATTTTGGGTATTATATAAAAAACAAAATTAAGGTAATTTGTGACATGTGCCACAGGTCTGTCGGGACCTGAATAAGGCCCAATGTGTACGACACAGCCGATATAACGTTATATATGTTGTGCCGTCGGCATGGTACATCCATCGTTTACTGTGTATCCGGCTAAACAATCTATAGTGGGAGATTTGAGGAAGATAAAGTACCAAACAATCAGCTCCTGTCATTTTTCAAACCCAGACTGTAATGTGACAGTTAGGAGCTGATTTTTTTGTACTTTTATCTCTCTCCAAGCTTAAATTCTCTACCAGAGAAACTCACACACTAAGATCAGTATTATTAATACACAAATGCTTTGACAAAACATTTTATTTAGATCCATCTGCAGATATCATTAGGAGGTATCTGGGACACGTCCACAAATTGGTGGAGTGGTTCCAGATTCCCACATCTAAGAACATTGTGACATTAGCATATTCATCTGACTCCTGCATGCAAATGCAGACCCTGGATTTTCAGGGAGAAAAGCAGGAATAATTATATCAGCATACTGTACATGAAGTCATTATCAAGTTGGGCCCATAGATGGATATTTACCACATTGTTGAGGACTAGTTGTGAGATTGCGTCTGCTGTGAAATGTTTAGTGCGCTTTGGAACAGGGATCTGTTGTGTTTAGAGGGCAGTTCAGCATACTGTAGGTTTAGTCATACTTGCTGCCTCTGGCTGCCACCTAGTAGATGGGCATGGGAGCGTGATTACATCATTGCGGCCCCACCCCCTCAGTATAAATGACCAGATTACTGACTTTGGATAAGGGGGGAGCAGGGAGTGTTGCGGCCAGATGGGGGGGGGGGGGGGAGGGGGGAGGTGTGTGGGTGGCTTGCTAGCTCCTGTAGAGTTGCCTTCTAGTGCTCCACTAGTTTTTTGGGAGCCTCCCAGCTGTTCCGGGACAGTAGACAAGTTTTGAGTGATGAATCATTTGTGTGCATAGGGATGAGTTGGATTGACTTCCAAATATACAGTAGCATGTCTAGAATTTGAGTTTTTTTGTTGACAATTTGACATTTCAAATTATGATTTCAGACTTATTAACCCAGGACAGAGGTGTAATGGTTAGCCTTACTGCCTCACAACACTGAATGCCCGCCGACTGCCAATCACTATGCGATCGCATCATGCCAGGGTGCAATCACGTTTCGGTTGCAGTGCATGCCCAGTAGGCCAATAATTGGCTGATTTGCGGTTTTGCAAATTTGCGACTGATACTGAATAATCCCCATAATCCATATGGTTAGAAAGATAACCAGTAGGTTGTTTCAGCAAAATACTGTACTTGTGATCAAGGTTGATATGTTAGAACAGGCTCTAAATTGAAGCTGAAATAGCATAGTGACAGTGCTCATACATTACAAAATGCCATATAACAAGAATACATTTAAAAGAGGGAAATAAAATAAAATGGATTAAAGCAGAAAAACACTAGCGAAAACTAGAAAACATATCAATATGAGAATGACTGGTATTTCATAACAAGAGATGTTGTCTTTCTCCTTTTGAAAAGAAACAATGTTTAAAATATCTTTGTCCCAGTTAAAAAAAGAAAAATATTTTTTGCCGCGGAGTCTGAAGTTCAGTCTGCGGATGGGGCAGAGTTTCAGACTGAACTGAAAGTGGTTTTGGTCTCACAGACACCTTTGAAGCACACTGTGTCCTAGGCAGGATGTTCCGGATAAACAGCTTAATTGGCCGAATTAGAAGAAACATTTGTAAATATAATAAGAATGAAATCCGTGCAGATGTTCTTTCTGTGGTTAGTGTTTTGAGAACAAACTATCAAAGATAACAATGGTAGGTACATTATACATCCTCTTTTGTGTCAAAGGGTTAACATCAGCCTCTCACTTCATCTCCACAACCATTACTTCCGTGCTAGACTTCAGTATTCCCATTGGAGCTGCATTGCTTATACTGCACAGGAAAATCAAAATCCTCCAAAACCAATCTACAGCTACAGTATGTCATTGTTTTCTGCCACTCATTGTAACCAATGCAAAGAGTTGAGTTTAGTGTTGAATGGGCCCATTGCCCAGACCATCTTCCTGGATAAATAATTCCTACTGACAGTATTTATAAATTGCAATGTTCTTCCCGGTTACAGTAGCATTGCACGTAACGCTTGTTTGAGGCATCCGTCTTTCTTTTATCATAATAGCCATTCAAGTTTCAGGTCTAAGCAAGGTCTGATCTCTTGTGTCCCAAGGATGGACTGCCATAGTGGTTAAGCCAGTGGTTCTCAAGCTTTTTTGAATTATGGTGCCCTAGAGTATCAGAATTTTTTTCATGGCACTCCTAGGCCAAAAGTTTCTTATTGAGAGATTTAGAAAGAAATATTAAATTAAGTAAAATTGGGTTTATATGTCATCCTTAGGTTCAAGAGAGACAGGATTTGCTTCTGTTTGTCCACATATTTCAGGTTGACAGCCACCAGCACTGGTTTTGCTTATTACATTGACCATAAATAATTGGAATTGGTCCTGGACCACCAACACAGGGCACCCCTGCAAGTGTCCCGAGGCACCCCAGGGAGCCACAGCACAAAGTTTGAGAACCACTGGGTTAAGCATATCCTGTAATTGAGCACTCTGCTTTATGGACAGTTACCTGTTAATTTGGATATCTGCAGAGATTTCCCACCAAGTCCAGCAGGAGATCTCTCTTTGTCCCATTTTCTTGTAAGATTCATACAACAAAAAAGCAAAATCATTTAATGCAACTAGATGGAGGCTCACCTAAGGCCCATACACACTTAACGAGTCCCAATATCGGTGTCCGCATCAGCAAATGCATACACACTTGCCGATGCCAGTGGGGAAGGAAGTGGCGGCAGTGGAGTGGCGGGGGAAACGCCGCCCATGCTGCATGTGCAGCATGGATGTCGTTAACGAGGACCTCCCTCGTCTGTACATGTTCAGGCAAGGGAGGGAGTCATTAACGATGTGCTGGAACTTGGATCGTTAGTGACATTGAGTCTACACACTAGACAAGATTGTAAAAGATCTCGCGCAGATAGGCCCTTCTGAGCGATATCTTTTATTTCTCGTCTAGTGTGCATGGGCCGTTGAAGTGAATGGTGAAGGACAGTTATGGCTGACGTCAGGTGACTGTGATAAGGTTTCTTCAATGACTGTTTCATGATTCATGTCTACACGTTTCGCCTGATCCCACGGATCGGGGCGACATATCGGATACATCGTCTAGTGTGTACCCACGGGTTGCAAGCGATGGATGATCCTTCGGTGCCGTTTTCTCTTAAGGCAATGTTGGGAGGTACAGTATGCTAACGACTGGTGCTACAGTGATACCTAACGCTGCTCTATCTACTGTGGGTGTCTACTGCACCTGTATTCATACTGTAGCTGTAATGCACTCTGCGCAGTGCTCTGATTCTGTCTGGATATGAGGTGGCTGGATAAATGAGCATGCATGTCATGTATAGATGTGCAATCTAAGAATGTTCTGACTTATCCTGCAAGAGCCAGAAGTTCACAATGAGTGTCATACATACAGATGAGATCTAATGCGACTCAGCAGCTGTTTCTGTCTGTGCTTAAATTACTGCATGGTTTAATCAGTCTGCATAACGATACTGTATTCAATATTGTATGATATATTACACAGTCCGTCAGCGCAGCCTTTTAATTGTCTGCATCTGTGAGACACACAGGCTTTATAATAGTGACATAACTGGTGAGGTTGGCTGCAATGGCCCCTGCTCTGCAGAATATAGCAGGGGTGGGGCGATGTTCATGTATAGCTGAGTTATATAATACAACAGCAATCACAGGGGCTACTCCAGTCTTGGGGGTCTATTCATGAAGCAGTGAAAAGGGTGGAAAAGTGAGCCAGTATAGACGTTGTCCATGGCAACCAATCAGCATTGAAGTAACATTTACAATTTACATACTATACAATTGTACGGAGCTGCTGATTGGTTGCCATGGGCAACTTCTCCACTGGCTCACTTCTCCACAGTTTTCACTGCTTCATGAATAGAACCAATAGTTACTATCATGTAAATGCTTTACTGTACCAATTGCTGTGAAAATAGTTTATCTCCTGCTTTGATACTACTGTGTTTATTCTCACAGAGAGCAATCTCCTCACCAAGATCTATCGGAATGAAGAAGCCATTAAAGTTGTGGGAAATGGCTGTATAACCAGTCCACGGTTCCCTAACAGCTACCCCAGAAACCTGCTACTGACCTGGAAACTGGACTCTGCAGAGAACACTAGAATACAGCTGACGTTTGATAGCCAGTTTGGTTTGGAAGAGCAAGAAAATGATGTGTGCAGGTGAGTGGATGGCTCGTTACATCATGAGTGGCTGAAGAGATGTGTCACGCTGCTGCCATTGTGCAATAGCACTTTCCCTACGCATGGTATACCATGATCGCAGCATCTGGAAATGTATACCTGGGAACAGACATGGCGCTTTACCAGCAAAGGACATCCATTACTCATACTGCTGACCAGTGCTATGTTTCAGCAGGAACTGAGTTCCTGAACCTCTAAATAAATATGACATCATCTGCAACTGGGTTCCTGAACCTGTCCAGGGCCAAAATGTATGTAGTTTTCATAAGATAAGTTTTATTTTAAAGTCCATTTTGAGTGCCTTCTTTTCTATAATCTATCTATCTATCTATCTATCTATCTATCTATCTATCTATCTATCTATCTATCTATCTATCTATCTATCTATCTATCTATTATTTGTTTTATTTAAAGTACACATTTTGAGTGCCTTATTTTCTAAACTATATATCATCTGTGTTTCTATAACTATTTTAATAGCTCCGCCCCCAGACCCGTAGTTCCTGAACTTTTTTTTTTTTTTAATTAGTACTGGTTTAACTGGCACTGCTGGGGGCATTGTGTATCTGGCACTGCTGGGGGCATTGTGTAACTGGCACTGCTGGGGGCATTGTGTAACTGGCACTGCTGGGGGCATTGTGTAACTGGCACTGCTGGGGCATTGTGTATCTGGCACTGCTGGGGCATTGTGTATCTGGCACTGCTGGGGCATTGTGTATCTGGCACTGCTGGGGGCATTGTGTAACTGGCACTGCTGGGGGCATTGTGTATCTGGCACTGCTGGGGCATTGTGTATCTGGCACTACTGGGGGCATTGTGTAACTGGCACTGCTGGGGCATTGTGTATCTGGCACTGCTGGGGGCATTGTGTAACTGGCACTGCTGGGGGCATTGTGTAACTGGCACTGCTGGGGGCATTGTGTATCTGGCACTGCTGGGAAAATTGTGTAACTGGCACTGCTGGGGACATTGTGTATCTGGCACTGCTGGGAAAATTGTGTAACTGGCACTGCTGGGGGCATTGTGTAACTGGCACTGCTGGGGGCATTGTGTATCTGGCACTGCTGGGAAAATTGTGTAACTGGCACTGCTGGGGGCATTGTGTAACTGGCACTGCTGGGGGCATTGTGTATCTGGCACTGCTGGGAAAATTGTGTAACTGGCACTGCTGGGGACATTGTGTAACTGGCACTGCTGGGGGCATTGTGTAACTGGCACTGCTGGGGGCATTGTGTAACTGGCACTGCTGGGAAAATTGTGTAACTGGCACTACTGGGGGGTATTATGTGTATACTGTATATAGCAGTACACAGGGCATTATATGTTTTAAAAAAAGCACCAATTGGTGCCACTCCCCCCCTTAGGTAGCTCCACCCACATCACCGCTCTTCTCTGCCCCACCCACAGTTCCTGAACCTATTTTCCTACAAAAACAGCACTGCTGCTGACTCTCCCTGGATGCCCTGTAGACTCCAGACATAGTGGATGACCTCCCAGGCTCCAGAGAGATTCTGGCAATCTCCCTAAGCCACGGGCAGATTACATATCGTGGTCATAACACAGTGTAACAATGCAATTCAAATTCACCACCAGGGTGCAATAGATTTTGTTTACATTTGGCACCAGATGTACTAAGCCTTAAAAAGTGATAAAGTGGAGAGAGATAAAGTACCAGCCAACCAGCTCCTAACTGTCATTTTTCAAACCCAGCCTGGGACATGGCAGCTAGGAGCTGATTGGCTTGTACTTTATCTCTCTACACTTTATCACTTTTCAGGCTTAGTACATCTCCCCCTTTGAATTGTCACCTTGTAGCAAAGCATAATGATGCAAACTGTGACACTGAGCCGGATTCAGATGTGTACATTACTGCATTTGCAGCTGCAGGCCTGTATGTAGCTACTGGGGCTCATTCAGACACGGTCACTTATTCAGCCTGCAGCGCAGTTTGCCGATGGAGGCAAACTGCATACGCAGCAGCCACATACATTGCGGTCGCATCCCTGATGGATTTGACCGCAATGTGATTGACAGCGTCAGGCGTTCGCTGGACGGTGATACAGCATTGGAGAGGCAGTACGGGAGGAAGAGTGGCGGAATAGGACCGTTTTTCGGGGTGCTGTGTGACATCACACCCAGCCGCTCTGATTAAAAAATGCCGGGCTTTGCTGCCAGGGGTCAACCATATTTGCGGACGCATTGGGAGTCGGTTTCACACATGCTGGACCTGGCTACGTATGCAGCGATGTGCGTCCATCTCTGAATAAGACCCGCTGTGCAGAGGCTGCAGCCATCAGGATTTGTAATAAGTTGCCCACAAGCGGCTTTGCAGATCCAAGCAACTGCATACAGAAATGCTGCGTCTGTCGCAGAACTTTCCATTATTACATTCCTCTTCGCAGAACATTCGATTGTCTCAGTCCTAGTTAACTCTATTTCGTGCCATGGGATCACAGTTACAGACTCAAACACGCCCCGAAAATGGTTGTGACATGCCTGCATTTCTACTGCCCTTGCCTGTTACCTGCCCAAATGGTCCCAGACTGTCAATCACTCTGCAAATAAATGATTTGCCTCACGTAAGCAGTACGACAGTGATGCATGCGCAGTCGGCGATAATTGCTCAGCTCCGTAGATATTGGCTCATCAGGCCATAAACGAATTGGTTGCTATAGGCAACATCTCCACTTTTATAAACCCGCACTTTAGTAAATAAACCCGGAGAGGTCAGGCAGGACTTAATGCTATTCAATACCATGCTCTGCCCAAAGTGTAGGCCCATTGTACCACCTTGGTCTGGGGTTTATTTACTAAAGTGCGGGTTTATAGAAGTGGAGATGTTGCCCATAGCAACCAATTCATTCCTAGCTATTATCCTCTAGAAGATGCTAGATAAATGACCAGTAGGATCTAATTGGTTGCTATGGGCAACATCTCCACTTCTATAAACTTGCACTTTAGTAAATATACCCCTTCTCCTAAAAGGGAGCTCTGCTTTAGAATTACTGACTGATAATGAGTATGTGGATGGGGTAAGTGAGAGGGATGTTAGTGTTATTAGGAGCAGTTAAAAGTCAGTGCAAACTCATAAGATTGGAATAAAAATAATAATTATATAATAATATAATTTTTATATATATATATATATATATATATATATATAAAATCCTCCAAGTCAGTCGGCACTCAGGTCCTAAATCAACAGCTTCCCCCGGTGCCCGATTCCTTAAGAAAGTAGCTCTCCAAACACGGCATGAACGGCACTCACAGGGTTTGATATATGAAAAACGCTGGTACATTTAATCGTGTAACGTTTCGGAGCTGCTGCTCCTTCTTCCAGACACCAGACAGAACAAACACAAAGATACACTTACCCCCTCTTAACTGACCCTCATCAGCGCCGCTCACCTGCACCTGGGCGCACTTGCAGTTTGATTCCTTACACGGTGACGCACTTCCTGGCCGTGACTTCCGGCCGTTGCTATAGCAGCAGTTGGCTTGCGCTCCAGCCCGGGGGCACCATGGAAACACTGCTGCAGGCGCCCTGTACACGCAGGCGGGCGGCCCTGTAATAACAACAAAATAATAGATAAATACATAACATCTAAATATTTAGCATAGATACCCACACCACAAATGATGTTTACAGATACCTAAGTGAAAATATACATATACATAGTATAATGAACACATACTCCAGAGTATTAAAGCATGCCTGCTATTATACATAATAAATAGATTACATAAAGCTATAGAAAATGAGACTATAACTTAATAAAGAAAAGAAAAGAAAAACGCAGTACCACATTAGTAAAGCAAAATTACATGATACTATTCCAGTTGATCTTCTCATTTAAGCCAAGTGAAGCCATAGTATTTAACCTGAACATCCACCTGGCTTCAGATAACAATAATGCTCTACACCGGTCACCCCCACGTAGGGATTCCGGGACGTGATCGATGATAAAATAACGTAAATGAGCTAACAGATGTCCCTTCATTTTAAAGTGCCTTGCTACAGGTTGATCAATACTTCTCCCCGCCAATGATAGATCAATGTTGGACCTATGGAGGGCCATCCGTTCTCTAAAACTACGGGTAGTTTGTCCCACGTAGTATAAACCACAGGGACAGTATACTACATACACCACGTGTGTGCTTTTGCAGGTCAACACGTGACGAATGTCAAACATCTTGTCAGTGTGAGGATGCTTAAAACTTTTGCAAGGAAACATGTATTTGCAGGTGACGCAATTATAGCATCTATAGCAGCCAGGTTTCTTGAAAGATACATTAGGAGGTCTAGGGATCCCTCTTCCAGAGATATTTGTTTTCACAAGTCTATCCCTTAGATTACGGCCCCGTCTGAATGCAGCCATAGGTCTACATTCATTAAAGCAACCCAATTCTTTGTCTGATTTTACAATCGTCCATAACGCCTTTGTGGCCTGATTAATAACTGGACTTGCTACCGTAAAGGTACTGACCCACGGGATTACATTTTTGTCACTGCGACTTGATGATTCAAGCAGTTGAGCCCTGGACATCCCTAAGACCTGTCTCTTTTGTTGCTGAAGTAATTCCTGATCAAACCTCGAGCTTTGAATTTGTTAATTAACAAATCCAACTGCTGTGGAGTCCTAGATGCGTCACTCGCAATCCTAGCCACCCTCATCATCTGAGACAGTGGTAATCCTCGTTTTAGTGGAGCTGGATGATGACTTCCTGCCAGGAGGAATGAATTGCGCTCAACATCCTTAAAATAGACACTGGTCACAACCCTGCCCTCGCTGACACGAACATTCACATCCAAAAAATGTATCTCATTTTCACTAGATGAATGAGTAAACTTGATGGTAGTATCCATCTGGTTTACCTCCAACATTAGTTGTTCAAAAGCATTGACACCCCCGGTCCACAACATGAAAATATCATCTATATACCGGGTATATGTAAGTATATTACAATTGACTTCCGGTCTATTAAGGAACATTTGTTCTTCTATATCAAACATGTAAACATTAGCATATGCTGGGGCCACTGCTGACCCCATTGCGCAGCCACGGAGTTGTAGAAAGTACTGGCTATCATGTAAGAAATAATTATTCAGCAATGTCAGCTCAAGAAGACGTAAAAACAGATCATGATTGAAAACAGAAGCATCTTAATGATTAGCTAAAAATTGCTTCATAGACGCCAGCCCCCCATTATGGGGAATTGACGTGTATAAGCTGGTCACATCAAGGCAATACATCAACGTCCCTTCTGGTACTGTATCAATCCCCATCAGTAACTTAATGAAACCAGTAGTATCCTTGAGAAAGGATTTTTTTAAAGGTAACAGCGGCTGTAGTATAAAGTCCAGTAATTGGGCAGTGGTTTGAAAAAGTGAGTCCCGAGCAGAAATTATCGGCCGACCCGGCGGATTAACAGTGTTCTTATGTAGTTTAGGCAACGTATACAGGACCGGTACCTTGGGAAACTCTTTGCACAAAACTTTCTGAAGAGCTGGAGAAATAAGTCCATTTTGGACTGCCTCATTCAGTAATGACCGCAGTTGTAATTGAAATCCTTTAGTTGGGTCACAAGAGAGTTTTTTGTATACCTCTGTTTCCGCCAGTTGTCTCTCAATTTCTTGTCGGTATTCGCTAATTCCTTGAATAACTATGGCTCCGCCTTTATCGGCGGGCCGAATAGTTATATCTTCATACTTGGCAAGATTTTGTAATGCCGTAGTTTCTGCTCTTGATAGATTTTTTTGAACTTTGCCTGCTGCTGATATATATCTTGTCACAGAATCGTCCAGGAGTCGGTTAAATGTCTTCAACGAGGGATTAGCTGAAAGTGGGTCATATGTGGACCTGGCAACTGATTTTATAAATTTCTCCACCGGTGTTCCATCAGTAATGGTGGATTTATGCTGGAAATGTTCTTTTAAGCGTAATTTACGCGCAAATTTATGATGTTCTCTCCTCCATTCAAAGTCATCAAGGAGGTTCGTCGGTACAAAGGAAAGACCCTTTTGTAGTACCCCAACTTCTATTTCTGTCAGCACCCTCGTTGAAAGATTAACTATTGCAGTTTGTTCTTTGCTGCTTTCCTGGTGGTAGCTCCTTTTGTTTTGTCCACCCCTGCGGGTGGTCGTTCTTTTACAGATTTTGTGGACTCTAGCGGGTTCCCTAAAGGGAAATCATGATCTGTTTTTACGTCTTCTTGAGCTGACATTGCTGAATAATTATTTCTTACATGATAGCCAGTACTTTCTACAACTCCAGGGTTGTGACCAGTGTCCATTTTAAGGATGTTGAGCGCAATTCATTCCTCCTGGCAGGAAGTCATCATCCAGCTCCACTAAAACGAGAATTACGACTGTCTCAGATGATGAGGGTGGCTAGGATTACGAGTGACGCATCTAGGACTCCACAGCAGTTGGATTTGTTAATTAACAAATTCAAAGCTCGAGGTTACGATCAGGAATTACTTCAGCAACAAAAGAGACAGGTCTTAGGGATGTCCAGGGCTCAACTGCTTGAATCATCAAGTCGCAGTGACAAAAATGTACACGTGGTGTATGTAGTATACTGTCCCTGTGGTTTATACTACGTGGGACAAACTACCCGTAGTTTTAGAGAACGGATGGCCCTCCATAGGTCCAACATTGATCTATCATTGGCGGGGAGAAGTATTGATCAACCTGTAGCAAGGCACTTTAAAATGAAGGGACATCTGTTAGCTCATTTACGTTATTTTATCATCGATCACGTCCCGGAATCCCTACGTGGGGGTGACCGGAGTAGAGCATTATTGTTATCTGAAGCCAGGTGGATGTTCAGGTTAAATACTATGGCTCCACTTGGCTTAAATGAGAAGATCAACTGGAATAGTATCATGTAATTTTGCTCTACTAATGTGGTACTGCGTTTTTCTTTTCTTTTCTTTATTAAGTTATAGTCTCATTTTCTATAGCTTAATGTAATCTATTTATTATGTATAATAGCAGGCATGCTTTAATACTCTGGAGTATGTGTTCATTATACTATGTATATGTATATTTTCACTTAGGTATCTGTAAACATCATTTGTGGTGTGGGTATCTATGCTAAATATTTAGATGTTATGTATTTATCTATTATTTTGTTGTTATTACAGGGCCGCCCGCCTGCGTGTACAGGGCGCCTGAAGCAGTGTTTCCATGGTGACCCCGGGGCTGGAGCGCAAGCCGGCTGCTGCTATAGCAACGGCCGGAAGTCACGGCCAGGAAGTGCGTCACCGTGTAAGGAATCGAACTGCAAGTGCGCCCAGGTGTGGGTGAGCGGCGCTGATGAGGGTGAATTAAGAGGGGGTAAGTGTATCTTTGTGTTTGTTCTGTCTGGTGTCTGGAAGAAGGAGCAGCAGCTCCGAAACGTTACACGATTAAATGTACCAGCGTTTTTCATATATCAAACCCTGTGAGTGCCGTTCATGCCGTGTTTGGAGAGCTATATATATATATATATATATATACAAAATATTTATATACATATATATATTCTGTTGCCTTATAGGTAATTGTCTGCACTTAGTATAATATTAGGGCAATGGATATTGTCTGAATCAAAATATAATTCATTATAAATAGGCGATGTTACCATAGTGGACAGTATACTGGATATATATAGTAAGGAATAGATATGAAATAAGTTTGAATGTATGAGGTAATGTTTAGCTGATTTAAGAGATTAGGTTTGTGTATGTGTTTATATAGATATACTGTATATTTGTGTTTTACAGCAAGATGGTAAAAAATAGTGTAGGGAACAGGTTTATTCTGCTCTAGTCATAAATAAGGCCAGAGAGGTTACAGTAAGATCAAGAGTCATTGTAGAGAAAAGGTATTAGGCCATAAATGATAATAGGTATGTGACAGAGCTCTGTTGGTCATTGGAATTCACAGGTGTGCTTACAGTAGATCAGAATCTACTGGTTTGTCTATTGTCCAGTGAAGGTTAAAAGCTAGGGAGTATAAATTAACTACTATGAAAAGAGATCACATCCATTGATAAAACATTGTGTAACCGACCCCAGGAAAACTTGTCAATACAACAGAACTTTGGATGAAAAGACATTCCAGATTTTACAATACTATACTTGCTTAAGGCAGTGTGGACACCACACTTTTATGACACCATGCCTCCGTGAACAGGACACGACAGCCCAGTTCAATGTTTGTTTTATTACACCTTGGAATCTGACAAACCTATAATTACCTATTCCATTGGAAACTATGAGAATATGATAGTTTGAATTGGTAAAATATGAGATAAAAGGACCAGACTTGTAGTTAGGAGTTAGAAGGAAGAGGGAGAGGGAGAAGAAGAAGGAGAAGGAAGGAAGTCAGTCAGGAGGAGAAGTCATGGAGAACATGCAGAAGGAATGATTCTTGGGATGGCAATCTTTAACTTGCAAGTATACATTTTATGTTAGCAATTGAAACTGTTTGTGAAACTTATGTCATGTTGTTTTATGTTATGTAACGAAGGAAGCATATATAATTATAATTAGTATATATATCACTACTGTGTATATCTTATTCTGTACGATTTGATCTGCCTGTAAATAAAGAATCATATAAAAAGAGCGGTAATATTCAAGCTTGAACTCTCTTTAAGGAATCTTAACTTAATAACTTCATAAGTCATATGTATAAGGACTGCATATATGTATCAGCCAATTAGTTTGTAAGCCTGACATAATATATTTGCAGATATATATGATAAATGCATATTAATTGAAATATATCCATATATTAAATACCATATATGATATATTAAATATTAATATTCATAAATATGATTCCATAAATCAATATTGGCGACCACGAATTGGACTTGTTATTACTGAATCTGATTATCTGATTTATAATATTTATGAGGAGTAGCAGATGCTATAAGCTGGCTACCAAATCTGCAGAATCACGGTGGGGATGTATCTATGAAAATTTATTACCATTGTGTAATGTCAATTTTGTATTCTGTATAACCTAGGATAAATGTGTTAGTGCAATATACGTTATTTTAACTAACATAATATCTATTAGGAAGCAGCACCAAAGGCTATAAGCCTGCTGGCAAAATACAAGATCACAGTGGAATAGGTTACAAATGAGAATAAAGAATTTAAAGGCCTAGAATAGAAAATGTGCACAGTGGAAAAGAGTATTTCCAAATAAATGTATAAATGTACCAGGTATTAGAGTTTAACCTTAAGACACCGGTCAATCTTAAGGAGAGGATACCTTCAGTACTAAAAACAAAGAATATATAAATTTAGCATTGAAATGTTAAAAATGCAAAAGTTTTCTGTAGCATTTAGAAAAATGCGCAGAACTGCGGCTCTAGAAGCCAAACAGAAATGTAAAGAAGAATCAGGTTCACGTCTTCGTAAGGCGTGCCTGACCATTAATGCAAAAATGCATTCGTTATTTAAGTCCCTTAAACAGAAAAATAAACAGAAAAAGTTTGGGGCAGAAGCGAAAAGCCTGACAGTTTGTAATCAAATTGTCAAGATCTCTGATGAAGAGATAACATCCAGCAAGCAAGCTGAGATAGAAACACCAAACAGGAATAGTGTTGAGGTATGTGAAACTCTGTACACAGAGTCTACAGGAGTCAGAAATGACTTAATCAGTCAAGATCCTAAAATTAAGGAAAGTTACATGTTGCAGGACTGCATCAATGTGCAGCGCATGGAGTCTGCTATGGTCACACAGACCACCAGCAGAACAGCCTCTGTGGTAAAGGAAGAAAGTAGCAATGTGCCGGATGTGTCTATCATCAGACAGCACATTAATGTAAAGGAGGTAGCAGCAATAGGAGATGTCCCCTATACTGTGTCTAGTAAGGGGGAAGATCATTGTAACTCAGATTATGAGTATTCTGCTGAATACACTCTCAGAGTTCCCAATGTAAATGAAGAATTTGTTATGCCCTTAGGCAAAGGTGAATTGTCAGCAGATTTAAACACTGATAGCAGCAGTACAGTGCACACAGGGGTGGGGAAGTTCCCCATGGTGAAAACTCCCATGGCAACCAGAGTTGCAAACCTTGAAATGTATTCACCTGGAAACATGTTTAAAGGGAAAATCCATGAAATTAATTCAGGAATGCATGTTTACAAACAAAGTTCCCAAACTTATGTAACCCCCACAGAGCACTCAGAGACTTCTAGTGATGGTGCAAATGTTTGCATGCTCTCAGAGAGACCACATGCAGAGTGTCATTCTGCAAACCACACACCAATTAACAATGACAAAAAGGATCACCAGGATGAAAATGTTTTTATGCCCTGGTGCCATAACCATTTTATTACAGGTGTGGAAAGACAGAAAGCCCTGGGACCTGCAATACATATTTGGCAAAGTTTAACAAGTTTCTCTCCCCACAAAAGTAGGTTTTTTCAGAAGCTCCAAGATTCTTCCAAACTAAGGAGCCACACCAAGCAGCAAACGCTATGGTTAAAGACAGTCTGGGACCAGGCTGCATCACAAGGGAGTATGGTCACAAGTGAATACGGTAGTATCATTCCTTTACTTGTTAGATCCAATGAAGCCATTGTTTGCTTTGATGTTCAAACAGCCACAGTTTCCAAATTAAACCTGCATCATATCTGCAGCGACAATTGTGCTGTCATTGACACACAATGTGACAGGAAAGATTGGCACAGGCCAGAAACAATTGTTTGTTTGTTATTCAATCGTTAAAAGACACATTTGTAAATTCTGTACCTGATAACATGCAGCAGATAGGACAGAATGCATAGCAAGCTATGTTAAATCACTGTATAAATATCTGTGATAGTCATTGTATGTATTTTTGTTTGATTCATAGTAATCCTGGCAACCTGTATACAGAATGGTGCAAGACTCCAAAAAGACTCCAATTTACAAGGGAAAAGGTCTTCATTAACCCTTTCATCGCTGCTATCCAGCAAAATCTACATAGCATCCCTAAAGACTGATATATGGACAAATCCTCAAGGAGTTTTCCAGTTTCACAAGAAAGGGGAAGGTTTTCATTAACCCTTTCATCACAAGTAATCATTACTTGTCTTTCAAACTACATGTACACTCCCACAACAGTGTACAGCACATCTCATCACTGTGATTATACAGAACTGTCTCATCCCTTCATATACCTTAATCACATATATGTAAACATTTGTCTGAGATATATTTTATATCATTGCATATATACCTTGTAAATATTTTATGTTTTTTTTATATATTACACAATAGATACTACCTATGCTTCCTTCGTAAAAGCTTCAAAAGTAATTAAATATCTAATACAGGATGGTATACCACGTTATAACAAATTGGGCCGAGATTATTAAGTGGGATGAATAATTCTCTTAATAAAGACTGTCACAAGTCTAAGATAATTATTTGTAGCATAACAGGGTCACTGTATATGCACATGGCTGCATATAAAATAATATTGGATGGAATTAGATATATTTAAAGCCATTCCTAAATGATATTTAATATCTGTTTGAAGCAAAATTATATTCATTTATTGTATTGATAGGATGTTACTATATACACATCAAAAGCATTTTAAATAATTATTAGTCAAAATATAGGTAGGATAGAAAACGCCTTTATATGGGTTAAACTGGTATAAGTTTATGTAAGATTGAGATGTATAAATAGGTACAAGGTAGAATAAGGAGATTTAAGACTGCATGGTAATTTATTCAGTGAGGAAATACAGAACAGAGTAGGTGTACTACTCACAGCCATTTGTGGTACTATTGCCCGAAGACAATTAAGACCTACTATTAACAAGCAAGGAAAGAAAGAAAGAAAGAAAAAAAAAAAGACTGTTTCATATATGCCTGTTCTATTCAAAATCACAACCTGTTTGTGCAAAAGCAATATGGACACTGGTCACAACTGCGGCATTGGATAAACGCAAAGGAAACAGAACTGCTAAAGACTGTATAAAGACTATTACTATTACTGAGGGTCGTCACAAGTACTGAATGTTCAAGACACAGCACTCGACGTACACAGCCCTCTGCCTCAAACAGCGAAATGGCAAGCAAAGGAGCAGCTGCTACGAAGAATTCTACTTCTAGTAATGGTGCAAATGTTGCAAACGCAAGGCCATAATGCAAACGCAAGGCATCTCCAATTGCAAGCAAACCACGCAGATGACAGTCTTATCCCAGTAAATTGCTACATACAAGAACAGCAAAAATGTCCAAACGTACTGATCCAGATACAGAAAAAAGGTCTACAATTGGGCTATGGTATTCCAAATGTCTGTAGAAATTAGTTTTCCTCATGAATACTGAATAAAAACCTCAGTTTTGTCTGCTTTAGTTAAAAGTAGAATAAGGTTAGGTAAGCTAAGAATTTTTAGAGATTTTTAAAATCATAATGGTTATTATTATTACACTTATGGTATATATTATGGTTACAACGAAAGTTATGTTTGAAGGAATATTTTGAAATGTATTTGGAAGCAATTACGCTAGTTTAATGTGTGGCCAATCAAAAGAATTTCTCATGGCCACAAGGGGGCGACTGTTGCCTTATAGGTAATTGTCTGCACTTAGTATAATATTAGGGCAATGGATATTGTCTGAATCAAAATATAATTCATTATAAATAGGCGATGTTACCATAGTGGACAGTATACTGGATATATATAGTAAGGAATAGATATGAAATAAGTTTGAATGTATGAGGTAATGTTTAGCTGATTTAAGAGATTAGGTTTGTGTATGTGTTTATATAGATATACTGTATATTTGTGTTTTACAGCAAGATGGTAAAAAATAGTGTAGGGAACAGGTTTATTCTGCTCTAGTCATAAATAAGGCCAGAGAGGTTACAGTAAGATCAAGAGTCATTGTAGAGAAAAGGTATTAGGCCATAAATGATAATAGGTATGTGACAGAGCTCTGTTGGTCATTGGAATTCACAGGTGTGCTTACAGTAGATCAGAATCTACTGGTTTGTCTATTGTCCAGTGAAGGTTAAAAGCTAGGGAGTATAAATTAACTACTATGAAAAGAGATCACATCCATTGATAAAACATTGTGTAACCGACCCCAGGAAAACTTGTCAATACAACAGAACTTTGGATGAAAAGACATTCCAGATTTTACAATACTATACTTGCTTAAGGCAGTGTGGACACCACACTTTTATGACACCATGCCTCCGTGAACAGGACACGACAGCCCAGTTCAATGTTTGTTTTATTACACCTTGGAATCTGACAAACCTATAATTACCTATTCCATTGGAAACTATGAGAATATGATAGTTTGAATTGGTAAAATATGAGATAAAAGGACCAGACTTGTAGTTAGGAGTTAGAAGGAAGAGGGAGAGGGAGAAGAAGAAGGAGAAGGAAGGAAGTCAGTCAGGAGGAGAAGTCATGGAGAACATGCAGAAGGAATGATTCTTGGGATGGCAATCTTTAACTTGCAAGTATACATTTTATGTTAGCAATTGAAACTGTTTGTGAAACTTATGTCATGTTGTTTTATGTTATGTAACGAAGGAAGCATATATAATTATAATTAGTATATATATCACTACTGTGTATATCTTATTCTGTACGATTTGATCTGCCTGTAAATAAAGAATCATATAAAAAGAGCGGTAATATTCAAGCTTGAACTCTCTTTAAGGAATCTTAACTTAATAACTTCATAAGTCATATGTATAAGGACTGCATATATGTATCAGCCAATTAGTTTGTAAGCCTGACATAATATATTTGCAGATATATATGATAAATGCATATTAATTGAAATATATCCATATATTAAATACCATATATGATATATTAAATATTAATATTCATAAATATGATTCCATAAATCAATAATTCCCTCTTGAAAAACAGCGGCACTCTGGAGACTTGTTTAAAGGTAATAAAAGTGCAAAATTTAATCCATTTCAAACATCAGGTGACCAACGTTTCGGGGCCATACATGCCCCTTCGTCAAGGTGATACAAGTGTAAAGCAAAAAGTGACATACCTTATATTGTGAAGGAAGACCCGCGAACGGGACACACGCCGTGGGAGGGAGTTAGGAACGGCATCCGTCCCTCTCTCATCGCGCTGTGCACACAGACCGCGTCAGAGAGCCGCCGCTTTCGTCACTTCCTGGAAGCCGGAGTTTACTTAGTAACCTTGGTGACAAGCGCCCCTTAGCAACCAGGACGCGGCTCAGTGTCAGGGCTGCGGTGAAAAAAATGTGAAGAAAAGATAAAAGGAAAAAAATAACATAGACAGTGCTGTGTCGTTCCAAATGTAAGGAACTGGTATATAGATTAAATGCATAGGACGCAATAGGCAATTGCAATGAAAATTAAAGTTAATGTAAATATAAATATAAATATAGTTATCTGGTAATCAGAACTGTTGGTGGATTGAAACCAGGACAGTACAACATTATATATAGATATGGCGCCCCGTCATGCACCTGGATGCCCAACACTGTGGACACTCCTGTGCACGAAGGGGCGTGGGTTTACATGATCTAAATAAGTGCTAACTTAAATGTTGATCCACCATGGGACACAAACAGTGATATATTGTGGTCCCATATAAATACTGATGATCATATAGGCTCAGTCCTAGGTATTATTGAAAGACGCTCCATTGGACCTTGTCATTAAGGCCCTTGGGTTTGATGGTATCCAGGCTGTACATCCATCGCGCCTCCCTTCGTAGCAGTTGACCACCTCGGTCACCCCCCCTGATGGATTTGGGGATATGGTCAATGATCTGGAACTTCAGTTCCTGTAATGTATGTCCTTGGTCTGAAAAATGTTTTGCCACTGGCTGATCTGATGGTTTTCCAGTGAGGGCATTTTTGATAGATGAGCGGTGCATAGCCATGCGTTCACGTGCGCTCCGTACGGTTTTGCCCACGTATTGTAGCCTACAAGGGCACGTAATCATATATACTATATGAGTGGTTGTACAACTAACTACATGCCTGATGGAAAATGTTTTGTTCGTGGATGTAGACCGAAAGGTAGACCCAGGGGTCATGCTAGTACAGGTGGTACATCCCAGGCATCTGTAACATCCTGGCATTTTGGTCAAGAAATTGGTCAGCACCTGTTCCTCAAATCCCGTAATGTCCGTATGAACAAGGAAGTCTTTAATGCTTTTCCCTTTTCTATAGCAGACTAATGGGCGTTTTTCCCTAAAAGTTGGTAATTTTTTGTCTGTGGCAACTATTGGCCACATTGCTCTAACAGCCCTGGGTATGACGGGGCTGGACGTATTATACTTGGTAATAAGTGGCACAATTTGTTGTTGTGGTTTCGTCTCCTTTTTTAATAAAACTTCACGGGGAATCCTCATTACCTCCTGCTTGTTCTTTTGAAGTTCGGCAGTGTTATAACCCCTGTCAGAAAAGCGTTTCACCACCGTGGATAATGCTTGGTCCAATTTTAGTGGATCGCTTGTAATCCTGGCAGCTCTCATTAACTGGGATCTGGGTAAGCCCTTCTTTAGTGCCCGGGGATGATGGCTGTTGGCTCTCAAGAGTGTGTTTCTGTCAGTGGGCTTGTAGAATACTTCGGTGTTAATTTGTCCACCTTCCAAGGTGACTTTGACATCCAGGTAGCTAAGGGAGGTGTAGTCACTCATTGCAGTAATCTTTATCGTGGAGTCTCTGTTGTTGATTCTGGAGACCAACTGATCAAACTGTTCCTGGCCCCCAGTCCACAGAATGAATACATCATCGATGTAACGTGCATAATGTAGAATGTGTTGGCTGGTGGTAACTTCTGAAAAAAACATCTCCTGTTCCTCCTGGATCATGAATACGTTAGCAAAGGATGGGGAGACGTTGCTCCCCATCGCACATCCGCTGGTTTGGCAAAAGAATTTGCCGTCAAATAAGAAATAATTTCTTGTTAACGTGAGTTCCAATAGCCTGAGGAACAATTTCACATCTATTGATGTTAGATTCTCTCTGATCAGGAACCGTTCCATGGCTATGAGGCCACTCCTGTGAGGGATGCTGGTATACAGGCTACAAATATCGATGGTGCAAATTAAAGTTCCTTCTGGTATGTCTTTAACGACTGACAATTGGTTCAAGAAGGAAGTGGTGTCCTGGACGAACCTCGGTTGTCTAGAAATGAGTGGCTGTAAAATGCTGTCCAGGAATACAGAGACCGGTTGATATATGGATTGATGAGCAGAAATTATTGGCCTGCCAGGAGGTGTAGTTGCGTTCTTATGTATTTTTGGTACCGTGAACAGTATTGGGACTTTAGGAAACTCCTGTTTGAGTGCATTACGTAGTTTATTGGATATTAATGACGCCTCATGGGCCTGATCCAATATTTCATCCAATTCGGTTTTAAAACGTGCTGTCGGGTCAGAAGAGAGACTTTTGTACACCGTATTGTCGTCTAGTTGTTTGTAAATTTCAGACTTATAGTCCGATAGATTCATAATCACTATCGCGCCCCCCTTGTCGGCGGGGCGGATGATGATATCCCTATATGAACCCAGTTGCTTCAAGGCTCCAAAATCAGATTTTGATAAGTTGTAGTCTCCAGAGTGCCGCTGTTTTTCAAGAGGGAATGTGTATGCTGTCAGAGGGCACCGGAGCAATATTACTTATGTAAGAGGAGTGCCAGGTCGACAGATCAATATACATATATATATATATATATATATATATATATAATGAATAAGAAAAAGTGTTAGTTTTTAAAAAAAAAAAAGCTAACAAAAAAATCTGGCACTTTATTTGACCACCAGATGGCAGTGCAGAGATCATCCAACCTTAATATTCATTGTACAATTTAATTTTCAGACTATACTAAGGCAGAATGAGCCATATATTAGTTGCATGTGAACATTATACTGTACAGTATGTATATTATGCATCTGTAAGAATTTTTTGTGTGGAGTATCTATTATATTTAATGTTATGCCCCATGGTAGTGCCCTAGTTTCTTTTATGAATCGCAGTAGTGCTTAAGTTCACCCTATGTCACATTTCAGAGCTGCCAGTACACATTATGCTGTACAGTACCTCCAATTCACATTATGATATATAGTGCTCCCCGTTCATATTGTGCATCATTACAGTGCCTCCATACATATTATATAACCTTAAAATGCCCTCCAGTTCATTTTATACCACACTACAATGAGCAGGTCCAGGGGCATACCTAGATATGTTGCATGCCTCAAGGAAAAAGTTTGAAAGGACACCTACCAATGCTGAAAGTAGGGTGGTACAGTGTACCATTAAGAAATATGGTGGTGGTATGTAGTACCACCTGCCCACCGCTGGTGCATCATTTATAAGGGGCATTTTTTGTAAAAATGATGTCAGTTGCATAACTGTGTGTGGCATAATGTGTTATAGGCATTACGGTGTGTGGCATAATGTGTAATGGGCATTACGGTGTGTGGCATAATGTGTAATGGGTGTTACGGTGTCTGGCATAATGTGTTATAGGTATTACGGTGTGTGGCATAAAGTGTAATAAGTATTACGGTGTGTGGCATAATGTGTTATAGGCATTTCGGTGTGTGGCATAATGTGTTATAGGCATTACGGTGTGTGGCATAATGTGTAATGGGCATTACGGTGTGTGGCATAATGTGTAATGGACATTACGATGTGTGGCATAATGTGTTATAGGCATTACGGTGTGTGACATAATGTGTAATGGGCATTACAGTTTTTGGCATAATGTGGCCATGCCCCTATTGTCATGTAGCCACTCCCCTAGTTGTGTGTGACCATGCCCCCTCATGACACGTGACTATGCCCTTTTTTACTATCAGTACCACTAAGAAAAAATTTCTACTTGCACCACTGACCCCTACATACCACCCAATGGTGAAAAATGTATATAACACATGTAACTGTGACAGGGAAGGTGGCCCCTCTCAGCCTTAGGCCCCATAGCAGCTGCACTCCCTGCACCTATGGTAGCTATGCCCTTGTATATATAACACATGTAACTGTGACAGGGAAGGTGGGCCCCTCTCAGCTCTGGGCCCCATAGCAGCGGCACTGCCTGCACCTATGGTAGATACACCCTTGGGAATGGTGTAAATGAAAATCTTATCTGGTAGTTCTGATGCCATCACATGGCCCTTGCAGTACAATTTCTCCATAGGAACTTATAGAGTATATTTCCTGTAGTCAAGGATTTAAAAGTAGGCAAGTACAGTATGGTCTGTAGCGCGAGTGGACTTCAGCCTTGGGGGAGGGTGAAATCCCCCAGATTGTTGTACACTTGAATTATACATTATGCATAATTTCTCTATCGTCCTAAGTGGATGCTGGGGTTCCTGAAAGGACCATGGGGAATAGCGGCTCCGCAGGAGACAGGGCACAAAAAAGTAAAGCTTTTACCAGATCAGGTGGTGTGCACTGGCTCCTCCCCCTATGACCCTCCTCCAGACTCCAGTTAGATTTTTGTGCCCGGCCGAGAAGGGTGCAATCTAGGTGGCTCTCCTAAAGAGCTGCTTAGAGAAAGTTTAGCTAGGTTTTTTATGTTACAGTGATTCCTGCTGGCAACAGGATCACTGCAGCGAGGGACTGAGGGGAGAAGGAGTCAACTCACCTGCGTGCAGGATGGATTGGCTTCTTGGCTACTGGACATCAAGCTCCAGAGGGACGATCACAGGTACAGCCTGGATGGTCACCGGAGCCGCGCCGCCGGCCCCCTTGCAGATGCTGAAGACAGAAGAGGTCCAGAATCGGCGGCTGAAGACTCCTGCAGTCTTCTAAAGGTAGCGCACAGCACTGCAGCTGTGCGCCATTTTCCTCTCAGCACACTTCACACAACAGTCACTGAGGGTGCAGAGCGCTGGGGGGGGCGCTCTGAGAGGCAAATAAAAACCTTATTAGAGGCAAAAAATACCTCACATATAGCCCACAGAGGCTATATGGAGATATTTAACCCCTGCCTAACTTCAAAAATAGCGGGAGACGAGCCCGCCGCAAAAGGGGCGGGGCCTATCTCCTCAGCACACAGCGCCATTTTCTCTCACAGAAAAGCTGGAGAGAAGGCTCCCAGGCTCTCCCCTGCACTGCACTACAGAAACAGGGTTAAAACAGAGAGGGGGGGCACTGATTTTGGCGATATTGTATATATATAAAAGATGCTATAAGGGAGAAACACTTATATAAGGTTGTCCCTATATAATTATAGCGTTTTTGGTGTGTGCTGGCAGACTCTCCCTCTGTCTCCCCAAAGGGCTAGTAGGTCCTGTCCTCTGTCAGAGCATTCCCGGTGTGTGTGCTGTGTGTCGGTACGTGTGTGTCGACATGTATGAGGACGATGTTGGTGAGGAGGCGGAGAAATTGCCTGTAATGGTGATGTCACTCTCTAGGGAGTCGACACCGGAATGGATGGCTTATTTAGAGAATTACGTGAGAATGTCAACACGCTGCAAGGTCGGTTGACGACATGGGACGGCCGACAATCTATTAGGACCGGTCCAGGCGTCTCAGAAACACCGTCAGGGGTTTTAAAAAACGCCCATTTACCTCAGTCGGTCGACACAGACACAGACACGGACACTGAATACAGTGTCGACGGTGAATAAACAAACGTATTTCTCATTAGGGCCACACGTTAAGGGCAATGAAGGAGGTGTTACGTGTTTCTGATACTACAAGTACCACAAGAAAGGGTATTATGTGGGAGTGAAAAAACTACCTGTAGTTTTTCCTGAATCAGATAAAATAAAATGAAGTGTGTGATGATGCGTAGGGTTACCCCGATAGCAAATATTGGCGTTATACCTTTTCCCGCCAGAAATTAGGGTACGTTGGGAAACACCCCTTAGGGTGATAAGGCGCTCACACGCTTATCAAGTGGCGTTACCGTCTCCAGATACGGCCGCCCTCAAGGAGCCAGCTGATAGGAAGCTGGAAAAATATCCTAAAAAGTATATACACACATACGGTGGTTATACTGCGACCAGCGATCGCCATCAGCCTGGAGATGCAGTGCTGGGTTGGCTTGGTCGGATTCCCTGACTGAAAATATTTTATTCATGTAGAGCATTTAATAGGATGCATTCTATATATATGTATGTGAGATGCACAGAGGGATATTTGCTCTCTGGCATCAAGATAAGTGCGTTGTCCATATCTCCCAGAAGATGTCAGGGACACGACAGTGGTCAGGTGATACAGATCCCATACGGCAGATGGAAGTATTGCTGTATAAAGGGAAGGAGTTATTTGGGGGTCGGTCCATCGGACCTGGGGACCACAGCAACAGCTGGGAAATCCAACCTTTTTTACCCCAAGTTACATCTCAGCTAAAAAAGACACCGTCTTTTCAGCCTCAATCTTTCCTTTCCCATGAGGGCATGCAGGCAAAAGGCCAGTCATATCTGCCCAGACATAGAGGTAAGGGAAGTAGACTGCAGCAGGCAGCCCTTTCCCAGGAAAAGAAGCCCTCCACCGCGTCTGCCAAGTCCTCAGCATGACGCTGGGGCCGTGCAAGCGGACTCAAGGTGGGGGGTAGTCTCAAGAGTCTCAGGGCGCAGTGGGATCACTCGCAAGTTGACCCCTAGATCGTACGAGTATTATCCCAGGGGTAAAGATTGGAGAGTCGAGACATCTTCTCCTCGCAGGTTCCTGAAGTCTGCTTTACCAACGGCTCCCTCCGACAGGGAGGCAGCATTGGAAACAATTCACAAGCTGTATATCCAGCAGGTGATAATCAAAGTACCCCTCCTACGACAAGGAAAAGGGTATTATTTTTCCACACTATATTGTGGTACTGAAGCCAGACGGCTTGGTGACACATAGTCTAAATCTAAAATGTTTTGAACACTTACATAAAAGGTTCAAATCGAGATAAAGTCACTCAGAGCAGTGATAGCGAACCGGAAAAAAGGGGACTATATGGTGTCCCTGGACATCAAGGATTACCTCCATGTCCAAATTTTGTCCTTCTCATCAAGGGTACCTCTGGTTCGTGGTACAGAACTGTCAATATCAGTTTCAGACGATGCCGTTTGAATTATCCACGGCACCCCGGGCCTTTTTACCAAGGTAATGGCCGAAAAGATGTTTCTTCAAAGAAAAAAGGCATCTAAATTATCCCTTACTTGCACGACCTAAAAAGGGCAAGTTCCAGAGAACAGTTGGAGGTCGGAAGAGCACTATCTAAAGTAGTTCTTCGACGGCACGACTGGATTCTAAATATTCCAAGAAATCGCAGCTGTTTTCCGACGATACGTCTGCTGTTCCTAGGGATGATTCTGGACACGGTTCAGAAAAAGGTTTTTCTTCCCGAGGAAAAAGCCAAGGAGTTATCCGACCTGTCAGGAACCTCCTAAAACCAGGAAAGGTGTCTGTACATCAATGCACAAGAGTCCTGGGAAAAATGGTGGCTTTTTACGAAGCAATTCCATTCGGCAGATTCCATGCAAGAATTTTCCAAAGGGATCTGTTGGACAAATGGTCAGGGTCGCATCCTCAGATGCACCTGCGAATAACCCTGTCGCCAAGGACAAGGGTATATCTTCTGTGGTGGTTGCAAAAGGCTCATCTATTGGAGGGCCGCAGATTCGGCATACAGGATTTGATCCTGGTGACCACGGACGCCAGCCTGAGAGGTTGGGGAGCAGTCACACAAGGAAGAAACTTCCAGGGGGTATGGACGAACCTGAAAAAGTCTCTTCACATAAACATTCTGGTACTAAGAGCAATCTAAAATGCTCTAAGCCAGGCGGAACCACTCCTGCAAGGAAAACCGGTGTTGATTCAGTCGGACAACATCACGGCGGTCGCCCATGTAAACAGACAGGGCGGCACAAGAAGCAGGAGTGCAATGGCAGAAGCTGCCAAGATTCTTCGCTGGGCGGAGAATCACGTAATAGCACTGTCAGCAGTGTTCTTCCCGGGCGTGGACAACTGGGAAGCAGACTTCCTCAGCAGACACGATATTCACCCGGGAGAGGGGGGTCTTCATCCAGAAGTCTTCCACATGCTAATAAACTGTTGGGAAAGACCAATGGTAGACATGATGGCGTCTCGCCTCAACAATAAACTGGACAAGTATTGCGCCAGGTCAAGAGATCCACAGGCAATAGCTGTGGACGCACTGGTAACACCTTGGGTGTACAAATCAGTATATGTGTTTCCTCCTCTGCCTCTCATACCAACGGTATTGAAGATTATACGGTGAAGAGGAGTAAGAACAATACTAGTGGCTCCGGATTGGCCAAGAAGGACTTGGTACCCGGAACTTCAAGAGTTGGTCACGGACGACCCGTGCCCTCTACTTCTGAGAAGGGACCTGCTACAACAGGGTCCCTGTCTCTTTCAAGACTTACCGCGGCTGCGTTTGACGGCATGGCGGTTGAACGCCAGATCCTAAAAGGGAAAGGCATTCCAGAAGAAGTCATTCCTACCTTGATTAAGGCAAGGAAGGAAGTCACCGCGAAACATTATCACCGCATTTGGCGAAAATATGTCGCGTGGTGCGAGGATCGGAGTGTTCCGACGGAGGAATTTCAACTGGGTCGTTTCCTACATTTCCTACAATCAGGATTGTCTATGGGTCTCAAATTGAGATCTATTAAGGTTCAAATTTCGGCCCTGTCAATATTCTTCCAAAAAGAATTGGCCTCAGTTCCTGAGGTACAGACTTTTGTTAAAGGAGTACTGCATATACAGCCTCCTGTGGTGCCTCCGGTGGCACCGTGGGATCTAAATGTAGTTTTAGATTTCCTCAAATCCCATTGGTTTGAACCATTGAATAAGGTGGATTTTAAATATCTCACATGGAAAGTGACTATGTTACTGGCCCTGGCTTCCGCCAGGAAAGTATCTGAATTGGCGGCTTTATCTTATAAAAGCCCTTATCTAATCTTCCATTCGGATAGGGCAGAACTGAGGACTCGTCCGCATTTTCTCCCTAAGGTGGTATCAGCGTTTCACCTGAACCAACCTATTGTGGTGCCTGCGGCCACTGGCGACTTGGAGGACTCCAAGTTGTTGGACGTTGTCAGAGCCTTAAAAATATACATTTCAAGGACGGCTGAAGTCAGAAAATCTGACTCGCTGTTGATACTATATGCACCCAACAAGTTGGGTGCCCCTGCTTCTAAGCAGACGATTGCTCGTTGGATTTGTAACACAATTCAACTTGCTCATTCTGTGGCAGGCCTGCCACAGCCTAAATCTGTTAAGGCCCATTCCACAAGGAAGGTGGGCTCATCTTGGGCGGCTGCCCGAGGGGTCTCGGCATTACAATTCTGCCGAGCAGCTACGTGGTCGGGGGAAAACACGTTTGTAAAATTCTACAAATTTGATACCCTGGCAAAAGAGGACTTGGAATTCTCTCATTCGGTGCTGCAGAGTCATCCGCACTCTCCCGCCCGTTTGGGAGCTTTGGTATAATCCCCATGGTCCTTTCAGGAACCCCAGCATCCACTTAGGACGATAGAGAAAATAAGAATTTACTTACCGATAATTCTATTTCTCGGAGTCCGTAGTGGATGCTGGGCGCCCATCCCAAGTGCGGATTATCTGCAATACTGTACATAGTTATTGTTAACAAATTCGGGTTATATTGTTAAGGAGCCATCTTTAAGAGGCTCTTTCTGTTATCATACTGTTAACTGGGTTTAGATCACAAGTTGTACGGTGTGATTGGTGTGGCTGGTATGAGTCTTACCCGGGATTCAAATTGCCTCCCTTATTGTGTACGCTCGTCCGGGCACAGTACCTAACTGGAGTCTGGAGGAGGGTCATAGGGGGAGGAGCCAGTGCACACCACCTGATCTGGTAAAAGCTTTACTTTTTTGTGCCCTGTCTCCTGCGGAGCCGCTATTCCCCATGGTCCTTTCAGGAACCCCAGCATCCACTACGGACTCCGAGAAATAGAATTATCGGTAAGTAAATTCTTATTTTACATTACATTGCACAGGACAATGGTGTAGGTTCTACAGTGTATTGCTGTTAATTTTACCTGGTATATTATCATGCATGCACTAGCAGTATTTACTATATGTATTATTTATGAAGGGGCCCAGACCATGCACTAATGGTAAGCCAAGCCTCTAGGAATGGGGCCCTACCACTGCATTTTCCCGGTGGGACCTTCATGCCCCAGTCTGACACTGACTATATACACCACATGAAAAGAAAAATGTGTAGTACATACCTCTCAACTGTCCTGATTTTCGTGGGGCAGTCCCATTTTTTGGGGGACTGTCCCGCTGTCCCACCCGCAGGCCACAGTGTCCCGCGGTGGAGGGGGCAGTTTGGAGGGTCCTGTACTCGCTGCCCTGCATGGCAGAGAAGCAGTGAATAGACGCTGTGTGCATGTGCACTGCACAGAGCGAAAGGCTCTGTGGACAGCACCGTTGCTGCCTTATGGTCCCTGCACACGGTTAGCAGGCAGCATGGAGCGACATCCTGCAGCCATTGCTGCTGCTGTGCCGTCTGGAGTATCCTTTGGACCCTCCAGACATGCACACTGCAGCCTGTACAGACCCCCAAACAGTGCTCATCTTACCGGTGGCTGATGGCTCTGGCCTCTCAGCACCTAACATCAAACGCTCAGGATGTGATGCTATATTTATTTACAGTGTCGGACTGGGGCATGATGGGCCCACTGGGGGAATGCTGCTGTAGAGGCCCATACTTAATGGTGTGGCCAGGCTCCACTGGTGGCATGGCCAACCACCACAGAGGTGTGACTAACCATTACAGAGTACATTTTCTGTGCCCAATGGTAAATATATAATAAACCATATTCTTGTGAAGTATAATGTAACATATGTATAATGCATAATTCAAGTGTACCTGGATAAAGTCTGGAACCTGATCCCTAGAGGAGGAGGAGGGCCCACAGGAAGTGGGGCCCACCGGTGGTTTCCCCTGTTCCCCTGTGGACCAGTCCGACCCTGTTTATTTATATAGAGGGTATGCAGTTATTCACATAAGTCCCTTCCCCAGTGGGCTTACAATCTACATTTCCTACCACCTGTACTGTACATGCACACACACATACACACTACTCATTTTGTCACATTAACCTACCAGTATAATTTAGAATTGTGGGAGGTACAGTACCCAGAGGTTCCGGCTGATACCCATGCAAACACAAGAACATACAAACTGAACTGCACACCATAGTTACCTACTTTTCATTTCTCCTCTCCGGGAGAAGACCGGACAGGAGACACTGGAGGGAACTTCGGGGGGCTGTGCCGAGTTGTGACATCATCAAGACACGCCCCCACATCAGTGAAAAAGGCCGCAATTCGCAGGTCTGCAGGAAGGGGCGGGGCTAAAATGATACGATTCACGTCATTTTAGCTCCTTCCCCACCACACGGACCTGAGATACAAGTGAGTATCTCTTCATCCTGCCCGCATCACTAGGGTGTGAGCAGGATGCGGGAGATCTACCTGCTCTTCCGGGGGTGCGGGAGGCTGCCCCAAAAATCGTGAGCCTCCCGCAACTTCCGGGAGAGTAGACAATTATGCTGCACACAGATATGGTCTCAGTGGGAACTGAACCCAGGACCTCAGTGCTGTGAGGCCGCAATCTAGTCATTCCGTCCCTGTGCAGCCCATATGTTTCCTTAACGCAGCAGCATGTGGAACCTGAATAAATCCCAGATTAAAAAGATAATTTGACAAATAATTTTATCTTCAGAAAAGTGAATACTGCAGCTAATCCTTTTATTCTGTTATTAAAACTTAGAACATACCTGCCTCCAGGAGGGGACAGCCAGGTCAGCACAACAGGGAGAGTAATTCCAGCATAGGGGATGGTCCGAGGACGTGGAGACACAATTGTGTTGTCACAGCCCCGCCCCCTCTATACAATATCCATATTACCGCATTGTAAAGCAGGTGTGGGGCTACGATGACACAGTTTGTTGCGAAACGCGTTATCACTCAGCCCACTTGTCCTCAGCATGCGATAGCTGTGTGTATGAGTAGGCAGCCAATGGGGATGGTGTGGGCGGCTGCAAGGAGAGGTGGCGAGTGTAAGCCAGCTCCAGGAGACTTTTCTTTCTTACTGGGTTGCCGGAAGTGCCACTTAATTTCAGGAGCCTCCCAGACATTCCTGGAGAGTAGGCAAGTATGACTTAAAGACACTTGTCTCAAATAATCTAAGGGCTATTTGTACTATTACAAATGATGATGCAGATGTAATGATATTAAATATAAAAATACCTACAAGTGTAAGTGAAAATACAAAATAGTTACCTTTCATTATTATCATTATTATTATTACATTTTATTTATAAGGCGCCACATGTTTTTCGCAGCGCCGTACAAAGGACAGTACAGGGAGACAAAACATAACATTACAGTAAATAAATAACAGAAATAGAGTACAGGTAACAGAGCACCACACGTTCTCAAGACATAATACAGCTAAGATGTAAGTATTGATGGAGTGATCATCGTACTACTAGAGGCTGGTGGCCATAGATGGAGATGAGCCTTTACTAGCAGGATAAAGATGGTCATTGAGTAGGGGAGAGCTGCGAGTGAAATGTGTCGATACGAGGGCTTAGATAACAAGAGGAAAGAGGGCCCTGCTCTGAAGAGCTAACAATCTAGTGGGGAGGGGCGACAGACAGATGACAAGAGGTGCATTATAAATGTATACTGTACAAGCTACGTTGTGAGCTCTGGCAGTCTTTGTGTCTGCAGCAACAGTAGAACTAGAAGATCCAGCACATTCTGAAAGGAAATACTAATGAAAAATACTGTATTTATAGTAACATAGTCATACAGTACGAAACTTGTGTCTTTCCAGCTGTAGAGTAACTACAAGTTCCAGCAGACCCTTCCAGCCAGAGGTACAGCAAGAAAGACATATAGATTATCTACCTTTATTGCAGTGGTTTATTTAAGTTAAAGTTGGGAAGTTGTCTGTGTTTTTGCAAAACTCATGCAAATAAGCACTTTAAGCATTAGAGTATATTATATAGCCCAATTATAATCTAACCGCTGTAACCTTGTGCTACATAAATCGGTTTAATTGGTCATTTCTTTTTCAGGGATGTAGATTATACTGTATTTTTGTGTAATAGTGTGATATACAATATGACCAAACAAATATAATTGTGTCTGTCTACTGTTTGAGCACTTGAAAATAGTTGTTTTAATATTTTAGTGTAATTAATTTGTTATCCTTATATCAATGTATAAAATTGTGTGCTGTACAGTATATGGGGTTCCTTGCTAATAAAATGCAAATATGTGAGAATCTACAGCAACATAACAGGTATTTGCCTATGGTTGTGGGTCACATACAAATCTGGGGCCATAAACAGTTGTAGATTGTGACTAGGGCACTAGAGTGTGTGGAGTTTGTATGTTCTCCTCATGGATACACAGGTTTGGTCTAGGTGCTCTGGACCCTTGCACAATCAAAAAACCATTAAAAAAATAAATGACAATAAATACGGAGAACATTTTGCTGCTTAAGTAGTCAGCTCCTGTCTTTATTAGATAGAAGAACACATGCTGAGGTAGATACAGGTTGAGTCTCCCATATCCAAAATGCTTGAGACCAGAAGTATTTTGGATATCGGATTTTTCCGTATTTGGAATAATTGTATACCATAATGCGATTTCTTGGGGATAGGACCCAAGTGTAAGCACAGAATGCATTTATGTTTCCTATACACCGTATACACACAGCCTGAAGGTCTTTTTAAACAATATTTTTAATTACTTTGTGTATTAAATAAAGTTTGTGTACATTGAGCCATCAGAAAACAAAGGTTTCACTATATCACTCTCACTCAAAAAATTCTGTATATCAGAATATTCCATATTTTGGATTATTTGGATATAGGATACTCAACCTGTACCATTGAATGTTGCGTTCTATGTAACAGGTACAATGATCACTACAGTACCTGTTTTTACATTCTTCAGACATTCATATGTTTTTGAACTGGAATGTTTCAAATCCAAAAAATTTTCTTTTACCAAGTTCAATAAAAATATGAAGGGGATGTATTTAGCATTCCGATGGACGGGATGCCAGCAGTCATGTGACCGATGCTGGAATCCCGACACCACTTAGAAGACTGGCGCTGGAACATCAACAGCTGACATCCTAAAGGTAACTATCGGGGTAACTGTTAAGAGTCGGGGAGGGGATTAGGGTTAGGCACTAGAGGGGGGATTAAGGTTAGGTGGTTAGGCACTGGGGGGGGGGGGGGTTATTCCTAGCCGCCACTGCCTGAGGGTTGGCCCTAGCCGCCACCTCTAGAGGGTTGGGGGGGGGGGAGAAATTTAGACCCTCCAACGTTGGGGTTTTCAATGTCAGGATGCCGGTGTTGGTCATGTGACTGCTGGTATCCTGACAATCGGTATTTCATACCGAACCCATATGAAAAATACACCATAACAAAACAATTGAAAACATTCTTAAATATAACCGTTGAGCTGCAAAATGTTTTTGGCAAATATGATCACCCTATTCCGGTTTCCTTCTAAATGGTCCCTATTTTATTTTGATGTGTAAAGCTGCGTGGGTGAACTTCTTTACAGACTCCCAAAGTATATATTGTACTTGACTCCCATCCTTTTGAAATGGGATGTATCCAAAGGTTGATAATAACAATGTCATCATTCACAATGTTGACTCCACAAAATCTACATTCATGATATTGACATTGTTATAAATGTCGGCATGCAACGTGTCAACATTCTCAGAATGTTGACATGTTATATTTTTACATTGACAGAATGTCAACATTATGGTTAGGCTGTGGCTGTGAAGGTCTAGTATTAGGCTACATGGGGAACTGAGGATTAGGCTGCAGGAGTGTTAGGGCTAGGCTGAAGGCATTGGTGTACCTATAATGAGTGAAGGGTATGCAGTTCACATTTGTGCGGGGAGGCCTAAACCGCACACACCACACCCATGTTTAATTACTTAGTTCTCTGACATCCCATGTTGGTGCTGCAGCAGAAGTCCCTCAGAAAATGGCTGCTGTGCATGCACTGTAGATATTTTTCTCCAGAACATGGCGGACAACATGTTACTGGAGACCAGAGCATGCACAGTGTGCCAGAGAGGAGGTGGCCCGCACTGAGTCTGCAAACGGGCCCCCACCGCAGGGTTTAGGGTTAGCCACAATGAAGGTTAGGGTTAGCAGTAGGAATTAGGGTTTGTCAAATACAAAGTTAAACACTACAGCATTGGAGGTCTGACCTAGAAGTGATGGACCCAGAAGACACCGCAGCCACTAGATCAAGGTACTGTAAGTCACCGTTGGATCACCAGGATGAAATATTCACATTCAGTCATGTTGACATTTCATTGCTGTCTATTTGATGAATGTCTACATGGTTGATGTCAACATTATGACAGTGTCGCCATTTTGTATACAACTCTTTTGAAACAGCTGTTCTATGATGTGATTAATGAGCTGTTGTATTGTAGATGTGTATACAGTATAAGGCTGTATTGTTACCTGAAACATATGTGCATGTATCCTTGAAAAATATCAAGAAAAGTGAATAATGAAGTTTGTGTTCAGCTTAAGCCATTGGAGCAACAGTTATCCCAAATTGATATATCAAGACATTTATCTCTGAAACTGAATTATAAGGCATTCTTTAGGTCAAGATAGCTCATGATACACTGAATTATTTGAGAACAGCTAATGCACTGTATGACAGTATAATGTGCTACTAGGAGTCTAATATTTTGCATTTACATTTGAGCTACTGTACAGTTGTTACAATTATATCTGACACATTCAAATGACCCTTAGGTATGATTTTGTTGAAGTGGAGGAAGCTTCAGAAACAAGCACAGTCATCCGTGGGCGATGGTGCGGGCACAAGGAAGTTCCTCCAAGGCTGACATCCAAGAAGAACCAAGTTAAGATCACCTTTAAATCAGATGACCACTTTGTGGCTAAGCCTGGCTTCAAGATTTGCTACTCTCTAGTGGTAAGTTATCAACTTCATTCATAAACTCATGATCTCGTCTATCCCTTCTTATGACGGCTGTCTTGTTTAGCAAGTGACAAGCTGGTGTTTAAATATTACACTTTGCGAAGACCTCAACAATGTACATGATTAAATGGCCAATTATTTATGGAATTACAGTGAGAATGATAGCTGTGAGGCCACGACCCATAGGAGTTTTCAGGGATATAGACCGCTCAGCAATTTCCTTCTCTCAGCAATGACTATTAAGTCCAGCGCACTGCTAGAAAATGCAAAAGGTATAGGGCCTAATTCAGTAAGCAAATTCTGCTAATTAGTAGAATTTGCAATCCTTTTCCTAGCATGCTGGGGGCCGTCCATCGCAGGGCAAGGCCACCCAGCATGCTGACCACTGCACCGCCCCCCCCCCTTATGAAGAAGAAATTGCAATCGCCTCGCAATTTCTGCTTGAATGTAGAAATTAGTGAAGCCTCTCGACGCGTTCTTAATCATGGTGGCTGCGAGTGACGTCACACCGTCACGCCGCATCACCCCTACAACACTTCGTCTCCGCCCTGGAAACGGAGAGTTGCCCCCCCCCCCCCTCCCCCGCCCCGCGACCTCCTCTGCCTGATTGACAGGCAGAGGCGATCGCATTTTCTGCGCCCCCTTCCCCACAAAATAATGTGGGCGCATGTGCCCGTATCTTTTTCTCAATAATTCCGGTTGGATCGCACATTGCATCGTCACCAATGATAACAATGGCTTAACAGGTGGAGAAAACTTTATTACAGTGGGACAGGACTATAGAGTTTGGGATAGAAACAGTGGCATCTTGAAGCATTCCATTATACAGTATCTCAGCCAATTTCTACTAATTGCACTGGCTGCTTTGGTATCATTTACCTCCCCTGACCCTGAGGTGCTTAGCATACTGTACCTTATCAGCCCTGTAAGGGATTGGCTGCTTGACTTTTTGGGATCGGATCCAGGTGGTTTTAAAAGTCTCTCATTTGTCATTCTTAACCACTGTGTTCTGTTTATGCTTGGCTGTCTGTAAGATTTTTTAACTCTACTCATAATTGTCCATGCTTGTCTGCCATCTGCTCTTACAATCACATGACCTTGCAAAATCTCCACTGGAAATGTGTATCAGACTTGGATACTGTAGGTAAGAAAGGTTTAGTGAATAGCTACATAAATGAATCCGTTGCAATTCTAATGAGAATCAACATTCATTTTGCACCTCCAGCCCTGGCAGATGTGAATCTTGGATACTCAGATAAAAGCTCTTTATAGCGATTAGCAGCAACTGGGGCTAGTGATGGCACGGGTGTGCCCTCTATTGATGGAAAACATGGACGGAACCATCGATGGTATTACACTATGCAATGGTGTACCGTAGATGGTTGGCTACTGGCTGACGCCTAGTAGCTCTGTTCTGCAATGCAAGCATGAAAAAAACCCATCAGGCCACGTCTATCCTTCGATGGTGGGCAACTGTCTGTAACACTGTAAAATCATCTAATGTTGGTGGGTGACCATTGATGATTTCTAAGTATCGATGGTCAATGGCCATCCCTAGTCAATGGCCATCCCTTATGCTGGATATATCCGATTAGCAAACTAGAAACATCTCTTAAAATGTCACTTTTTATGGTGTGATGTCTGCAACTCACATTTTTGGCTTCTTTGAAATCTACAGGCTCTTCTATATCCGTATATTAGTGTCTTGTGTGCATGGCCCGGTTTATAGTATACATAAATTTCCCACTCTCTAGGAAAAATGAATTGCAGTCCATGCAGTATACTGTACAATAGAGGAGATAGTATTTGCTATTTGCCAGCCCGTAACACAAGTGATAACACTGATTGTCATAATAACTGTGCAGATAACCCACTGGGAGTTCTCCATTCTGGCAGAAAAAGACAAAACAAAAAAATAATATACAATAAAGCATGACAGAAAGAGTTGATTATCCTCGTAAATTGTTTTGTTTGGAAAATGTTGCAAAACACTAGTCATCATTATATCAATAAGACTTTAGTGCTTAGTATTAGAGATTGTCAGACATAAGATGGTTCAATTTTCTGCTGTCGATTTTCTGATTCAGTTATTTATTGGTAAATTAGCTTTTGAAAGGAATACCGGCACTTCTAAGACTGCGTGTTAGATCGGTCCGTCATCTAAATTTATCAATCATCTGGATAGGACCGGCGGATTGTGCTATATTTACTTCATGTACTGCAATACCTCACTTTTACTGTGTGTGTCATTTAAATATAAGCATTGTACTGGATGCCAGAGGTACCTGTCACCATGGATCAATATTATTTCTGATTTAATAGAATACACAATGGACAGATTTCATGCTAGCTATTTCTTTCTGAATTACTTTTTTTGTTATTTACATTTTTTAAATTTACAGCTATGTTGTAGGTTCAGCCAAGGTTTATATGAATACGGTATATCCATTCACCACGAACTGTCAATATCACTGTGGCTTGCATAGGCAAACGCAGGGGGGGGTTCCGGTTGCACGGAAACCCCCCTCCTCTTGGTCAACGGCACAATTTATGACAATAGCAATAGAATTTAATATGCTTACTATAGCTGCCACCACAAAATGCAAGGGATGGAGCTGCTGCACATGGGTGGTCATTCCGAGTTGTTCGCTCGCTGCTATTTTTAGCAGAATTGCTAATAGGCTAAAATCCGGCAGTTCTGCGCATGCGTATGCACCGCAGGGCGCACGCGCTAAGCAATTTCACACAAAACTATGCTATTTTACTCATGGGCGAACAAAGCTTTTCAGTCGTTCTGTTGATCGGAGAATGATTGACAGGAAGTGGGTGTTTCTGGGTGGTAACTGTGCGTTTTCCGGCAGTTTGCTAAAAAACGCAGGCGTACCAGCAGAAAACGCAGGAGTGGCTGGAGAAACGGGGGAGTGGCTGGCCGGACGCTGGCCGTGTTTGTGACGTCAAACCAGGAACTAAACGGACTGAGGTAATCACAATCTAGGAGTAGGTCTGGAGCTACTCAGAAACTGCAAGGAAATACTTAATAGCAGAATTGCTAATCTTTCGTTAGCAATTCTGCTATGCTAAGATACACTCCCAGAGGGCGGCGGCTTTGCGTTTGCAACTCGGAATGACCACCATGGCCCAGTGGTAGCAGATTCTTCTGCCAAGTTTGTTGTGATTGTGGATCTGAGCACTCAATCAGTGCACTGGACCAGAGAGTAGCTACCAGGAAGAAGAGACAGGCGCCTACCATGAGGTGGGAGAATGTGTGCTTAGAAAGTACAGTTCTGTCTCCTACTGGTTTTATTATGTTTGTGTATTTATCTATTATGGGATGTTTAACCTTTTCCTGACCACTTATGTTATTTAAATTGGTTAAATATGTTTCCTAGACTATGGACCTTCTATAGTGTTAATTATTAATATTGTATTCCATACACTATCCAGTGTATAAATAGACATTACCATGTTCTTCTACTACTCCCCTAGACTCCCGAACTGCTGCAATGTCCCATAGAGTGGGAAATTGTGGATTGCACTTGGAAACCCCCCTCTAGAAATCCTGCGTTTGCCCCTGGCTTGGGACATTGAGAGGCAGAATTATCAAAACTTGTAGAAAGACCAAGTACAGATAAAGAGGTCTATGTACTAAGCCTTGGAGAGAGATAAGTGGATGGAGATACAGGGCGGGCCGGTATACTATTAGCCCCGAAGTCGGCATCCTTACCCCTTACCCCCCCATGACGGCACTTTTCAGGGATTACGGTTCGGGGGGCCCCAGGCACCCGAAGCATAATCCGTGATAAGGGGCCGCCGGAACCGTGATAACACATGGGATCGGGGTCTTATCTTTGCATGCGCATTTCAAAGCCAAACCCAAATCGCCAGAATCGTGCCTGTGCATGCAACTCGCAGCCTATTTCCTTTGGGCCAATGTCTGTGCATCGATAGGCGGATGATGGCTAATACTTGCCTATATTCCCGCAAGTTGTGGGAGACGCATCATTTTTCAGGTAGTCCCATGCACCCATGGAAGACTGGCTGATCTCTCACATCCCACCCTCTTACTAGTGAAGCAGGCAGGATGAGATTTACCAGGGAAACTTTGCCGTGTGCAGAGGGTGGGGCTAAAAGGTACAAAATTGCGCTATTTAACCCTGCCCCTTCCCCACAGACCTGCAAATCGTGCTGTTTTGGGGGTGGAGCCTACTGACTTGAAAGCTCGGCACCACACCTTGAAGTGGCAGGCATTGTCTGCTCTCCGGGCCTCTGGTCCCTGCTGTGAAGATAGGGCATCGACACATGCAGCTGTCAAAATCGATAGTTGCAGGTGTCGGTACGGCCAGTGCCGATAATGACAGGGATGCATAGCTGGGCACACGCCGCTGCTGTCATACATGGTGGGGAAGCGGTATCAGTGCACATAATGTGCGCTGACGCCACTCCCCCCCCCCCATAACAACTATCAATACATCTACCCCTTTATCTCTCTCCACTTTATCACTATCTAAGGCTTAGTACATTGGGCCTAATTCAGACATGATCGTTCCTCTGCGAATTTGCAGAGGTTTGCGATCAGATAGTCGCCACCCAGACAGAGTGAATACCTGCCCCATGCAAGTCTGCATATACCGTGCGAAAATCTATTCGCAACTCATTCCAGGACTTAGGGGGACATGTACTAAGCAGTGATAAAAGTGGAGAAGTGAGCCAGTGGAGAAGTTGCCCATGGCAACCAATCAGCTGCTCTGTATAATATTATAGTATGCAAATTATAAATGTTACGTCAATGCTGATTGGTTGCCATAGGCAACTTTTCCACTGGCTTACTTCTCCACTTTTATCACTGCTTAGTACATCTCCCCTTCACTCCTACAGTGCGGCAGAAACAGGCTGCTCGGGGCCGGACCGGACGTCACACACCCTCCCTGAAAACGCTTAGGAGCTCCTGTGTTTTTACTGACACTCCGAGAAAACGGCCAGCTACCACCCCCAAATGTCCGCTTCCTGTCAATCAACTTGCGTACGCCTAGCGATCAAAAAAGACGCAGGATTTTTTGGGGGAGTTTGGCTTTGCGCATGCACACTATGATACATACACAGTCAGTTGATAATCGTCCGCCTTGCGAATTCACAGAACAGTGATTAGGTCTGAATTACCTCCATACACCGCTAGGTCTCATCCTGAGACTTAATTCTAGTGCTTTGTCGTCAGGGTCTAATGCCACATACAAGCTACCTTAGGCTTCAAGATGTTTGGAGCTAGATCATCTTCATTCTGTGTTTATGTGAATGCTCCCAGGGCTGCTGGGAAGGCCGACATTGCTACCATTCTCTGGCCCCCTGTGTCATTCACAACAGGAGAAGCAGCAGCAGCCTAAAAATATCAGGTCTTTCCAGATCCTACTACACCACCAAGCAAGTCAGCGTCTACTCAGCCTCAATGTCTGCTCGGGCATGGGTCATTAGGTCGACAGTCAGTAGGTTGAACACTATTGGTCGACATGCATTAGGTCGACTTGGTCACTAGGTCAACATGGTCATTATGTCGACGTGAACAAGGTCATCAAGGTCGACATGGAAAAGGGTCGACGTGAGTTTTTTTGTATTGTTTTCTTCGTTAAGTGACGGGGAACCCCAATTAGTGCAATTAGTTTGAAATTATTATTTTTTTAAACGCATGTATACCTTTTTCCATGTCTACCTAGTGCATGTCGACCAAATGACCATGTCGACCTAATACATGTCAACCAATAGTGGTCGACCTAATGACTGTCGACCTAAGTGTGGTCGACCTAATGACCGTATCCCGTCTGCTCCTACAGTATAAACATGCACAGAGCATTACGTACAATACCTAATAGAAAGAAAAGGAAGTATCTTTTTGCGGAGTCATCCAGAACAAAAATAAACTTTTAAAATGCTAAAATGTTTTTTTCGTAATAACATGAATAGGGCCCAAAGTGCCACATGAGCTAAACAAATATTCCAATTTACGTATAACGCTTTATTAGGGATCCCTCAGTTCTAGCTTAGAGAAGGAACGGAAATGCAGGTTCCAGTAGGGTGCCGGGGCCGGAGGGAAATTATAAACAGTGGGTAGTGGTCTTTGTGCGGAACATCGTGTCCTGTCATCATTAAACTGGCGGACGGACAGGCACAATTACTGAAATCTCTGGCCAGTATTTTTGTTGAGAAAATAAAAATGTTATTTATCTACGGCTTTTGGTTCTGATGTAAAAAAAACAAACACAATAACAGAAAAACCTCAACATGTGAAAGTCACGATGAACATCTCTGGAAATGATCTTGTAAATACAGTGGGCTAGATGCATCATCTCTTGGAAAGTGATAAAATTGAGAGTGAAAAAGTACCAGCCAATCAGCTCCTAACTGCCATGTCACAGGCTGTGTGTTTGAAAAATGTCAGGAGCTGATTGGCTGGTACTTTTTCACTCTCCGTTTTATCACTTTCCAAGCGAGATGCATCTGGCCCTGTACCAGAAACTATCTTGTGTAGTTTTTTTTTTTTAATAAAGTTTTTCTATTTGCACACATCTTCGTTAAAAGCATGTAAAAATTGCAGACATAGGGGCTTATGCAGGTCGCATCTCATTGCAATATGACTGTAATGTCCCCTTTGGCGGCACCAATGCGCACGCTCAGGTCCCATCCTGCACAGACGCACCCAGCCAATAAGATTGGATCGCCTTGACTGCGAACGCCTCTGTCTGATTGACAGGTAGAGGCGTTCACAGGGCAGGCGGCATTTTTGGGGCGGCTGCAGCCACTCCGATAAACAAAAATGTCAGTGGAGCGCCCCCCATCCCATCCAAGTCCACCCCCTCACCCCTGGAGAGGATCTGGTGAGGGGGACCTGCTCAGGGCCAGAGAAAAGATCCCTAGCAACAGTGCCGTAACTAGTCATTTTAGCACTGCGTGCAAGAAACGGCATCGAAGCCCCACCCCTGCATGCAAAACAGGGCAGTGCGCACTGTAGGCGCGCGCAAAAATATATAGTGGCGTGGCTTCGTGGGGAAGGGGTGTGGCCACAAAATAATACCAATTCATAAAACGGTGCACATTAGTCTCCATTATTCAAATTACGCCGAACAGTAGCACCACTACACCAGGTAGAGACCCTTTTACACCTTACGGCGAACAGATTCCTCTTTTTACACATTACGGCATACAGCGTCCCCTTTTTACACATTACGGCAGACAGCGTCCCCCTTTTTACACATTACGGCAGACAGCGTGCACTTTTTACACATAACGGCAGACAGGGAACCTTTTTACACATAACGGCATACAGCGTGCCCTTGTTAAACATAGCGGCAGACAGCGTACATTTTTTACACATAACGGCAGACAGCGTGCCCTTTTTACACATAACGGCAGACAGCGTCCCCTTTTTACACATTACGGCAGACAGCGTGCCCTTGTTACACATTACGGCAGACAGCGTAACCCTTTTTACACATTACGGCAGGCAGATTCCCCCTTTTTACACATTGCGGCAAAGATTCCCCCTTTTTACACTTTACGGCAAAGATTCCCCCTTTTTACACATTACGGCAGGCAGATTACCCCTTTTTACACATTGCGGCAGGCAGATTCCTTCCCCTTTTTACTAGAGATGAGCGCCGGAAATTTTTCGGGTTTTGTGTTTTGGTTTTGGGTTCGGTTCCGCGGCCGTGTTTTGGGTTCGACCGCGTTTTGGCAAAACCTAACCGAATTTTTTTTGTCGGATTCGGGTGTGTTTTGGATTCGGGTGTTTTTTTCCAAAAAACCTAAAAAACAGCTTAAATCATAGAATTTGGGGGTCATTTTGATCCCAAAGTATTATTAACCTCAAAAACCATCATTTCCACTCATTTTCAGTCTATTCTGAATACCTCACACCTCACAATATTATTTTTAGTCCTAAAATTTGCACCGAGGTCGCTGGATGACTAAGCTAAGCGACCCTAGTGGCCGACACAAACACCTGGCCCATCTAGGAGTGGCACTGCAGTGTCACGCAGGATGTCCCTTCCAAAAAACCCTCCCCAAACAGCACATGACGCAAAGAAAAAAAGAGGCGCAATGAGGTAGCTGTGTGAGTAAGATAAGCGACCCTAGTGGCCGACACAAACACCGGGCCCATCTAGGAGTGTCACTGCAGTGTCACGCAGGATGTCCCTTCCAAAAAACCCTCCCCAAACAGCACATGACGCAAAGAAAAAAAGAGGCGCAATGAGGTAGCTGTGTGAGTAAGATAAGCGACCCTAGTGGCCGACACAAACACCGGGCCCATCTAGGAGTGTCACTGCAGTGTCACGCAGGATGTCCCTTCCAAAAAACCCTCCCCAAACAGCACATGACGCAAAGAAAAAAAGAGGCGCAATGAGGTAGCTGTGTGAGTAAGATAAGCGACCCTAGTGGCCGACACAAACACCGGGCCCATCTAGGAGTGTCACTGCAGTGTCACGCAGGATGTCCCTTCCAAAAAACCCTCCCCAAACAGCACATGACGCAAAGAAAAAAAGAGGCGCAATGAGGTAGCTGTGTGAGTAAGATAAGCGACCCTAGTGGCCGACACAAACACCGGGCCCATCTAGGAGTGTCACTGCAGTGTCACGCAGGATGTCCCTTCCAAAAAACCCTCCCCAAACAGCACATGACGCAAAGAAAAAAAGAGGCGCAATGAGGTAGCTGTGTGAGTAAGATAAGCGACCCTAGTGGCCGACACAAACACCGGGCCCATCTAGGAGTGTCACTGCAGTGTCACGCAGGATGTCCCTTCCAAAAAACCCTCCCCAAACAGCACATGACGCAAAGAAAAAAAGAGGCGCAATGAGGTAGCTGTGTGAGTAAGATAAGCGACCCTAGTGGCCGACACAAACACCGGGCCCATCTAGGAGTGGCACTGCAGTGTCACGCAGGATGTCCCTTCCAAAAAACCCTCCCCAAACAGCACATGACGCAAAGAAAAAAAGAGGCGCAATGAGGTAGCTGTGTGAGTAAGATAAGCGACCCTAGTGGCCGACACAAACACCGGGCCCATCTAGGAGTGTCACTGCAGTGTCACGCAGGATGTCCCTTCCAAAAAACCCTCCCCAAACAGCACATGACGCAAAGAAAAATTAAAGAAAAAAGAGGTGCAAGATGGAATTGTCCTTGGGCCCTCCCACCCACCCTTATGTTGTATAAACAGGACATGCACACTTTAACCAACCCATCATTTCAGTGACAGGGTCTGCCACACGACTGTGACTGATATGACGGGTTGGTTTGGACCCCCACCAAAAAAGAAGCAATTAATCTCTCCTTGCACAAACTGGCTCTACAGAGGCAAGATGTCCACCTCATCATCATCCTCCGATATATCACCGTGTACATCCCCCTCCTCACAGATTATCAATTCGTCCCCACTGGAATCCACCATCTCAGCTCCCTGTGTACTTTGTGGAGGCAATTGCTGCTAGTCAATGTCTCCGCGGAGGAATTGATTATAATTCATTTTAATGAACATCATCTTCTCCACATTTTCTGGATGTAACCTCGTACGCCGATTGCTGACAAGGTGAGCGGCGGCACTAAACACTCTTTCGGAGTACACACTTGTGGGAGGGCAACTTAGGTAGAATAAAGCCAGTTTGTGCAAGGGCCTCCAAATTGCCTCTTTTTCCTGCCAGTATAAGTACGGACTGTGTGACGTGCCTACTTGGATGCGGTCACTCATATAATCCTCCACCATTCTTTCAATGTTGAGGGAATCATATGCAGTGACAGTAGACGACATGTCCGTAATCGTTGTCAGGTCCTTCAGTCCGGACCAGATGTCAGCATCAGCAGTCGCTCCAGACTGCCCTGCATCACCGCCAGCGGGTGGGCTCGGAATTCTGAGCCTTTTCCTCGCACCCCCAGTTGCGGGAGAATGTGAAGGAGGAGATGTTGACAGGTCGCGTTCCGCTTGACTTGACAATTTTGTCACCAGCAGGTCTTTCAACCCCAGCAGACTTGTGTCTGCCGGAAAGAGATGTAGAGATGTAGTATGTATAAAGAAGAAAGAAAAAAAAAACCACGGGTAGGTGGTATACAATTATGGATGGACTGCCGAGTGCCGACACAGAGGTAGCTACAGCCGTGAACTACCGTACTGTGTCTGCTGCTAATATAGACTGGTTGATAATGAGATGTAGTATGTATAAAGAAGAAAGAAAAAAAAACCACGGGTAGGTGGTATACAATTATGGATGGACTGCCGAGTGCCGACACAGAGGTAGCTACAGCCGTGGACTACCGTACTGTACTGTGTCTGCTGCTAATATAGACTGGATGATAATGAGATGTAGTATGTATAAAGAAGAAAGAAAAAAAAAACCACGGGTAGGTGGTATACAATTATGGATGGACTGCCGAGTGCCGACACAGAGGTAGCTACAGCCGTGGACTACCGTACTGTACTGTGTCTGCTGCTAATATAGACTGGATGATAATGAGATGTAGTATGTATAAAGAAGAAAGAAAAAAAAAACCACGGGTAGGTGGTATACAATTATGGATAGACTGCCGAGTGCCGACACAGAGGTAGCTACAGCCGTGGACTACCGTACTGTACTGTGTCTGCTGCTAATATAGACTGGATGATAATGAGATGTAGTATGTATGTATAAAGAAGAAAGAAAAAAAAAACCACGGGTAGGTGGTATACAATTATGGATGGACTGCCGAGTGCTGACACAGAGATAGCTACAGCCGTGGACTACCGTACTGTACTGTGTCTGCTGCTAATATAGACTGGATGATAATGAGATGTAGTATGTATAAAGAAGAAAGAAAAAAAATACCACGGGTAGGTGGTATACAATTATGGATGGACTGCCGAGTGCCGACACAGAGGTAGCTACAGCCGTGAACTACCGTACTGTGTCTGCTGCTAGTATAGACTGGATGATAAATAATGATATAAAAAATATATATATATCACTACTGCAGCCGGACAGGTATATATTATATAATGACGGACCTGCTGGACACTGTCTGTCAGCAGAATGAGTTTTTTTATTTTTATAGAATAAAAAAACACCACACAAGTCACACGACGAGTGTACTTTTTCAGGCAGACATTCAATCACAATATATATACTATACTGGTGGTCAGTGTGGTCAGGTCACTGGTCACAGTGGTCAGTGGTCAGTCACACTGGCAGTGGCACTCTGGCAGCAAAAGTGTGCACTGTTTAATATGTACTCCTGGCTCCTGCTATAACCTATAACTGCTCCCCAGTCTCCCCCACAATTAAGCTGTGTGAGCACAGTCAGATATTATACATAGATGATGCAGCACACTGGGCTGAGCACAGATATGGTATGTGAGTGTGACTGAGTCACTGTGTATCGTTTTTTTCAGGCAGAGAACAAGAACAGAACGGATTATTAAATAATAATAAATTATAAAACTGCACTGGTGGTCAGGTCACTGGTCATCAGTCACTAGTATAACTCCTCCTAAGCTCCAGTAAGTAAATGAAGTGTCTCACTCTCACTCTCCTATCTATTTTAATTTCTAAACGGAGAGGACGCCAGCCACGTCCTCTCCCTATCAATCTCAATGCACGTGTGAAAATGGCCGCGACGCGCGGCTCCTTATATAGAATCCGAGTCTCGCGATAGAATCCGAGCCTCGCGAGAATCCGACAGCGTGATGATGACGTTCGGGCGCGCTCGGGTTAACTGAGCAAGGCGGGAAGATCCGAGTCGCTCGGACCCGTGTAAAAAAACATGAAGTTCGGGCGGGTTCGGATTCAGAGAAACCGAACCCGCTTCTCTCTACTTTTTACACATTGCGGCAAGCAGATTCCCCCTTTTTACACATTGCAGCAGGCAGGTTCCCCATTTTTACACATTGCGGCAGGCAGAATCCCCATTTTTACACATTGCGGCAGGCAGATTCCCCATTTTTACACATTACGGCAGGCAGATTCCCCATTTTTACACATTACGGCAGACAGTCCCAAGAAAGAAAGAAAGAAAGAAAGAAAGAAAGAAAGAAAGAAAGAAAGAAAGAAAGAAAGAAAGAAAGAAAGAAGGAAGAATTATACTTACCCTCTCCGCTGGCTCAGGCTCCTCGGTGCAGCTTCTGACGATTCCCGGGCAGGAGAGAAGGAGGAGGAGGGAGGTGGAGGAGGGAGCCTCAGCAGCGCTGTGCAGGGCCGGTTCAAGGGCGCAGAGCGCCCCGGGCAGGAAAGGGGTGTGGCCTAATACAGGGGGCGTGGTGAGTCACGCCCCCTGTACATTGAAAGCGCCGCTTGAATGCTGAGCGGTGCGCGATGACGTCATCGCGCACCGCACAGCAAAAGGTCCTCTCCACGAAGAGAAACTAGACGCTATGCGTCTAGTTCCCTTCGTGGAGAGGACCTTTGCTGTGCGGTGCGCGATGACGTCATCGCGCACCGCTCAGCAGTTACTCTCCACGAAGGGAAACTAGACGCATAGCGTCTAGTTCCCTTCACAGGAGGCGCCGAGGACGGGGACGGCAGCGGGCAGCGGAGGCGGACGGGGGACACAGCGGGCAGCAGTGGCGGATCTTGCCACGGTGCGGCGCCCTCCGGATGGCGCCAGCGCCCTCCGGAAGGCGGCGCCCCGGGCAAAAGTCCTGCTTGCCCGTGGCAAGAACCGCCACTGGCGCTGTGTTATTGGTGGATGCACTGCTGCTGCTGCCCCTCTGCTTCACTATAGGCTGTTCTCGGAAGACAGCCTATAGTGAAGCAGAGGGACAGCAGCAGCAGCGTCTCCACCAGTATCAAAGCGCTGCTGCGGCTCCCTCCTCCACCTCCCTCCTCCTCCTCCTCCCCCGTAGCCGCTGCAGTGCGCTCCTCTCCTCTCCGGGCGGCTGTGTGCTGCGGGCAGCGGTTGCCCGCAGCACACAGCGGCATGTAATGAGTCAGTTTTGACTCATTACATGCTTTGGGCCCCTGGACAGAGGCCCCTGGACAGAGGCGGGCCCCAGTTCCGCCTCTGGATAAAATACATGTACTATGATCACTTTTACAAATTGTTTTAACCTGATTATTGAATTCTTTTTCCGATTGGATCTTCTTTCAGGTACATGAAACCAGCCGATATAGGCTCTCTATAGCCCCATTCCAAATGCCTTCATTGCACAGGACAAGGCAAAACCCCTTCTACCTTTTCGAGACAGCCCTATTATTACTGATATTAATAAAATCCCCTTAATCCAGGCGGTCAAGATACCGATGCCGGAATCCCGACAACCAACAATGCCTCCAGCCGGAATGCACCAGCCAATTAGCTCCTAACTGTTATTTTACATATGGAAACCGATTGGCTGGTGGGTTTATCACCTTGCATTTATCACTGGTTTTCACTTCCTTATGCCTTCTCCAGGTTAATACATCTGCCCCATAGAGTGGGAAAAGAATCCTGTGGCGAGTGCAGCAAGCCCACGAGGGGATTCTTAGCACTGCAAGTATTGTGGCGGGCAGGATGCCGCTGTTGGGATATGCACAGCCATAAACCATACTGAATCCATTCCAACTATTGTCTGAGAAATAGTCCCTGAATCATTCCTGGATTGTTGGGGATAGTATCAGCATGTATTTCCCCCATGTCTCAAGAAACTTCCTAGTATTTCTATCTTTCTGGAGTGATGCTTCTATCCAGCCCATTCGAAATATATAATATATCTTATCAGGGGCGTATCTAGGGAGGAAGGGACCCGGGTGCAGTCTCCGGGTGTGGGCCCCCTCCTCTCCCGTCCTGTAGCCGGCAACAGCGCTGTTAGCGATCTGTCTGAGCACTAGAGACTCTGGCACAATGCCAGAGTCTACAGCGCATGCTCAAGTCTCCGAAAAAATGGCATGGCGGCCATTTTTTCGGAGTCCTGTGCATGTGCTGTAGACTCTGGCATTGTGCCAGAGTCTCTAGTGCTCAGACAGAGCACTTAAATCGCTGCTGCCGGCTACAGGACGGGAGAGGAGGGGACCCACACACGGACACCAGAAAGGTGAGTATAGAAGAAATGGGTGCGGCGTGTGCGGCGTGGGCCCCCTCTGGACCCAGGGGCCCGTGTGCACCGCACACACTGCACCCATTATAGATACGTCACTGTATCTTATCAAGAACATTGTCACTGGGGGGTTGATGATTGAGTCCACATTTGTATTATAGTTTTCCTTGCCACTGCTGATATTGCCAGCAATCATTTTCGTCTCCCTCCTATATTCCACCTGCCCTGAGGCAGTGTGCTAAACATGGCCCAATCTGCCGTGATGTGAAAGTGACTCTCCACGTGGGAACTTATAAAAGCACCAATTATCTTCCAAAATCTTTTAATAGGGGGACAGTACCAGAAACTATGGTATAGCTCTGCCCTTGCCAGACCACATTTTGAGCATTTCTTTGTGGAGATAGGTAAGACCTGTGGAATATTTTGAGAAACATTTCCCCATAAATAAAAAAGTCTCGATAAGTCTGTAAGGGCACCAAGCAATATATCCACAGAAACATTAAGAACATTTTCCTTCCATTTACTTAGTCCTGTCATAGATTTAGTGTAATCCATTCAAGTTCATAAGAGCGAATAATGTACTGATAGGGTCGGACTGGCCCACAGGGGTACAGGGAAAACCACCGGTGGGCCCCACTGACGGAGGGCCCTCTCCTTCCTCTAGGGTTCAGGTTCCAGACTGTGCACTTGTATTATACATGGTAGATATGTTGCATTACACTGCACAAGACTATTGTGCATTTCAAGTGATAATGCTGATTTGATTACCTTATAACCTTCATTATATGGGTAAGAGACTCAGTACGCAATTGGCGTATGGGGTACCGTAAGGGTACGCACTTAGCGTAGCAAACGTTTGGCCGTGATCGAGACGCACATGCGGCACGCTCGCTCACAGCTTAATGCGTGGTGTCGAGCACGCTATAGGCGGGCGACTACCGTAATGCTACGCTACCAGCGTAGCGGACGCTCGAGACCACGAGGAGATCACGAGCGGCGCAGACGCTCACAAGATGACAATCAGTAAACCTTGAATGTAACACACAGAAAGGATATTCTTATACTGTAAACCTTGTACTGAAACACTGTAGCGATATAACGCTGCTTAACCTTGTTAATACTAAAGCTGTTTGAGCGATCGAGACGCTCCTATTACTCACTGCAATGTAATGAACACACGATACAGTGCTAAGGTTCCAACACCTTTACTAACAAGCTTTTAAGTTATATCGAAAAAGGTAAAACAGTTCACAAGTCATACACTACAAACTAACATATAATTCTAACAGAATATCTAGACAAAAATATACAATAATTTTACAATCTTATACTATAACAGAGAGAGAGAGAATATGGCCAATACAAGCAAAGAGCGATATGATTACAGAGAATTACTTACACACACTGGGAATGATCGCTGCGCAGCTTTCTGGTACCAGCTCCGAGTTAGTCAAGATGAAAACCGTTTGTGGAGAGTGAGAGAGCTGCCCAGGCTGGCTGATCTAATATACACTGAGTACAGTATACTACAAAGGGACCTATAATCTCATTGTTCATTGGACACAGGAATGTCTCCTCGTATCATAACAAAAGGTCATAGGTTAGTTTGAACAGGTGGGCTGTGACTATATCAAACTGCTCAGGTGGGCGGGAATCTGAAGATTCCCGCCGCATGGGTAATGAATCGCAAATATAGTAAATGTCCAGAAAATACTAATGGCCATATCTATACGCAGGAGCGATTAATCTTTACCTAACCAGCACCGGACTGTTTCTAATAAAATGTTCTTTAGTTAGGTACCAGACACAGCTGTTCAAACCCTGTCTGACCCTTCGTACCATACAAAGAGGAATTCCTCTGTCCAGCGACCATTTACATTAAACAAACTTACAGTCATTATTAAGGGGAACATTATCTATAAAACATACTATTTGGTTTTATTATTTAACGATTGAGTCGCCCGCTAGACGCACACAAACTCTACCGTAAATGCACATACCACGCGCTCGAGCGCATGGCCGAGGCGCCATCACGCGGCTGCGAGTATCCGCACGCACGGGAGAGAATGTGCACGTGCAGCAGGGACGCGCATGAGGTGTATATATGGCAACGTGTAGCATGATATTTTTCTGACTTTGACACAAGCCACTGTGGAGGCTGGCCACACCCCCTTTGTAGGCTGGCCACACCCCAAAGTATGGGCCTGTATCACTGCATTCCCCGATGGGCCCTTCATGCCCCAGTCCGACACTGTGTACTGACATCGCCTTACAGTTTGGATTGCTCTGTGAAAGGACTTTATCAGTTTAATTGCCCCAGTCAAATGCCTGGCCTACCTTGCTTGCTTAGTGCTGTGCTTGGATGAATGTTTAATTGAGCAAATTAATCTTGTCGAATTCTTCACTCATTTGTGAGAGTGTTTTTAGTTTTCTTTTCTTAGCATAAGTTGCCCCACCTTGTATAGTCCCGCCCTTCTCCATGAGTTAAAGGAGGAAGCCGCAACCCCTTTCTGGAAGTTGGGATTGTCCAGGAAGGGAAGGTGTATGTAACTGAAGTCTGCCTGCTGTTGTGGTTCACATTTAGAGTGGATTCCTAAGAATTTCAGAATCTACCTCAGAATCTAGGGCATGGAGGAATACTATCAATCCCATCCTGGGGAGAATAGAACCCTCCAATGTGATGTGAGTATACAGATGTGTCCTCTTACATCCTTGCTGCAGTCACACTAAACAGCCCTTGAAGTCGTGCCATGCCGTGGCGGGACTCGGTAGCGCTGAGCATCTTTTTTTCATTTTTGCGTCTTAGACACAAAGTAATGTGATAGGACGCACAAGCAGCCTCTGCTGATAAAAATTATATGCAGCATGCCTATATTCTACGTGTAATTGCGGCTCTATCTGGATACAAAATGCCACGTTAGCAGTGGCGTAACTAGGGTAGGGCGAGTGGGGCACGTGCCCTGGGCGCCTTGGCAGGCCCAGGAGAGGGGGGCGGCGGCGGCGGCCAGGGCATCATGCCCCACTCGCCCCCGTCACGCCGAAATGTGAGGGGAGGAGAGCGCAGCGTCTCTACCTCCCCTCACCGCCGCTGCCAGCAGCGCTGCGTGTGTCCGGTCTCCGGGGTTAGCCAATCAGAGCTTGCGGACCGGCTCCTGATTGGCTGCCGGTCCGCGAGCTCTGATTGGCTAGCGAACCGGCGCCACACAGTCGCCGGAGACCTGGAGCGGTGAGGGGAAGGAGAGGCGCTGCGCTGCACTCTCCTCCCCTCACATAGCAACACAAGCGGTGAGTGACCGGGGAATAGGACTCGGGGGAGCACAGTGGGGCATGTATCTGGCACAGTGGGGCATGTAACTGGCATAGTGGGGCATGTAACTGTCACAGTGGGGCATGTATCTGGCACAGTGGAGCATGTATCTGGCACTGTGGGGCAATGTAACTGGCACTGTGGGGCAATGTATCTGGCACTGTGGGGCAATGTATCTGGCACTGTGGGGCATGTATCTGGCACTGTGGGGCATGTAACTGGCACTGTGGGGCATGTATCTGGCACTGTGGGGCATGTAACTGGCACAGTGGGGCATGTATCTGGCACTGTGGGGCATGTATCTGGCACAGTGGGGCAATGTAACTGGCACTGTGGGGCAATGTAACTGGCACTGTGGGGCAATGCAACTGGCACTGTGGGGCAATGTATCTGGCACTGTGGGGCAATGTAACTGGCATTGTGGGGCAATGTATCTGGCACTGTGGCGCAATGTATCTGGCACTGTGGGGCATGTATCTGGCACTGTGGAGCATGTTTCTGGCATTGTGGGGCATGTATCCGGCACTGTGGGGCATTGTATCTGGCACTGTGGGGTAATGTAACTGGCACTGTGGGCCATTTTCAGTGGCCACACCCCTTCTGGAGTGTGGCCACGCCCATTTTTTCACGTGCTTTTGGTGTGTTTTTTATTTGTTTTTGTTGTTTTTTTGGGGGGGTGCGCCATTTTCCATCTTGCCCTGTGCTCCGAAAACACTGTATCATAGCATTTTGTATGCAAATGCAGTCGCAGTCACACACATAATAATCAGCGGAAGCTGCTTGTGCATCCTATTACATTACTTTGGTCTAAGATGCATTTTCGCGTCAATGTAGTTGTCACTGTCTGACAGCCAATCTCGGATTTATCGCAATTGTGCTGCGTAATTGTACAGTTCTAAATTTACTCCCCCATTGGATGTAGGTTGTTGCAACTTTGCAATTGCTACTCTGGCCATTTTCCCTTCCCATATAAAACCACTGAATAGGGCATTGATCTCTCCTACATCGCTACGCATCAGAACCACCAGGAGTGACTGCAACGGATATAATAGTCTAGGGAAAGATACCATTTTCATAAGATTGATTCGCCCTAGAAGAGAGACTGGGAGACCTCTCCATCCCGTGACTTGTCTTTCACACTCCTTTATAGCTGCTTTTATATTCATAGTGTATAATTGATTTATATAGTTCGGAAGTATGTTATAAATTTAGGTGCCCATCTGATGGGTAACTCTCCTGCCCAAGCTGGCTTCCTATATCCCAGCTTTAAATACATTGCCTTCGACTTATCTAAGTTTATTGTAAAACCAGAAGTCTTGCCAAAATCTGTAAGCTTCTGCAGCAGAGGAATTATGGGGGATCTCGGGTTTGTTATGTATAACAGTAGGTTGTCCGCAAAAGCTGTTAATTTAATTTCCCTCGGTCCTACCGCAATGCCTCTTAAATTCTGTCATTCCTGATTGGCGTAGTATAGGGTCCAGCACCAGACTGAACAGGAGAAGGGAAGTGGGCATCCCTAGCATGTGCCTCTATTCATTTTTACTTTTTGACTGATGTTATCAATAAACAAACAAGGAGGTATATGGGAATTCATATAGGAAGTGTATCAAGTTTATGAAAATTTCACCAAATTCCCTTTTTCTTTGAACTTTATATAAAAAGGCTATGATATAGTATCAAAAGCTTTATTGGCATCCAAACTAAGGCCCCCATTTATCAAACCTTGGAGAATGATAAATAGCACAGTGATAAAGTACTAGCCAACCAGCTCCTAACTGCCATGTTTGAAAAATAACACTTAGGAGCTGATTGGCTGGTACTTTACCACCATGCTATTAATCACTCTCCAAGGCTTGATAAATCTAGGCCTATGTAATATACTAGGTTTGGATTTAGAGGTTGATTGCTGAGACTGTACGATGGCTTTAACAGAGTGTCGCCCAGACACAAAACCCAATTGATGGTCTGTCAATAGACGTGGACAGATATGGTGATATTCAATTCTTTCCACCCTCCTCCACACCCATTGTGTTTCTGCTGATGGGCGTGGTATCATCATTTCAGCTCGTTACCCCCCGGGGTAGCGAGGCCCCCTAACCCTTCACGCAGCTAAACTTGATTACTATGGGCATGATATGTGCTCATAACGGGGATCACTTTAGAAAGGAAATTGGGCGTAACACAGTATACGTATCATTTGAATACCAGTCATAGACTGCAGTCTATTCGCCATTAGACAAAATTTTGCAATCCAACTTCAGCAATGTTTTGGGTCTGTAAGAAGACTCCTTTTGGGGTTCTTTGCCTGCTTTTAATATCAATGTTGCAAATTAAATGTTGGGTATTGTGGATCATGTTTATGGGGTATATTCAATTAAAGTCGGATCCATTCTGACATGTATTTGTTGGAATGGTTCTGACAACCCCTATTCAATCCCATCTTAATTTGACTTTTTCAAATCAAATTTAGATGGGACGCAGAGGAGGAGAAGGGGGGCGAGCCGCGGGGAGACCAGCAGGGGGACAGCCGGTGGGCATACAGGGAAGATCAGCGCTACAGTAGAGCTGCAGCAGGATGTCACTCAGCCGCCTGACCTCACGGCAGCTTCCACCCGGCTCCAGCAGCGTGCTGGAGCCGAGTGGAAGCTGCCGTTAGGTCGGGCGGCTGAGTGACATTCTGCTGCAGCGCTACTGTAGCGCTAATCTCCCTGTATGCTCGCCTGCTGTCCCCCCATCTCCCTGCGGCTCCCCCCCCCCCCTCGCCTCCTCTGGGTCCGCATCTCAGTCCGACATCATTTTGATGTCGGACTGAGATGGTCGAAATGGGGGCCAAAACCTGTCGGGTTTGGCCCCGTTTTCAACACAAGCATGTGGATCGGCAGCTATTCCACCGATCCACGTGCTTTTCGACAAGTCAAATTCATCGACTTGACGAAAAATTTAGGGAAACATTGAATAGGTCGAATCAGGATTCGACCTTAAAAAGTAAAAAACTGGCGTCTTTTCGACAGATGGCAGTTTTCGTCTTCAATTGAATATACCCCTATGTATGTACTGACACAAGTGAAATAGTATAGGAGTAATCTCTGATAGTAGTAATTTAAAATATTCTGCCGAGAGCCCGTCAGGACCAGGAGATTTTCTCAATTGTAAGGATGAAAGAACTTTTTGAAGCTTCTCAATTTTAAAATGAAAATTTAGTATCTCTTTATGTACTTGGGATAATTTGGGGAGGTGTGAATGTGCTAACAGGAAATCCATCAGAGAATCCTCCTGTGGATTGGAGGTATACAATTTATGGGGGTATTCAATTAGTGCCGTTTTTTCAACCAGTCGAAAAACAGCACTTTTCGCCCGTTTTTAGGTCGAATTTACATTCGACCTATTCGTTGCCTGTGCCGTTTTTTGCAACTGGTCAAAAAATCTGGTACTGGCGAAAACCACACGTATCGGCGATTTCGCCGCCAATACACGTTTTGATGAATTTGCAGATGTTTCACCAGTTTTTTGGCGCAATTATCGGCGATGTCAATTCGACAAAAAAAAAAACTGAAACGGCATGGGTGAAAATGGATTAAAAAATGTGCGAAAACGCCCGCAACTGAATACCTAGGGGTAAATTTACTAAGACGGGAGTTCTATTTAAGATGGGATGTTGCCCATAGCAACCAATCAGATTTTACTTCTCATTTATCTAGCACCTTCTAGAAGATAATACCTGGAATCTCATTGGTTGCTATGGGCAACATCCCATCTTAAATAGAACTCCCATCTTAGTAAATTTACCCCCTAGTGTCTAATTAGTGCTTTATTCCCCCAACTTAATTGAATACCCCCATAGAGTTTAATTTGTGGAATATCCTAGTGACTTCTTCATAATTAGTTATTATCCGGCCATTTTCTGTAGAGTCCTGTATTACTATTATATGAATTCTAGGTTTATGAGGCCTTGCCAGTGAGGCTAAGAGTCTCTCCGCCCAGCTTTTGGTTCTGATTTAAAAAAAAAAAAAAACTATGACAGAAAACCTCAACATGTGAAAGTCACGTTGAACATCTCTGGAAATGATCTTATAAATATTTGTACCAGAAACTATCTTGTGTAGTTGACATGATAAGCAGCTGCGATGGCTGCCAGTAAACACTACTTATTATTTAAGCTTCTTTTCATTCAGATGTGATATGTCAGCCGTTGTGACGTTTCCAGGGATTTTTTTTCTTTGAAACAAGAAATTGCTTTTACCTGGAAGTCATATATCATGTGTTGTCTCTCCTGCCCCTTAATGTACGTTAGATAAACAGTAGTCTCAACACAGAACATTCACATTGTACTTCTAGGAATCGGCTGTCTTGAATAATAAAACAAATGATACTTCAAGTGACAATAATAATGACTTTGCGTCTTTTGTCTTCAGAAAATGGAAATGAAACTTTGAAAATGACAAAAGGGCAGTGTATTTCTATTGTATGCAACCAACAACTAGTATTCCCACAACTAATATACTATAATAGCTGAACACAATAGTCACAAGCTGAAAAGTGCTGACCCAGGATACAAATGCAGCCTAGTGCCCTCATATGCCCGGATTGCAGTACTGCACTGATTTGTATGGGTACGCACATACTGTAGATTAGCATGTCTAGATGGTGCACACTTGTATGGGCGGTAGGGTTGCTTCTTCTGATAGGAGGAGTTTAGTACATATTTTTAAAAATATATTAAAATATTTTATTGAAAAGCAATATGCCTAGGGGGGTCTCGCACCTACCATATCCATAAGCTCAATTGCAACAGTAACTCATACCCCCCATTGTCAATATATCCTAATAGATTCACAGTGGCATTACACCCTACCCATATATATATATATATATATATATATATATATATATATATATATATTACAACAACCCCTCCCCATCTCCCCCTCCAGCCCAATAAACCTTTTGTGTGGCATTACCTACTTTCCTACTTCCAAGTACCAATAGACGCACACATACCCACACACCCTCCTCCTGTGTCATTACCCACCTTCCTACTTCCCCAGTACAAACAGACACACACATACTCACACACCCTCCTCCTGTGGCATTACCCACCTTCCTACTTCCCCAGTACAAACAGACACACACATACTCACACACCCTCCTCCTGTGGCATTACCCACCTTCCTACTTCCCCAGTACAAACAGACACACACATACTCACACACCCTCCTCCTGTGGCATTACCCACCTTCCTACTTCCCCAGTACAAACAGACACACACATACTCACACACCCTCCTCCTGTGGCATTACCCACCTTCCTACTTCCCCAGTACAAACAGACACACACATACTCACACACCCTCCTCCTGTGGCATTACCCACCTTCCTACTTCCCCAGTACAAACAGACACACACATACTCACACACCCTCCTCCTGTGGCATTACCCACCTTCCTACTTCCCCAGTACAAACAGACACACACATACTCACACACCCTCCTCCTGTGGCATTACCCACCTTCCTACTTCCCCAGTACAAACAGACACACACATACTCACACACCCTCCTCCTGTGGCATTACCCACCTTCCTACTTCCCCAGTACAAACAGACACACACATACTCACACACCCTCCTCCTGTAGCATTACCCACCTTCCTACTTCCCCAGTACAAACAGACACACACATACTCACACACCCTCCTCCTGTGTCATTACCCACCTTCCTAACTCCCCAGTACAAACAGACACACACATACTCACACACCCTCCTCCTGTGGAATTACCCACCTTCCTAACTCCCCAGTACAAACAGACACACACATACTCACACACCCTCCTCCTGTGGCATTACCCACCTTCCTACTTCCCCAGTACAAACAGACACACACATACTCACACACCCTCCCCCTGTGGAATTACCCACCTTCCTACTTCCCCAGTATAAACAGACACACACATACTCACACACCCTCCCCCTGTGGCATTACCCACCTTCCTACTTCCCCAGTACAAACAGACACACACATACTTCCCCAGTACCAATAGACGCACACATACTCACACACCCTCCTCCTGTGGCATTATCCACCTTCCTACCTCCCCAGTACAAACAGACACACACATACTCACACACCCTCCTCCTGTGGCATTACCCACCTTCCTACTTCCCCAGTACAAACAGACACACACATACTCACACATCCTCCTCCTGTGGCATTATCCACCTTCCTACTTCCCCAGTACCAATAGACGCACACATACACACCCTCCTCCTGTGGCATTACCCACCTTCCTACTTCCCCAGTACCAATAGACGCACACATACTCACACACCCTCCTCCTGTGGCATTACCCATCTTTCTACTCCCCCAGTACAAACAGACACGCACATACTCACACACCCTCCTCCTGTGGCATTATCCACCTTCCTATTTCCCCAGTACCAATAGACGCACACATACACACCCTCCTCCTGTGGCATTACCCACCTTCCTACTTCCCCAGTACAAACAGACACACACATACTCACACACCCTCCTCCTGTGGCATTACCCACCTTCCTACCTCCCCAGTATAAACAGACACACACATACTCACACACCCTCCTCCTGTGGCATTACCCACCTTTCTACTCCCCCAGTACAAACAGACACACACATACTCACACACCCTCCTCCTGTGGCATTACCCACCTTCCTACTTCCCCAGTATAAACAGACACACACATACTCACACACCCTCCTCCTGTGGCATTACCCACCTTCCTACTTCCCCAGTACAAACAGACGCACTCATACTCACACACCCTCCTCCTGTGGCATTATCCACCTTCCTACCTCCCCAGTACAAACAGACACACACATACTCACACACCCTCCCCCTGTGGCATTACCCACCTTCCTACTTCCCCAGTACCAATAGATGCACACATACTCACACACCCTCCTCCTGTGGCATTATCCACCTTCCTACTTCCCCAGTACAAACAGACACACACATACTCACACACCCTCCTCCTGTAGCATTACCCACCTTCCTACTTCCCCAGTACAAACAGACACACACATACTCACACACCCTCCTCCTGTGTCATTACCCACCTTCCTAACTCCCCAGTACAAACAGACACACACATACTCACACACCCTCCTCCTGTGGAATTACCCACCTTCCTAACTCCCCAGTACAAACAGACACACACATACTCACACACCCTCCTCCTGTGGCATTACCCACCTTCCTACTTCCCCAGTACAAACAGACACACACATACTCACACACCCTCCCCCTGTGGAATTACCCACCTTCCTACTTCCCCAGTATAAACAGACACACACATACTCACACACCCTCCCCCTGTGGCATTACCCACCTTCCTACTTCCCCAGGACAAACAGACACACACATACTTCCCCAGTACCAATAGACGCACACATACTCACACACCCTCCTCCTGTGGCATTATCCACCTTCCTACCTCCCCAGTACAAACAGACACACACATACTCACACACCCTCCTCCTGTGGCATTACCCACCTTCCTACTTCCCCAGTACAAACAGACACACACATACTCACACATCCTCCTCCTGTGGCATTATCCACCTTCCTACTTCCCCAGTACCAATAGACGCACACATACACACCCTCCTCCTGTGGCATTACCCACCTTCCTACTTCCCCAGTACCAATAGATGCACACATACTCACACACCCTCCTCCTGTGGCATTACCCATCTTTCTACTCCCCCAGTACAAACAGACACGCACATACTCACACACCCTCCTCCTGTGGCATTATCCACCTTCCTATTTCCCCAGTACCAATAGACGCACACATACACACCCTCCTCCTGTGGCATTACCCACCTTCCTACTTCCCCAGTACAAACAGACACACACATACTCACACACCCTCCTCCTGTGGCATTACCCACCTTCCTACCTCCCCAGTATAAACAGACACACACATACTCACACACCCTCCTCCTGTGGCATTACCCACCTTCCTACTTCCCCAGTACAAACAGACACACACATACTCACACACCCTCCTCCTGTGGCATTACCCACCTTTCTACTCCCCCAGTACAAACAGACACACACATACTCACACACCCTCCTCCTGTGGCATTACCCACCTTCCTACTTCCCCAGTATAAACAGACACACACATACTCACACACCCTCCTCCTGTGGCATTACCCACCTTCCTACTTCCCCAGTACAAACAGACGCACTCATACTCACACACCCTCCTCCTGTGGCATTATCCACCTTCCTACCTCCCCAGTACAAACAGACACACACATACTCACACACCCTCCCCCTGTGGCATTACCCACCTTCCTACTTCCCCAGTACCAATAGATGCACACATACTCACACACCCTCCTCCTGTGGCATTATCCACCTTCCTACTTCCCCAGTACAAACAGACACACACATACTCACACACCCTCCTCCTGTAGCATTACCCACCTTCCTACTTCCCCAGTACAAACAGACACACACATACTCACACACCCTCCTCCTGTGTCATTACCCACCTTCCTAACTCCCCAGTACAAACAGACACACACATACTCACACACCCTCCTCCTGTGGAATTACCCACCTTCCTAACTCCCCAGTACAAACAGACACACACATACTCACACACCCTCCTCCTGTGGCATTACCCACCTTCCTACTTCCCCAGTACAAACAGACACACACATACTCACACACCCTCCCCCTGTGGAATTACCCACCTTCCTACTTCCCCAGTATAAACAGACACACACATACTCACACACCCTCCCCCTGTGGCATTACCCACCTTCCTACTTCCCCAGTACAAACAGACACACACATACTTCCCCAGTACCAATAGACGCACACATACTCACACACCCTCCTCCTGTGGCATTATCCACCTTCCTACCTCCCCAGTACAAACAGACACACACATACTCACACACCCTCCTCCTGTGGCATTACCCACCTTCCTACTTCCCCAGTACAAACAGACACACACATACTCACACATCCTCCTCCTGTGGCATTATCCACCTTCCTACTTCCCCAGTACCAATAGACGCACACATACACACCCTCCTCCTGTGGCGTTACCCACCTTCCTACTTCCCCAGTACCAATAGACGCACACATACTCACACACCCTCCTCCTGTGGCATTACCCATCTTTCTACTCCCCCAGTACAAACAGACACGCACATACTCACACACCCTCCTCCTGTGGCATTACCCACCTTCCTACTTCCCCAGTACAAACAGACACACACATACTCACACACCCTCCTCCTGTGGCATTACCCACCTTCCTACCTCCCCAGTATAAACAGACACACACATACTCACACACCCTCCTCCTGTGGCATTACCCACCTTTCTACTCCCCCAGTACAAACAGACACACACATACTCACACACCCTCCTCCTGTGGCATTACCCACCTTCCTACTTCCCCAGTATAAACAGACACACACATACTCACACACCCTCCCCCTGTGGCATTACCCACCTTCCTACTTCCCCAGTACCAATAGATGCACACATACTCACACACCCTCCTCCTGTGGCATTATCCACCTTCCTACCTCCCCAGTACAAACTGACACACACATACTCACACATCCTCCTCCTGTGGCATTACCCACCTTCCTACTTCCCCGATACCAATAGACGCACACATACACACCCTCCTCCTGTGGCATTACCCACCTTTCTACTTCCCCAGTACAAGCAGACACACACATACTCACACACCCTCCTCCTGTGGCATTACCCACCTTCCTACTTCCCCAGTACCAATAGACGCACACATACTCACACACCCTCCTCCTGTGGCATTACCCACCTTTCTACTTCCCCAGTACAAACAGACACGCACATACTCACACACCCTCCTCCTGTGGCATTACCCACCTTCCTACCTCCCCAGTACAAACAGACACACACATACTCACACACCCTCCTCCTGTGGCATTACCCACCTTCCTACTTCCCCAGTACCAATAGACGCACACATACTCACATACCCTCCTCCTGTGGCATTACCCACCTTTCTACTTCCCCAGTACAAACAGACACGCACATACTCACACAACCTCCTCCTGTGGCATTACCCACCTTCCTACCTCCCCAGTACAAACAGACACACACATACTCACACACCCTCCTCCTGTGGCATTACCCACCTTTCTACTTCCCCAGTACAAACAGACACACACATACTCACACACCCTCCTCCTGTGGCATTACCCACCTTCCTACCTCCCCAGTACAAACAGACGCACTCATACTCACACACCCTCCTCCTGTGGCATTACCCACCTTCCTACCTCCCCAGTACAAACAGACGCACTCATACTCACACAACCTCCTCCTGTGGCATTACCCACCTTCCTACCTCCCCAGTACAAACAGACACACACATACTCACACACCCTCCTCCTGTGTCATTACCCACCTTCCTAACTCCCCAGTACAAACAGACACACACATACTCACACACCCTCCTCCTGTGGAATTACCCACCTTCCTAACTCCCCAGTACAAACAGACACACACATACTCACACACCCTCCTCCTGTGGCATTACCCACCTTCCTACTTCCCCAGTACAAACAGACACACACATACTCACACACCCTCCCCCTGTGGAATTACCCACCTTCCTACTTCCCCAGTATAAACAGACACACACATACTCACACACCCTCCCCCTGTGGCATTACCCACCTTCCTACTTCCCCAGTACAAACAGACACACACATACTTCCCCAGTACCAATAGACGCACACATACTCACACACCCTCCTCCTGTGGCATTATCCACCTTCCTACCTCCCCAGTACAAACAGACACACACATACTCACACACCCTCCTCCTGTGGCATTACCCACCTTCCTACTTCCCCAGTACAAACAGACACACACATACTCACACATCCTCCTCCTGTGGCATTATCCACCTTCCTACTTCCCCAGTACCAATAGACGCACACATACACACCCTCCTCCTGTGGCGTTACCCACCTTCCTACTTCCCCAGTACCAATAGACGCACACATACTCACACACCCTCCTCCTGTGGCATTACCCATCTTTCTACTCCCCCAGTACAAACAGACACGCACATACTCACACACCCTCCTCCTGTGGCATTACCCACCTTCCTACTTCCCCAGTACAAACAGACACACACATACTCACACACCCTCCTCCTGTGGCATTACCCACCTTCCTACCTCCCCAGTATAAACAGACACACACATACTCACACACCCTCCTCCTGTGGCATTACCCACCTTTCTACTCCCCCAGTACAAACAGACACACACATACTCACACACCCTCCTCCTGTGGCATTACCCACCTTCCTACTTCCCCAGTATAAACAGACACACACATACTCACACACCCTCCTCCTGTGGCATTATCCACCTTCCTACCTCCCCAGTACAAACAGACACACACATACTCACACACCCTCCCCCTGTGGCATTACCCACCTTCCTACTTCCCCAGTACCAATAGATGCACACATACTCACACACCCTCCTCCTGTGGCATTATCCACCTTCCTACCTCCCCAGTACAAACTGACACACACATACTCACACATCCTCCTCCTGTGGCATTACCCACCTTCCTACTTCCCCGATACCAATAGACGCACACATACACACCCTCCTCCTGTGGCATTACCCACCTTTCTACTTCCCCAGTACAAGCAGACACACACATACTCACACACCCTCCTCCTGTGGCATTACCCACCTTCCTACTTCCCCAGTACCAATAGACGCACACATACTCACACACCCTCCTCCTGTGGCATTACCCACCTTTCTACTTCCCCAGTACAAACAGACACGCACATACTCACACACCCTCCTCCTGTGGCATTACCCACCTTCCTACCTCCCCAGTACAAACAGACACACACATACTCACACACCCTCCTCCTGTGGCATTACCCACCTTCCTACTTCCCCAGTACCAATAGACGCACACATACTCACACACCCTCCTCCTGTGGCATTACCCACCTTTCTACTTCCCCAGTACAAACAGACACGCACATACTCACACAACCTCCTCCTGTGGCATTACCCACCTTCCTACCTCCCCAGTACAAACAGACACACACATACTCACACACCCTCCTCCTTTGGCATTACCCACCTTCCTACTTCCCCAGTACCAATAGACGCACACATACTCACATACCCTCCTCCTGTGGCATTACCCACCTTTCTACTTCCCCAGTACAAACAGACACGCACATACTCACACAACCTCCTCCTGTGGCATTACCCACCTTCCTACCTCCCCAGTACAAACAGACACACACATACTCACACACCCTCCTCCTGTGGCATTACCCACCTTTCTACTTCCCCAGTACAAACAGACACACACATACTCACACACCCTCCTCCTGTGGCATTACCCACCTTCCTACCTCCCCAGTACAAACAGACGCACTCATACTCACACACCCTCCTCCTGTGGCATTACCCACCTTCCTACCTCCCCAGTACAAACAGACGCACTCATACTCACACAACCTCCTCCTGTGGCATTACCCACCTTCCTACCTCCCCAGTACAAACAGACACACACATACTCACACACCCTCCTCCTGTGGCATTACCCACCTTTCTACTTCCCCAGTACAAACAGACACACACATACTCACACACCCTCCTCCTGTGGCATTACCCACCTTCCTACCTCCCCAGTACAAACAGACGCACTCATACCCACACACCCTCCTCCTGTGGCATTACCCACCTTTCTACTTCCCCAGTACAAACAGACACACACATACTCACACACCCTCCTCCTGTGGCATTACCCACCTTCCTACTTACCCAGTACCAATAGATGCACACATACACACACACCCTCCTCCTGTGGCATTACCCACCTTCCTACTTCCCCAGTACAAACAGACACACACATACACACACACCCTCCTCCTGTGGCATTACCCACCTTTCAACTTCCCCAGTACAAGCAGACACACACATACTCACACAACCTCCTCCTGTGGCATTACCCACCTTTCTACTTCCCCAGTACAAACAGACACGCACATACTCACACACCCTCCTCCTGTGGCATTACCCACCTTCCTACTTCCCCAGTACCAATAGACGCACACATACTCACACACCCTCCTCCTGTTGCATTACCCACCTTTCTACTTCCCCAGTACAAACAGACACACACATACTCACACACCCTCCCCCTGTGGCATTACCCACCTTCCTACTTCCCCAGTATAAACAGACACACACATACTCACACACCCTCCCCCTGTGGCATTACCCACCTTCCTACTTCCCCAGTATAAACAGACACACACATACTCACACACCCTCCTCCTGTGGCATTACCCACCTTTCTACTTCCCCAGTACAAACAGACGCACACATACTCACACACCCTCCTCTTGTGGCATTATCCACCTTTCTACTTCCCCAGTACAAGCAGACACACACATACTCACACACCCTCCTCCTGTGGCATTACCCACCTTTCTACTTCCCCAGTACAAACAGACACGCACATACTCACACACCCTCCTCCTGTGGCATTACCCACCTTCCTACTTCCCCAGTACCAATAGACGCACACATACTCACACACCCTCCTCCTGTTGCATTACCCACCTTTCTACTTCCCCAGTACAAACAGACACGCACATACTCACACACCCTCCTCCTGTGGCATTACCCACCTTTCTACTTCCCCAGTACAAACAGACGCACACATACTCACACACCCTCCTCCTGTGTCATTACCCACCTTCCTACCTCCCCAGTACAAACAGACACACACATACTCACACACCCTCCTCCTGTGGCATTACCCACCTTCCTACTTCCCCAGTACAAACAGACGCACACATACTCACACACCCTCCTCTTGTGGCATTATCCACCTTTCTACTTCCCCAGTACAAGCAGACACACACATACACACACACCCTCCTCCTGTGGCATTACCCACCTTTCAACTTCCCCAGTACAAGCAGACACACACATACTCACACAACCTCCTCCTGTGGCATTACCCACCTTTCTACTTCCCCAGTACAAACAGACACGCACATACTCACACACCCTCCTCCTGTGGCATTACCCACCTTCCTACTTCCCCAGTACCAATAGACGCACACATACTCACACACCCTCCTCCTGTTGCATTACCCACCTTTCTACTTCCCCAGTACAAACAGACACACACATACTCACACACCCTCCCCCTGTGGCATTACCCACCTTCCTACTTCCCCAGTATAAACAGACACACACATACTCACACACCCTCCCCCTGTGGCATTACCCACCTTCCTACTTCCCCAGTATAAACAGACACACACATACTCACACACCCTCCTCCTGTGGCATTACCCACCTTTCTACTTCCCCAGTACAAACAGACGCACACATACTCACACACCCTCCTCTTGTGGCATTATCCACCTTTCTACTTCCCCAGTACAAGCAGACACACACATACTCACACACCCTCCTCCTGTGGCATTACCCACCTTTCTACTTCCCCAGTACAAACAGACACGCACATACTCACACACCCTCCTCCTGTGGCATTACCCACCTTCCTACTTCCCCAGTACCAATAGACGCACACATACTCACACACCCTCCTCCTGTTGCATTACCCACCTTTCTACTTCCCCAGTACAAACAGACACGCACATACTCACACACCCTCCTCCTGTGGCATTACCCACCTTTCTACTTCCCCAGTACAAACAGACGCACACATACTCACACACCCTCCTCCTGTGTCATTACCCACCTTCCTACCTCCCCAGTACAAACAGACACACACATACTCACACACCCTCCTCCTGTGGCATTACCCACCTTCCTACTTCCCCAGTACAAACAGACGCACACATACTCACACACCCTCCTCTTGTGGCATTATCCACCTTTCTACTTCCCCAGTACAAGCAGACACACACATACTCACACACCCTCCTCCTGTGGCATTACCCACCTTTCTACTTCCCCAGTACAAACAGACACGCACATACTCACACACCCTCCTCCTGTGGCATTACCCACCTTCCTACTTCCCCAGTACCAATAGACGCACACATACTCACACACCCTCCTCCTGTTGCATTACCCACCTTTCTACTTCCCCAGTACAAACAGACACGCACATACTCACACACCCTCCTCCTGTGGCATTACCCACCTTTCTACTTCCCCAGTACAAACAGACGCACACATACTCACACACCCTCCTCCTGTGTCATTACCCACCTTCCTACCTCCCCAGTACAAACAGACACACACATACTCACACACCCTCCTCCTGTGGCATTACCCACCTTCCTACTTCCCCAGTACAAACAGACGCACACATACTCACACACCCTCCTCCTGTGGCATTATCCACCTTTCTACTTCCCCAGTACAAGCAGACACACACATACTCACACACCCTCCTCCTTTGGCATTACCCACCTTCCTACTTCCTCAGTACCAATAGACGCACACATACTCACACACCCTCCTCCTGTGGCATTATCCACCTTCCTACTTCCCCAGTACAAACAGACACACACATACTCACACACCCTCCTCCTGTGGCATTATCCACCTTCCTACTTCCCCAGTACAAACAGACACACACATACTCACACAACCTCCTCATGTGGCATTACCCACCTTCCTACCTCCCCAGTACAAACAGACACACACATACTCACACACCCTCCTCCTGTGGCATTACCCACCTTCCTACTTCCCCAGTATAAACAGACACACACATACTCACACACCCTCCTCCTGTGGCATTACCCACCTTCCTAGTTCCCCAGTACAAACAGACACACACATACTCACACACCCTCCTCCTGTGGCATTACCCACCTTCCTACTTCCCCAGTACCAATAGATGCACACATACACACCCTCCTCCTGTGGCATTACCCACCTTCCTACTTCCCCAGTACAAACAGACACACACATACTCACACACCCTCCTCCTGTGGCATTATCCACCTTCCTACTTCCCCAGTACAAACAGACACACACATACTCACACACCCTCCTCCTGTGGCATTACCCACCTTCCTACTTCCCCAGTATAAACAGACACACACATACTCACACACCCTCCTCCTGTGGCATTACCCACCTTCCTACTTCCCCAGTACAAACAGACACACACATACTCACACACCCTCCTCCTGTGGCATTATCCACCTTCCTACTTCCCCAGTACAAACAGACACACACATACTCACACACCCTCCTCCTGTGGCATTACCCACCTTCCTACTTCCCCAGTATAAACAGACACACACATACTCACACACCCTCCTCCTGTGGCATTACCCACCTTCCTACTTCCCCAGTACAAACAGACACACACATACTCACACACCCTCCTCCTGTGGCATTATCCACCTTCCTACTTCCCCAGTACAAACAGACACACACATACTCACACACCCTCCTCCTGTGGCATTACCCACCTTCCTACCTCCCCAGTACAAATAGACACACATACTCACACACCCTCCTCCTGTGGCATTACCCACCTTCCTACTTCCCCAGTACAAACAGACACACACATACTCACACACCCTCCTCCTGTGGCATTACCCACCTTCCTACTTCCCCAGTACAAACAGACACACACATACTCACACACCCTCCTCCTGTGGCATTACCCACCTTCCTACTTCCCCAGTACAAACAGACACACACATACTCACACACCCTCCTCCTGTGGCATTACCCACCTTCCTACTTCCCCAGTACAAACAGACACACACATACTCACACACCCTCCTCCTGTGGCATTACCCACCTTCCTACTTCCCCAGTACCAATAGACGCACACATACTCACACATCCTCCTCCTGTGGCATTACCCACCTTCCTACTTCCCCAGTACAAACAGACACACACATACTCACACACCCTCCTCCTGTGGCATTATCCACCTTCCTACTTCCCCAGTACAAACAGACACACACATACTCACACACCCTCCTCCTGTGGCATTACCCACCTTCCTACCTCCCCAGTACAAATAGACACACATACTCACACACCCTCCTCCTGTGGCATTACCCACCTTCCTACTTCCCCAGTACAAACAGACACACACATACTCACACACCCTCCTCCTGTGGCATTACCCACCTTCCTACTTCCCCAGTACAAACAGACACACACATACTCACACACCCTCCTCCTGTGGCATTACCCACCTTCCTACTTCCCCAGTACAAACAGACACACACATACTCACACACCCTCCTCCTGTGGCATTACCCACCTTCCTACTTCCCCAGTACAAACAGACACACACATACTCACACACCCTCCTCCTGTGGCATTACCCACCTTCCTACTTCCCCAGTACAAACAGACACACACATACTCACACACCCTCCTCCTGTGGCATTACCCACCTTCCTACTTCCCCAGTACAAACAGACACACACATACTCACACACCCTCCTCCTGTGGCATTACCCACCTTCCTACTTCCCCAGTACAAACAGACACACACATACTCACACACCCTCCTCCTGTGGCATTACCCACCTTCCTACTTCCCCAGTACAAACAGACACACACATACTCACACACCCTCCTCCTGTGGCATTACCCACCTTCCTACTTCCCCAGTACAAACAGACACACACATACTCACACACCCTCCTCCTGTAGCATTACCCACCTTCCTACTTCCCCAGTACAAACAGACACACACATACTCACACACCCTCCTCCTGTGTCATTACCCACCTTCCTAACTCCCCAGTACAAACAGACACACACATACTCACACACCCTCCTCCTGTGGAATTACCCACCTTCCTAACTCCCCAGTACAAACAGACACACACATACTCACACACCCTCCTCCTGTGGCATTACCCACCTTCCTACTTCCCCAGTACAAACAGACACACACATACTCACACACCCTCCCCCTGTGGAATTACCCACCTTCCTACTTCCCCAGTATAAACAGACACACACATACTCACACACCCTCCCCCTGTGGCATTATCCACCTTCCTACTTCCCCAGTACAAACAGACACACACATACTTCCCCAGTACCAATAGACGCACACATACTCACACACCCTCCTCCTGTGGCATTATCCACCTTCCTACCTCCCCAGTACAAACAGACACACACATACTCACACACCCTCCTCCTGTGGCATTACCCACCTTCCTACTTCCCCAGTACAAACAGACACACACATACTCACACATCCTCCTCCTGTGGCATTATCCACCTTCCTACTTCCCCAGTACCAATAGACGCACACATACACACCCTCCTCCTGTGGCATTACCCACCTTCCTACTTCCCCAGTACCAATAGACGCACACATACTCACACACCCTCCTCCTGTGGCATTACCCATCTTTCTACTCCCCCAGTACAAACAGACACGCACATACTCACACACCCTCCTCCTGTGGCATTATCCACCTTCCTATTTCCCCAGTACCAATAGACGCACACATACACACCCTCCTCCTGTGGCATTACCCACCTTCCTACTTCCCCAGTACAAACAGACACACACATACTCACACACCCTCCTCCTGTGGCATTACCCACCTTCCTACCTCCCCAGTATAAACAGACACACACATACTCACACACCCTCCTCCTGTGGCATTACCCACCTTTCTACTCCCCCAGTACAAACAGACACACACATACTCACACACCCTCCTCCTGTGGCATTACCCACCTTCCTACTTCCCCAGTATAAACAGACACACACATACTCACACACCCTCCTCCTGTGGCATTACCCACCTTCCTACTTCCCCAGTACAAACAGACGCACTCATACTCACACACCCTCCTCCTGTGGCATTATCCACCTTCCTACCTCCCCAGTACAAACAGACACACACATACTCACACACCCTCCCCCTGTGGCATTACCCACCTTCCTACTTCCCCAGTACCAATAGATGCACACATACTCACACACCCTCCTCCTGTGGCATTATCCACCTTCCTACTTCCCCAGTACAAACAGACACACACATACTCACACACCCTCCTCCTGTAGCATTACCCACCTTCCTACTTCCCCAGTACAAACAGACACACACATACTCACACACCCTCCTCCTGTGTCATTACCCACCTTCCTAACTCCCCAGTACAAACAGACACACACATACTCACACACCCTCCTCCTGTGGAATTACCCACCTTCCTAACTCCCCAGTACAAACAGACACACACATACTCACACACCCTCCTCCTGTGGCATTACCCACCTTCCTACTTCCCCAGTACAAACAGACACACACATACTCACACACCCTCCCCCTGTGGAATTACCCACCTTCCTACTTCCCCAGTATAAACAGACACACACATACTCACACACCCTCCCCCTGTGGCATTACCCACCTTCCTACTTCCCCAGGACAAACAGACACACACATACTTCCCCAGTACCAATAGACGCACACATACTCACACACCCTCCTCCTGTGGCATTATCCACCTTCCTACCTCCCCAGTACAAACAGACACACACATACTCACACACCCTCCTCCTGTGGCATTACCCACCTTCCTACTTCCCCAGTACAAACAGACACACACATACTCACACATCCTCCTCCTGTGGCATTATCCACCTTCCTACTTCCCCAGTACCAATAGACGCACACATACACACCCTCCTCCTGTGGCATTACCCACCTTCCTACTTCCCCAGTACCAATAGACGCACACATACTCACACACCCTCCTCCTGTGGCATTACCCATCTTTCTACTCCCCCAGTACAAACAGACACGCACATACTCACACACCCTCCTCCTGTGGCATTATCCACCTTCCTATTTCCCCAGTACCAATAGACGCACACATACACACCCTCCTCCTGTGGCATTACCCACCTTCCTACTTCCCCAGTACAAACAGACACACACATACTCACACACCCTCCTCCTGTGGCATTACCCACCTTCCTACCTCCCCAGTATAAACAGACACACACATACTCACACACCCTCCTCCTGTGGCATTACCCACCTTCCTACTTCCCCAGTACAAACAGACACACACATACTCACACACCCTCCTCCTGTGGCATTACCCACCTTTCTACTCCCCCAGTACAAACAGACACACACATACTCACACACCCTCCTCCTGTGGCATTACCCACCTTCCTACTTCCCCAGTATAAACAGACACACACATACTCACACACCCTCCTCCTGTGGCATTACCCACCTTCCTACTTCCCCAGTACAAACAGACGCACTCATACTCACACACCCTCCTCCTGTGGCATTATCCACCTTCCTACCTCCCCAGTACAAACAGACACACACATACTCACACACCCTCCCCCTGTGGCATTACCCACCTTCCTACTTCCCCAGTACCAATAGATGCACACATACTCACACACCCTCCTCCTGTGGCATTATCCACCTTCCTACTTCCCCAGTACAAACAGACACACACATACTCACACACCCTCCTCCTGTAGCATTACCCACCTTCCTACTTCCCCAGTACAAACAGACACACACATACTCACACACCCTCCTCCTGTGTCATTACCCACCTTCCTAACTCCCCAGTACAAACAGACACACACATACTCACACACCCTCCTCCTGTGGAATTACCCACCTTCCTAACTCCCCAGTACAAACAGACACACACATACTCACACACCCTCCTCCTGTGGCATTACCCACCTTCCTACTTCCCCAGTACAAACAGACACACACATACTCACACACCCTCCCCCTGTGGAATTACCCACCTTCCTACTTCCCCAGTATAAACAGACACACACATACTCACACACCCTCCCCCTGTGGCATTACCCACCTTCCTACTTCCCCAGTACAAACAGACACACACATACTTCCCCAGTACCAATAGACGCACACATACTCACACACCCTCCTCCTGTGGCATTATCCACCTTCCTACCTCCCCAGTACAAACAGACACACACATACTCACACACCCTCCTCCTGTGGCATTACCCACCTTCCTACTTCCCCAGTACAAACAGACACACACATACTCACACATCCTCCTCCTGTGGCATTATCCACCTTCCTACTTCCCCAGTACCAATAGACGCACACATACACACCCTCCTCCTGTGGCGTTACCCACCTTCCTACTTCCCCAGTACCAATAGACGCACACATACTCACACACCCTCCTCCTGTGGCATTACCCATCTTTCTACTCCCCCAGTACAAACAGACACGCACATACTCACACACCCTCCTCCTGTGGCATTACCCACCTTCCTACTTCCCCAGTACAAACAGACACACACATACTCACACACCCTCCTCCTGTGGCATTACCCACCTTCCTACCTCCCCAGTATAAACAGACACACACATACTCACACACCCTCCTCCTGTGGCATTACCCACCTTTCTACTCCCCCAGTACAAACAGACACACACATACTCACACACCCTCCTCCTGTGGCATTACCCACCTTCCTACTTCCCCAGTATAAACAGACACACACATACTCACACACCCTCCCCCTGTGGCATTACCCACCTTCCTACTTCCCCAGTACCAATAGATGCACACATACTCACACACCCTCCTCCTGTGGCATTATCCACCTTCCTACCTCCCCAGTACAAACTGACACACACATACTCACACATCCTCCTCCTGTGGCATTACCCACCTTCCTACTTCCCCGATACCAATAGACGCACACATACACACCCTCCTCCTGTGGCATTACCCACCTTTCTACTTCCCCAGTACAAGCAGACACACACATACTCACACACCCTCCTCCTGTGGCATTACCCACCTTCCTACTTCCCCAGTACCAATAGACGCACACATACTCACACACCCTCCTCCTGTGGCATTACCCACCTTTCTACTTCCCCAGTACAAACAGACACGCACATACTCACACACCCTCCTCCTGTGGCATTACCCACCTTCCTACCTCCCCAGTACAAACAGACACACACATACTCACACACCCTCCTCCTGTGGCATTACCCACCTTCCTACTTCCCCAGTACCAATAGACGCACACATACTCACATACCCTCCTCCTGTGGCATTACCCACCTTTCTACTTCCCCAGTACAAACAGACACGCACATACTCACACAACCTCCTCCTGTGGCATTACCCACCTTCCTACCTCCCCAGTACAAACAGACACACACATACTCACACACCCTCCTCCTGTGGCATTACCCACCTTTCTACTTCCCCAGTACAAACAGACACACACATACTCACACACCCTCCTCCTGTGGCATTACCCACCTTCCTACCTCCCCAGTACAAACAGACGCACTCATACTCACACACCCTCCTCCTGTGGCATTACCCACCTTCCTACCTCCCCAGTACAAACAGACGCACTCATACTCACACAACCTCCTCCTGTGGCATTACCCACCTTCCTACCTCCCCAGTACAAACAGACACACACATACTCACACACCCTCCTCCTGTGTCATTACCCACCTTCCTAACTCCCCAGTACAAACAGACACACACATACTCACACACCCTCCTCCTGTGGAATTACCCACCTTCCTAACTCCCCAGTACAAACAGACACACACATACTCACACACCCTCCTCCTGTGGCATTACCCACCTTCCTACTTCCCCAGTACAAACAGACACACACATACTCACACACCCTCCCCCTGTGGAATTACCCACCTTCCTACTTCCCCAGTATAAACAGACACACACATACTCACACACCCTCCCCCTGTGGCATTACCCACCTTCCTACTTCCCCAGTACAAACAGACACACACATACTTCCCCAGTACCAATAGACGCACACATACTCACACACCCTCCTCCTGTGGCATTATCCACCTTCCTACCTCCCCAGTACAAACAGACACACACATACTCACACACCCTCCTCCTGTGGCATTACCCACCTTCCTACTTCCCCAGTACAAACAGACACACACATACTCACACATCCTCCTCCTGTGGCATTATCCACCTTCCTACTTCCCCAGTACCAATAGACGCACACATACACACCCTCCTCCTGTGGCGTTACCCACCTTCCTACTTCCCCAGTACCAATAGACGCACACATACTCACACACCCTCCTCCTGTGGCATTACCCATCTTTCTACTCCCCCAGTACAAACAGACACGCACATACTCACACACCCTCCTCCTGTGGCATTACCCACCTTCCTACTTCCCCAGTACAAACAGACACACACATACTCACACACCCTCCTCCTGTGGCATTACCCACCTTCCTACCTCCCCAGTATAAACAGACACACACATACTCACACACCCTCCTCCTGTGGCATTACCCACCTTTCTACTCCCCCAGTACAAACAGACACACACATACTCACACACCCTCCTCCTGTGGCATTACCCACCTTCCTACTTCCCCAGTATAAACAGACACACACATACTCACACACCCTCCTCCTGTGGCATTATCCACCTTCCTACCTCCCCAGTACAAACAGACACACACATACTCACACACCCTCCCCCTCTGGCATTACCCACCTTCCTACTTCCCCAGTACCAATAGATGCACACATACTCACACACCCTCCTCCTGTGGCATTATCCACCTTCCTACCTCCCCAGTACAAACTGACACACACATACTCACACATCCTCCTCCTGTGGCATTACCCACCTTCCTACTTCCCCGATACCAATAGACGCACACATACACACCCTCCTCCTGTGGCATTACCCACCTTTCTACTTCCCCAGTACAAGCAGACACACACATACTCACACACCCTCCTCCTGTGGCATTACCCACCTTCCTACTTCCCCAGTACCAATAGACGCACACATACTCACACACCCTCCTCCTGTGGCATTACCCACCTTTCTACTTCCCCAGTACAAACAGACACGCACATACTCACACACCCTCCTCCTGTGGCATTACCCACCTTCCTACCTCCCCAGTACAAACAGACACACACATACTCACACACCCTCCTCCTGTGGCATTACCCACCTTCCTACTTCCCCAGTACCAATAGACGCACACATACTCACACACCCTCCTCCTGTGGCATTACCCACCTTTCTACTTCCCCAGTACAAACAGACACGCACATACTCACACAACCTCCTCCTGTGGCATTACCCACCTTCCTACCTCCCCAGTACAAACAGACTCACACATACTCACACACCCTCCTCCTTTGGCATTACCCACCTTCCTACTTCCCCAGTACCAATAGACGCACACATACTCACATACCCTCCTCCTGTGGCATTACCCACCTTTCTACTTCCCCAGTACAAACAGACACGCACATACTCACACAACCTCCTCCTGTGGCATTACCCACCTTCCTACCTCCCCAGTACAAACAGACACACACATACTCACACACCCTCCTCCTGTGGCATTACCCACCTTTCTACTTCCCCAGTACAAACAGACACACACATACTCACACACCCTCCTCCTGTGGCATTACCCACCTTCCTACCTCCCCAGTACAAACAGACGCACTCATACTCACACACCCTCCTCCTGTGGCATTACCCACCTTCCTACCTCCCCAGTACAAACAGACGCACTCATACTCACACAACCTCCTCCTGTGGCATTACCCACCTTCCTACCTCCCCAGTACAAACAGACACACACATACTCACACACCCTCCTCCTGTGGCATTACCCACCTTTCTACTTCCCCAGTACAAACAGACACACACATACTCACACACCCTCCTCCTGTGGCATTACCCACCTTCCTACCTCCCCAGTACAAACAGACGCACTCATACCCACACACCCTCCTCCTGTGGCATTACCCACCTTTCTACTTCCCCAGTACAAACAGACACACACATACTCACACACCCTCCTCCTGTGGCATTACCCACCTTCCTACTTACCCAGTACCAATAGATGCACACATACACACACACCCTCCTCCTGTGGCATTACCCACCTTCCTACTTCCCCAGTACAAACAGACACACACATACACACACACCCTCCTCCTGTGGCATTACCCACCTTTCAACTTCCCCAGTACAAGCAGACACACACATACTCACACAACCTCCTCCTGTGGCATTACCCACCTTTCTACTTCCCCAGTACAAACAGACACGCACATACTCACACACCCTCCTCCTGTGGCATTACCCACCTTCCTACTTCCCCAGTACCAATAGACGCACACATACTCACACACCCTCCTCCTGTTGCATTACCCACCTTTCTACTTCCCCAGTACAAACAGACACACACATACTCACACACCCTCCCCCTGTGGCATTACCCACCTTCCTACTTCCCCAGTATAAACAGACACACACATACTCACACACCCTCCCCCTGTGGCATTACCCACCTTCCTACTTCCCCAGTATAAACAGACACACACATACTCACACACCCTCCTCCTGTGGCATTACCCACCTTTCTACTTCCCCAGTACAAACAGACGCACACATACTCACACACCCTCCTCTTGTGGCATTATCCACCTTTCTACTTCCCCAGTACAAGCAGACACACACATACTCACACACCCTCCTCCTGTGGCATTACCCACCTTTCTACTTCCCCAGTACAAACAGACACGCACATACTCACACACCCTCCTCCTGTGGCATTACCCACCTTCCTACTTCCCCAGTACCAATAGACGCACACATACTCACACACCCTCCTCCTGTTGCATTACCCACCTTTCTACTTCCCCAGTACAAACAGACACGCACATACTCACACACCCTCCTCCTGTGGCATTACCCACCTTTCTACTTCCCCAGTACAAACAGACGCACACATACTCACACACCCTCCTCCTGTGTCATTACCCACCTTCCTACCTCCCCAGTACAAACAGACACACACATACTCACACACCCTCCTCCTGTGGCATTACCCACCTTCCTACTTCCCCAGTACAAACAGACGCACACATACTCACACACCCTCCTCTTGTGGCATTATCCACCTTTCTACTTCCCCAGTACAAGCAGACACACACATACACACACACCCTCCTCCTGTGGCATTACCCACCTTTCAACTTCCCCAGTACAAGCAGACACACACATACTCACACAACCTCCTCCTGTGGCATTACCCACCTTTCTACTTCCCCAGTACAAACAGACACGCACATACTCACACACCCTCCTCCTGTGGCATTACCCACCTTCCTACTTCCCCAGTACCAATAGACGCACACATACTCACACACCCTCCTCCTGTTGCATTACCCACCTTTCTACTTCCCCAGTACAAACAGACACACACATACTCACACACCCTCCCCCTGTGGCATTACCCACCTTCCTACTTCCCCAGTATAAACAGACACACACATACTCACACACCCTCCCCCTGTGGCATTACCCACCTTCCTACTTCCCCAGTATAAACAGACACACACATACTCACACACCCTCCTCCTGTGGCATTACCCACCTTTCTACTTCCCCAGTACAAACAGACGCACACATACTCACACACCCTCCTCTTGTGGCATTATCCACCTTTCTACTTCCCCAGTACAAGCAGACACACACATACTCACACACCCTCCTCCTGTGGCATTACCCACCTTTCTACTTCCCCAGTACAAACAGACACGCACATACTCACACACCCTCCTCCTGTGGCATTACCCACCTTCCTACTTCCCCAGTACCAATAGACGCACACATACTCACACACCCTCCTCCTGTTGCATTACCCACCTTTCTACTTCCCCAGTACAAACAGACACGCACATACTCACACACCCTCCTCCTGTGGCATTACCCACCTTTCTACTTCCCCAGTACAAACAGACGCACACATACTCACACACCCTCCTCCTGTGTCATTACCCACCTTCCTACCTCCCCAGTACAAACAGACACACACATACTCACACACCCTCCTCCTGTGGCATTACCCACCTTCCTACTTCCCCAGTACAAACAGACGCACACATACTCACACACCCTCCTCTTGTGGCATTATCCACCTTTCTACTTCCCCAGTACAAGCAGACACACACATACTCACACACCCTCCTCCTGTGGCATTACCCACCTTTCTACTTCCCCAGTACAAACAGACACGCACATACTCACACACCCTCCTCCTGTGGCATTACCCACCTTCCTACTTCCCCAGTACCAATAGACGCACACATACTCACACACCCTCCTCCTGTTGCATTACCCACCTTTCTACTTCCCCAGTACAAACAGACACGCACATACTCACACACCCTCCTCCTGTGGCATTACCCACCTTTCTACTTCCCCAGTACAAACAGACGCACACATACTCACACACCCTCCTCCTGTGTCATTACCTACCTTCCTACCTCCCCAGTACAAACAGACACACACATACTCACACACCCTCCTCCTGTGGCATTACCCACCTTCCTACTTCCCCAGTACAAACAGACGCACACATACTCACACACCCTCCTCCTGTGGCATTATCCACCTTTCTACTTCCCCAGTACAAGCAGACACACACATACTCACACACCCTCCTCCTTTGGCATTACCCACCTTCCTACTTCCTCAGTACCAATAGACGCACACATACTCACACACCCTCCTCCTGTGGCATTATCCACCTTCCTACTTCCCCAGTACAAACAGACACACACATACTCACACACCCTCCTCCTGTGGCATTATCCACCTTCCTACTTCCCCAGTACAAACAGACACACACATACTCACACAACCTCCTCATGTGGCATTACCCACCTTCCTACCTCCCCAGTACAAACAGACACACACATACTCACACACCCTCCTCCTGTGGCATTACCCACCTTCCTACTTCCCCAGTATAAACAGACACACACATACTCACACACCCTCCTCCTGTGGCATTACCCACCTTCCTAGTTCCCCAGTACAAACAGACACACACATACTCACACACCCTCCTCCTGTGGCATTACCCACCTTCCTACTTCCCCAGTACCAATAGATGCACACATACACACCCTCCTCCTGTGGCATTACCCACCTTCCTACTTCCCCAGTACAAACAGACACACACATACTCACACACCCTCCTCCTGTGGCATTATCCACCTTCCTACTTCCCCAGTACAAACAGACACACACATACTCACACACCCTCCTCCTGTGGCATTACCCACCTTCCTACTTCCCCAGTATAAACAGACACACACATACTCACACACCCTCCTCCTGTGGCATTACCCACCTTCCTACTTCCCCAGTACAAACAGACACACACATACTCACACACCCTCCTCCTGTGGCATTATCCACCTTCCTACTTCCCCAGTACAAACAGACACACACATACTCACACACCCTCCTCCTGTGGCATTACCCACCTTCCTACTTCCCCAGTATAAACAGACACACACATACTCACACACCCTCCTCCTGTGGCATTACCCACCTTCCTACTTCCCCAGTACAAACAGACACACACATACTCACACACCCTCCTCCTGTGGCATTACCCACCTTCCTACTTCCCCAGTACAAACAGACACACACATACTCACACACCCTCCTCCTGTGGCATTACCCACCTTCCTACCTCCCCAGTACAAATAGACACACATACTCACACACCCTCCTCCTGTGGCATTACCCACCTTCCTACTTCCCCAGTACAAACAGACACACACATACTCACACACCCTCCTCCTGTGGCATTACCCACCTTCCTACTTCCCCAGTACAAACAGACACACACATACTCACACACCCTCCTCCTGTGGCATTACCCACCTTCCTACTTCCCCAGTACCAATAGACGCACACATACTCACACATCCTCCTCCTGTGGCATTACCCACCTTCCTACTTCCCCAGTACAAGCAGACACACACATACTCACACACCCTCCTCCTGTGGCATTATCCACCTTCCTACTTCCCCAGTACAAACAGACACACACATACTCACACATCCTCCTCCTGTGGCATTACCCACCTTCCTACTTCCCCAGTACAAACAGACACACACATACTCACACACCCTCCTCCTGTGGCATTACCCACCTTCCTACCTCCCCAGTACAAATAAACACACACATACTCACACACCCTCCTCCTGTGGCATTACCCACCTTCCTACCTCCCCAGTACAAATAGACACACACATACTCACACACCCTCCTCCTGTGGCATTACCCACCTTCCTACTTCCCCAGTACAAACAGACACACACATACTCAAACACCCTCCTCCTGTAGCATTACCCACCTTCCTACTTCCCCAGTACAAACAGACACACACATACTCACACACCCTCCTCCTGTGTCATTACCCACCTTCCTAACTCCCCAGTACAAACAGACACACACATACTCACACATCCTCCTCCTGTGGCATTACCCACCTTCCTACTTCCCCAGTACCAGTAGACGCACACATACACACCCTCCTCCTGTGGCGTTACCCACCTTCCTACTTCCCCAGTACCAATAGACGCACACATACTCACACACCCTCCTCCTGTGGCATTACCCACCTTCCTACTTTCCCAGTACCAGTAGACGCACACATACTCACACACCCTCCTCCTGTGGCATTACCCACCTTCCTACTTCCCCAGTACAAACAGACACACACATACTCACACACCCTCCTCCTGTGGCATTACCCACCTTCCTACTTCCCCAGTACAAACAGACACACACATACTCACACACCCTCCTCCTGTAGCATTACCCACCTTCCTACTTCCCCAGTACAAACAGACACGCACATACTCACACACCCTCCTCCTGTGGCATTACCCACCTTTCTACTTCCCCAGTACAAACAGACGCACACATACTCACACACCCTCCTCCTGTGTCATTACCCACCTTCCTACCTCCCCAGTACAAACAGACACACACATACTCACACACCCTCCTCCTGTGGCATTACCCACCTTCCTACTTCCCCAGTACAAACAGACGCACACATACTCACACACCCTCCTCTTATGGCATTATCCACCTTTCTACTTCCCCAGTACAAGCAGACACACACATACTCACACACCCTCCTCCTGTGGCATTACCCACCTTTCTACTTCCCCAGTACAAACAGACACGCACATACTCACACACCCTCCTCCTGTGGCATTACCCACCTTCCTACTTCCCCAGTACCAATAGACGCACACATACTCACACACCCTCCTCCTGTTGCATTACCCACCTTTCTACTTCCCCAGTACAAACAGACACGCACATACTCACACACCCTCCTCCTGTGGCATTACCCACCTTTCTACTTCCCCAGTACAAACAGACGCACACATACTCACACACCCTCCTCCTGTGTCATTACCCACCTTCCTACCTCCCCAGTACAAACAGACACACACATACTCACACACCCTCCTCCTGTGGCATTACCCACCTTCCTACTTCCCCAGTACAAACAGACGCACACATACTCACACACCCTCCTCCTGTGGCATTATCCACCTTTCTACTTCCCCAGTACAAGCAGACACACACATACTCACACACCCTCCTCCTTTGGCATTACCCACCTTCCTACTTCCTCAGTACCAATAGACGCACACATACTCACACACCCTCCTCCTGTGGCATTATCCACCTTCCTACTTCCCCAGTACAAACAGACACACACATACTCACACACCCTCCTCCTGTGGCATTATCCACCTTCCTACTTCCCCAGTACAAACAGACACACACATACTCACACAACCTCCTCATGTGGCATTACCCACCTTCCTACCTCCCCAGTACAAACAGACACACACATACTCACACACCCTCCTCCTGTGGCATTACCCACCTTCCTACTTCCCCAGTATAAACAGACACACACATACTCACACACCCTCCTCCTGTGGCATTACCCACCTTCCTAGTTCCCCAGTACAAACAGACACACACATACTCACACACCCTCCTCCTGTGGCATTACCCACCTTCCTACTTCCCCAGTACCAATAGATGCACACATACACACCCTCCTCCTGTGGCATTACCCACCTTCCTACTTCCCCAGTACAAACAGACACACACATACTCACACACCCTCCTCCTGTGGCATTATCCACCTTCCTACTTCCCCAGTACAAACAGACACACACATACTCACACACCCTCCTCCTGTGGCATTACCCACCTTCCTACTTCCCCAGTATAAACAGACACACACATACTCACACACCCTCCTCCTGTGGCATTACCCACCTTCCTACTTCCCCAGTACAAACAGACACACACATACTCACACACCCTCCTCCTGTGGCATTATCCACCTTCCTACTTCCCCAGTACAAACAGACACACACATACTCACACACCCTCCTCCTGTGGCATTACCCACCTTCCTACTTCCCCAGTATAAACAGACACACACATACTCACACACCCTCCTCCTGTGGCATTACCCACCTTCCTACTTCCCCAGTACAAACAGACACACACATACTCACACACCCTCCTCCTGTGGCATTACCCACCTTCCTACTTCCCCAGTACAAACAGACACACACATACTCACACACCCTCCTCCTGTGGCATTACCCACCTTCCTACCTCCCCAGTACAAATAGACACACATACTCACACACCCTCCTCCTGTGGCATTACCCACCTTCCTACTTCCCCAGTACAAACAGACACACACATACTCACACACCCTCCTCCTGTGGCATTACCCACCTTCCTACTTCCCCAGTACAAACAGACACACACATACTCACACACCCTCCTCCTGTGGCATTACCCACCTTCCTACTTCCCCAGTACCAATAGACGCACACATACTCACACATCCTCCTCCTGTGGCATTACCCACCTTCCTACTTCCCCAGTACAAGCAGACACACACATACTCACACACCCTCCTCCTGTGGCATTATCCACCTTCCTACTTCCCCAGTACAAACAGACACACACATACTCACACATCCTCCTCCTGTGGCATTACCCACCTTCCTACTTCCCCAGTACAAACAGACACACACATACTCACACACCCTCCTCCTGTGGCATTACCCACCTTCCTACCTCCCCAGTACAAATAGACACACACATACTCACACACCCTCCTCCTGTGGCATTACCCACCTTCCTACCTCCCCAGTACAAATAGACACACACATACTCACACACCCTCCTCCTGTGGCATTACCCACCTTCCTACTTCCCCAGTACAAACAGACACACACATACTCAAACACCCTCCTCCTGTAGCATTACCCACCTTCCTACTTCCCCAGTACAAACAGACACACACATACTCACACACCCTCCTCCTGTGTCATTACCCACCTTCCTAACTCCCCAGTACAAACAGACACACACATACTCACACATCCTCCTCCTGTGGCATTACCCACCTTCCTACTTCCCCAGTACCAGTAGACGCACACATACTCACACACCCTCCTCCTGTGGCATTACCCACCTTCCTACCTCCCCAGTACAAATAGACACACACATACTCACACACCCTCCTCCTGTGGCATTACCCACCTTCCTACCTCCCCAGTACAAATAGACACACACATACTCACACACCCTCCTCCTGTGGCATTACCCACCTTCCTACTTCCCCAGTACAAACAGACACACACATACTCAAACACCCTCCTCCTGTAGCATTACCCACCTTCCTACTTCCCCAGTACAAACAGACACACACATACTCACACACCCTCCTCCTGTGTCATTACCCACCTTCCTAACTCCCCAGTACAAACAGACACACACATACTCACACATCCTCCTCCTGTGGCATTACCCACCTTCCTACTTCCCCAGTACCAGTAGACGCACACATACACACCCTCCTCCTGTGGCGTTACCCACCTTCCTACTTCCCCAGTACCAATAGACGCACACATACTCACACACCCTCCTCCTGTGGCATTACCCATCTTCCTACTTTCCCAGTACCAGTAGACGCACACATACACACCCTCCTCCTGTGGCATTACCCACCTTCCTACTTCCCCAGTACCAATAGACGCACACATACACACCCTCCTCCTGTGGCATTACCCACCTTCCTACTTCCCCAGTACCAATAGACGCACACATACACACCCTCCTCCTGTGGCATTACCCACCTTCCTACTTCCCCAGTACAAACAGACACACACATACTCACACACCCTCCTCCTGTGTCATTACCCACCTTCCTACTTCCCCAGTACAAACAGACACACACATAATCACACACCCTCCTCCTGTGGCATTACCCACCTTCCTACTTCCCCAGTACCAATAGACGCACTCATACTCACACACCCTCCCCCTGTGGCATTACCCACCTTCCTACTTCCCCAGTACCAATAGACGCACACATACTCACATACCCTCCTCCTGTGTCATTACCCACCTTCCTACTTCCCCAGTACAAACAGACACACACATACTCACACACCCTCCTCCTGTGGCATTACCCACCTTCCTACTTCCCCAGTACAAACAGACACACACATACTCACACACCCTCCTCCTGTGGCATTACCCACCTTTCTAGTTCCCCAGTACAAACAGACACACACATACTCACACACCCTCCTCCTGTGGCATTACCCACCTTCCTACTTCCCCAGTACAAACAGACACACACATACTCACACACCCTCCTCCTGTGGCATTACCCACCTTCCTACTTCCCCAGTACAAACAGACACACACATACTCACACACCCTCCTCCTGTGTCATTACCCACCTTCCTAACTCCCCAGTACAAACAGACACACACATACTCACACATCCTCCTCCTGTGGCATTACCCACCTTCCTACTTCCCCAGTACCAATAGACGCACACATACTCACACACCCTCCTCCTGTGGCATTACCCACCTTCCTACTTTCCCAGTGCCTATAGGCACATCTAATGCACGTCGGCCATATGGTGTCGATGTATTGACTGTCTACCTAGACATTGTAGATCTGTCATCCGGATATCTGCAATAAGTTTAGATAGAAAATCATTGTAAAAAATTTTGCAAAACTGAAACTGCTATCACTTGCACGCTGGGGGCTGCTCAGCACAGAGCTAGGCCATCCAGTATTCTAATGGCGGCCTGCGATGCAACTACAATTCAATTGCATCACTGTTTAAGGGAAGCCCCCTACCTCCGCAGCCTGGTTGCGAAGTCAGTCGGGCCACAGCAATTTTCTGCATTGCAGTGGCCGCGTGTGACGTAACGTGGCCGCCCAGAACCTGCCCCCGCTTTTAACAACCACACCACATCGCCGCCCCAGGCAGAGGTGTTTGCATCAATGCAATGTGATTGCATTGGCCAGCCCACGCACAGGCAGAATGGGACCTGCACATGCACACTGGGCTGGAAATTGGCCCAATGCGATCGCACCGCTGATGTGATGCGAGCTGCATTTGGCCCATATTCATGTTTATTTCCTTATATCTAGAGTATATTTTTATTCCTCTAATCAAGAAAACTTAACAAATACATGTTGCAGTTTAATTTCAGGGGATTGCTTTATGTAATGTAACCATGGGATGAATGATGTAACAAAGTATATTTTTTAGAAATGTTCTAATTATTTGATAATTTCATACATATATACAGTAGCTCTTGTCTCTGCAAGTGACGGAACCCACGTGGGTTCCTGTACTTGTATGGCCACCAGCCAATCAGCGCCTGCCACTATGGTAACAAGCCGCTGATTGGCTGTGAGTGGCCTGTCTGTTAGACAATCATCAGCCAAGCTGTTGATTGGCTAACATACAGGCCACTTATAGCCAATTAGCAGCCTGTTACCATGGTAGCGGGCGCTGATTGGCTAGACATACATGTGACAGAACTCCCGGATCGGGATTGCGGTTTGTCATTTTTAAACCACTTGGATTCCTACTGGAGAAAAGGACCAACCTGCGCCTAGTAAAGAAAAGAAAAATAATAATATACAAAATATATGATACGGGGTCCTTTTTGGTTGCAGTTATATGTCAATAAGTTAACTAATGTAGTGCAGAAGTTACCCCCCTTGTAGATACATCTGAAGTGGTTAAGCCTAATATACAGTAGCTTAGTGAGTCCAGTCATGCCCACTTTACTACCGGGCAATGACTAAGCCTGGGCAGAAGTACCTTTATGTCAATATAAAAAATAGTTGATAAAAATGAAAACTGAGTAATTAGCCAGGTCCACAATGTGAGATTTGGGGCCAATATTTAGTGTGTCTCATACTGTAGAGGCGAGTTTCGTCTGTATGTAGCAAAGTCCATAGACACATGGCTTAATAACTGCATCCACTGCTACAGTGCAGTAATGTATCTTTATAAGTAACATTATTGTGTTACTGTTACAGACCATCAGCTTGGTTTCATGTCCAGTCAGTTAAGCTTCTGCTTTTATATTTTAGATCCTATTTTTGGTCTGAAAACAAAGTACAGTCAATGACTCTGCAGGTCACTGGCACAGATGTAAGCGATCATTCTCACCTGATTCTCAGTGCATATTTGTGTCACATCGTGGTCACCGTAAGGACACAGCCTGCATCCTGAGCCAAACTCATTTACCAATAAACCTGAAGTGAATGGCCTTTGTTTTGTGCTCTGGGGCCTCCAGTTGCTATCTAGAACCTTGTTTGGATCTCAGCATTACTTGTGGAATAAGAACTATTGCAGGCCCAGGAGGTCAGGAGGAACTGATGATGTTCTGGAGGGACCTGTGATGTTGGCCCTTGCATTCTTCTTGAGGCCCTGGCTCTGCTCTTCTGAACACACCCAGACTTCTGTCACAACTTATCAGGTAGACTTGAGCAAATACTAACATTGATGAACCCTAGGGGCTGGAAGCCAGTAATAACTAGACCACTTTGCACTCTATATGATGCTTATCAGACTGGTAAGCTGTGACCAGAGGTGTAGCTAGGTGCCATGGTGCCCGGAACAAGGGTATGTTTCGGCACCCCCTCCCCTGTACTACATTGGGTGCATGTTACATTTGAAAAGAAAAAATATAATAAAATTCCTAAATTGGTGCCAGGGCCGGTTCTCGAGCCTGTGGATCTTAGTTTCCTTTGGGCACCCCATGTTTAAAATAGGGATAGTGCGCGCCAAAGTCCCTTATACACCTTATGCCACACAGTAGAGTCCCTTATACACGTTACACAGCACAGTAGAGCCGCTTACACATGTTATGCCACAGTAGAGCCATTTTACACATTATACCACAGTAGAGTCGTTTTTACACATTACGCCACAGTACAGCCGCTTATATGTGTTATGCCACAGTAGAGCCCCATATACATGTCACTCTGCAGCTACTAATACAGATAGAGGTGCTGCAACAGCAGCTGGGGCAAAGAGGTGTTGCAGCATCAATGTAGAGAGAGGTGCTACAGCATCAATGTAGAGAGGTGTTGCAGCATCAATTTAGAGAGGTGTTGCAGCATCAATGTAGAGAGAGGTGCGGCAGCATCAATGTAGAGAGAGGTGCGGCAGCATTAATGTAGAGAGAGGTGCGGCAGCATCAATGTGGAGAGAGGTGCGGCAGCATTAATGTAGAGAGAGGTGCGGCAACATCAATGTAGAGAGAGGTGCTGCAGCATCAATGTAGAGAGGTGTTGCAGCATCAATTTAGAGAGGTGTTGCAGCATCAATGTAGAGAGAGGTGCGGCAGCATCAATGTAGAGAGGTGTTGCAGCATCAATTTAGAGAGGTGTTGCAGCATCAATGTAGACAGAGGTGCGGCAGCATCAATGTAGAGAGAGGTGCGGCAGCATTAATGTAGAGAGAGGTGCGGCAGCATCAATGTAGAGAAAGGTGCGGCAGCATCAATGTAGAGAGAGGTGCTGCAGCATCAATGTTGAGAGAGGTGCTGCAGCATCAATGCAGAGAGAGGTGCTGCAGCAGCCTGGTCCGAGAGAGTTGCTGCAGCAGCTGGGGCAGAGAGAGGTGCTGCAGTAGCTGGGGCAGAGAGAGGTGCTGCAGCAGCCAGGGTAGAAAGGTGCTGGACAGCTATAAGCAGACAGTGAGACATATAAAGAGGGCGGGCAGAGCTCTAGCATGTGCCGGCTGTCAGTGTCTCCTGCTGTCGCCTCTGGCCTGCCCTGTTCCCTACCTTCCCTACTGCTTCTAATCCTCCTGCTCTGAGGCTGCCTGTACAGCGGGTGGAGGGAGGGGGGAGGGTAGGCTGTGGGGCACCCTCTAACTTTTCTGGTGTCCACTACACCCCTGGCTTTGACACAAGCAGAATGATACTTAGAGAATGATCGCAGTCAGATGCACATTGCTCATGGTGAGCAGAGGTCTGGGAACGAGCCAGCATTCTGTACACAGTAGTTAGAGAGAACGGTGGTTCAGGAAGCATGCAAGGGCTCAGTACGCAGTAATCACGCAGAGCAGAGGTCAGGAGTCTAGCCAGAGGTCAGTACACAGTAATGGGAATGAAATCTACCTTCCTGGACCATCTCAGCTTTGTTAACAATGCAGTAGCTTTGAGAAGTATGTCTAGTACACGTACAAATAAAGTCACCTTTGCTGCTGGTACAATTTTTCAACAACAGATTTAGAAGCGGCCTATGCTTGCTAAAAGTGACTCTTCAGTACTCTTTGCAATCCACCATAACAGAATAAAGGGGGTAATTCAGACCTGATCGTAGATGTGCTAATAGCACATCTACGATCATTTACTCTGACATGCTGTGGGACGCCAAGCAAAGGGCTAGTCCGCCCCGCATGTCAGGCTCTACCCCCCCCCCCTCCCCCCCTGCACAGGTACAAAAGCATTGCACGGCAGCGGTGCTTTTGTACCTGACAAGTAGCTCCCTACCAGCGTAGCTCCTGTGCACTAGCAGGAGGCTAACCGCTGCATCCTGGGTCGCATCGGCTGGGCCTGCCCCCCCCCCCCCCCAACGGTCCAGACATGCCTCCATTGTCCAGACTGTGCCCCGCCAACAGTGTTCCAGCGCCGTTGACACACCCCCTCCCACCCAACAACCGCCTCTGCCTGTCAGTCAGGCAGAGGCGATCGTACAAGTGATGAGATGTTTTTGCATCTCACTGGCTGCACGTGTGCAGTGCGCCCACCGCGCATGGGCACACTGCACATAGTAATTCAGATTGCAATCTCTGCGTCTGAATTACCCACAAAGTCTCATTAGATCAGTGGTCTCCAACCTTAATCGGGGAGTGAGCTACTTTCGGAAAATAAAACCTCTGGAAGAGCTACCCCCTCTCCACAATGCGCACGCATTCCTGTGAAAGTGGGTGTGGCCTCAGAAAAGTGGGTGTGGTCTCACAAACGTGGATGTAGCCTCGCAACAGTAATGCCCCCCTGCGTAGTGCCAGATACACAAGTAATGCCCCCCAGCAGTGCCAGATACACAAATAATGCCCCAGCAGTGCCAGATACACAAATAATGCACCCCAGCAGTGCCAGATACACAATTAATGCCCCCCGCAGTGCCAGAACAGCAGTGCCAGATACACAATTAATGCCCCCCGCAGTGCCAGAACAGCAGTGCCAGATACACAAATAATGCCCCCCAGCAGTGCCAGATACACAAATAATGCCCCCCACACTGCCATAATACACAAATAATGCCCCCCACACTGCCATAATACACAAATAATGCCCCCCAGCAGTGCCAGATACACAAATAATGCCCCCCACAGTGCCATAATACACAAATAATGCCCCCCAGCAGTGCCAGATACACAAATAATGCCCCCCAGCATAGTGCCAGATACTGTGAGTGACCATTGATGGTCACCAACTATGCTATGGGTGCCCATCGATGGTTTCACTCATCAATGGTCATCCCTGTTATTACAGGGAATGACATGCAGGCCAATCACAGCCCATGGGCTGGGCTTTGCAGGTGTCAGGGACGGAGCTAAGCTCCATGTCCCGGCACCTTGCAAAAAATAAAAAAAATATTCATTTATGCTAAGCCATCGATGGGGAGGAAACCATCTGGTTCTCTCCCATCGAAAGCAAAACCATTCAACATCGGTCTTAAACCATTGATGATTAGGGATCATCGATGGTCAATGGCCATCCCTATAGTATTGTATACAGCAGCAGTGTAGACCATTAATGTACTGTTAGCATATCACTGTCCCCATGTATGACCTGTATGTACTGAGTCCAGTCTACATCAGAGGGGGGCTCATCTGAAGAGACAAATATTATATACTATTGAATAAAGAAGTTTCTCCTGGCTCCCAAATATGTTTGTGGAGGGGTTACATATCGAATCATCACCATTGCAGACCCTATCGGGGGTGCATAAATTAAATTACTAAGAACAATGATAGTTCATCGAGCTCCCTAAACAAATAGTGTGGAGAATGTATGGACCGAGCAGTGTGTGTGTCATTAGTATCTTGTTATCCTACCTCCGATACATTGTAATATAATATGTCACTGATTTATAACCCCCTGGATTTACAGTAGAACTAAACTCCACTGAGTTTATTATATCATTGAATATAGATCTTTCATTTAGCTCCATTATTATTCTGTGGAGGGAGTATATATTGAGTCATTAATATTGTAGATACAATAACAGTGATTATCACAATTACCACGGCACTGTGTATAACCATGTATATACAGCATTCACCTATTTACTAACTGAGACAATAATGCAAGTGCACTATTCTTTATGAAACACTTTAATTCTTTAATCTATTTTAATGTGCTGGTTTTAGACTTTTATTTACCATTATGTGGTTTATATAAAGATATTCAATATAGGTTTTAATAGATATTGAACCTATCACAAGGTCTGATAAGTGCATTCCATGTTATGTTACTAACTTTCAGGGCTGTTTGTAGACAATTTGGTTCCCAGTGTGAGCATTAAAAAAAATGCCCCCTCCCCAGACATTCAAAATTGTGCCCGCCTCCCCAGACATAAAAAAAACGATTTTTCACGCGCCAACGTGGCCTCGCTAAAATTTACGTGGCCTTGCAGGAGAAGACGACCTTATACCTCATTTTTAGAACCTGCAACAACAGACCTCGGCCACCACTGGAAAAAATAAACATTCCACCATATTAAGTCCTATACAGTAATGCCCCTTGCACCATATTATGCCACAGGATCCGGTCTGAAGATCGACAGTGTCTAGGTCGACAATGTTTAGGTCGACCACTATAGGTCGACAGTCACTAGGTCGACATGTTTTCAAGGTCGACAGGGTTTCTAGGTTGACATGTTCTAGGTCAAAAGGTCGACGTGAATTTTTCTAATTTTTTCTTTTTTTGAACTTTTTCATACTTAACGATCCACGTGGACTACGATTGGAACGGTAACCTGTGCCGAGCGCAGTGGTAGCGGAGCGAGGCACCTTACCCAAAGCATGGCGAGCGAAGCGAGCCATGCGAGGGGACACGGTGCACTAATTGGGGTTCCCGGTCACTGTACGGAGAAAACGACACCCCCAAAAAATGGAAACCTCATGTCGACATTTCGACCTGTCGACCTGGAACATGTCGACCCAGAAACCCTGTCAACCTTCAAACCCTGTTGACCTAGTGACTGTCGACTTATAGTGGTCGACCTAAACATTGCAAAAAAAAAGGCACTGCTAACTTTTCACACATCTGTGCGAGCATTGTAGCGTGTATGTAGAATGGACCCTGGGGTAGCACCCCCCACCCCCATTTAGAAATAACATAAATGTTTGTATTTAACCAGGGATACGGTAGCAACCCCCACCCACCCTAACTCATGTGTCAACCATTTCCATGTTAATGTTTTGCTTGTGTTGACCTTTTTTTCCCCATGTCAACCTTGTGCAAGTTGACCATTGGGGTCTACCTAGACACTGTCACCCTAATAACCCCCCACCCTCTACATATTTAGCTGTGATGAGTGCCTGCTGAAACTGGTGAGGCAATTGTGAACTGTAGTCTGGCAAAACTGAGCCATCAAGATCTTTGTGCAGATAGATGCTTTGCTCATCCCAACCTGTGAACAACAGAACCTACTGTAATGCAATTTATGACATTTCTGAAAATATTTAGCTTTTTGTTAAAAAAAAAAAAAAGCTAATTGCTGCAGTCTGTATGTTCAAAAAATTATAATTTGTTTTTATCACCTTAAGAAATTTGAACACTACTAGTAAGATACCAGTACAGAATTAAAGACTAGTTGAATAGGGATAATTCTTTACACAGCCTTATTACATTTCCCTGTACTGTAGATGCTATTTACTGTACCAAAGTAAAACGTGCAAAAAGCCACAACAACCAATCAGATTTCTGCTTTCCTTGTCAAGCTTGTAATGGGACATTCAACGAATGAATATATATAGTACCAGCATACTCTCAAATTTGATATCTAGGGGTCTATTTACTAAGACTTGGAGAGAGATAAAGTGGACAGAAATAAAGTACCAGCCAGAGAACTCCCAACTGCTATGTTACAGGCTGTGTTTTCAAAAATGACAGCAGCCGGATTCTGGTACTTTTTCACTGTCCACTTAGGGGGAGATGTACTAAGCAGTGATAAAAGTAGAGAAGTGAGCCAATGAAGAAGTCGCCCATGGCAACCAATCAGCTGCTCTGTATACTTTTATAGTATGCAAATTAGATATGTTCCGTCAATGCTGATTGGTTGCCATGGACAACTTCTCATATGGCTCACTTCTCCACTTTTATCACTACTTAGTACATCTCCCACTTAATCTCTCCCCAAGGCTTAGTAAATACACTTTATTACTAAATACCCTTACTCTCTTGGGAAACAGTGGGAGAAGAGGACACACATACCCCTTTTCCACTAGCTTTTTAAACACGGGTAAATGCGCGGGGGCACGCATTTACCCGTGTTTTTCCATAGTGGAAACGGCCCCCCCAGCAAATTCCCAGATCAAGTGATCCGGGAATCCTACCCGGATAGCTTGCCGGGTTGAACATGTGTTCAACCCGGCAAGCTGTGTAGTGTGAGTGGGAGCCGTGTCGAGGCGATACGGCTCCCGTTCACAGTGTATGGGAGGGTGGCGCTGGGAGATCATGTGATCTCCCAGCGCCACCCCTGCAACGTCACTAGCAGCGTCACCAACCGCAATATGCCGGGTTGGTGAGCGCTGTGGCAAAGGGGTCTGTAGCACGGGTCGCAGCCGTGTCAGGCGACACGTCTGTGACCCATGCTATAGATGGAAAAGGGGTATTACTGTATCAGTTGATCAGCTTGTTAATACACAATAGATAATTTGCTACAGTATATTCCTGGAAGTACATCTTCCTAAGGAAGCATCGCTGTAGCCCCAACCGTTGTTTTGTAATCCACTATTGTTCTTTGCTGCCAGTATAATATTGCAGATTTCATAAAATATAACAATAAAATGCCATTAAAGTGTGTCAGGCAGTTGTGGAAATAATCAGGCACTTTGTAGCCAAGTATATAATGAATGTAGAAAAAGATGAGATGCTAAAATAAAAAGGACGGTAACAGATGTCTTTTATGTGCAACAAAATAAAAACCTGACATGATTAAAGACTCTGCCTGGATCCAGAGCTAAGCAGAAACTCTTAATGACTATTTATTGGCGTGCGATACCACACTGAGACTTTCACATATAGACAGACACTGGTGCTTTGTTCAACTATAGGTAAGCAATATCATTATTTTTAATTGAGCATTTACAATGTAAATTCAGGTTCATTATATTCATTTATGTTTATAACTATCCGGTGTAATGGGAACAGAATATTGCTAATGATAGAAAGTTTATCTTTTAATCTAATTGAAATTGAGAAAAAGTTTCCTGTTTCCTGTACTACAATGCAAGTTATGTGCTTGAGTGCTAAATTGGCAATTGGATGGGTTATATTTGGAACAATAAAGAGCTCTACAAGTTAGACACACATATGAAAAAAGGGGGTACAACCCTGGGCTGGACAACAAAAGGCAGCAAACAATATCTTCTGGTGTTATCAAACCCAGAAACAACGATAATACAATACAGATGGTGATATTGAATTGCGCCAATTTTTGGCGGTTATAAGGCAAATTTCTAAAATCGGATTCTTACTGAAGATCTTTACGAGTGAATCGTCTGTCTTCACAGGTAAATCCACTCATCAATGGAAATGTTCATATGAAAAGAAAACACAGAAGAAAGGTCCCAATGTGTGGTAATGTCTTGATGATGAATACAGTCAAAGGGTAACAAACAGGAAGAATATAGACAACTCCTCCACTTGGTAGTGATGAAAAGGCGTAATGGGGTCACCCAATAAGTGCAATGGTCAAAGGGAGTGATGCTCACTTCCAAGCTTACTTCAATAAAATCTGGTCTGTACACATAAAGGTATCTTTAAACGGGTCCTGGGATGGCGTCATCTAATGGATGTTATCCATGCCCCTCCACAGGATGTACATAAAAACAGGAAACATAAACGTGCTCCAATGTGTAATATCGAAATGGGTATGGTGATCTCTTGGGAATGGAGAATAATATACATCCGTGATGTAAAAGATAGAGGATCACCCAGGATGTGTTATAATATATTGTGATGCTCACTTTAAGGCTTACATTAAAAAGAAGGATCTATCTTTAAACAATCATTTGGTCATCCAGCAAAAAAGCGTACATGTATGCTTACTTACCACTTCCACAGAAGCTGAATCCCTCAGGTACAGATCTGAGCAACACAAACCAACCACCAACGCGTATCAACTGCTACAGTCTTCCTCAGGGTGGTTGGTTTGTGTTGCCCAGATCTGTACCTGAGGGATTCAGCTCCTGTGGAACTGGTAATTTGGGCCCACTGTATTATCTATCCACCACATGGGGATGATTTTGTAATATCTTCCCTTAACAGGTTACTGTATCTGTTTAAAAGCAACAGTTTTGATTCATTTTGTGTTTTATTTATTAAAGTCCGTTTTTACATACCAACGGGTTTTTTCCTACTTCCATATACATGGGAAAAGAGAGAAAGAAACCGTATTTCAAGTAAGCATACATGTACGCTTTTATGCTGGATGACCATATGATTGTTTAAAGATACCTTTATACAAATTGGATCTTTCTTTTTAATTTAAGCCTTGAAGTGAGCATCACAATATATTATAACACATCCTGGGGGGTTCACTACGATATGCCGGCGGTCGGGCTCCCGGCGCCCAGCACACCGGCGCCGGGAGCCCGACCGCCGGCTTACCGACAGTGTGGCGAGCGCAAATGAGCCCCTTGCGGGCTCGCTGCACTCGCCACGCTATGGGCACGGTGGTGCGCTACGCGCGCCACACTATTTTATTCTCCCTCCAGGGGGGTTGTGGACCCCCACGAGGGATAATAAGTGTCGGTATGCCGGCTGTCGGGATCCCGGCGCCGGTATACTGTGCGCCGGGATCCTGACAGCCGGCATACTGAAGACCACCCCATCCTGGGTGATCCTCTATTTTTACATCACGGATGTATATTATTCTCCATTCCCAAGAGATCACCATACCCATTTCGATATTACACATTGGAGCACGTTTATATTTCCTGTTTTTATGTACATCCTGTGGAGGGGCATGGATAACATCCATTAGATGACGCCATCCCAGGACCCGTTTAAAGATACCTTTATGTGTACAGACCAGATTTTATTGAAGTAAGCTTGGAAGTTAGCATCACCGCCTTTGACCATTGCACTTATTGGGTGACCCCTTTACGCCTTTTCATCACTACCAAGTGAAGGAGTTGTCTATATTCTTCCTGTTTGTTACCCCTTGACTGTATTCATCATCAAGACATTACCACACATTGGGACCTTTCTTCTGTGTTTTTCTCTAACGTCCTAAGTGGATGCTGGGGACTCCGTAAGGACCATGGGGAATAGCGGCTCCGCAGGAGACTGGGCACATCTAAAGAAAGCTTTAGGACTAACTGGTGTGCACTGGCTCCTCCCCCTATGACCCTCCTCCAAGCCCCAGTTAGATTTCTGTGCCCGACGAGAAGGGTGCACACTAGGGGCTCTCCTGAGCTTCTTAGTGAAAGTTTTAGTTTAGGTTTGTTATTTTCAGTGAGACCTGCTGGCAACAGGCTCACTGCATCGAGGGACTAAGGGGAGAAGAAGCGAACTCACCTGCGTGCAGAGTGGATTGGGCTTCTTGGCTACTGGACATTAGCTCCAGAGGGACGATCACAGGCCCAGCCTGGATGGGTCCCGGAGCCACGCCGCCGGCCCCCTTACAGAGCCAGAAGAGCGAAGAGGTCCGGAAAAATCGGCGGCAGAAGACGTTCCTGTCTTCAATAAGGTAGCGCACAGCACTGCAGCTGTGCGCCATTGCTCTCAGCACACTTCATACTCCGGTCACTGAGGGTGCAGGGCGCTGGGGGGGGCGCCCTGAGACGCAATAAAACATGATAAAAATACCTTACATGGCAAAAAAATACATCACATATAGCTCCTGGGCTATATGGATGCATTTAACCCCTGCCAGAATATACAGAAAAACGGGAGATAAGGCCGCCGAAAAGGGGGCGGAGCCTATCTCCTCAGCACACTGGCGCCATTTTCCCTCACAGCTCAGTTGGAGGGAAGCTCCCTGGCTCTTCCCTGCAGTCACTACACTACAGAAAGGGTTAAAAAAAAAAAGAGAGGGGGGCACTAATTAGGCGCAGTATTAAAACATACAGCAGCTATAAGGGGAAAAACACTTATATAAGGTTATCCCTGTATATATATATAGCGCTCTGGTGTGTGCTGGCATACTCTCCCTCTGTCTCCCCAAAGGGCTAGTGGGGTCCTGTCCTCTATCAGAGCATTCCCTGTGTGTGTGCTGTGTGTCGGTACGTTTGTGTCGACATGTATGAGGTGATGTGGAGACGGAGCAGAGTGTCTGTAACAGTGATGTCACCACCTAGGGGGTCGACACCTGAGTGGATGTACTGTTGAAAATTACGTGACAGTGTCAGCTTTGTATAAAAAAACAGTGGTTGACATGAGACAGCCGGCTACTCAGCTTGTGCCTGTCCAGACGTCTCATAGGCCGTCAGGGGCCCTAAAGCGCCCGTTACCTCAGATGGCAGATACAGACGCCGACACGGATACTGACTCCTGTGTCGACGGTGAAGAGACAACCGTGATTTCCAGTAGGGCCACACGTTACATGATTGAGACAATGGAAAATGTTTTATACATTTCTGATAATACGAGTTCCACCAAAAAGGGGTATTATGTTCGGTGAGGGAAAAACTACCTGTAGTTTTCCTGAATCTGAGAAATAAAATGAGGTGTGTGATGATGCGTGGGTTTCCCCCCGATAACAATTGATAATTTCTTAAAAAGTATTGGCTGTATACCCTTTCCCGCCAGAGGTTAGGGTGCGTTGGGAAACACCCCCTAGGGGGGATAAGGCGCTCACACGCTTGTAAGAACAAGGGCTCTACCCTCTCATGAGATGGCCGCCCTTAAGGATCCTGCTGATAGAAAGCAGGAGGGTATCCAAAAATGTATTCACACACATACTGGTGTTATACTGCGACCAGCAATCGCCTCAGCCTGGAGGTGCAGTGCTGGGTTGGCATGGTCGGATTCCCTGACTGGAAATATTGATATCCTAGATAAGGATAGTATATTATTGCCTATAGAGCATTTAAAAGATGCATTTCTATATATGCATGATGCACAGCGGAATATTTGCCGACTGGCATCAAGTATAAGTGCGTTGTCCAATTCTACCAGTAAAATGGTCAGGTGATGCGGATTCCAAACGGCATTTGGAAGTATTGCCTTTGAAAGGGGACATTTGGGGTCGGACTTTTAGACCTGGTGGCCACGGCAACAACTGGGAAATCCACGTTTGTACCCCAGGTCGCCTCTCAAAATAAGACGCCGTATTATCAGGCGCAGTCCTTTGTTGGCAAGCGGACAAAAGGTTCCTCTTTTCTGCTCGTGACAGAGGGAGAGGAAAAAGGCTGAAGAGATTAGCCAGTTCCCAGGAACAGAAACCCTTTCCCGCCTCTGCCAAGCCCTCAGTATGACGCTAGGGCCTTACAAGCTCAGGCACGGTGGGGGCCCGTTCTCAATGAATTTCAGTGCGCAGTGGGCTCACTCGCAAGTAGACCCCTGGATCCTTCAGATAATATCTCAAGGGTACATATTGGAATTCGAGACGTCTCCCCCTCGCCATTTCCAAAAGTCGGCTTTACCGACGTCTCCCTCTGACAGGGAGGCAGTTTTGGAAGCCATTCACAAGCTGTATTCCCAGCAGGTGATAATCAAGGTACCCCTCCTGCAACAGGGAACGGGGTATTATTCCACACTATTGTGGTACCGAAGCCAGACGGCTCGGTGAGACCGATTCTAAATCTAAAATCTAAAATCTTTGAACACTTACATACAGAGGTTCAAATTCAAGATTGAGTCACTCAGAGCAGTGATTGCGAACCTGGAAGAAGGGGACTACATGATGTCTCGGGACATCAAGGATGCTTACCTTCATGTCAAAATTTACCCTTCTCACCAAGGGTACCTCAGGTTATGGTACAGAACTGTCACTATCAGTACAGACGCTGCCGTAGGGATGGTCCACGGCACCCCGGGTCTTTACCAAGGTAATGGCCGAAATGATATCCCTTCGAAGGAAGGGAATTTTAGTTATCCCTTACTTGGACGATTCCCTGATAAGGGTAAGATCCAGGGAACAGTTGGAAGTCGGTGTAGCACTATCTCAGGTAGTGTTGCGGCAGCACGATTGGATTCTCAATATTCCAAAATCGCAGCTGGTTCCGACGACTTGTCTTCTGTTTTCCTAGGGATGTTCCTGGACACAGTCCAGAAAAAAGGTGTTTCTCCCGGAAGAGAAAGCCAGGGAGTTATCCGAGCTAGTCAGGAACCTCCTAAAACCGAACCAAGTCTCAGTGCATCAATGCACAAGGGTTCTGGGTAAAAATGGTGGCTTCCTAAGAAGCAATCCCATTCGTTAGATTCCACGCAAGAACTTTCCAGTGGAACCTACTGGACAAATGGTCCGGGTCGCATTTTCAGATGCATCAGCGGATAACCCTGTCACCAAGGACAAGGGTATCCATCCTGTGGTGGTTGCAGAGTGCTCATCTTCTAGAGGGCCGCAGATTCGGCATTCAGGACTGGGTCCTGGTGACCACGGATGCCAGCCTGCGAGGCTGGGGAGCAGTCACACAGGGAAGGAATATCCAGGGCTTAGGGTCAAGCCTGGATACATCACTTCACATAAATATCCTGAAGCTAAGGGCCATTTACAATGCTCTAAGCTTAGCAAGACCTCTGCTTCAAGGTCAGCCGGTGTTGATCCAGTCGGACAACATCATGGCAGTCACCCACGTAAACAGACAGGGTGGCACAAGAAGCAGGAGGGCAATGGCAGAAGCTGCAGGGATTCTTCGCTGGGCGGAAAATCATGTGATAGCACTGTCAACAGTATTCATTCCGGGAGTGGACAACTGGGAAGCAGACTTCCTCAGCACGACCTCCACCCGGGAGAGTGGGGACTTCACCCAGAAGTCGTCCACATGATTAAAAAACTCGACAGGTATTGCGCCAGGTCAAGAGACCCTCAGGCAATAGTTGTAGACGCTCTGGTAACACCGTGGGTGTACCAGTCAGTGTATGTGTTCCCTCCTCTGCCTCTCATACCCAAGGTACTGAGATTGATAAGATGGAGAGGAGAAAGCACTATATTCGTGGCTCCGGATTGGCCAAGAAGGACTTGGTAACCGGAACTTCAAGAGATGCTCACGGAGGATCCGTGGCCTCTACCTCTAAGAAGGGACCTGCTCCAGCAAGGACCCTGTCTGTTCCAAGACTTACCGCGGCTGCGTTTGACGGCATGCCGGTTGAACACCGGATCCTGAAGGAAAAAAGGCATTCCGGATGAAGTCATCCATATCCTGATCTAAAGCCAGGAAGGATGTAACCGCAAAAACATTATCACCGCAATTGGCGAAAATATGTTGCGTAGTGCGAGGCCAGTAAGGCCCGACGGAGGAAATTCAACTGGGTCGATTCCTACATTTCCTGCAAACAGGAGTGTCTATGGGCCTGAAATTGGGGTCCATTAAGGTTCAGATTTCGGCCCTGTCAATTTTCTTCCAAAAAAGAACTAGCTTCAGTCCCTGAAGTTTAGACGTTTGTAAAAGGGGTACTGCATATACAGCCTCCTTTTGTGCCTCCAGTGGCAATTTGGGATCTCAATGTAGTTTGGGTTCCAAAAGTCACATTGGTTTGAACCACTTAAATCTGTGGAGTTAAAATATCTCACATGGAAAGTGGTCATGCTGTTGGCCCTGGCCTGGGCCAGGCGCGTGTCAGAATTGGCGGCTTTATCCTGTAAAAGCCCTTATCTGATTTTCCATTCGGACAGGGCGGAATTGAGGACTCGTCCTCAGTTTCTCCCTAAGGTGGTTCCAGCGTTTTCACCTGAACCAACCTATTGTGGTGCCTGCGGCTACTAGGGACTTGGAGGAATCCAAGTTGCTGGATGTTGTCAGGGCCCTGAAAATATGTTTCCAGGACGGCTGGAGTCAGGAAATCTGACTCGCTGTTTATCCTGTATGCACCCAACAAGCTGGGTGCTCCTGCTTCTAAGCAGACTATTGCTCGTTGGATTTGTAGTACAATTCAGCTTGCACATTCTGTGGCAGGCCTGCCACAGCTAAAATCTGTAAAAGCCCGTTCCACAAGGAAAGTGGGCTCATCTTGGGCGGCTGCCCGAGGGGTCTCGGCTTTACAACTTTGCCGAGCAGCTACTTGGTCAGGGGCAAACACGTTTGCTAAATTCTACAAATTTGATACCCTGGCTGAGGAGGACCAGGAGTTCTCTCATTCGGTGCTGCAGAGTCATCCGCACTCTCCCGCCCGTTTGGGAGCTTTGGTATAATCCCCATGGTCCTTACGGAGTCCCCAGCATCCACTTAGGACGTTAGAGAAAATAAGAATTTACTTACCGATAATTCTATTTCTCGTAGTCCGTAGTGGATGCTGGGCGCCCATCCCAAGTGCGGATTGTCTGCAATACTTGTACATAGTTATTGTTACAAAAATCGGGTTATTATTGTTGGGAGCCATCTTTTCAGAGGCTCCTCTGTTATCATACTGTTAACTGGGTTCAGATCACAGGTTATACGGTGTGATTGGTGTGGCTGGTATGAGTCTTACCCGGGATTCAAAATCCTTCCTTATTGTGTACGCTCGTCCGGGCACAGTATCCTAACTGAGGCTTGGAGGAGGGTCATAGGGGGAGGAGCCAGTGCACACCAGTTAGTCCTAAAGCTTTCTTTAGATGTGCCCAGTCTCCTGCGGAGCCGCTATTCCCCATGGTCCTTACGGAGTCCCCAGCATCCACTACGGACTATGAGAAATAGAATTATCGGTAAGTAAATTCTTATTTTTTTTCATATGAACATTTCCATTGATGAGTGGATTTACCTGTGAAGAAAGGCGATTCACTCCTAGAGATCTTCAGTAAGAATCCGATTATAGAAATTTGCCTTATTACCGCCAAAAATTGGCGCAATTCAATATCACCATCTGTATTGTAGATACACATATGGGTTGAATGGTAGAGAATTTACACTTTGGGAATCCCTGGGGCAAGGGCAGCTTAAACCCTCCCTGTAGTACACTGCTGTGTAATATGGTGGGGCTATACAAATAAAAGATAATAATTATGGGTGTAGTATAAAGCAAACTGGACGCAAATATTCACTATCCATTCTTATTCTCTAGACTTTGGAAGTTAATCATTATTACACATAACTATTTGAAATGCAAAAAGTGGATTAAAGTAGATCATACTCGCTCTTCCACAAGTTGCGGCTGACTGACAATTTTCCGGGCAGTCCCCTGCACCCACAGAAGAGTGTCCAGATCTCCCGCATCCCACACACTTACTAGTGAAACGTGAAGATGAGATTATACCCAGTGTTTGTGGCCTCATATGGTAGGGGTGGGGCTTAATGACTTGAAGTTTTATAATGTAGCCCCACCCCCTACCCGTGCGGCCTAGTGGCATGATAGCCTGCCCCCCCCCCCCCCTCCCCTCCCCCCATAGCGGCCAGCTGAGTCTCCTGTTTAGGCTTCTCCTGGAGTGGGGACTTTAAAAGTATGCAAGTATGAAGCAGATTAAAGTCAGCATCAAAATGTTAGATGGGGAGTTATTGTTGTTTTGGTGCTACAGGGCCCTACAGCCTGGAGAGTCGGGAAAGCAGGGCATACATAAACAGGGACTGGATGCGTTTAGTTTACCGGCTGTCGGGATCCCAGCGGTCAGGAGACCGACACTGGAAACCAGACAGCGGATGTTATGCTGGCGCACGGAATCCTGACATACTCCCAGTATTCCCCTTAGGGTGGTAGTCCACCCCACCACCTGAGGGGGAATAAAATAGTGTGGCGAGCAAAGCTCACCACCAGGCCCGCAGCATGGCGATGGTAGTGAGCCCACAAGGGGACTTGCTGTGCTCTCTGCCGGGATTCTGGCTGTCGAGATTCCAGCTGTCAGGATTCCGGCATCAGTCTCCTGACCGTCGGGATCGCATACTGAATCCACATGGACATATCGTATGAGTCAGTTGTCATAATAAATGGAAGTGTGAAAATATAGGGTAGGGAGGGCCCTGCGGGCAGAGGGTATCACTGAGACGATGAGCGAGCGAGGCTCTGGAGATTGGGTATTTTAGTGTGGGTAGTAAATGTGAGAGTAGGGTAAGTTCTTATGTAGAGATGGGTTTTCAGCGTTTACATTACTGAAGGTTTGGGACAGTCTGGTCGCCATTGTATGGAATACCATGAAATCTTTTAGACATGAGAGATATTATGTGAAACAATATATAAGATAACTAAAGTACATTCACCAAAATAAGGTGCAAATATAGAGCTTGATTCAGAACTGCGTGCAGATGTGGCCATGGCCGCATCTATTTTCCACAGCTGTGCCTGCGTTTTATGCTAATGCCACGATTTTCTCATAAGAGAGACACCCACTTGCAGCATCTTGAGACATTGCATTTAGAAGCACCATTGGTGCACCACTGGATACAGTGGCGTCGGAACGGGGATGGGGGGGGCAGCAAACCTCCCCCCCAAAAAAAAACATGAAAGAGGCACAGGCGCTGGGGAGGGGGAGCGCTTACCTCCAGATCCCAGCTGAGACTCCTACTTTAAAAGTCTGCTGCCAACGCTGCAGCGTGCTGCCCCTGTCCTGTCCCAGCCAGTTCTTCACCACTGATGCATTACTGGGAAGAGTCCCAGCATGGCCACGCCTCCTCCCAGTAATACATCCCTGAAGAGTGAAGAGCCGACCAGGACAGGACATGTGGCAGCAGGATGCGGCGCTAGCCTTTTTACAGCTGGAGTCTCCGCGGGGAGTCGGAGGTAATCGCACCCCGCACTGATGGGGGGGGGGGAATCGGGGGGTGGGGGGGACGCGAAAATGGATATTTCCCTATGCCCCCCAACCACAAACCATTCCTGCGCCCCTGATCGGATACACCATCAACATATGCACCAGCCCTATAACAGGTGCAGTTTCTCCGTCTGTGTATGCCCTCTTGTGCAGTGGCGTTGAGAAAGGGGGGGAGAGGGTACAAATTACCTGGGCCCAGGTCTGATAGAGGGGCCCAGTGGGGGCCCGGGTCCACGCCTCCTGTGATTAGGCTATGCCCCCTGAAAAGTACCTGGGCCCAGCCAGGCTCTCTACTACCCTGGCTGGGAGGCATGCCATGCTCCTGTGAGTGGGTGCTTCTGATGTGCTAGACACGCCCCCAAACAGGAGTGGCCATGCCCTCAGCATGCTGTGGTCACACCCCCTCCAGTGGGGGCGGGGACCAGGAAGTTGATGTACCAGGGCCCAGAATTTCTCTTGGCAGCCCTGCTCTTGTGTGAGGGTTGTACGTCTTTGCCTGCCTACATCTGCTTAGCCCCTCCTCCAGTTACCGCCCAGGAACGCCCTCTGAATTTCACAGACCATGCTTCCAAATCTGTTCTGTTGTAACAATTAGGGTATATACACTGACGTATTTAGAATAGGTGCAGTGTGTGCGGTGCACACGGGCCCTCGGGGGTCCAGGGGGGCCCACACCCTGCACCCATTCATTTAAATACTTACCCTCCGGAGTCCCACAGCACAGCAACAACGCTGCAGAAATCACTGGGACAATGGCGCGGCGCCATTTTCCCAGTGATTTGTGCATGCACAATAGGAAAATCACTAGGAAAATTGCCGCCACGCCATTTTCCAAGTGATTTGCGCATGCGCTCACGGCTCTGGGATTGCGCTAAGGTACCCTAGGGACCCTAGTGCCCAGAGCTGTACAGCACTACCGGCTAGAGAGGTGGGGGCCCAGACGGAGCTTGCGCACAGGCCTCCTCCGCTCTAGAAACGCGCCTGGGTGTATATGCTGTTCAATTCCACCATGCGCAGGAGAGAAAACACTAGTGGCATAAATATTGGCAGTGTGCAGATCTGAATCAGGCACATAGTGTATTTACACCTACTGTATATGTAGTGTTCACTCTAGGGGACGGGCAGGGCAGGGCAGGGCGCGGGTCCGTGAGGGGCACAAGCGCGCGTGCGTCTTTGCCGCGCGCGCGCCAAAAGGGGGCATGGTCATGCAAATAGGGGAATGGCCACTTGCACGTAATGCAAGTGGGCGGTTCAGTCCACAGACGGGGGCGTAAGCGGCCGGCGCCGTCACTGTTGGGGGCGTGCCCAGCACCTACGGAGATGCTGGGCTTCCCTCAAGCTCTCTGACAGCGTGAATGGATGCCGCACGCATGCTCGCGGCATCTTTACACACTGAGAGGACAGAGAGCGGCCGGCTGTTTTAGCAGGGTGCCGCAGAAAGGGCAGGGCGGGTTTTGCCTTTAAAAAATCGGGCAGGGCGCGGCGCCCAGCTAAAACAGCCTAGAGTGAACACTATATATGCACGTGCTCTAGAAATGTGTCCATTACTGCATCAGCAACATATGTGCCAGGTTATTACCAGCTTACATTATAACATGCCCTCTAGCACAGTGCTTCTCAAATTCAGTCCTAGGGACGCACCAACAATACATGTTTTCCATATCTCCTTGCTGTAGCACAGGTGTATATTTATTACTAACAGACACATTGTAATTATTTCAGTTGTGATTCTGTGAGGAGAGCTGGAAAACATGCACTGCTAATGCGAATGTGTCCCGAGGAATGCATTTGAGAAGGACTGCTCTAGCAGGTGGAAAATATACACCTCCGAACAGGTGTATGTGCATGTTACAGAAGCTCTTCACCAGCCGTAATTGCGTCAGCACTTCCTCATTGTTCCAGTTTTACATCAGGCCACCCTTCCCCTCCCAGTTCTAGTCAGAAAGGGTCACAAGCGACCAATCTGTATTCATTCTTCATGAACATGAGCAGAGCGATTCCAGGTACTGTAAGTCACGCCGCACAAACTGGCACTTTACTCTTGGTGCATCAACCGCAATGGCTTTTGCAATTAACTCAAATATTCTAAGCTGTTTAAAAGTAAAATAATCTGACCTATTACAAGAGAGCCCAGATCTTCCACTCAATAGTTAGCCGCCGTTCACCAAATGCTGCAACAAACTCTACTCCACCTGTATAGACTCATTTGCACATAAAATGTCAGAACAATCATATAGATCGTAATATCCAATGTGGAGAATAGCTGCTGAATTACGCTGGGAATAAGTTGTCAGTCATATAACAGCGGATCATGAACTGAATTTCAAGGAACACAACAGTGACTGATAACTCCTTTTCCCCGAGGTACCATTGCCTTACAGAGGAATCAGATACAAGACATGAGTGATAGGGAACTTCAGTCAATCCACACACATGCCAGCAGTTCAGTCCAGGTAGTAATTGAAAAATAATGATTGTGTCCCTGGTGGCCATGCAGACATAGCTTTAAATGGATTTCCTCAATCTATTTTTTTTTTAAACAGTGCATTGTAGTGAAGTTCTGTTTTTTTATTATTGTGGAATGCATTTTTATTTTAAAACATAAATTTGTTATTCTGTACTCTATTATATGTTATTGGGTAATTGTTTTTTATAATGAAGAAAAAATTATTGCCGCTGACTAAAAAAAAAAAAATCTGCAGTGACATCTGCAGGCGGCAGGAGGGTAGTACACTGAATGAAATGAACTGCGTAGATACTGTATTTATAGAGCTAAATACTCTGCTCAGAATAGGGATGTACATTGGAAGCCCATCAGCAAATGATGGCTGGGCTTCCACCATCGAAACTTTCGATGCGATGATAACGAACCATCACATCAAAAAATATACAAATGATTTAAAAAAGCAAATAAGCAAAACATTCTATTTGCATGCACATATGCAACCCATGGTCATTCCTGAATTCAGCTGTATTTGAATCCACACAATTCAATGGCAGCTACCGTCGGAAAGACGCCATCAAACACGGATATAAAACAATGATGGTTAGGAACCATCGGAAACCTATGTCCATCCCTAGCTCTGAAAAGGAACTGGTCGGTGAAGAAACAATTACTGTTTTAATTTTGTATACTTATCCAGAGACATGCCGTATATGAAAATATCTTTTTACATTTTGACATAGAATAATATAACTTTATCAACTTAGAGCATGGCCGGGAGGTGCCATTAACATTGCCAAGACACAAGTGTCTGCATTATGCGGAAGTGTGGCAGCACTAAAGCTCCTGGGTATCCAACTCTGCCAATGTTATTGTATAAATATAAAATAACAGCCGTGTTTGACCGATGGTCTATTGATTCATATTTGTGTGGACGGCTGTGTATCTCAATACGAATAGCCCCAACACTGCCGAGATTTGTGTTTAGTAAATTCCTGAGATGACACTTAGAAAAAAGAGACAAACTCGAATGGATTCGGGACTGTAGTAAATTTCCAACTCCATTGGACCTTGACAAAAAATATCATTACTATGTGACCGTGTTTACGGTTCCATAGTTTTGTGTATCAGGCAACTGCTGAAACAGGTCACAATTTTCAGCTACAGCTTTTAATTCCACGTTCTGCGTTAAAGTCTAATGACCTTTGGTGTGAGTTATTCAGTGGCCAATTTTGAAGACATTTATGTTGCTATTTGCAGTATTAGTAAAAGAGTGGTTTTCCCTATATATCACAGTGTACACGTGCGTTACTTAAGTTTTTAGCACTTGTTCTCTGAGCCTGATACGGTTACTGTAATTGAAAACCGCAGAAAACAGTTTGCCCCAAGCAAAGCAGAAAAAAAAAAAACAAGTATAATAACAAAAAGACTGATGGAGACTCCTGAGGGAGATCAGGAAATCAATACGTTTATGAGTACAAATTCTGCAGGGTAATAAATGGTTACTTGCAACCCTTACGTTACAAGGAGGTCTTTGAACATTCCGAGTCTTACACATATGAATGAAGCTGACGTGGTGACATATACAGTATAAGTGCCGCTATCCATCCTATCACATACTTTTCACAAAGAAGTGAAAAATTGAGGAAAACTTTTATGAAACATTTAAAGATTCAGATAATTAATACTATGGGGTGTCAGGGTTTGGTGTGTAGGAGTCTCAGAACCAATGTCAGAGCTGCCAGGAGTCTGATTAATGGAGTGTTGGTAGTGAGAAGGTTGATGTAATTCCTTTGCATAAATAAAGACAGTGTCCAGCTGGATACACAAACAGATACTACTGAAGACTTGGAGGATGAGAAGGAAATATAGTAGGGAACTAGAACTAGCACTGAATGGTCGGCGGAGACCTAGAGCAGGGTGCATAGTCTAACCCACCAGTGGTTTTGACCAGGGACCCCCGCAAGAAAGTTTGGGCTCCGCTGCGCCCGACGAGCAGGTCGCGGCCGCCTGTCTGGGATACTCAGTACTCGCATTGGATTTACTCCGGGTGGTTAGGGAACAGAAATCCGTAGAATGTTGTGTGTGTTGGTTGTGACCCACAGTCTATAAATAGGAGACTGGAGCTGAGATGCTCTATATCTTGGAGGTAGGTATCAGACTGGAACCAATGGTGGCAGATATCAGACTGGAACCAATGGGGACAGGTATCGGACTGGAACCGATGGAGATTAGGTATCGGACTGGAAGGTGGCAGATATACTGTAGGACTGGAACTGATGAAGAATAGGTATTGGACTGGAACCAATGGAGATTAGATATTGGACTGTAACTGATGGTAGCAGATATCGGACTGGAACCAATGGTAACAGGTATCGGACTGGAACAGATGAAGGTTAACTATCTGACTGGAACCAGGAGAACTTCCAGGAGATTCTGAGGCGAAGTCAGGACTCAGCAAAGCCAACTGGAACCTTTAAGGAGTGCAGGTACAAGGCTCACATGCAGAGCTGTGTGACTTGTGACACTAACAACCATAACTGGGGAGAGCTGATCCTTATATCCCTGCAGAGGGATTGGGATTGGTGGATACAGTCAGCTAGTTTACAGGCTGACCGGGATTGGACAGATTCTAGTCACCTGGCATCAGACAACATGGCGCTGGTCCCGGAGACCTTGCAGAAGGCCTAGTGATATCAGCACGCGATTCCCAGTGTCCATGGAAAGAGACCCCGGCAGCAGCAGGACTGGGAGTGGCCATCATAGCAGAGACACGGCTGAGCCCTCTCTGTGAAGCTGCAGCAGCATCGCAGAACATCATCTGCGGCCACACAGGCAAGTAACGGGGTCTGATTCTGGGGTCTCTATCAGGAGCTGTGACATGGGGGAGAAGTATCAAACATTTGAGAGAGATAAAGTAGAGAAGTTGCCCATAGCAACCAAACAACTTCTGTCATTTTATAGACTGTGCTAGATAAGTGTTAGCTATAAGCTGATTGGTTTCTATGTGCAACCTCTCCTATTTATCGCTAAACTGTATTTTTAATTATGTTTGATGCTTTAGTATAATGTTTGACTGCTTAATATTCTGATGTTCAAAGAGATATTTTAGTCGTTGTCTGTGAGGAGCTTTGTAATTGTACCTAAAAGATTACTGTCATATTTGCCAGATTTCACCATAACAAGCACTATGACCCGTCTATTCACCCAGAAACCTCAAAGGGAATACTATAAGTAACTGTGTATTAGATTTGATAAGGCATATCACACATCTCTTCACCAGACCACCTTGATCAGTAAACTATCCACAGAATAGTCCGTACACATTAGACGATGTCGCTTTGTGAGCGACGTCGTCTAATGTTTCCCCTCCCGGGCCAGCCGGTTAGCGGCTGACTGTACACACTGAGTGATATGACCGCTCATATCGCTCAGTGACATCACGCCTCCACCAGCCCTGCATGCAGGTCATGGATGACAGTCCAGTTCCTGCATGCATGCACTGGCGACAGCGACGATCATGGCTGACCCGCGGGGCCGCGCATCGGTCGTCGCTGGCGGCATGCACATTTGCAGATAAAATGAGCAACGTCGCTCATGGAGGGGGAAAATGAGCGGCGTCGCTCATTTTATCGGCAAGTGTGTATGGGCCTTAAGTGATTGAATATTTGATTGCTGTTTATTATTCTGTTATTAAAAAAAAAACGGTGCCCTAAATAATCTGTATTGAGTCTAATCTCGCCTAATTTTGTAGTAGGGATAAGACTATATTGACCTTTTTCTTATTTACACGTACAATGGCAGAGGTGTAAGATGCACCGTAACTACTATAATGACCTTAACACAGTTCAAACAAAACTTACATGTGTTCTTTCCATACTCAAATAACCTTCTGAGTCTCGGCCAAAATTGTTGCCAACAATTTTCTATGACATGGACCTTGCAGCCGACTAAACAATTTTTATATGTATATCAAATTCCTAAAGTATTTCCTTTATAGATTGTAAGCTTGCGTGCATCGCCTTCTTATCTCACTGTTTGCCAGTACCCTGTCTTGTTTTATTACTATGTTGTGAAGTGCATCAAAATAATCTGTCAATATATAAATAAATGTCAAACTTAACACATAAGTAAACCTCTAGAATCATCTCAGTACTACTCAGACCCCCAAGACACTTGTTGCTCCTGTTATTCTGGATGAAGTTTTCTAAAAAAAAATTTTTTCTCCTGTATGTTATAACTGGTTACACTTAAACCACTGTGGATTCTGGTTAGCATGATATTGAGGAGGTTTGGGGTGGAGAGGCATGGACTCAGGCTGACTATAACAGGGGATGGACACAGGCGTTACACGGGATGAATACTTTAAAGCAATGGGGGTAATTCTAAGTTGATCGCAGCAGGAAATTTTTTAGCAGTTGGGCAAAACCATGTGCACTGCAGGGGGGGGGGGGGGGCAGATATAACATCTGCATAGAGAGTTAGATTTGGGTGGGTTATTTTGTTTCTGTGCAGGTTAAATACTGGCTGCTTTATTTTTACACTGCAATTTAGATTGCAGATTGAACTCACCACACCCAAATCTGTCTCTCTCTGCACATGTTATATCTGCCCCCCTGCAGTGCACATGGTTTTGCCCAACTGCTAAAAAATGTCCTGCTGCGATCAACTTGGAATTACCCCCAATGTTAGAGCCATTGGCGCAGACCAAAACTGTTTCCTTATGGCAAAAGTGGCGCAGTATGGTGGGACGTGAAGTATATGAAAAGGAAAGTGTGGATAGGGTTCCTATGGTTTTCCAACCGAATGCTGGACCATCCATGTGCCATGAAGTGTTCTCAGTATATAAATACCACACCTTAGTTAGGTACAGTTTTAAGGGGGACATGTACTAAGAAGTGATAAGAGTGGAGAAGTGAGCCAGTGGAGAAGTTGCTCCATCAACCAATCAGCAGCTCTGTATAATTTTATAGTATGCAAATTATAGCTGTTATGTCAGTGCTGATTGGTTGCCATGGGCAACTTCTCCACTGGCTCACTTCTCCGCTCTTATCACTGCTTAGTAAATGTCCCCCTAAATGTGGAGAAATAGTTTACAGAGACTAGTATCCCTTATCATGATAATCCATTGTGACACACATTCAAGATCAGCGCCGTAACTACGTGTGTACCAGGTGTGCCTGGCACACAGCGCAGTTGCCCTGAGGGCGCAACGGCCAGCGGCTTGTAATGAGTCAAATTGACTCATTACAAGCCGCCTGTTCTATGCTGTGTGCACCGCGCTGGAGGAGAGCAGCAGCGCTGGAGTCAGGGGGAAGGAAGAGGAGGGAGGGGGACTGGAGCAGCAGCAGCGCTATGTAATTGGTAGTAGCGCCGCTGTAGCTGTCCCCTCTCCTTCCGCATTGGCTGCCCGGCGCTGCTGTGAATGCTGGGATGCGCTTCCCTCATCCCAGCATTCACAGCGCCGGGCAGAGAGGGGACTGCTGCAGCGAGGCCTCTACCAATTACATAGCGCTGCTGCGGCTCCAGTCCCCCTCCCTCCTCCTCATTCCCCCCTGCTCGGGATCTGCCAGCACCGAGGAGCCTGACTGCCAGCGGGGAGAGATGGTAAGTATCTTTCTCTCTCTCTCTCTATCTCTCTCTCTCTCTCTCTATCTATTCTGTGTGCCACAATGTGTAAAAAGGGGATGCTGTCTGCCGTAATGTGTAAAAAATGGGACGCTGTCTGCCGTAATGTGTAAAAATGGGACGCTGTCTGCCATAATGTGTAAAAAGGGGGATGCTGTTTGCCGTAATGTGTAAAAAGGGGGACCCTGTCTGCCATAATGTGTAAAAAGGGGGACGCTTTTGGCCGTAATGTGTAAAAAGGGATGCTGTCTGCCGTAATGTGTAAAAAGGGGACGCTGTCTGCCGTAATGTGTAAAAAGGAGGCACTGTCTGACATAATGTGTAAAAAGGGGACGCTGTCTGCCGTAATGTGTAAAAAGGAGGCACTGTCTGACGTAATGTGTAAAAAGGGGATGCTGTCTGCCGTAATGTGTAAAAAGGAGGCACTGTCTGACGTAATGTGTAAAAAGGGGACGCTGTCTGCCGTAATGTGTAAAAAGGGGGACTGACTGTCGTAATGTGTAAAAAGGGGGACTGTCTGCCGTAATGTGTAAAAGGGTCTCTACCTTGTGCAGTGGCGTTACTGTGCAGCGTAATTTGAATAATGGAGACTACTGTGCACTGTAGAATAAATTGGTATTATTTTGTGGCCACGCCCCTTCCCTATCAAGCCACGCCCCTATATATATTTTTGTGCACCTACGCCACGCACTGCCCCTATCTTGCATGGGGGGGGGCGCCAATGCCGTTTCTTTCACACAGCGCTAAAATGCCGAGTTACGGCACTGTTCAAGATGATGCTTGCAGAATAATAGTATGGTTAAACTGTCTGCTTTATTTGTCAGGATGTCAGACATCTTTCACATAAACAGAAAACTTTCTTCTTGGCGATTTCTAGCACTACGCTACCGCAGTCTAACTGAGTATCAGATGGCCAGCTGGTCCTCCATCGGTCGCCACGTCCACAGGAACCAGCATTTTTTTAAAAAGACTAATCTCTCCCCCAGCTCTAACCCAATTGGCTAGTTTTAAATTCTATGTGGTAGATTTATCAAACCTTCTATAGAGACAAATTGGAGACGTTGCCCATAGCAACCTACAGGGATGGACTGGCCATCTAGCACCTCTAACAACTGCTCCGCTGCATGTAGAGAGATGGGGCGTGCTACAACCCCGTGACTCGCAATGTGCCCTCATGAGGCATGATCATGGTGATCAGACTGCACACGCACTGATAATGCTGAAGCCTTGTCATTTTTAAACCGTGCTTAATAAATGATTGCTGGAAGCTGATTGGTTGCCAAAAACAACTTCTCCACGTTATCTCTCTCGAAGCTTCCATACATCTCCCACTATATATTTTCCTTTCCCTGAGGTTAACAGTACCCAGCTTCCCTATATAAAGGTGAATAGCCCAAGTCTTGTTTGACTTTCTGGCCGCAGCTCTACTCTGTACACTGCCAGCAGTGAGATCTGATTCTCCCAAAAATAAATGATACAGTAAGTCCTTAGTTTTACCACAAGGTGTATATATATAGTCAGAGTTGTACGAGAATTGTAATATTATGCTGGAAATGCTTTGGATGTTTGCACACAAAATATTCAAATTAAAAAAGTGGGACGCTCTCCAGTGAGGCTGCAACTGCAGATAAGTACAAAATCCCGCTCTACAGTATTTGCAAATTGAGCATTTTAACTTCAGAGAAATTCCATGAAATTAAATTATTCACGAGTATATTTTTAAGTAATCAAACATAATATGTATATCTGTATATAAGTAAAAAGTAAAAACCATATAACTGAGGCAGAAGTCCCTTTTTACATATTTTGTGCAATAGCAGACAAATAAACTATTTGTTACTAATTTAATCATTTTGAAAATGTCAAATAAACTCACTAAACGGTTCATTCACAGGTCCTTATTCAAAATATAGATTTGTTAAATATTTTACTTAGAAATGTTTGACAAACTCTACACATATAACTAATGCTGGGTACACACTGAGTGATATATTGGCTGGTCGATCGGATGACTGATACACATGTAGCCACACTGATCCAGCCTGCAACATGGCCGCGTGGGTGCGCCTAAGCACGCCAAGCTCCGTCTACAGTTCACCACTCATGTATTCCTATGGGCACACATACAAACACGCAAGTCCTAGTCACGGGAACACTTGCTGCACCTTCGTTGCCTGAATACTCCAAGCTGCAGGCTGGATGGGCGTGGCTACATCTGTATATCCGAAATAGGACGCGGGTGTGTACAAACGATATTTCTGTGAATGACGTAGTTCACAGACATATTGCATCAGCTCTGCAGCATGGCGTCTATATCTGCAGATATATCGGTGTATCTAGCTGTGTGTATGGGCAGCCCGCCGACCGCCCGTACACTTGCTGCGGGGACCTCTAACACAGCCGAGTAGGCAAATTCAAATTCCTGCCCAGCTGTGACATTAGGACAACATATCGAGCAGCCGATTGGTAAGTGTGTATACTTACCTGAATCAGCATCTCTGTCGGTGCAACCTTGGGTCCGCTGACATGTCATCCTAGTGTGTATGCAGCTTTACACAGATTTTAATTTTTATTTAAATTGTAACTTTATTTTATCTAAAAATGTCCTTTCCAAGAAAATCTAAATAATATATTGGTGAATTGCTTTGGCTAGAAGCTAATTATTAATCCAGTTACAAATATGCCAACAAACCAAGCCACGGAAGACTTGTTTATCTTGCTTAACCACTTGCCTGGCATATTTGCATCATTTGTGACCACACCAGGCTGTGCGTTATCTGACCAGGTTACAAACAGTGCAACCAGTCAGAAACAGAGTAGCCAGCTGCCGGAAGTTAATCTTCCAGCAGCCGCTAATCACAAGGGGACCTCCTGGCCCCTCTGCTTCCCTGCACCCTCTCCCCGGTCTGCTGCACAAACATTCACTGCTAATCAGTCAGCACCCCCCCCCCCCACACCTTCCCCAAGCGGCTGCAGAGAGCAGTAGTCACAATGTAAATTAACACCCCCATCTAGTGTGTACCTGAGCAGCCACTGGGGAAATTAAAGTTGCGATGGTCCCGATATTCCTATGGTTATGTTCCGATGTTTGATACACCAATATTTTACAAATGTTTAAAAATTTATATTTTTTTTATAAAATTGTTTTAAAAAGTTTTAAGTAGATGTTCTTGACCTAATTCAATCATAAAAAATCCCTGACAATTTCTAAGCGTTATTGGGGATAAAAATTTGCCAGTTAAGTGGTTAAGGATGTAATCGAATGGTAAGCAAAGAGAACACTGAGTAACAATATCTGGTGTCAGATCACAAAAATAGTTTGAAGTTGATAAATAAAAGATTGATTTCTCTTATATGGGAAATCATTTAAGAGAAGTCTGGCATGGTGGCAAGTTTGGCATCTTGTTGCTAAAGGGCAGGGGAAAATAAATCTAAACAATGCAATGTTGCATGTAAAGAAAGTGTCATTCAGGTCAGAGGAAAACCATGAAAGGTGAAGTCTGCGGCAGATCAACTTCAGCTGCTACGGGGAAAAAAAAAATTGTGGACCATATTCTTTAAATTATTGCTTGTCAAAAAGAATTGTAAAATATAAAAAGATAACAGAATAGTTTTTATTTCCCTACGTACTATCCTAAAATAAATAAGTGTAATAAGCAAGAAAATTTTTCCATTTTACTTAAAAGCGACAATAGTTATTAGACAACATTTAAAGTCAAAATAAATGGCGAATGTAAAACGGTCCCCTTCTAGAAATGATGATTTCTAGGTACACACCGGTGTTATTAATGCGGATATTATGTACCCAATAAGTGGTGGGACTATTGAATCACGGATGCAATGCTTAGCACATCCCTCCCTATATGTCTTTCTACACTTTTTTTTTATGATGGGGGGAGGGGGGGTGTAAAACTGGTCCTATACTTAGGGCTCTCTGAGAATTACAGTGACCTATGATCTAGAGGGGGTGTGGCCAAACATGGGGGTGTGGCCCATCCTGCTCTTTAAAACTTGGACTAAAATTACTATTCTTCATGGCATCATGCACTGAAAAGCAGGGTATGCCTCTTCCTCCATGGTGGTGGCTCTCCAAACAAGCTCACGCTCAGATGATAAGTACCCACCCTTTCCCCCTCACGGTACCCTGCATACACCAAGAGATAATTTACCAAACCTGCCAGATGAACAGACCATTCTGAAAGTGCATGGACATGAAAGATAATCTCCCAACACCGAAAACTTCAATAACCGGTCCTCATTTGTTGATTTCCAGCATGTCTGATCTGCCAGCAGATTTCCTTTCATTTTACCAGGGTACTGTAGAATTATGAAGATAATCTCTCAATGTATGGAGTCACTTCCACATGTTTTACACCTATTAGACCTTTGCCCTTTTGCCTGAAATACAATGTCTCTGTGTTTGACCAGCTTTACAGTAGGATATTTTCACCTAGTGTCATTGTTTTCCGATCAGCAATGTCAGTGTGTCTCCAGTTTCAAACTACACGTGCACAAGGAACAGAGTCATAGAGAAAGGCGTGGTCACTGGAAGGGGTGTGGCTATGCCGTCCTCATTGTATGCATAACTATGGGGAGATCTGGCACAAACATTGGGAGACATGGCCGCGGATTTGGGGTCGGTATGGTTGTGCCTATCCTGCACTCTGTGGCCATAACAGAGACCCTGGCCTGGGTCATTTGTACCGTGAGGCCACATTTTTCGGGGGCCCATGGCAAGGACATGTAGTATTCAGGCATTTATCAACGTGTCAAGATGAACTGGTTTTGCAGGTGCCCATCTCTCCATCTCTCACTGGCTCTGTGTGCAATGCACGTCTATACAAGACACAGGGGTCTATTTACTAAGCCTTGGACGGAGATAAAGAAGATGAAGATAAAGTACCAATCAGCTCCCAACTGTCATTTCTCTAACGTCCTAGTGGATGCTGGGAACTCCGTAAGGACCATGAGGAATAGCGGGCTCCGAAGGAGGCTGGGCACTCTAGAAAGATTTATGACTACCTGGTGTGCACTGGCTCCTCCCACTATGACCCTCCTCCAAGCCTCAGTTAGATTTCGTGCCTGGCCGAGGTTGGGTGCACACTAGGGGCTCTCCTGAGCCCTTAGAAAGAAAGTTTAGTTTTAGGTTTTTTATTTTCAGTGAGATCTGCTGGCAACAGGCTCACTGCAGCGAGGGACTAAGGGGAGAAGAAGCGAACTCGCCTGCTTGCAGCCGGATTGGGCTTCTTAGGCTACTGGACACCATTAGCTCCAGAGGGATCGACCGCAGGCCCAGTCCTTGGTGTTCGGTCCCGGAGCCGCGCCGCCGTCCCCCTTACAGAGCCAGAAGCAAGAAGAGGTCCGGAAAAACGGCGGCAGAAGACATCAGTCTTCACCAAGGTAGCGCACAGCACTGCAGCTGTGCGCCATTGCTCCTCATGCACACTTCACACTCCGGTCACTGAGGGTGCAGGGCGCTGGGGGGGGGCGCCCTGAGCTGCAATAAAAACACCTTGGCTGGCAAAAATACCACAATATATAGCCCCAGAGGCTATATATGTGGAAAATACCCCTGCCAGAATCCAGAAAAAAGCGGGAGAATAGGCCGCGGAAAAGGGGCGGAGCTATCTCCCTCAGACACACTGGCGCCATTTCTCCTTCACAGATCCGCTGGAAGGAAGCTCCCTGGCTCTCCCCTGCAGTCTACACTACAGAACAGGGTAAAAAAACAGAGAGGGGGGGCACTAAATTTGGGCGCAATATATATATATAATATTAAAAGCAGCTATAGGGGACATAACTCAGTTAGTCCCTGCATTATATAGCGCTCTGGTGTGTGCTGGCATACTCTCACTCTGTCCCCCCAAAGGGCTTTTGTTGGTCCTGTCCTCATTCGGAGCATTCCTTGTGTGTGTGCGGTGTGTCGGTACGGCTGTGTCGACATGTTTGATGAGGATAATGATGTGGAGGCGGAGCAGATGCCTTTAGAAGGGATGTCACCCCCTGCGGGACAGACACCTGAGTGGATGGGCTTATGGAAAGTAATGAGTGCACGTATAGACTCCTTATATAAAAAAATCGACGACATGCCAAATGTGGGACAGCCGACTTCTCAGCTCGTGCCTGCCCAGGCGTCGCATGGGTCGTCAGGGGCTCTAAAACGCCCGCTACCTCAAGCAGACCCAGATGTCGACACTGATACTGACACCAGTGTCGACGACGATGAGTCAAATCTGATGCCCACTAAGGCCATTCACTGCATGATTGAGGCAATGAAAGAGGTGTTACACATTTCTGATATAAATACAGGTACCACTAAAAAGGGTATTATGTTTGGAGAGAAAAAACTACCCGTAGTTTTTCCCCCATCAGATGAATTAAATGAAGTGTGTGAAGAAGCGTGGGCTTTCCCTGATAAAAAATTGGTAATTCCTAAGAAGGTACTAATGGCGTTCCCTTTCCCGCCAGAGGATAGGTCACGTTGGGAAACTCCCCCTAGAGTGGATAAAGCGCTCACACGTTTGTCTAAAAAGGTGGCACTACCGTCTCCGGATACGGCCGCCCTCAAGGAACCTGCTGATAGAAAGCAGGAGGCGATCCTGAAGTCTGTATATACACACACAGGCATTATACCTAGGCCAGCTATTGCGTCAGCTTGAATGTGCAGTGCTGCCGCTGCTCAGATAAAGCAGCGGCAGCACTGCCGCTGGTCAGATAAACTGTCAGAAAATATTGACACATTAGACAGAGACACGATCCTGTTAACCATAGACCATATCAAAGACTCAGTCTTATATATGAGAGATGCACAAAGGGAAATCTGCCGGCTGGCATCTAAAGTAAGTGCATTGTCCATTTCTGCTAGGAGAGGCTTATGGACTCGCCAGTGGACAGGAGATGCGGATTCAAAAAAGCACATGGAAGTGTTACCATATAAGGGTGAGGAATTATTTGGGGATGGTCTCTCGGACCTAGTTTCCACAGCAACGTCTGGGAAGTCAGCATTTTTACCCCATGTCCCCTCACAGCCTAAGAAGGCGCCGTTTTATCAGGTTCAGTCCTTTCGGACCCAGAAAAACAGGCGTGGAAAAGGCGGGTCTTTTCTGTATAGAGGCAGAGGTAGGGGAAAAAGGCTGCAACAAACTTTAGGTTCCCAGGAGCAAAAGTCCTCCCCCGCTTCTTCTTCCAAGTCCGCCGCATGACGGTGGGGCTCCACAGGCGGAGCCAGGTACGGTGGGGGGTCGCCTCAAAAATTTCAGCGATCAGTGGGTTCGCTCACAGGTGGATCCCTGGATCCTGCAAATAGTATCTCAGGGGTACAAGCTGGAATTCGAGGCGTCCCCACCCCACCGGTTCCTAAAATCTGCCTTGCCGATTGCTCCCTCAGACAGGGAGGCGGTGCTAGCGGCAATTCACAAGCTGTATTCCCAGCAGGTGATAATCAAGGTACCCCTACTTCAACAAGGCCGGGGTTATTATTCCACACTATTTGTGGTACCGAAACCGGACGGTTCGGTGAGACCCATTCTAAATTTAAAATCCTTGAACACATACATAAAGAAATTCAAGTTCAAGATGGAATCGCTCAGGGCGGTTATTGCAAGCCTGGACGAGGGGGATTACATGGTATCCCTGGACATCAAGGATGCTTACTTGCATGTCCCCATTTACCATCCTCACCAGGAGTACCTCAGATTTGTGGTACAGGATTGCCATTACCAATTTCAGACGCTGCCGTTTGGACTGTCCACGGCACCGAGGGTATTTACCAAGGTTATGGCGGAAATTATGATACTCCTTCGAAGAAAGGAAGTTTTAATTATCCCGTACTTGGACGATCTCCTAATAAAAGCGAGGTCCTAGGAACAGTTGTTGGTGGGAGTAGCACTATCTCAGGAAGTGCTGCACCAGCACGGCTGGATTCTGAATATCCCAAAGTCACAGCTGGTTCCGACGACACGGCTACTGTTCCTGGGTATGATTCTGGATACAGTCCAGAGAAAAGTGTTTCTCCCGGAGGAGAAAGCCAGGGAGTTGTCATCTCTAGTCAGAGACCTCCTGAAACCAAAACAGGTATCAGTGCATCACTGCACGCGGGTCCTGGGAAAGATGGTGGCTTCTTACGAAGCAATTCCCTTCGGCAGGTTCCATGCCAGAATCTTTCAGTGGGACCTGTTGGACCAGTGGTCCGGATCGCATCTTCAGATGCATCGCTTAATAACCCTGTCTCCAAGAACCAGGGTGTCTCTACTGTGGTGGCTGCAGAGTGCCCATCTTCTAGAGGGCCGCAGGTTCGGCATACAGGACTGGGTCCTGGTGACCACGGATGCCAGCCTTCGAGGCTGGGGGGCAGTCACACAGGGAAGAAACTTCCAAGGACTATGGTCGAGTCAGGAGACTTCCCTTCACATAAATATTCTGGAACTAAGGGCCATCTACAATGCCCTAAGTCAAGCAAAATCCCTGCTCCTACACCAGCCGGTGCTGATCCAGTCAGACAACATCACGGCAGTCGCCCATGTAAATCGACAGGGCGGCACAAGAAGCAGGATGGCGATGGCAGAAGCCACAAGAATTCTCCGATGGGCGGAGAATAATGTACTAGCACTGTCAGCAGTGTTCATTCCGGGAGTGGACAACTGGGAAGCAGACTTCCTCAGCAGACACGACCTCCACCCGGGAGAGTGGGGACTTCACCCAGAAGTCTTCCAGATGCTGGTAAACCGTTGGGAAAAACCACAGGTGGACATGATGGCGTCCCGTCTCAACAAAAAGTAAAAAAGATATTGCGCCTGGTCAAGGGACCCTCAGGCGATAGCTGTGGACGCTCTAGTGACACCGTGGGTGTACCAGTCGGTTTATGTGTTCCCTCCTCTGCCTCTCATTCCAAAGGTATTGAGAATAATAAGAAAGCGAGGAGTAAACACGATTCTCGTGGTTCCGGATTGGCCAAGACGAGCGTGGTACCCGGAACTTCAAGAGATGCTCTCAGAGGACCCGTGGCCTCTACCGCTCAGACAGGACCTGATACAACAGGGGCCCTGTCTGTTCCAAGACTTACCGCGGCTGCGTTGACGGCATGGCGGTTGAACACCGGATCCTAAAGGAAAAGGGTATTCCGGAAGAAGTCATTCCTACGCTTATTAAGGCCAGGAAAGATGTTACGGCAACACATTATCACCGCATATGGCGAAAATATGTTGCATGGTGCGAGGCCAATAAGGCCCCAACAGAGGAATTTCAACTAGGTCGATTTCTGCATTTCCTGCAAGCAGGAGTGGATATGGGCCTAAAACTAGGCTCCATTAAAGTACAGATCTCGGCTCTGTCGATTTTCTTTCAAAAAGAACTAGCTTCAGTACCTGAAGTTCAGACTTTTGTAAAAGGAGTGCTGCATATTCAGCCCCCGTTTGTGCCTCCAGTGGCACCTTGGGATCTCAACGTGATGTTGAGTTTCTTAAAATCACATTGGTTTGAGCCACTTAAAACCGTGGATCTGAAATATCTCACGTGGAAAGTGATGGGAGTTTAGAGGAGATCCCTGCGCTCTAAGAGCTGCTATAGTGGGTGTGGACCTGAGTATATCACCAATTATACTCCAAAGGTTATATGAAAAAAGGGGTTGTGGTACACACACTCAGTAGCGCTACATATACAGATGAAATAGTAATAATAAAGAGAAAGTTCTTATGTATATCCGGATTATCTTCCCGACGTGTTTTCTACTGGAGTAAGGCTTCTCAGTCGTCTCCGTCAATTTGGATCATAGGGAGAAAAACACCAAAAAAAGAGAAAAGAGTGGTCTCAGTTCTATTTTTGGTTTGTTTGATAATGTCAGTATTAATGGGAGAGTCTATAATCTTCCTCCTTATGGGTGGTGTTCAGATCCTAAACGTCTTAGGGGTCACCCTTGTGGTAAACAGTCAACTGCGTGCTCACAATTTTCTTACATAAGGTCTCAGAGACAACACTTATAAAGGTTTCTTTTCCCGTCACTCTTAATAAATATCAGAGAAGGAGAGGATGCTCACGTGTATGCTTACATCAAGAAGAGTGTAAATAAACACATCAAGGTATCTTTCATAGGACCAAATTCCTTCCGATCTTCCCTCGTGGTTCCCGAGGTGTGGTCACGAGAAATAAAGCAGAAGGAAAGTGGTTACTGGAGAAAAAGTTCTCAGAGTGGAATTCCACCTATATGGGACAACCCTTAAGTATATGGGATTGTGCAGCAAGGTAGATTTAAAGGACCACCTGTTTTGTGACACTAGGATGTAGAAACTGCTCACATGTATGCTTACATATAAGCAGTTATGAAGGTACACATAAAGGTATCTTTATCCCTGGTATTCAAATCTCATGTTTTAAAAACATCATAACTGGTAATACGCAATGCTCACTTGTTCGCTTACATCAATACGAGTGATTCAAAGCACATAATGGTTTCTTTTCCCATAGTCGGCAGAATTCGCCAAATTACCAAAAAAAAAGTTCATATTACATAGGAGTCCTTATGGTAAAAACAATTCCAACAATTTATTCCAATAAAAAACAAGTGTACAAAAAATGGGGTGACTTCTAGGTACGATACCAGATGGAGTTACCAGCCGTGGGAGGAAATAATATACCCGGGTACCTCACCACTGGATAGCAGGATACCGATTCCAAAAAGTCAATCCCTATATTCTTTCAGCTCCTCACCAACGCGTTTCGACCATATGTTTGGTCTTTTTCAAGGTGTGTGTGGAGGAAGCTGAAATACAGTGCTTAAATACCAAAACTCTATTATGTCACTTCCTGTGTGGGCGGTGTCTACTAACATGGATTACATAATATATGTGGTTAAAATAGGTCTAAATGTTCCTGATGCATATAGCTTTAATAAATAGTGGCTTGTATCTTCTATGTTCTGTATTTAATATAGCATAAATTAAAAATGTGGCTAATATTCGTATTGCGTTCCATGGGCCCTGGAACGCATAACTTCCGGCGGACATCCGGTGTAGTCTTACACGGTGTTATTTACCGTATTGCATCACAGAGTGCATAGCGGGTATTCACTGTGGGTGCATGGGACTTATATATAATTATCATTGTGGTCTGTTCTTTGAGACCACAGTGATATGAGGTGGGATGATACGCCGAGTGGAATCGGCGCGTCAGTACGTGGTGCGCATGCGTAAAACATGCGTTCCACAGTGTGGATATAATTCCGGAATGGTCATTAGTCATGCGCATGCGTAAACCATGCGTTCCACAGTATGAATGTACTTCCTGAATGATCACTACTTACGTGATCTAAACGGAAAGGTGACCGCGTTCCATTAGCTATTGTCACACAAGGACACATCCTCATTAGTATAAGTAAAATGGGTGTGCAGTAACATCTATGAATTAGTTCTATAAATTTTAAAAGCATAAAAACGGATTCTTTAGACTACATATTGTTTTTTATATGTAAATATTGATCCAACAAGAGGGATCATCCGAGTGGGTGTTCCCTAATGTCGGAAGGGTTATTTCAGATAATAAAAATTAAAAATGATATGCTGTACCAATAGGTAATGTGACCTTCTATTCTTACATAAACTTTAAATCTAAAACCCAAAATTAGCAAGTGGTCCACAACATGACATGGTGAATTATAAATAGGAAAAATTATTAATATACTATTCTCAATGGGGAATATATTCTGACATGGAAAAATAATCATGATTATCCTATGAGGAAAAAAGGGGGGGGAAAAAAGACATAGGGACATACTGAGGGGAGATGAGCTTCATAAGAACCATTTGGTCTCAAAATCTAAATTGAGACCCGCGGGGTGCAGAGTCCCAATATTAAATATGCATTTCATTTCTGCCATTCTTTCTGTGTCGTTCCTTCTCCAGTTATTTTAAATAAAAAATAACTGGAGAAGGAACGACACAGAAAGAATGCTGGCAAAGGCAGAAATGAAATGCATATTTAATATTGGGACTCTGCACCCCGCGGGTCTCAATTTAGATTTTGAGACCAAATGGTTCTTATGAAGCTCATCTCCCCTCAGTATGTCCCTATGTCTTTTTTCCCCCCCTTTTTTCCTCATAGGATAATCATGATTATTTTTCCATGTCAGAATATATTCCCCATTGAGAATAGTATATTAATAATTTTTCCTATTTATAATTCACCATGTCATGTTGTGGACCACTTGCTAATTTTGGGTTTTAGATTTAAAGTTTATGTAAGAATAGAAGGTCACATTACCTATTGGTACAGCATATCATTTTTAATTTTTATTATCTGAAATAACCCTTCCGACATTAGGGAACACCCACTCGGATGATCCCTCTTGTTGGATCAATATTTACATATAAAAAACAATATGTAGTCTAAAGAATCCGTTTTTATGCTTTTAAAATTTATAGAACTAATTCATAGATGTTACTGCACACCCATTTTACTTATACTAATGAGGATGTGTCCTTGTGTGACAATAGCTAATGGAACGCGGTCACCTTTCCGTTTAGATCACGTAAGTAGTGATCATTCAGGAAGTACATTCATACTGTGGAACGCATGGTTTACGCATGCGCATGACTAATGACCATTCCGGAATTATATCCACACTGTGGAACGCATGTTTTACGCATGCGCACCACGTACTGACGCGCCGATTCCACTCGGCGTATCATCCCACCTCATATCACTGTGGTCTCAAAGAACAGACCACAATGATAATTATATATAAGTCCCATGCACCCACAGTGAATACCCGCTATGCACTCTGTGATGCAATACGGTAAATAACACCGTGTAAGACTACACCGGATGTCCGCCGGAAGTTATGCGTTCCAGGGCCCATGGAACGCAATACGAATATTAGCCACATTTTTAATTTATGCTATATTAAATACAGAACATAGAAGATACAAGCCACTATTTATTAAAGCTATATGCATCAGGAACATTTAGACCTATTTTAACCACATATATTATGTAATCCATGTTAGTAGACACCGCCCACACAGGAAGTGACATAATAGAGTTTTGGTATTTAAGCACTGTATTTCAGCTTCCTCCACACACACCTTGAAAAAGACCAAACATATGGTCGAAACGCGTTGGTGAGGAGCTGAAAGAATATAGGGATTGACTTTTTGGAATCGGTATCCTGCTATCCAGTGGTGAGGTACCCGGGTATATTATTTCCTCCCACGGCTGGTAACTCCATCTGGTATCGTACCTAGAAGTCACCCCATTTTTTGTACACTTGTTTTTTATTGGAATAAATTGTTGGAATTGTTTTTACCATAAGGACTCCTATGTAATATGAACTTTTTTTTGGTAATTTGGCGAATTCTGCCGACTATGGGAAAAGAAACCATTATGTGCTTTGAATCACTCGTATTGATGTAAGCGAACAAGTGAGCATTGCGTATTACCAGTTATGATGTTTTTAAAACATGAGATTTGAATACCAGGGATAAAGATACCTTTATGTGTACCTTCATAACTGCTTATATGTAAGCATACATGTGAGCAGTTTCTACATCCTAGTGTCACAAAACAGGTGGTCCTTTAAATCTACCTTGCTGCACAATCCCATATACTTAAGGGTTGTCCCATATAGGTGGAATTCCACTCTGAGAACTTTTTCTCCAGTAACCACTTTCCTTCTGCTTTATTTCTCGTGACCACACCTCGGGAACCACGAGGGAAGATCGGAAGGAATTTGGTCCTATGAAAGATACCTTGATGTGTTTATTTACACTCTTCTTGATGTAAGCATACACGTGAGCATCCTCTCCTTCTCTGATATTTATTAAGAGTGACGGGAAAAGAAACCTTTATAAGTGTTGTCTCTGAGACCTTATGTAAGAAAATTGTGAGCACGCAGTTGACTGTTTACCACAAGGGTGACCCCTAAGACGTTTAGGATCTGAACACCACCCATAAGGAGGAAGATTATAGACTCTCCCATTAATACTGACATTATCAAACAAACCAAAAATAGAACTGAGACCACTCTTTTCTCTTTTTTTGGTGTTTTTCTCCCTATGATCCAAATTGACGGAGACGACTGAGAAGCCTTACTCCAGTAGAAAACACGTCGGGAAGATAATCCGGATATACATAAGAACTTTCTCTTTATTATTACTATTTCATCTGTATATGTAGCGCTACTGAGTGTGTGTACCACAACCCCTTTTTTCACGTGGAAAGTGGTCATGTTATTAGCCTTGGCTTCAGCCAGGCGAGTGTCAGAATTGGCGGCGTTATCATGTAAAAGCCCTTATCTGATTTTCCATATGGATAGGGCAGAGTTGAGGACTCGTCCCCAATTTCTCCCTAAGGTGGTGTCAGCGTTTCACCTGAACCAGCCTATTGTGGTGCCGGCGGCTACTAGTGAATTGGAGGACTCCAAGTTGCTAGACGTTGTCAGGGCCCTGAAAATATATGTTTCCAGGACGGCTGGAGTCAGAAAATCTGACTCGCTGTTTATCCTGTATGCACCCAACAAACTGGGTGCTCCTGCTTCTAAGCAGTCTATTGCTCGCTGGATTTGTAGTACAATTCAGCTTGCACATTCTGTGGCAGGCATACCACAGCCAAAACCTGTAAAGGCCCATTCCACAAGGAAGGTGGGCTCATCTTGGGCGGCTGCCCGAGGGGTCTCGGCTTTGCAACTTTGCCGAGCGGCTACTTGGTCAGGGGCAAATACGTTTGCAAAATTCTACAAATTTGAAACCCTGGCTGAGGAGGACCTGGAGTTCTCTCATTCGGTGCTACAGAGTCATCCGCACTCTCCCGCCCGTTTGGGAGCTTTGGTATAATCCCCATGGTCCTTACGGAGTTCCCAGCATCCACTAGGACGTTAGAGAAAATAAGATTTTACTTACCGATAAATCTATTTCTCGTAGTCCGTAGTGGATGCTGGGCGCCCATCCCAAGTGCGGATTGTCTGCAATACTTGTATATAGTTATTGTTAACTAAAGGGTTATTGTTGAGCCATCTGTTGAGAGGCTCAGTTGTTTTCATACTGTCAAACTGGATATAGCATCACAAGTTGTACAGTGTGATTGGTGTGGCTGGTATGAGTCTTACCCGGGATTCTAAATCCTTCCTTATTATGTCTGCTCGTCCGGGCACAGTATCCTAACTGAGGCTTGGAGGAGGGTCATAGTGGGAGGAGCCAGTGCACACCAGGTAGTCATAAATCTTTCTAGAGTGCCCAGCCTCCTTCGGAGCCCGCTATTCCCCATGGTCCTTACGGAGTTCCCAGCATCCACTACGGACTACGAGAAATAGAATTACCGGTGAGTAAATTCTTATTTTTTCAAACTCAGCCTGTGACATGACAGTTATGAGCTGATTGGCTGGTACTTTATCTCCGTCCACTTTATCTCTATCCAAGGCTTAGTAAATAGACCCTAAAGTGCATAGAGCCCACATGTTCGTATTACATCTACAACACCACTAATATTTATTGTTTTTTATATTCTTTTATCCACGAAATCCTGCAGCTTTTAATTATTATTTTAGAGCTGTTCAAGTGTTTGTGGGCGGGATGTACTAAGCATCGCATCTGTGTTGCGGTACATCTCACCTCTTATCGAGTATATATACCAGTGTAAATAATGCCCGTATGTACCAATAAATTCCATTAAAATCCCAAAGAACTAATCTCCTGATAAGAGCTGTGCTTTGCGATAGAAGAAGCCCCTCTCCGCATGCGTAGAGTGACACGGCAGGGAGGGATCTGATTGGATCACTTCCAGAAGAAATTGCGGAGAGAAGCCCAAAGGCTTCTTGGGTAATGCCACATAAACATAGCTTACCCACTGGCTCCAAGCTCAGAATACTTCTGGAGCTTGATACATATGGGAAATGCGGTCAAATTTTTTTTTTTTTGGCCGCTTTCTCCCTTTAGTATATCCCGAAATGTGTGTGTAATTAATGACACTAAGTTTCCGTATGTTTACACAATATTATATGCAATGTGGCTGTAGAGACTGACTACTCATGAATATTGCAGTTAATAATCTGTTCCTCATTCTCATCTGGAAAAGGCGGCATACAAATAAGTTTGTCATGGGCTAAAAATAAATTTTCTGTTTTTTCAGATGTTCTCATTTGAGCTGTATTTTGCTGATGCTATTGCAGAATGCTTTCTGTATGACTCACCACCAACCACAACAATGGGATATGGGAGCCGTGTGGGCCTGGCTGGGATTGTTATTAGCGTTCCGATAATGATCTACTGCCACCTAAATTAATTTTCATTTCAGTCCAGATAATTCTCAAGAGAAATTATTTCTAATAGTAAAATAAATATATTTTAAATACAGAAAAAAAACAACTATGCCATATTGTTTTAGGCTCAGCTTATAGGCGAACTTTACATATTAATAATAATAATTTTATGTATATAGCGCTGTTCCTCCTATAGGACGCAAGTTTTTAATTTCAGTATTGTCTCTCTTTCCAGCATTAATTGGCTGCATTGGCCAACATTTTTCATTATTTGAATCCACTGGTTTTGGGGTTTCACTTACCAATTTATCATCACATTTTCTTTCAATTTATCTCTAATTGGTTTTACTGAACCAAGCATTCTTTCATTTATATCACTAACGAGTTATGTGCCATAATAAATTAGAGGCCACACATCTCCAAAGTCTCCTTGTCCTTAAAATTTCTCCTAAATTGATTTTTATTTATTTGTTTATAGATTACTTTGCATATTACATAAACATTGTTTATGTAAACACTAATTGTTGTTTAAACAGTGAGTAAATAATAGTTCAATGGGGTGGTTACTATGAGTATCAGCATCATATCTTTAGACTGTAAGTTCCCCCTTTATTATTTAGCTTTATATTGTTATAAACTCACTAACTGTGTATTTTTATGTTGCACTCCAAATCTATGTAAGTATCTATCTATCTACCTACTGTATCTATCTATCGATCTATCGATCTATTGTGATCGCACTCCAACACTAAAGGATAGTAAGTTGCCTGGTGCACTGCAAGTAAGCAGCACATGGTTAGAGAGAGTATGGCACTCCAGTAGGCACGCATTTAGGTGAGTGATTGTACTATTGCATGTTTTATGTCTTCCTGATGACAGAGTAAAATCCGAAACGCATTCACCAGACTGGAGAAACGTTCAACTTATTTACTTTATTTCATCAATCCATATAGGTGTAGATGTTAAGGTTGATGCATGGTGTCAGTCAATATTTCGGTCTACTAGTAGACCTTTGTCAAGGAACATCAGCCGACAAAGAACATACAATACAGTAGCAGCATTCTAGCTGCATCAGGGCAGCTATGACACTGTCATCTTACTGGGCCCCTGTCTGAACACCTCAGATGAGAGTGCAGAATTCTATGGACTATACATAGCCAGATTATACATAGCCCCTGGCTGAAACACACTGAAATTTCTAACTCTCCCTCTTGTGCAGCAGCAGAACCAGGCAGCCAGAATGCAAGCAGAACAGTATGCAGTGCAGGCAGAGACACAGGAACATCAAGTTTCATGAGCTACCAACAGAGCTTCCCAACCAGAAGAAAGATAGAGGGGAGAGAGAGCTGTAAATGACCCAGGAATTCCAGCTTCTTCTCCCTGCCTTGGTGTGTGGGTCCAATGTAACATGTTATCTAATGAGAGCATTCGGGTCTAGAGAGAGACACGCACAGAGTCCTCCTAAGTCATGTCCCTGTGTGTAAGGAAGACAGAGGCTGCTGATATTTTTGCATGTGACAAGATAAATTATAGATTTTATTTTTCTATGTGTATTTTAAGGTTGTTTAAGGTGTCTTTGTTTCACTACAAGATAATTGTCTCTCAATTAGGTGGAGCTATAAACAGTACCCAGGCATTATTAAACTATTAATTTCAATCTAATATACACCATTGGCTTAAATGTAATATACACAATCCATACCTCCAAACATGACCAGTTCCTGGAGGGACAAAATACACTGTTTAAGAGGAAAGCCCAGGTAGAGAGTATTTTGTCCCTCCAGGAATAGGTCATGTTGTGAGGTATGCAGAATCTGATATACACCCTCCCCCCCCCCCCCTCCTTCCCCTGGCCTTTCCTGTTTTAAGTGCCCCGGGCCATCCCCAAGGCTTGGTCCGGCCCAGCCCTGGGACTATATATCAGGGATGGTTCCAGGTAATAAACGCTGGAATTACTGTCCCTGGAAATATCCCTGTTTTTCAAGACTATTGACAATACTAAATACTTTTGTCGTATAAACAACCCTTTATGAAGCTAAGAACACTGTACGCTGTTTGCTTAAGAAATACCGTATGGGTACGCTATCTGCGTAACGATCGCTAAGCCGTAGGCGAGACGCTCAAGCGTCACGTTCGCTCACGGCCCAGTGATCACAGGACACGTTATTGGTTATGTCTAGGGGAATGATTCGCTGTAGCGTAGCCTACGCTCGAGAACACGAGGAGGTCACCAGCGATGCAGACGCTCACAACACTATACCTTTATGTTAAAACCTTATACCAATGAAATACACTGAATACCTTAATGTGAGTACAGGGTGTAAGTGCAACCTTGTGTAACCTGACTAACTACAAAGCTGCTTGAGCGTCACCGACGCTCAAATGAACACTTAACACTATAGAAAATACACAGATACTGGTTTAGGTTCCAAAGCCTATTAACTATGTATTATAACTAATATACTTGCAAAAAGGAATCACAGTACAAATGATACACTACAGTATAACATAAACCACCTAACCAGATAACTATACAGGAAACACACTACAATACAATACAGTTAAGTTTAAGGAGAAATAAGAGAAGATGAGAAGACAAGAGAGAGAGAGAGATTTGAGAGAGATTGGCTCACAATAACATTAAAAGACAATATGGTTGCAGCGAAGCTTACACATGTGAGGAACAATCGCTGCGCAGTTAATCAATGCTGAGAATCTTTGTTTAGAAAGTACTTGAGCTTACCCATGCTGCCTGTCCCTATATACACAACACCCAGCTACACAATCGTCCCTACAATGCCGCATGGGGCAGAAGCTAGACTCCATTTTATTCCAAAATGTCCAAGCCTCAAAACAATGCATATGTTCTGATTTTACAATTCCAAACAATCTAAATCACCTTTCACAATTTCAAGCAAACACAGTATCTCTATAACCAGAGCATATGAGTTATCACAAGACCAGACCACCAGGTACTCACAAGTATCAGCCTGCCATTGCTACCAGCACATATTCAAAAGTACTGCATGGTGGTATTTATGATTAACAAGATCCCAGCTACCATCACAGATTCCACAGGGCACCAACACTAACACCCAACAATCATCACAGCCAAGTTACAATATCCTATTTAAACCAGAAAGCAATATGTCTATATTTCCTTCTATAGCCATGTGATTCTATACTTAGCCTTTGGGAAGGAATTCTGTCCTGGGGATGTAGCCGCCATGCTGCTTGATGCTAGCTTAGTTCTGAGTGTCAGTCAGCCCTGTGATCTCCAGTGGGTATATCATACCTGCATTCCAGCTGTGGGGGTGTGTCAACCACAGGAAGTGTGTGTCCCTCCCAGCATGTGAGCCAGCTGCATCAGTGGCCTTGGTTATGTAACACAATGGGTGATGACCAACACATTCCTGTCTAGTGAGAAGCTATTGTTTGGCGAATACAAAACAGAATCCTGTCTGGGTTTTGTTCTATATTCATGATGTCCACTTTCAGTTGAGACAATGACATCTCAGCCCTCATTCTCCTGTATACAAATCCAGCCCCATTTGTAAACACAGGTGTTGGCCCTCCTTATTGAGTCTCAAAAGCTCAGTGTAATTAAAGGCTATTGTACTCCGTCTGCGGGAAAGATACTGATTTGGAGTACAATTGATCTTCAATTACTATTCCTGTGTTTACCTTATGCATGTGTAGATATGAGGCCCTCTTAACATGCAAACTATTGTTTGGGGGATCTCTGAGGTCAAAGAGACATTTGAGACCTACTGATGCCTGTCTCCAACTGTTCAGATGCATGACTAAGTAAGAACAAATAATAATAAATAAATGGACATAACTTCTTATGTCCATAACTATTCGCACGAGCAATTAATACGCTCCAAACCAACACCGGAATATTGCTAATTAAATACTCTTCCGATGGGTACCAAACACTGCTGTATGATTCCTGTTAGACCCTTCGTACGATGCAAAGAGGGACTCCTCAGCTCAGGGACATTCTATTTTAACCAAACTTTCAGAATCTATCAAAGGGACCATGATCTATAAACTACATTAATTGTGAACAGTTGTAACGAATGGGTCGCACGCTACGACTACGTAAACTCTACCGTAAATACGCATACCGCGCCTGCGAGTGCACGCTATTGCGGGTATGCGCCTCCACGGGAGAGCGCACGCATGCGCAGCACGGACCAGTGTGCGGTGCAAATATGGCAACGTGCATAGAGACATTTTTCTGACTTCGACAGTCCACCCTTTGGCAGTCAATAATAACTGCCACAAAACGTTTAAGGAGAAAAATGTAAGTCAGGGGTTAATTGATTTCCATGGTGGGGTAAGGAAGAAGAGAGGAGTAGGTGTGAAAAGGGTATGACCTAGTGAGAGAGTAGAAGCATGTGTGTATGAGTCCATGTTTGGAGGGTCATGTATCATCGTGCCGTACGTGTGGTAAATCAAGCTTCGAGGTATTGCGAAGTATACATTTGAATTCCTTCTTATCCTGTGGTACAGGTCTGTGGATGGGCTGTCAAACTCTACCGAGCTCATTTCGGCTGTGGTTGTAACAAAATGGGGATGCACATTTTAGTTGATGATACATGAATGGGGGAGGTATGTGGTTGCTGCTATCTGTGCCTGTATTCCCTATCGTCTATGTGTGTCGTTACCTGGGGGTTGTAGAGATGAAGATAAAGAACACTTACGAAAAATGCAATGATATTCTATGTCAGGGAAATGTACATCTGTTGTTGAAGTTGTGTTCGGTATCTGTTGAGAGTCGTCTTCTTTGCGCTGTATTGCTCCTTAGGCATGAGCAAATAGCTTTGTCTGAGCCATCAGATTTACAAAAAATGTTGGGCTAGCGTGAGTTTAAAAGTACTAGGGAAACTGGGGATCCATGGCAAAGTTCATCAAGTGTCCATATCATAGGTTGTCAAAACTTCATCTTTGGTGCTTGTCTGTTGTCTGTATAGCGTCTCGTCAACTTCCACGTCCAAGGGGGTCTTTGCATCTTGGAGAAAAGCAGAAAAACAGGTGAAAGAAACGGACCGTATAATCGCATTTTTCATCACATTCTGGTTTCTATCATTGGGTCATAAATCAAATCCAGGTTAATTACAGTTTCCTCACTCCTCAAGCTCATCACTTTTGTACTTTGTTTGCACCTCATTAAAGCCTGCCCGCATCTAAATATCAATCCAATCGATATAACGACACCCAAGATACATAGTAGAAACTTTCCAACATCCATTATGACTCCTTGAGCCCAGTCTCCCAAACCGGAGAACCAATTTCGCGGGTTCAACCATGACACCCAACCAGTCAGCTCATTATCTACAGCAGCAAGGGTGAGATTGTGTTTTCGACGAAATTCCCACTTCAATTGGAGAATATCGTCCATCTTTTGGTCTATGACCTCTACCGGATCCTCGGTGCTATTTGTGATATACGTGCAACACTTTATGCCGTACTGTGTTGCCAATGTAACACAATATCCGCCTGTTACTGCTGTAAGATAATTAAGAACCATCCTATGCTGAACTAGTTCTGTTTTGTAGGCTTGAAGTTCTCTTCCAGTGTATCTAAACGTGTCATCATACATTTCAGTGATATTATCTAACAAATTGGCGAGTGCGGAAATGTATCTATAATTCATCACTCCTCGAGCGGTACGAGTGAAATCTAACGCTACCAGAACCTGAATCCCGGTGGATTCATGGATAAGATCAGAGGCCGGATGCTCTAACCTTTCTGACAGTTGTCTTTTAACTCGGTGCTCGTAATGAGTGTGAGTATAAGGAGCTTGGGCACCACGGTGTATGTCCTTCATTTTGTCATGTGTAACAGTCATCACTTCAGGCAATACTTTTCCAATATAACACAATCCTTCAGAGTTTGGGGCAAGCCACTTGTACGCCTTTCTCCCGCATATGAAATATGCATCATCGGGGAGAACATATGGGACGGAGAAGGACATGACCATGTTACAAACCTTCCAGGTGAAATCTCCTGACCCTAATTCTTCCATCTGCCTAATGCACGTATCAGTTTGTATGATATGTGCACAGTATCCTGGTGATACCTCTCCAACTCTAGTAATCCTATTTCCTAAGGTATATCGATACCGGAAAGATTTTCCTCTACTGGCTATGTGGCGTACCAGCTCTGTATCTGTAGGCATTCTATCTGCTCTGTGTGAAAAGGTCATGGTAAGGTTGCTCCATGACACTTCCCAATTTCCCGGTTTTCTGGGATTGGAGATGTTAAAACATATGAGGGACCTATCCACATGGTATTGGTGGAGCTTCAAACTAGGAGGGCTGGAGATATTAAACCTCCGGTCCACCGGTCTCCCACCACTTAGCTCAAGTACCTCCCCTAACGTTAAAGGAAATGGTACTAGCCCTGATTTGCTGTGACCCTGAGGTACTTGAGAGCATACCCAACAATCTGTTTGGTTTAACACGTTACCCACTAGAGAGTGATAGTCACTCAATGGATGCCGGTCCATATGGTTATTAAAACTGGATTGGCATTATTGTTACCGAGCCTACTGATACAGTTTTCTTTTTTGAGCTAACAATCCTTCAAAGAAAATGTTTACAGATAACATGGTTGTTAGATCGTGCCCGGTACTCGCCTTTGCTTGGTGATTGGGTTGCTATTGGAAATTTACACCTCCGTCTCAGTCATTAGAGCCTTTCTGGATCCTTTCTCGACCTCACTGGTACTCTCACCGAAACAGACTGCTCTGGTCAACATCATGGTTAACGGGAAAATCCATATCGCAGTCTCTTGGGGCAAGTCCATCTTACAGGAGGAGAAAAGAAGAAATTTGTAAATGGGGCATAAGAAAATCAGTTTGAGGGGGAGAGAACTCGTTACGATAATAAGTTCTCTCGTCTTGTTGTTCTTCTTGTTCTGCTGTCCTCTCAAAGGTGTTGTCTCTCAGTCTTCAAAAACGATCATTCTGGTGATGCTATATTCCTTCCTAACCGACGATCTTTCTGTAAGGAGCAAAAATCTGGCATTACCATTGGTCCAACTGAGGGGTGACATAGCATCTTTAAACCATGGAAACATGAGTGAGAAGAGAGAGAAAATAAAAAAATAAATAAAAGAGATAGAGAACAATTCATGTGCATATATACATTACATAACTCGACAATAACCATCAATAAGAAAAGAGAAACAAAGCATTTTTAAACATTGTAAGAAAACATTGTTAGCATTAGAAAAACATTGTCAGACTTATTAGGCTGTCATATCTATGTGTCTAATGGTCTCCCTGAGCAGTCCCTTCCCACCAGCACCTGCATTACTCCACTGTCTGTATCTGGCCAGAAATACATTGTGGCGGAGGTCATGCTGGGGTTTGGTAGACTTCTGCAAGGACCAAGTGGATATGCAATGTGTGAATTCTTACCACTACTAGTCAGAGATGGGGATAGAGAGAGGGAGAGAAAAACATTTTTCACAAATACATTTACAACTTTTCACCTGGTCATTCCTGTGTCTTTAGTGAATGACCTCCCACTTCATTAACCGTTACTTCAGGCTTGCCTCCATTCCTAATAATCACCTTTCCTGCCTATGTGATCCTTGATTATAATGGTGTGTATTGTAATTTTGCTCATTTCTTGGTCTAGGGGGTCTAACTTTATGTGGGTTATTACAGTTGCTAGCACAATGCCCTTCTCTTTTGCACAGATCACAAATCCTTAAGTTCCTCCATGTGCCAATGGCCTGGGGTTTTGGTTGATTTGATGCCTCCTCAAACGCTTGGATGCTCATCACCATCAACCGCTTTCCCTGTACCTACCTGATTCCTTGGATACCATGATTATGTCGTTGTCTAGGGAGTTGATATACCTTCTGTGAATCTTTGATCATACAGTTAGATCTTTCCTAGGATCTGGGTAATCAGACATGATTGATCTCAATTCTGTCCGGGACCAGGGATGGCGCATTGCACTGTCCTTGACGGGAATGGTTCCCTGATCGTCAGTCTTCCCATTGGGGACTGTGATCACCCTGACAGGACTAAACTCAATTACATCACCTTGTTTTGGTCTTATAATATGGGGTACATTTGTTTGTGCGTGATATAAAACATTGTACGTACCTGTGGACACGACCTCACCTGACCCTCCGTTAGGGGGTTTGATTATTGCCTTTACCAATTTGGTCGTGTCCACCTGGATGTCTTGTAGGATGGCTTCTGGAAGAGGTGCCGACATCGTTCTGGGCTCACTTTCTTGTTTGTATTCCTGAGGGAGGTTTGACATGGGGTGCAGCTTGCACAGGTTAATAGTTGTACATTCAACAGTATTACAATAATCATTGTTACATTTATTACACTTATTCTTATAATCTATATTACAGTTGCTAAGAGCGTTTTTATTGTTCACCCTTGTGTCTTTCTCTCCGCAATCAACCCCTCTCCTGATGCCACTGTCTCTCCTCTCAAGATAAGAGTCAGAAAAGTCAATAGACTCTTTTTGTAATTCACTTTCCTGTTGCCATAACTGTAAATATTCATAATGTTTATTTTGTCTCTTCGTTGGTTCAATGAGACTTATCCTCCTCCTTAAATTTTGTAACACTACTGGACTGAAGCTACCTATTCTTGGGAATTTGTCCCTGTCTTGTACAGTCATTCTCTCCCATTCATCACATAAAACCTCTGTGTGACTACCGTATTTTTCACACATTACATATCGTGCCGACCCAACTGGTCGGTTCTCTGAATCAACCCGAACCGAGGTTGATCGCCCCCTACCTGAACAAATGGCCCCCATAATCTGCAGGCGTTGCTTATTCCTCCTTGGATCTTTATCTCAAGGTTTTCAGCGAACCCTTACAAACAAACCAAGATGTCCTTGGGCAGGCCGGCGGTGGTGGTTTATCAAGTACCCCACTTACTTCTCGCCCACGTTGGCCTGTGCTGCAATCACTGTAACCAGAGCTGCTGTACCCAACCCAGGGCCCCTGTGAACCTTTATTTACTGGGGCGCGTTCCCCAGCAAGTATCGGTTGTTGGATAGTTCCTGAGTGACCAGCGAACTTCCCTTCTAAAAATAAAAAATTACACAAATCACGTCAGAATGTACAAATAGCGTTTGTGACCACTTTACTCTAATGGTATTAGGTCAGATTACTAACTACTGCACACAATTACGTGCGGTCCAATCGTTCAGTACACGAGCACTACTTGTCATGTACTGAAAGATCAATGGAATCGATGTTTCCGGCCGCGATTCCTTCAGCAAGAGCTTGTATGGCCTATATGGGTTCTGCACCAACACCCCAGGCGTTGTGCCACTGGACTTTTATAGCGGACCTCTTTGTCTATTTTACCTGTTACCTTATGACCTCCTGGTCTGTTACCTTATGACCTCCTGGTCTGTTACCTTATGACCTCCTGGTCTTGTTACCTTATGGTCCGCTATACTCTAATGCTCAAATATTATTTAACCAGGGATGCCTCCCTAGCCACCGTATATGTCACTTACACGTATGTCCCTTGACGAGTACCCGGCTTTCCTTTTGGTTCCACCTTACAGTTATATAAACTTTTGTATACAAAACACACTCACTCAACACATGTACACTTTTGTTTCTATATCTATTTCTGCGCAGAAATTGTCTTTAGGCCAAAAGTGTTACCAATTAGGAGCAGGATCTGTTAAACTAAATTTCAGATTTTCCAAAAATAGATTTGCGTTATTTACCGCTTCGCGTTATCTACCGCTGTGCGTTAATTATCGCCTTTGCGTTACTTCACTTTATCACAACTTGAGCTACGTGGGCGTAACCGGACGCTACGTTGCGTAATGTACACTGCGTGCGTCTGCCTTTTGGATTGCGTACGCTAGTCTTTGTTAGCGACACGTGTACGCAATGCAAAGGATCCACCGTAACACAATATATTTTTATCAATGTAAATGATCCCTGATCATCTACCGCAATCCACACTGACTGCCTTGTATCTCAGACAAACCGTGTGTTGTTCTATACTTTAACTATTACCTCTACTATGAAATAACAGCAAATCTCTTTTTAGCACTTTCTATCAACTATAAAATTGGCAAACAGGAATAGTGATATACGAAAATGAAACAGAAATGCAGATATATGCGTGCGTACGCAAGACAAAAGAAAAATAAACAGTTTTAAAAGGACACAAGCGTTTTGTTCTTACTTCCGGTTACCGGGTTCCTTCAGCACTCTTTATCTAAGCAAGCGAAGCAGACGCTTATCCCGCCAGCACTATGAGACAATCTCCCACCCTTTGCTGGGGGATAATGTCTGCTGATCTACCTAGTGCAGATGTGAGAAGTATAGGACGAGTTCCCAATTGACAATACTAAATACTTTTGTCGTATAAACAACCCTTTATGAAGCTAAGAACACTGTACGCTGTTTGCTTAAGAAATACCGTATGGGTACGCTATCTGCGTAACGATCGCTAAGCCGTAGGCGAGACGCTCAAGCGTCACGTTCGCTCACGGCCCAGTGATCACAGGACACGTTATTGGTTATGTCTAGGGGAATGATTCGCTGTAGCGTAGCCTACGCTCGAGACCACGAGGAGGTCACCAGCGATGCAGACGCTCACAACACTATACCTTTATGTTAAAACCTTATACCAATGAAATACACTGAATACCTTAATGTGAGTACAGGGTGTAAGTGCAACCTTGTGTAACCTGACTAACTACAAAGCTGCTTGAGCGTCACCGACGCTCAAATGAACACTTAACACTATAGAAAATACACAGATACTGGTTTAGGTTCCAAAGCCTATTAACTATGTATTATAACTAATATACTTGCAAAAAGGAATCACAGTACAAATGATACACTACAGTATAACATAAACCACCTAACCAGATAACTATACAGGAAACACACTACAATACAATACAGTTAAGTTTAAGGAGAAATAAGAGAAGATGAGAAGACAAGAGAGAGAGAGAGATTTGAGAGAGATTGGCTCACAATAACATTAAAAGACAATATGGTTGCAGCGAAGCTTACACATGTGAGGAACAATCGCTGCGCAGTTAATCAATGCTGAGAATCTTTGTTTAGAAAGTACTTGAGCTTACCCATGCTGCCTGTCCCTATATACACAACACCCAGCTACACAATCGTCCCTACAATGCCGCATGGGGCAGAAGCTAGACTCCATTTTATTCCAAAATGTCCAAGCCTCAAAACAATGCATATGTTCTGATTTTACAATTCCAAACAATCTAAATCACCTTTCACAATTTCAAGCAAACACAGTATCTCTATAACCAGAGCATATGAGTTATCACAAGACCAGACCACCAGGTACTCACAAGTATCAGCCTGCCATTGCTACCAGCACATATTCAAAAGTACTGCATGGTGGTATTTATGATTAACAAGATCCCAGCTACCATCACAGATTCCACAGGGCACCAACACTAACACCCAACAATCATCACAGCCAAGTTACAATATCCTATTTAAACCAGAAAGCAATATGTCTATATTTCCTTCTATAGCCATGTGATTCTATACTTAGCCTTTGGGAAGGAATTCTGTCCTGGGGATGTAGCCGCCATGCTGCTTGATGCTAGCTTAGTTCTGAGTGTCAGTCAGCCCTGTGATCTCCAGTGGGTATATCATACCTGCATTCCAGCTGTGGGGGTGTGTCAACCACAGGAAGTGTGTGTCCCTCCCAGCATGTGAGCCAGCTGCATCAGTGGCCTTGGTTATGTAACACAATGGGTGATGACCAACACATTCCTGTCTAGTGAGAAGCTATTGTTTGGCGAATACAAAACAGAATCCTGTCTGGGTTTTGTTCTATATTCATGATGTCCACTTTCAGTTGAGACAATGACATCTCAGCCCTCATTCTCCTGTATACAAATCCAGCCCCATTTGTAAACACAGGTGTTGGCCCTCCTTATTGAGTCTCAAAAGCTCAGTGTAATTAAAGGCTATTGTACTCCGTCTGCGGGAAAGATACTGATTTGGAGTACAATTGATCTTCAATTACTATTCCTGTGTTTACCTTATGCATGTGTAGATATGAGGCCCTCTTAACATGCAAACTATTGTTTGGGGGATCTCTGAGGTCAAAGAGACATTTGAGACCTACTGATGCCTGTCTCCAACTGTTCAGATGCATGACTAAGTAAGAACAAATAATAATAAATAAATGGACATAACTTCTTATGTCCATAACTATTCGCACGAGCAATTAATACGCTCCAAACCAACACCGGAATATTGCTAATTAAATACTCTTCCGATGGGTACCAAACACTGCTGTATGATTCCTGTTAGACCCTTCGTACGATGCAAAGAGGGACTCCTCAGCTCAGGGACATTCTATTTTAACCAAACTTTCAGAATCTATCAAAGGGACCATGATCTATAAACTACATTAATTGTGAACAGTTGTAACGAATGGGTCGCACGCTACGACTACGTAAACTCTACCGTAAATACGCATACCGCGCCTGCGAGTGCACGCTATTGCGGGTATGCGCCTCCACGGGAGAGCGCACGCATGCGCAGCACGGACCAGTGTGCGGTGCAAATATGGCAACGTGCATAGAGACATTTTTCTGACTTCGACACTGTCCAACTGCACAACACTGTTATTGTACTTGCCCCCAGCAGAGACTTCAGGCTGTAACAAGTATTGTCTTTCTCTCCCCCTCCCTCTCACTTTCTCTTACTCCTCCCCGGTCTCTCTCTCCATGACACCCTCTCTCCCGCTTGCTCCCTCTCTCTCTCTTGCTCCTCCTCTCTCTCCCCGACACTCCCTCTCTCACTGTCTCTCTCCCTGCCTCAGTTATTCTATCCCTCTATCCCTGACACCCTCTCTCTCTCTCTCTCTCTCACTATCTCCTTGACACCCTCTCCTGCTCACTCCCCCTCCCTCTCTATCTATCTATCTATCTATCTATCTATCTATCTATCTGTGACACCCTTTCTCTCTCTCTCACTTGCTCATCTCTCTCCCTCTCTCTCTCTCTCTCTCCCTCTCTCTCTCTCTCTCATTGGTTCTCTCTCCTCTCTTTCTTTCCCTCTCACTGACATAGTCTCTCCCTCTCTCCTCTCTCTGTCTCTACCTCTCTCTCTCTCTGAAACCTCTCTCTTTCTCGCTCACCTCTCTATCTCTGTCTCTCTCCCTCCGTGATACTGTCTCTCTTTCCATTCTCCCCTCGCTACTCCCTTTCTCAATCCTTCCCTCCCTATCTTTCTCTCTCTCCCTGGCATCCTCTCTGTCTCTCTCATTCCCCTTACAGCGGAGGGGGAGGTCAATAGGTCAATGACAATTATATTGGTGGGGACCCCACAACTTAGTTGTCCCGGAGCCCCCACTAGCCTTAATCCGGCCCTAATTGTTATACTATGATTACAGTGCTAGAGTGCTGTGTACACAGGTGCTTTACTAATCAAATCAGTGCTAAATGTATACAGACGCTGTTTCCGTCTGGAGATGTCTGACTGTTTTCTGATGTTTGTCTCACATTGAATAGTAATTCTGATATTAATAATACTGAGCAAGCAGAGAATAAAGTCTAGAGCTGGAGCCAGACCTCAGGAAGCCAGGGAAATAAGATGCTGCTGTTGCTGCAGAAGATTGCTCTGAGATTGCTAAGAAATGATAATAATAGTAAATAAAGAACATATTTACTAAAACTTTTAAATTGGGAAAGTGGAGGTGTTGCCCATAGCAACCACTCAGGTTCTACAGTAGTTTATTATTTAGGGTATTCCAGAGTATTAAAGGTAGAATCTAATTGGTTTCTACAGTTTGGACATTAGCTCAACATTCCCACTTTACAAGTGTTATCTATAAATCTACCCTGCAGCTGAGCACATCTACAACTTATTATTTCATAATAATCAAATGCATGAAAATATATGACCCCATCCCATGGCCAGACTGGCCTTCTGGCAATTCTGGCAAATGCCAGAAGGGCCTATGGCCTGATGGGCTGGTCCAACCTGATGGACCAGTCCGGCTGAGACTCGTGGCATGTCACTGTGATGCATGGTCGCACCCCTTTTTTGAGCCCTTGTCAGTCCCTGACGCTTCCTTTTTCACTTAAGTTTTTTAAGCTGGTTTATGCACAATTGGTATAAACAGCATGAGTATCTAGAAAAAAAAACTTGGTGTCACTTGGGCAGAGAAATAATATAGGCAGTGCAATCAGGACACTAGCCCTCGCTTTCAATAAAGAGCCCACAAACTATTTGCCCCCTCCTTCAGTACCTGCTGCTCCTCCCTGCAGCTGATCACAGAGAGCTGTATATGCCAACTGCCCGCTGCTCTGATAAGACTTCACTGCATTCATTACTTGCATGTTTCCCTGATTTGCGCAGTCGTGGGTTAGGTGGGGGGAGTGTCGCTCTGCATGTTAGATTGGACAAGCACATTAGACAATTAAGTTTTAATTAAAGGGGGCTGCTATGAGTTAATTGCCCTGAGGCAACCACAATTCTTATTTCTGCCCTGCATAAGGGTGTGAGTAAATGTTGACTTTCCAACCATAATATACCACCGCTTATAGCAGAATATACAAACTATACTTTAGCATAACTGCCTGCCCAAAGATTGCACCTGCAAGCCAAATAACTTATTCAGAGAATGACTCTATCAGTATATAACATTGTGGCCTTTTGTCAAGTTTAAATGATTGCATCTTCTCTGGAGAGTTAAGGACTTAATGAGTATTTTTAGGGAGCCAGGAAAGATTCAATATTGGAAATTGCAATGCCATAGCAGAAAAGCTAATACCAGCAGTATGAATTAATGAGCCACAACAATTTATGGATTTCGGAAAACTATGTGGCTGTTTTAATCCTAGGTTGAAAAGTCCTTCCCTTTTGGACCTCCCAGTGTTACAGGCTTAAAATTGTAGAACAACATATTTTCATTTAAACATGAATGTTATTGCAAGTTTGCATACACATTATACAATTCATGCTCACAGCATGAATTTTTTTAAGTTGACATGTGAACGTGATTGGTTGCTACTGGCAACACTTCACTTGTGCTCTGGAAGGATTGCTAAATTTTCTCCATACTCTCTAAAGCAGAGGTTCTCAAACTCGGTCCTCGGGGGCACACACAGTGCATGTTTTGCAGGTAACCCAGCAGGTGCACAGGTGTATTAATTACTCACTGACACATTTTAAAAGGTCCACAGGTGGAGCTAATTATTTCACTTGCGATTCTGTGAGGAGACCTGCAAAACATGCATTGTGTGTGCCCCCAAGGACTGAGTTTGAGAACCTCTGCTCTAAAGATACAGTAGTTCCTAAAGTCAGGGACAGGTGGCAGCTCTTGAAGAGGAAATGTATTGGGAAGTAAGGCCTGCACAAATCAGTCATTATACAAGTTGCAGAATGTTGAGATCGAGACATTTTTATCGTTTAGTAACTAAACTTAAAAATTTCCAATTAACATTTGTCCTAAACTGATCAACAGAGAGTGGTACTAGGCTATGGATCACAAGGGACACATTTGTTCCCTAAATCTAAAATGTTTTGGTGATTGTACAGAGATGATAATGGTCGTAGACTCCGAAAAAAAAAGTTTCTCAAAGATTCAGCAGACGATTCTATACAAGACGCAGGAGTACTATTAGGCAATGGTTGCTGCAAGGTACGTTCAGGGTGAAACCGTAAAAGAATGAATTACAGTATTTGTTTTTCCTAATTTGCTTGGCTAAATTTGTAAATGATTCCTACAAAAGCACTAATGACCAGGTGGTGGCCCAAAGAAAAGAACTTTATGGGTTGTTTAGAGGAGATCCTTATCATGATTCAGAGGCCACATCTGGGTCACAATCTCCAGAGCATGACTTTGGCAGACTGAGCACCACTCAAGATTCAAGATCATTTTAACTGCAGAAAGATTTTTTCCCCATAACTTTAAAAGAGTTTAATTCATTTGCAATAGAGGCAACAGTTCACATACTTAACCAACTTTGTATTTTATGTAACACTTGTCTTTGTAATGATCCCAACACTGTATTATATCTCAGTGCCTAGGAAATAATAGATAACAACAAAGGGTATTCTGGCAACCAATAGCTGGTAATTGTTTCACCATCTACAGATGTGTCCTTATACATCGATGCTGCTTCAAACAGCCCATCTTGGCACCCGAGGTCTCATAAGTCTCAACGAGCATTGAGGGTTTGTTTTTTTTTTGTTGTTGCCAGAAATGCATGTTAGTTGCATGCAATGTGACTAGGATGCAACTGGAAATTGCTAAGTTTGATATGCAACACTTGTGTATCTGAGTGCGACTGAGGGGGTCACTCCGACCTGTTGGCACACTGCAGTTTTTCGCAGCAGTGCGAACGGGTCAGAACTGCACATGCGCAGCGGCCACAATGCGCAGGTGCGTCGCTGCCAGGTGACGGGGAACGCTGGGCAGCGACTGATCTAACGAGGATTTCGATCGCAGTGGCGATCACAAGTTGACTGACAACAGGAAGGCGTTCCGGGGTGGAAACTGACCGTTTTCTGGGAGTGGAGTGAAAAACGCAGGCGTGTCCAGGACTTTGCTGGGCAGGTGTCTGACGTCAATTCCGGGACCGGACAGGCTGAAGTGATCGCAGCAGCTGAGTAAGTTCAGAGCTACTCAGAAACTGCACAAACTGTTTTTGTACATTTACCCTGCACATGCATTAGCACACTTGCACAGCTAAAATACACTCCCCCATAGGCGGCGACTATCTGATCGCACGGGCTGCAAAAAGTTGCAGCATGCAATCAACTCGGAATGACCCCCTAAGTCTCTGAATCTGCAGATGAAGTGCTACAGTGCAGCGACTGTGGCTGTCTTCCATGTCAGGTTCCATTGTACTTCATATACAGTCTCCGTTGCATAACAAATAACCAGCAGAGTCTCCTGGTACATCCCAGACGCATCATGTTGCATCTTCGGCAAAAAGTTGCACAGGACCTGTCAGCTCACTCGCGCCAGGCATCTGACGCTGTGTGGGGTATTGAGGCTAGATGTATGATGACACAAAGCGGGGGTATTTACTTGTTTTATCACAGCCACAGCTCCCGTCGAAAGTGACCGGAGCTATTATTATTACCAGTTATTTATATAGTGCGCACATATTCTGCAGCGCTTTACAGAGAATATTTGCTCAGTCACATCAGTCCCTGCCCCAGTACAGCTTACACTCTATATTCCCTATCACATGTACACACACTCAAGTTAGGGTTCATTTTTATTGGGAGCCATTTAATCTACCAGTAGATTTTTGGACTGTGGGAGGAAACCGGAGTACCCGGAGGAAACCCACACAAGCGCACAGTTAGGGCCATTGGGAAGTGAACCCATGAACTCAGTGCTGCATATTGAATTGTTTGTGTCACTGGGCGGTGGTGCCCATCATTTATCACAGATGTTGCACCCAAAATGCAAGGGATTAGCCGCTAGGCACGACGCAGTTGCTAGGCATGACGCGGTTAAGGTGCCAAAAGTCCATCTTTGAGGGGATTTATGCTTTGCACCTTATGATAGTAAGCAGAATGATGTGATAAGTAATTGGTGGCCCTGGTACTCACGCCCAGTGACAACAATTGCTTTGCCCCCGTCACTTTAGATGGGAGCTGCGTCTGTGATAAAATGATTGAATTCCCCACAAATTATTAAAATGTTGAGCACCTTCAAGAGGGGGTGGGTATGGGATCCCAGCTCTTACCATGCTTGTGGTCAGAAGATCAACAGTGGCATGCCAATGGCCAGGATCCTGACACCCGGTGGTTGAGTATACTAGCCCTTTCCACCTACTTCTCTAACCCTCCATACCTGAAGCCTAACCCTAACTGTCCCCCTTTAGTGCCTAACCCTAACTGTCCCCCTTTAGTGCCTAACCCTAACTGTCCCCCTTTAGTGCTTAACCCTATCTGTCCCCCTTTAGTGCCTAACCCTAACCGTCCCCCCTTAGTGCCTAACCCTAACCCTCGCTCCTTAATGCCTAAACCTCTCCCCCCTGCAACCTACCCTCCTTCCCGCAGCCTAACCCTTACCCACCCCCTAGTACCTAAACCTATCCCCCCCTCCCTGCAGCCTAACCCTAACCATCCCCGGCATACTTACGTTCGGGATGTCGACAGTCGGGTTGCTGACAGTCTGGACTTTGGTGTGAGCATTGTGAGCAGTGTTGGAATTCCAAAGCAGGTCTTCTCACCAGTGTCGGGATGCCGGCGCCAGAATCTTGATTGTCGGCATCCCAAGTGACTTGTCTAAACTGGATGAGGCATAACGTCAGTTTTGCAAACTTGCTCAAAACCATTGTGATCTCAAATGATGATGATGATAATGCAAGTAGGAGTTGAACAAATATAAAAGATGATTTCTCATACGTCCTAGAGAATGCTGGGGACGACATCAAGACCATGGGGTATAGACGGGATCCGCAGGAGACATGGGCACTCCAAAGACTTTTCATTGGGTGTGAACTGGCTCCTCCCTCTATGCCCCTCCTCCAGACCTAAGTTTTAGAAATGTGCCCAGGTTGACTGGATGCACTCTGAGGAGCTCTACTGAGTTTCTCTGAAAAGACTTATGTTAGGTTTTTTATTTTCAGGGAGATCTGCTGGCATCAGACTCCCTGCTTCGTGGGACTGAGGGGGCAGAAGCAGAACCAACTTCCTCAGAGTTTCATGGCTCTGTTTCTGGCTGACAGGACACCATTAGCTCCTGAAGGGAACTGAACACTAGCCGTGTCTAGATGCTCACTCCCACAGCACGCCGTCACCCCCCTCACAGAGCCAGAAGTCAGAAGACAGGTGAGTATGAGAAGAATGATCTCCAATCAAGTAAGTGACGGCTGAGGTGCGGCACGGCTGGCGGGAGCACAGCGCGCCATTGCTGCCCACACACACAGGCACTGCAGGGTGCAGGGCGCGGGGGGGGGGGGGCACCCTGGGCAGCAAGAAAAATACCTCAAACTGGCTAAAAGGGGGCATAAGATGCCGCTGGCACAGCCCTACCCCCGCCAGTATAAATATTGTCATGGGTACTGAGGGGCGGAGCTTCTTCCTCAGGCAGCCAGCACGCTACTCAGCGCCATTTTCTCTCTCTCCTCAGGCTGCAGAGAACACGATGGTCCTCTCCTCCACTTCTGACAAGTACAGGGTGCTATAAAGGGGGGCACAAAGCGATTATGGTGCATTTGATAGTGTATATTAATATTTAAAAGCGCTTTTGGGCTGTGAACATACTGTGTTCACAGGCAATACTGGCGCTGGGTTTGTGAACTGGCTGCTCCTATCCTGTGTCCCTCTGACATATTTTACTGTGGGTATGTCCCCAAAATAAGTCCCAGTGTGTCTGTGAGTGTGGTGTACACGTGTGAGGCATGTCTGAGGCAGGGATTTCCTCCCCGGAGGAAGCCATTTTAGGGACACAGAGTTGTAATGTGTTGGCGCTACCGGCACACCAAGACCCTGCATGGGTGAAAGAGCTACGTGACAGTATGCATCTGATTAACAGTAGATTAGATAAGTCTGAATCTAAGGCTGCATGCTGGAGAAAATCTGTGGAAGATGTGATTTTTCAGGATGCTGTTATTCCTTATACGGGCGGCCCCTCTGGGTCACATAAGAGACCATTTGCAGATGTTGTAAACACTGATACCGACACGGATTCTGATTCTTGTGTCGACAATAGTGAATCCAGAGAGATAGATCATAAATTGGCAAAAAGTATACAATATATGATTGTGGCTATAAGGGACGTGTTGGAGGTTACAGAAAGCACTCCTGTACCTCAGGTGAAAGCTTATTTATGTAAGGAAAAGAAATCCAAAGTCATGTTACCTCCTTCTTATGAACTAAATGCTCTGTGTAAAGGGATGTGGGTGAATCCTGATAAAAAAAATTGTATTCCCAAAAGGATTCACATAGCTTATCCTTTCCCGGTTGAAGACAGTCACCCCCTGTGTTAGACAGTGCACTTTCAAGGTTGACAAAGAAGGTAATTCTCCCTGCTCCTGGCACGGCTTCTCTTAAAGAGCCAGCAGAGCAGACCGCAAAATGGAAACGACATTGAAATCCATTTATGTTACCAATGGTACACTGCTCAGGCCCACTATTGCCTGCGCATGGGTGAGTCGCGCTATTGAAAAATGGTCAGAAAGCGTGTCATCAGAAATTGACACGATTGATAAAGATGAGATACTCCTTAAGTTAGGGAATATCAAGGACGCTGCCACCTACATGCTGGAAGCAATGAAGGATATTTGACTCTTGAGTTCACAAGCCGCTACCATGGCAGTATCGGCTAGGCGGGCGTTATGGATTCGCCAGTGGAACGCGGATGCAGATTCCAAAAGAAACATGGAGGCTCTCCCATATAAATGTGAGGCCTTATTTGGCGATGGCCTGGATGCGTTAGTCTCGGCGGCTACCCCAGTTAAGTCAACATTTTTGCCCTCTGCACCTGCACCGGCAAAAAAGACCTATCACCCGCAAATGCAGTCCTTTCGGCCCAATAAATACAAAAAGGCGTGAGGTTCCCCCTTCTTTGCAGGTAGGGGAAGGGGAAGGAGAAGGGGAAGGGGAAAGAAGCCCACACCGGCTCCAGGTTCCCAAGAGCAGAAGTCTACCCCTAATTCTGCCAAATCCCCAGCATGACGTTGGAACTCCCTTGTGGGAGGCTGCTCGGGTGGGGGCACGTCTCAAACTCTTCAACCAGGATTGGATTCTGTCTGGCCTGGATCCCTGGGTGTTGCAAATAGTATCCCAGGGATACAAACTAGAGTTTCAAGACGTTCCCCCATGCCGATTTTTCAAATTGACCTTGCCAGCTTCTCCGCAAGAGAGAGAAGCAGTAACAGTGGCAATCCAAAAATTATGTCAAGACCAGGTTATAGTCCTGGTACCGTTGTCACAACAAGGGCGGGGTTGTTATTCAAGCCTCTTTGTTATTCCGAAGCCGGACGGCTCGGTCAGACCGATCCTAAATCTAAAAGATCTGAATTTCTTCCTGAAAAGGTTCAAGTTCAAGATGGAATCACTTCGGGCGGTGATTGCCAGTCTGGAGGAGGGGGGCTACTTTGTGTCGGTGGACATAAAGGATGCTTACCTGCATGTTCCCATTTATCCTCCTCACCAGGCTTATCTGAGATTCGCGGTTCAGGATTGCCATTACCAATTCCAGACGTTACCTTTCGGTCTCTCCACGGCGCCGAGGGTATTCACCAAGGTGATGGCGGAGATGATGGTCCTCCTTCGTCAGAAAGGAGTCAATATAATCCCTTATCTGGACGACCTTCTGATAAAGGCGAGATCCAGGGAGCAGTTATTACAAAACATATCCCTCTCCCTGTCAATACTCCAACAACACGGGTGGATCATAAAGTACCAAAAGTCACAGTTGGAACCGACGACAAGGTTGTCTTTCCTTGGGATGATTCTGGACACAGAAGTTCAGAGAGTATTTCTTCTGCTGGAAAAGGCTCTGGAAATCCAGAAAATGGTAAAACAGATATTGAAACCATCAAGTGTGTCGATCCATCAGTGCATTCCGTTGTTGGGGAAGATGGTGGCGGCCTACGAGGCCATACAGTTTGGCAGGTTCCATGCCAGAGTATTCCAGTGGGACCTGTTGGACAAGTCGTCGGGGTCACACCTATACATGCACAGAAAGATAATCCTGTCGTCAAAAACCTGGATTTCGCTCCTGTGGTGGTTGCACAGCTCTCACCTGCTAGAGGGACGCAGGTTCAGGATTCAGGACTGGGTCCTAGTAACCACGGATGCAAGTCTCCGAGGCTGGGGAGCAGTCTCTCAGGGAGAAAACTTCCAGGGACGTTGGTCACAACAGGAAGCCTGCCTTCACATAAATGTTCTGGAGCTAAGAGCCATTTACAACGGCCTTCAACAAGCGGTACATCTTCTTCAAGACTGTCCCGTGCAGATCCAGGCGGACAATGTAACAGCAGTCGCATACATAAACAGGCAGGGTGGAACGAAAAGAAGTGTGGTAATGGCAGAGGCGACAAAAATCCTCCGCTGGGCAGAAAAACATCTACAAGCTCTGTCGGCAATATTCATTCCGAGAGTAGACAACTGGGAAGCAGACTTCCTCAGCAGACACAATCTCCATCCAGGAGAGTGGGGCCTCCACCAAGAAGTCTTCGCAGAGGTGACAAGTCTTTGGGGAGTTCCTCAAATAGACATGATGGTGTCTCGTCTCAACAAGAAGCTTCAGAGATACTGTTCCAAGTCGAGAGACCCTCAAGCAGGAGCAGTGGATGCACTGGTGACCCAGTGAGTGTTTCCGTCAGTGTATGTTTTCCCTCCACTTCTGATCCCAAAAGTACTCAGGATCATAAGAAAGACAAGGGTTCGAGCAATCTTCATTGCCCCAGACTGGCCAAGAAGGGCTTGGTACCCAGATCTTCAGCAGTTACTCATAGGAGATCCTCGGCCTCTTCCTCCTCGGGAGGACCTGCTGCAGCAGGGGCCCTGTGTATACCAAGACTTACCGCGGCTACGTTTGATGGCATGGCTGTTGAGCGCCGTATCCTAGCCAGGAAGGGTATTCCTAAGGAGGTCATCCCCACCCTTATTCAGGCCAGAAAGGGAGTAACGTCAAAACATTACCACCGTATTTGGAGAAAATATGTGTCTTGGTGTGAATCCAAGAAAGCTCCTATGGAAGAGTTTCACTTAGGACGTTTTCTCCATTTTTTGCAGGATGGTGTGGAGACGGGCCTACGATTGGGATCAATCAAGGTCCAGATTTCGGCCTTGTCAGTGTTCTTCCAAAAACAATTGGCCTCTCTTCCAGAGGTTCAGACCTTCGTGAAAGAAGTTCTGCACATCCAGCCTCCATTCTTGCCTCCAGTGGCCACATGGGACCTTAACGTGGTATTGCAGTTCCTTCAATCGGATTGGTTTGAGCCTCTACAAAAGATAGAGTTGAAGTTTCTCACTTGGAAAGTGGTGATGCTTGGTGTCGGAATTGGGGGCCTTGTCTCACAAGAGCCCTTACCTGATTTTCCATGAAGATAGGGCAGAGTTGCGAACTCGCCAACATTTTCTTCTGCTTTTCACATAAACCAACCTATTGTGGTGCCAGTAGTTACTGACACATTCACTGATTCAAAGTCTCTAGATGTGGTTAGAGCTTTGAAAATCTATGTTGCTAGAACAGCTCGTATACGGAAAACAGAGGGTCTGTTTGTCCTGTATGATCACAACAAGATTCCAAGCAGACTATTGCACGTTGGATTAGAAATACGATTCAGCAAGCTCATACTACGGCTGGATTGCCATTACCGTCATCGGTAAAGGCCCACTCCACTAGGAAGGTGGGCTCATCCTGGGCGGCTGCCGGGGGGTCTCGGCATTACAACTTTGCCGAGTAGCTACTTGGTCAGGGTCAAACACATTTGCTAAATTCTACAAGTTTGACACCTTGGGCGATGAGGACCTAAAGTTTGGTCAATCGGTGCTGCAGGGTCATCCGCACTCTCATGCCCGTACTGGAGCTTTGGTATAGACCCCATGGTCTTGATGTCGTCCCCAGCATCCTCTAGGACGTATGAGAAAATAGGATTTTGATAACCTACCGGTAAATCCTTTTCTCCTAGTCCGTAGAGGATGCTGGGCGCCCGTCCCAGTGCGTACTTTACCTGCAGTTTAGTTATTACAGTTACACAAATTGTGTTATCTTGGTTTCAGCATGTTGCTGCAATTAGTTCATGCCTGTTGGCGTGTGTTATGTTGAATGCCATGTGTGCGGCATGGTTTAGGGTGTGAGTTGGTAGATATCTCACCACTAGTTAAGTAATTCCTTTCCTCGAAATGTCAGTCTCCCTGGGCACAATTCCTACAACTGAGGTCTGGAGGAGGGTCATAGAGGGAGGAGCCAGTTCACACCCAATGAAAAGTCTTTGGAGTGCCCATGTCTCCTGCGGATCTCGTCTATACCTCATGGTCTTGATGTCGTCTCCAGCATCCTCTACGGACTAGGAGAAAAGGATTTACCGGTAGGTTATAAAAAATACTATTTTTACATGTCCTGGCCTTTCGCCTAATGAGTGCTTGCTAAAGCACAATCATTGGGTCTAATTCAGACCTGATCACAGCAGCAAATTTGTTCTCTAATGGGCAAAACCATGTGCACTGCAGGTTGGGCAGATATAACATGTGCAGAGAGTTAGATTTGGGTGTGGTGTGTTCAAACTGAAATCTAAATTGCAGTGTAAAATAAAGCAGCCAGTATTTACCCTGCACAGAAACAAAATAACCCACCCATATCTCACTCTCTCTGCACATGTTACATCTGCCCCACCTGCAGTGCACATGGGGGATCATTCCGAGTTGTTCGCTCGTTGCCGTTTTTCGCAACGGAGCGATTAAGGCAAAAATGCGCATGCGCATGGTTTGCAGTGCGCATGCGGTTAGTAATTTAACACAAAACTTAGTAGATTTACTCACGCCCGAACGAAGATTTTTCATCGTTGAAGTGATCGTAGTGTGATTGACAGGAAGTGGGTGTTTCTGGGCGGAAACTGGCCGTTTTCTGGGAGTATGCGGAAAAACGAAGAGGCGTGTCAGGGAAAAACGCGCGAGTGTCTTGGAGAAACGGGGGAGTTGCTGGCCGAACGCTGGGCGTGTGTGTGACGTCAAACCAGGAACGAAACTGACTGAACTGATCGCTATGTGTAAGTCTCGAGCTACTCAGAAACTGCTAAGAAATTTCTATTCGCAATTCTGCTAATCTTTCGTTCGCAATTCTGCTAAGATAAACTCCCAGAGGGCGGCGGCTTAGCGTGTGCAATGCTGCTAAAAGCAGCTAGCGAGCGAACAACTCGGAATCACCCCCATGGTTTTGCCAATTAGAGAACAAATTTGCTGCTGCGATCAGGTCTGAATTAGGCCCATTATTTCATAGCCTATGAGTGCCTGTTGATTTTGTTCTTTAACCAAGTTGGGCTATATGTGAATGAACAAATAGCAAATTGAAACACATTAAGAGATGACTGTGTGCGGAAATCAGTCAAGATATTGATGCATTTGATGATGATGTCTGCTGAGCGAGACACTTTGGGAGGTGACGTTTGCAGAACATTAGCAACGGGTCTTCTTTGAAGTTGCTGTTAACTGTGTGAACATTTGTTAAAATAGTGCCATAAATGTACATCTGCATAATAGTTATTTTCAATCTGTTGCAGTGTTATTGTGTATGTTTTTTCATATCTAAATGGCTCATTTTCAATAACATAATTAAAAACAATAGCACTAAAGGATATTTGGAATTTTATTTGCTGTTTCTCAATTTAATGGATAGACTGGGCCATAACTCGCACGGTTCAGGGAGCCTATTCATTATGATTTACCGCAAGTGCACTGCTGGCGGGACACAACGAGGAGGGGAGTGGAAGGACCATTCTTTGCAACACAGACCTCCTTCCCATAGGAAGTTGTGGGGCTGCGGGTCAGTGGCTATTTAGCTCTTTTGCACAGCCATCAGACCTCCAGGGCCTTCGGCGTCTTTGCTTGGTGGACGCCAGACCATTCAGGGCTGCTGGTGTCTACACCTGGTGGGCTCCAACCCACCAGGGCTTCCCATTCTTTCTTTCTTTCTTTCTTTAATACTATCTTGTATCTTTTTTCTTTCTTTCTGCTACTTTCTTTTATCTTTTTTCTTATTTCTTTTTTTCTGTTTTTTTTTTCCTTTTTCTTTCTTTCTGCTTGCTTTTCTTTCATTCTGCTTCTTTCTCCTTTTCTCTTTCTTTTTTCTTTAATACTATCTTTTCTCTTTTTTTCTTTCTTGCTGCTACTTTCTTTTTTCTTTCTTTTTTTCTTTCTGCTTCTTTCTTTTTCTTTTTTCTTTCTTTCTTTCTTTCTTTCTTTCTTTCTTTCTTTCTTTCTTTCTTTCTTTCTTTCTTTCTTTCTTTCTTTCTTTTTCTTTCTTTCTTATTTATAAGACAACATATGGGCTCTGCTGCACCATACATAGGCATATAACATTTAGCAAGATTCCAGATAGATCTTCTTTCTTCCTTCTTCTCTTTTCTTTGTCATTCTTTCTTCTTTTTGCTTCTTCATTTTTCTTGCTTCTTTTTTCATATATATTTTCCAGCTTCTTCTTTCTGCTTCTGTCTATTGTCGTCTTCTTCTGTTGTTGTTGTTGTTGTTGTTGTTGTTGTTGTTGTTGTTGTTGTAGTCTTCTTCTGTTGTCGTCTCCTTCTGTTGTTTTTTAAAACTTTTATCTATAAGACGATATAAGGGTTCTGCAATAGCATACATAGGCTACACAAATTGACATTATATACTTACAACTCACAAATTACATTATTAATTAGAGAAAAGAGAAAGAGAGGGACCTGTTCACTAGAGCTTACATTCTACGTAAAAATGGGTGGATGTGGAGAAAAAGGGGATCAGATTCAGATTCTGGAGAGTTAGGATGAGGGGGGATGACCTTGAGTGAATAAGTTAGCTTTAAAAGTTGAGAAACTAGGGGAAAGTCGGAGAGTATGATGACATGCCATAACAGCGGGCGATAAATCCTAAAAGCTGGAGTGGAATCAAGAGCATAATGGTTGTTGAAGTAGTGGAGAGATGATGTGTGTTTGTGTTGTGTGTGTGTGTGTGTGTGTGTGTGTGTGTGTGTGTGTGTGTGTGTGTGTGTGTAGAAGTTGGAGATGTAGGATAGAGAAGCATGGTCGAGTGCATGCACTCTGAAGTTTGGGCCTACATACATATATACATATGTATATATCTTGACACGTACACACATAAATAGTTAGATATATAGATAGTGGATTTTTTTTTAGTTGAAACCCTGCCAGTAATTGAAGTTGGATAATGGCTCTGAAGAATAAATATTTAAGCATACATATATACATGCATGCTTTGATACGTTGATATATTATATATATATATATATATGTGTGTATATATATACAGATTCTGTGGTCCGGCACTCAATAAAATGTAAACACAATCTTACCCCGGTGTCACGTCCTAGGCAGGTACCATGCAAATGTAGAAATACAGAGGGGACGGCACTCAGAGGATTTGTTCAAGTTTTGTATTCAAGTATAAAACATACTTAGTGATCCATCAACGTTTCGGTGTACGGCGACACCGTCTTCAGGATGTGAACAACACAATGAAATGAAGTGAAATGACAGTACATACATACCATGACTTACCCCGCTTATATGTGCTCCCTCTTCAATCTACACCAATGTCACGCACGCCAGTATCGTATTTCGCGCCCCTGCCACGGAGCGCACAGTGGTGATGTCACACAGCCCCTCACATCGCGCGAGACGGCATGCGTTCCACCCACCTCCAGTGCGCGTCCGTTACCATGGGGACTGAGATACACCACCGTGCGGGTGACCAAGCGCACATTCAGTGTCCGCCTGGTTCCGTTATCGGCAGTGTGTCAGGGCCCGCGGTATATGCCGATATCTGACATATGTAGACAAACATTAAAAGAGTTTAAAACCGTGGCAGATGTGTTACAGAGAACACATCTCCACTACTCTAACTGACATATATATTATTTTCAACATTCTTTTATATCATTTAATAACTGATATATATAATAAATTGAAAGCGAATATATACTATATTATTCTCCAAGCGTTAACTAAACTTATACTATTCAATATATTGATTATACTAAAGAGTTCCAGCAGATCTTTTCGTTTAATCCCCGTGGCCATACAGTGTCCAGGCGTGTGATCCATTTAGCCTCCATAATCAGGAGCTGTTTATTCCGGTCACCTCCTCTTCGGTTTTCTGGGAGGTGATCAATGATCATATATTTGACGCTAGCCATAGTGTGTCCTCGATCTGAAAAATGCTGTGCCACTGGCTGCTCACTATGTCCCGTCTGTATTGCTGCTTTTATAGCGGACCGGTGTTGTGTAGCCCGTTCCTTAAACGGGCGAATCGTTTTGCCTACATAGTAGTATCCGCAAGGACATCTAATTATGTATATGACAAAAGGAGTGGTACATGTTACAGCATGATTGATAGCAATGTACTTGCCACTGTGTGGATGTCTAAATTCACTGCCTGTGTCCATGTGGCTGCAGGTGGCACAGTTGATACATTTGTAGCATCCTTTTTTCCTGTTACTTAAAAAGGTAACATGTGGTTGTTTAAAGTCAGTGATATCCGTTCTGACTACCATATCTTTAATGTTTCTACCACGCCTGAAACTAGCCATAGGAGTTTGTGTTTTAAAACTTTGTAATTCTTTATCAGTACTTACAATGGGCCATAAGGCCTTGGTAGCTGATTGTGTAATACAGCTGGTAGTGGAATATGTGGAAGTCCATATTATGCGATCTTCCTTTGATTTTTTCTGGGTTTTTCTATTCGTGACCGCTGAAAACAAAGATTGACGCGGGATGTTCAATACTTTCTTTTTATGCTGTAACAGTAATTGTATGGGGTATCCCCTCTGGGTAAATTTCTTGACCATTTCATCTAACTGTGCTTCCAAACACTGTTTATCATTGTTGATACGTGCCACCCTCAACATCTGGGAATAAGGTAATCCAGATTTGAGGGCCACAGGGTGATGACTAGAGAATCTTAATAATGTATTTCGGTCAGTGGGCTTACTGTATAACGAGCTAACCAGTTGCCCCCCACAATTGACCAGTTTAACATCAAGATACTCAATCTCCTGAAAACTGCACTTGCTGGTAAATTTAATTGGACCATTTTGTACATTGATGGATTGGACCAGGTGTTCAAATTCTGTCTGAGTGCCCGCCCAGAAGATGATTAAATCATCTATGTACCTAAGGAACAGTTTTGCATGTTGCATGAATAACGGATTATCAAAAAATAGAATCTGTTCCTGTAGGTACATATAAATATTAGCATACGTGGGGGAGATGTTAGATCCCATAGAACAACCAGATTTTTGCAAATAATATTTTCCATCAAACAAAAAATAATTTCTATACAGTACCAATGTAAGTAATTGCAAAATAAATGTTATAGGGGGTCCACAGTAATGCCGACTTGTCTCTAGGAAACTTTCTACAGCTTTTAGCCCATCTTGATGGGGTATTGATGTGTATAAATTTTTCACATCTAATGTGCACATAAGTAAATTGAATGGTGCATTGCAGAACGGCTGAATATGTTCCAGGAAACTAGTGGTATCTTTTACATAAGATTTTTCATGAATAATACATGGTTGTAACAGGGTGTCCAAATATTTGGACACTGGTTGGTACAATGATTTCATGGCGGACACTATAGGACGACCCGGGGGGTTGAGGGGATCTTTATGGATCTTAGGCGTGGTATATAGTATGGGGGTAACAGGGTACGTCTGACTTAATGCTGTTACCACACGTTTTGAGATGACCCCATTGTCCAAAGCTGTTTTTAACACTAGATCTAATTCACGCTTAAATACTGGACCTGGGTTTCTAGGTAGATTCTCATAGACATGCGTGTCACTGAGTTGACTCAATATTTCACTACGATAGACATCTGTGTTCTGTATAACAATGGCCCCGCCTTTATCAGCGGGGCGTATTACCACATCATTATACTTGGATAAATTTCTAAGTGCTGTACGCTGACCCTGTGTTAGATTATGACGAAATTTAGGGTTTTCTTTATGATATTTATGTACAGAATCATCCAGAAGTCTCGTGAAGCATTTAAGTGACGAATTTATTACTGGAGGGTCATAGGTGGATTTGATAGCTTTCCTGCAGAAGATTTCCACAGGGTTAGTTGCTGAGGGGGTTGTGTTGGGTACTGCCGAGGAGTTGTGAAAATGTTCGTGCAGCCTTAATTTTCTTCCAAATTGGTGCATGTCTCGGTTCCATTCATATTCTGAATGACAATTGGTGGGCACAAATGCCAACCCTTTATTCAGTACCGCAGTCTCATCCGGAGTTAATGTCCTTGTTGATAAATTAAATATTAATTGTTGATCTTCTTCCAGGGTGGTCGTCCTACCCCTCTTCGCCTGACCGCCTCGCCTCGTGTGGGGGCGTTTGGAATACGGTTTCCACTGCGCATACTGACCCCTAAAGGGGCACTTTGTGTGCTGTTGATGTCTTCGCCTTCTGAAACCACAAAATCACTATCGCTCTGAGATGTAATGGGTTCTTGGACTACTTTAGTACGCTTGAGTTTCTTAAAAAACTCAAGCGTACTAAAGTAGTCCAAGACTACGAAGAAAATCGTGTATACAGATGGCTTACAGGCAGTGAACCATCCAGACCCTATAGGAGGTACCAAAGAAATTACAGAGGGGCTCGAGAACAGAGAACGGCTAAAGAACCCATTACATCTCAGAGCGATAGTGATTTTGTGGTTTCAGAAGGCGAAGACATCAACAGCACACAAAGTGCCCCTTTAGGGGTCAGTATGCGCAGTGGAAACCGTATTCCAAACGCCCCCACACGAGGCGAGGCGGTCAGGCGAAGAGGGGTAGGACGACCACCCTGGAAGAAGATCAACAATTAATATTTAATTTATCAACAAGGACATTAACTCCGGATGAGACTGCGGTACTGAATAAAGGGTTGGCATTTGTGCCCACCAATTGTCATTCAGAATATGAATGGAACCGAGACATGCACCAATTTGGAAGAAAATTAAGGCTGCACGAACATTTTCACAACTCCTCGGCAGTACCCAACACAACCCCCTCAGCAACTAACCCTGTGGAAATCTTCTGCAGGAAAGCTATCAAATCCACCTATGACCCTCCAGTAATAAATTCGTCACTTAAATGCTTCACGAGACTTCTGGATGATTCTGTACATAAATATCATAAAGAAAACCCTAAATTTCGTCATAATCTAACACAGGGTCAGCGTACAGCACTTAGAAATTTATCCAAGTATAATGATGTGGTAATACGCCCCGCTGATAAAGGCGGGGCCATTGTTATACAGAACACAGATGTCTATCGTAGTGAAATATTGAGTCAACTCAGTGACACGCATGTCTATGAGAATCTACCTAGAAACCCAGGTCCAGTATTTAAGCGTGAATTAGATCTAGTGTTAAAAACAGCTTTGGACAATGGGGTCATCTCAAAACGTGTGGTAACAGCATTAAGTCAGACGTACCCTGTTACCCCCATACTATATACCACGCCTAAGATCCATAAAGATCCCCTCAACCCCCCGGGTCGTCCTATAGTGTCCGCCATGAAATCATTGTACCAACCAGTGTCCAAATATTTGGACACCCTGTTACAACCATGTATTATTCATGAAAAATCTTATGTAAAAGATACCACTAGTTTCCTGGAACATATTCAGCCGTTCTGCAATGCACCATTCAATTTACTTATGTGCACATTAGATGTGAAAAATTTATACACATCAATACCCCATCAAGATGGGCTAAAAGCTGTAGAAAGTTTCCTAGAGACAAGTCGGCATTACTGTGGACCCCCTATAACATTTATTTTGCAATTACTTACATTGGTACTGTATAGAAATTATTTTTTGTTTGATGGAAAATATTATTTGCAAAAATCTGGTTGTTCTATGGGATCTAACATCTCCCCCACGTATGCTAATATTTATATGTACCTACAGGAACAGATTCTATTTTTTGATAATCCGTTATTCATGCAACATGCAAAACTGTTCCTTAGGTACATAGATGATTTAATCATCTTCTGGGCGGGCACTCAGACAGAATTTGAACACCTGGTCCAATCCATCAATGTACAAAATGGTCCAATTAAATTTACCAGCAAGTGCAGTTTTCAGGAGATTGAGTATCTTGATGTTAAACTGGTCAATTGTGGGGGGCAACTGGTTAGCTCGTTATACAGTAAGCCCACTGACCGAAATACATTATTAAGATTCTCTAGTCATCACCCTGTGGCCCTCAAATCTGGATTACCTTATTCCCAGATGTTGAGGGTGGCACGTATCAACAATGATAAACAGTGTTTGGAAGCACAGTTAGATGAAATGGTCAAGAAATTTACCCAGAGGGGATACCCCATACAATTACTGTTACAGCATAAAAAGAAAGTATTGAACATCCCGCGTCAATCTTTGTTTTCAGCGGTCACGAATAGAAAAACCCAGAAAAAATCAAAGGAAGATCGCATAATATGGACTTCCACATATTCCACTACCAGCTGTATTACACAATCAGCTACCAAGGCCTTATGGCCCATTGTAAGTACTGATAAAGAATTACAAAGTTTTAAAACACAAACTCCTATGGCTAGTTTCAGGCGTGGTAGAAACATTAAAGATATGGTAGTCAGAACGGATATCACTGACTTTAAACAACCACATGTTACCTTTTTAAGTAACAGGAAAAAAGGATGCTACAAATGTATCAACTGTGCCACCTGCAGCCACATGGACACAGGCAGTGAATTTAGACATCCACACAGTGGCAAGTACATTGCTATCAATCATGCTGTAACATGTACCACTCCTTTTGTCATATACATAATTAGATGTCCTTGCGGATACTACTATGTAGGCAAAACGATTCGCCCGTTTAAGGAACGGGCTACACAACACCGGTCCGCTATAAAAGCAGCAATACAGACGGGACATAGTGAGCAGCCAGTGGCACAGCATTTTTCAGATCGAGGACACACTATGGCTAGCGTCAAATATATGATCATTGATCACCTCCCAGAAAACCGAAGAGGAGGTGACCGGAATAAACAGCTCCTGATTATGGAGGCTAAATGGATCACACGCCTGGACACTGTATGGCCACGGGGATTAAACGAAAAGATCTGCTGGAACTCTTTAGTATAATCAATATATTGAATAGTATAAGTTTAGTTAACGCTTGGAGAATAATATAGTATATATTCGCTTTCAATTTATTATATATATCAGTTATTAAATGATATAAAAGAATGTTGAAAATAATATATATGTCAGTTAGAGTAGTGGAGATGTGTTCTCTGTAACACATCTGCCACGGTTTTAAACTCTTTTAATGTTTGTCTACATATGTCAGATATCGGCATATACCGCGGGCCCTGACACACTGCCGATAACGGAACCAGGCGGACACTGAATGTGCGCTTGGTCACCCGCACGGTGGTGTATCTCAGTCCCCATGGTAACGGACACGCACTGGAGGTGGGTGGAACGCATGCCGTCTCGCGCGATGTGAGGGGCTGTGTGACATCACCACTGTGCGCTCCGTGGCAGGGGCGCGAAATACGATACTGGCGTGCGTGACATTGGTGTAGATTGAAGAGGGAGCACATATAAGCGGGGTAAGTCATGGTATGTATGTACTGTCATTTCACTTCATTTCATTGTGTTGTGTATATATATATATATATATATATATATATATATCAAACAGCAAGAAGCGGCACTCAGAGGCTTTGTAAATCGTGCAAAATAAAGCAGCAACGCTTTAATATACCATCACATCAATGTTTCTGGGTTTTCCCCCTTCATCAGGATCCTGATGAAGGGGGAAAACCCCAAAACGCTGATGTGATGGAATATTAAAGCGTTGCTGCTTTATTTTGCACGATTTACAAAGCCTCCGAGTGCTGCTTCTTGCTGTTTGATATATGTGTGGGGGCTCTGACCCCTATAAGAAGGCACCGGAGCCGTTACCACAGTTCATCTTGGGAGTGCCGGATTCTGGACATGGATATATATATATATATATATATATATATATATAATTTATCAATCGAACAATTTACCCTTATCTTGCACTGTAGTGTGGCTGCACCTCACGAAAAAACCTCCTGATAGCAAAGGATTCACATAAACACAATACGAATAGATTTCTGAGGGCGCACAGAGCAAAATTATATTTTTAAAATTCAAACTTTCACCCAGCGACCAATTTTAGCTATATAACATTTATTATTAAAATCTATTTGAATGCAATTTAAGGCAATGACTCACAATACATAGTACAGAATGTGTGAAATATTAGTCCCCTTCACACAACGGATAATTAAGACACCGAAGTTCAATTGTTCAGGCGGAATTGTTCTTTAAACCCAACGCAGTTCGTCCTCAAAGGTACTTCATCAGGGCCATAATTTTTTGAGAGACTGTTACACAGAACTCCTTATTGGTACCATCCTCTGTAAACAAATTATAGGTAACTTTGGGATACCTTTGTAGGTGCCTAAAGTCCGATGAATCTTATCAAAACGTGCAATAATAAGAATTTACTTACCGATAATTCTATTTCTCGGAGTCCGTAGTGGATGCTGGGGTTCCTGAAAGGACCATGGGGAATAGCGGCTCCGCAGGAGACAGGGCACAAAAGTAAAGCTTTTACAGGTCAGGTGGTGTGTACTGGCTCCTCCCCCTATGACCCTCCTCCAGACTCCAGTTAGGTACTGTGCCCGGACGAGCGTACACAATAAGGGAGGATTTTGAATCCCGGGTAAGACTCATACCAGCCACACCAATCACACCGTACAACTTGTGATCTAAACCCAGTTAACAGTATGATAACAGAGGAGCCTCTGAAAGATGGCTTCCTAAACAATAACCCGAATTAGTTAACAATAACTATGTACAAGTATTGCAGATAATCCGCACTTGGGATGGGCGCCCAGCATCCACTACGGACTCCGAGAAATAGAATTATCGGTAAGTAAATTCTTATTTTCTCTATCGTCCTAAGTGGATGCTGGGGTTCCTGAAAGGACCATGGGGATTATACCAAAGCTCCCAAACGGGCGGGAGAGTGCGGATGACTCTGCAGCACCGAATGAGAGAACTCCAGGTCCTCCTTTGCCAGGGTATCAAATTTGTAAAAATTTACAAACGTGTTCTCCCCTGACCACGTAGCTGCTCGGCAGAGTTGTAATGCCGAGACCCCTCGGGCAGCCGCCCAAGATGAGCCCACCTTCCTTGCGGAATGGGCCTTAACAGATTTAGGCTGTGGCAGGCCTGCCACAGAATGTACAAGTTGAATTTTGTTACAAATCCAACGAGCAATCGACTGCTTAGAAGCAGGTGCACCCAACTTGTTGGGTGCATACAGTATAAACAGCGAGTCAGATTTTCTGACTCCAGCCGTCCTTTAAATGTATATTTTTAAGGCTCTGACAACGTCCAACAACTTGGAGTCCTTCAAGTCGTCTGTAGCCGCAGGCACTACAATAGGCTGGTTCAGGTGAAACGCTGATACCACCTTAGGGAGAAAATGCGGACGCGTCCGCAGCTCTGCCCTATGTCGAATGGAAAATTAAATAAGGGCTTTTATAAAACAAAGCCGCCAGTTCAGATACTCTCCCGGCCGAAGCCAGGGCCAGTAACATAGTCACTTTCCATGTGAGATATTTCAAATCCACATTCTTTAGTGGTTCAAACCAATTGGATTTGAGGAAATCTAAAACTACATTTAGATCCCACGGTGCCACCTTAGGCACCACAGGAGGCTGTATATGCAGTACTCCTTTGATAAAAATCTGGACCTCAGGGACTGAGGCCAATTCTTTTTGGAAGAATATTGATAGGGCCGAAATTTGAACCTTAATAGATCCCAATTTGAGACCCATAGACAATCCTGATTGCAGGAAATGTAGGAAAACGACCCAGTTGAAATTCCTCCATCGGAGCACTCCGCTGCTCGCACCACGCAACATATTTTCGCCAAATACGGCGATAATGCTTCGCGGTGACTTCCTTCCTTGCCTTTATCAAGGTAGGAATGACTTCTTCTGGAATGCCTTTTCCTTTTAGGATCTGGCATTCAAACGCCATGCCGTCAAACGCAGCCGCGGTAAGTCTTGAAAAAGACAAGTACCCTGCTGAAGCAGGTCCCTTCTCAGAAGTAGAGGCCACGGATCGTCCGTGACCATCTCTTGAAGTTCCGGGTACCAAGTCCTTCTTGGCCAATCCGGAGCCACTAGTCTTACTCCTCTTTGCCGTATAATCCTCAATACCTTTGGTATGAGAGGCAGAGGAGGAAACACATATACCGACTGGTACACCCAAGGTGTTACCAGCGCGTCCACAGCTATTGCCTGCGGATCTCTTGACCTGGCGCAATACCTGTCCAGTGTTTTGTTGAGGCGAGACGCCATCATGTCCACCATTGGTTTTACCCAACGGTTTAATAGCATGTGGAAAACTTCTGGATGAAGTCCCCACTCTCCCGGGTGAAGGTCGTGTCTGCTGAGGAAGTCTGCTTCCCAGTTGTCCATGCCCGGGATGAATACTGCTGACAGTGCTATCACGTGATTCTCCGCCCAGCGAAGGATCCTGGCAGCTTCTGCCATTGCCCTCCTGCTTCTTGTGCCGCCCTGTCTGTTTACATGGGCGACTGCTGTGATGTTGTCCGACTGGATCAACACCGGTCTTCCTTGAAGCAGAGGTTCCGCCTGGCTTAGAGCATTGTAGATTGCTCTTAGTTCCAGAATGCTTATGTGAAGAGACTTTTTCAGGCTCGACCACACTCCCTGGAAATTTCTTCCCTGTGTGACTGCTCCCCAGCCTCTCAGGCTGGCCTCCGTGGTCACCAGGATCCAATCCTGCATGCCGAATCTGCGGCCCTCCAATAGATGAGCCTCCTGCAACCACCACAGAAGGGATACCCTTGTCCTCGGCGACAGGGTTATCCGCAGGTGCATCTGAAGATGCGACCCTGACCATTTGTCCAACAGATCCCTTTGCATGGAATCTGCCGAAAGGGATTGCTTCGTAAGAAGCTACCATTTTTTCCCAGGACTCTTGTGCATTGATGTACAGACACCTTTCCTGGTTTTAGGAGGTTCCTGACCAGGTCAGATAACTCCTTGGCTTTTTCTTCGGGAAGAAAAACCTTTTTCTGAACTGTGTCCAGAATCATCCCCAGGAACAGCAGACGAGTTGTCGGCATTAATTGGGATTTTGGAATATTCAGAATCCATCCGTGCTGCTTTAGCACCTCTTGAGATAGTGCTAAACCCATCTCTAGCTGTTCTCTGGACCTTGCCCTTATTAGGAGATCGTCCAAGTATGGGATAATTAATACGCCTTTTCTTCGAAGAAGAAATATTATCTCGGCCATTACCTTTGTAAAGACCCGAGGTGCCGTGGACAAACCAAACGGCAGCGTCTGAAACTGATAGTGACAGTTTTGTACAACGAACCTGAGGTACCCCTGGTGTGAGGGGTAATTGGAACGTGGAGATACGCATCCTTGATGTCCAAGGATACCATAAAGTCCCCTTCTTCCAGGTTCGCTATCACTGCTCTGAGTGACTCCATCTTGAACTTGAACTTCTTTATGTACAGGTTCAAGGACTTCAGATTTAGAATAGGCCTTACCGAGCCATCCGGCTTCGGTACCACAAAAAGAGTGGAATAATACCCCTTCCCTTGTTGTAGAAGAGGTACCTTGACTATCACCTGCTGAGAATACAGCTTGTGAATGGCTTCCAAAACCGTCTCCCTTTCTGAGGGGGACGTTGGTAAAGCAGACTTCAGGAAACGGCGAGGTGGCTCTGTCTCTAATTTCAACCTGTACCCCTGAGATATTATCTGCAGGATCCAGGGATTTACCTGCGAGTGAGCCCACTGCGCGCTGTAATTCTTGAGACGACCGCCTACCGCCCCCGAGTCCGCTTGCGAAGCCCCAGCGTCCTGCTGAGGCTTTTGTAGAAGCCGGGGAGGGCTTCTGTTCCTGGGAAGGAGCTGCCTGTTGCTGTCTCTTCCCTCGTCCTCTGCCTCGTGGCAGATATGAATAGCCCTTTGCTCGCTTATTTTTAAAGGAACGAAAGGGCTGCGGTTGAAAGGTCGGTGCCTTTTTCAGTTGGGGAGTGACTTGAGGTAGAAAGGTGGATTTCCCGGCCGTAGCCGTGGCCACCAAATCCGATAGACCGACCCCAAATAACTCCTCTACGCATCGCCTGTCCACTGTCGTGTCCATAAAGCTCTTCTGGCCGAAATGGACATAGCACTTACCCGTGATGCCAGTGTGCAGATATCTCTCTGTGCATCACGCATATAAAGAAATGCATCCTTTATTTGTTCTAACGACAGTAAAATATTGTCCCTGTCCAGGGTATCAATATTTTCGATCAGGGACTCTGACCAAACTACCCCAGCACTGCACATCCAGGCAGTCGCAATAGCTGGTCGTAGTATAACACCTGCATGTGTGTATATACCTTTTTGGATATTTTCCATCCTCCTATCTGATGGATCTTTAAGTGCGGCCGTCTCAGGAGAGGGTAACGCCACTTGTTTTGATGAGCGTGTTAGCGCTTTGTCCACCCTAGGAGGTGTTTCCCAGCGCTCCCTAACCTCTGGCGGGAAAGGGTATAAAGCCAATAACTTCTTTGAAATTAGCAGTTTTTTATCGGGGCACCCCACGCTTCATCACACACGTCATTTAATTCTTCTGATTCGGTAAAAACTACTGGTAGTTTTTTCACACCCCACATAATACCCTGTTTAGTGGTACCTGTAGTATCAGCTAAATGTAACATCTCCTTTATTGCCAAAATCATATAACGTGTGGCCCTACTGGAAAATACGGTTGATTCGTCACCTTCACCACCGGAATCAGTGCCTGTGTCTGGGTCTGTGTCGACCGACTGAGGCAAGGGGCGTTTTACAGCCCCTGACGGTGTTTGAGGCGCCTGGACAGGCACTAATTGAGTGTCCGGCCGCCTCATGTCGGCAAACGACTGCTTAAGCGAGTTGACGCTATCCCGTAATTCCACAAATAAAGGCATCCATTCTGGTGTCGACCCCCTAGAAGGTGACATCCTCATATTTGGCAATTGCTCCGCCTCCACACCAATAACGTCCTCATACATGTCGACACACACGTACCGACACACAGCAGACACACAGGGAATGCTCTATACGAAGACAGGACCCACTAGCCCTTTGGGGAGACAGAGGGAGAGTCTGCCAGCACACACCAAAAAGCGCTATATATGACAGGGATAGCCTTATGATTAAGTGCTCCCTTATAGCTGCTTTTATATTAATATATTGCCATTTATTTTGCCCCCCCTCTCTGTTATACCCTGTTTCTGTAGTGCAGTGCAGGGGAGAGACCTGGGAGCCTTCCTGACCAGCGGAGCTGTGACAGAAAATGGCGCCGTGTGCTGAGGAGATAGGCCCCGCCCCTTTTCCGGCGGGCTCGTCTCCCGCTATTTAGTACATTTAGGCAGGGGTAAATATCTCCATATAGCCTCTGGGGCTATATGTGAGGTATTTTTAGCCTTTTTAAAGGTTTTCATTTGCCTCCCAGGGCGCCCCCCCCCCAGCGCCCTGCACCCTCAGTGACTGCCGTGTGAAGTGTGCTGAGAGGAAAATGGCGCACAGCTGCAGTGCTGTGCGCTACCTTAAGAAGACTGCAGGAGTCTTCAGCCGCCGATTCTGGACCTCTTCTTGCTTCAGCATCTGTGAGGGGGCCGGCGGCGTGGCTCCGGTGACCATCCAGGCTGTACCTGTGATCGTCCCTCTGGAGCTTCATGTCCAGTAGCCAAGAAGCCAATCCATCCTGCACGCAGGTGAGTTCACTTCTTCTCCCCTCTGTCCCTCGTTGCAGTGATCCTGTTGCCAGCAGGAATCACTGTAAAATAAAAAACCTAAGCTAAACTCTCTAAGCAGCTCTTTATGAGAGCCACCTAGAATTGCACCCTTCTCGGCCGGGCACAAAAATCTAACTGGAGTCTGGAGGAGGGTCATAGGGGGAGGAGCCAGTACACACCACCTGACCTGTAAAAGCTTTACTTTTGTGCCCTGTCTCCTGCGGAGCCGCTATTCCCCATGGTCCTTTCAGGAACCCCAGCATCCACTTAGGACGATAGAGAAATAGTATATGTGCACTAAGGAGGTAATTCAGACTTGATCGTAGATGTGCTAAATTTAGCACATCTACGATCACTTTCACAGACATGCAGGGGGACGCCTGCAGTGCCCGGACCTCGCCCCCAAAACAGGGGCCTAATGCCGCCGGCCCGCCTAGCGAACGCTTCTGCCTGTCAATCAGGGAGAGGCGATCGATGGGCTGAGATGCGAAAACGCACAGTAGCAATCACGACAAATGTCGTGCATCTGGTCTGACTGCTTATGGAGCGATAACCTGCCCTGGGTGCTGTGTACCGTATGAGATAATTGGACCGAGTAGCTGAAAATTGGCTGATTAGCACGATTGTTGCATAGTGTGTAGCTAGCATAATGCCCTCATAAAATGACATCCAGCTGCAGATGAATGAAAGAGCGAATAGTAGACATTTTACATTTGTGCTCTTCATGTAGCAACACGCAATTATTGTTCGTTTATGTCTATATAGACAATATAAATTAGTGGCATTACTTACTCTTAAGTTTAAAAAACAAGTTTTGCAATTCTTAAGAAACACGGCTGGCTTAATCACAGAAACATTATCATAACTGATTGGGTAACTACAGTAAAAGACTAGTGCAGCTAGTTACTGCAGTATAATGCAGTGTAAAGCTAAACTGCCAAATCTACTTTAGTCTATACTTAATAACCATGTAAGACAATAATGTGCTCTTTTTCGGTTCCCCCAAATGGTGGCTTTGGGTGCGTGGTCTGGCAGGCAAATACGTTTTTGTATGGGCGGAGTCTAGGAGTACAGCACTGCAGCCTGTGACAGGAATTTAGTTTTACCTGTCGACACTGTCAGTCTCCTGTGGGCCTATTTTCATGGAAGGACCTGGAGCTGCAGCTCCATCCACTCCATTGTAAATCCGGGCCTGCTCCTGACCCCAGGCCAACATTGCTGTGTGATCATATCATATAGCCCACCAAAAACCTTTGTAATCTGGTGGACCATTATGCAATAGGTAGCACCTATCCTTGTGTATCAATGCCTAGTTCCCTATAGATTGTAAGCTTGCGAGCTGGGCCTTCCTACCTCTATGTCTGTCTGTTTTTACCCAGTTTTGTTCTATCACTGTTTTCTCCAATTGTAAAGCGCAACGGAATTTGCTGTGCTATATAGAAATGGGTTCAGTATGATTTACCGACGGACACAATACCGACGGTCATAATCCCTACAGCCATAATACTTACATGGTCAAAATACCGACATTCATTATGCCGACATGTTCAAAATGCCGACATAGTCAGAATACCTACATTTGAAATGCCAACATTTCAAAATACTGACATGATTTTTTTCAGGTTTTTTCAATGTCGACATAGGTCGATATGGACACCATGTGAGTGTACCGCGTTCACACACATGGCTCGCTGCGCTTGGCATGCTATTATATTCCCCTTCCAGGTCCACTGGGATGGTAAAGTATCAATAAGTCTGTTTTGGGGCAAAAAATCCTTAAAAAGCATGTCGGCATTTCAAATGTCAGTATTCTGGCATTTTGAATATATCGGCATAATGAATGTTGGTATTTTGACCTTGTCTGTATTTTGATTGTTGGTCAGTGGCTATCGGGATTTTGACCGTTGGTAAATCAACTGCTACCCATAGAAACTGTTATAAAAGTAAATAAATAATAATTACAATATACATAATGTTTTTATTCTTCTTTATGTGAATTCCAAAATCATTCGACTGAGGAAAAATCACCTGTGGCATTAGTCAGGTGACTGATCCAAATATAAGGTTGAAAGCAAGTTTGCCATCTAGAGACGCACAGATCAGCCAGTTTTTGAGCTGAACCATTATGCATCCAGTTACTTACAGCCTATTTAGCCCTAGAAATCAATGCAACCTACTGTACTACTGTATATTTGTTATAAAGGTTGGATCACCTCACAAAATGTCTGGTCTGCCCTAACAGTGTAGATAAAGTGCAATTTAAGGCCCAGATTTATTAAGCCTTGGAGAGTGATAAAGTACCAACCAACCAGCTCTAAACTGTCATTTTTCAAACAGAGGGGTAAATGTATGAATTGAGCCTGCATTTTATGCAAATTATAAATGTTACTCCAATGCTGATTGGTTGCCACTGGCTCACTTCTCCACTCTTATCACTGCTTCATACATTTACCCCATAGCCTGTAACGTGGCAGTTAGGAGATGGTTGGTTGGTACTTTATCACCTTTTTAATTTATCCCTCTCCAAGGCATGATAAATCTGGGCCTATAACTGGTGCAAATAATTGAATACAGTAGTAAATTATGCAATATGGACGTAAATTACTCAACACAGGAGCAGACGGTATACTGGAGGTCATTAAGATTGTTTGGCAGACTTTCCACCAAAGAGATATAAAAAGTCAAGCTGTGAGTGGTATATATTATTTACCCATGTTTCCCCTGCACACTGGATGTGCCACTCAGACGAGTTGCTGTATGTTTCAATGATGCCAGTTAAGATGTTTATCTTCAGTGTAATCTAGTGGGGAGATGTTTAACCTTAATTCAAATCTGGTACCAGCAGGAGACATATTCAGGCGGGATGGCAGCTGTTGTAATTATAACTCTCCAGAGTAGAGGAAGTATGCGAGCTGAATTTTATTCCCGGCAAGTAAACAATGCAGACTGAGGACGTATTGTCTTGTTTTGGTAGGCTGTCGTGTCTCTATTGCATTTGTTATGAAGCATATAAATAAATGTATTTAGTTAGCCCTGATTTAGTGTAATAGGTAGCATAAAATAAATAGGAGCAATTCTGAGCAGAATAAATTGTACCGTCAGTGATTTATAGATCTATACACAAAGGTACAGCAGATTTTTGTCTGTTCGCATTATTTCATGCTTGTTGTGATATGAGGTGGGATAGTGATTTACTGTCAGCCGCTGTCAGTATGACTTGCAATGGAAAACAGCATAGGATTCTCTACCACCGTACAGATGTCTGTTACTCAGACCGTTCACAGCACAAGGTCTATTTTCCTGCTGCGCAGGGCTTACCGTTCTCACCCGCAACAATCTACAGAGTGTAATTATTGGATATTTACTGCTACACCCAATGATAGACGCCATTAACTGATAGAAATATAAGCATGCATCGGAAACGAGAACAATTGGATAGGCCGGACAAAGAGGCACATATGCAAATAGAATAATCACAGCTTAGCGCCATTCTTATGGACGGTAAAGGACGGCCCAAATGTATTAAGCCTTAACAAGAGATGAAGTAAAGACGGCTAAAGAGTGATAAAACACCAGCCAATCAGCTTCTTAACTGTTTTCAGGGGGTACCTGCAATTACTAAGCATCCCCCAAATGTAACATGGAGGGACCACAGCAGAAACCTCGAATATCTGTTGCAGTCCGGCAGCTGGGAATTACTGAAATGTCAGATTTACCAAGCTCTGGGTAGACATTGCTAAAATTACCAGGAGAGGATTTCACAGAAACCCTCTCCAACAACGGCCAGTGCCATGCGCACATGCAGTCTTGCAGCTGCATTCTGATGGAGTAATGAAGGTACCACATCAACAATCTCTTTACTTCGCTGCAGGTGTCGGAACGGTCAGCTCATACATTGCCCATGCTTATCGGCCTGCTATCTTGTAGCACCCCTGTCGCCCTGCAGACACCGCTGCCTTCATACATGGGGAAGAAGCGGTATAGCGCACATAACATGCGCTGATACCGCTTCTCCCCCATAACGACGGGTCATACATTTACCCATATATACCAGTTGTCAGTCCCACCAAATGGAGTAGGATGCGCAGGAAAGCTGTGAGCTGGGAGTAGCACACAGCAGATTTTAAAATGGAGCCTTACTGTATGTCAAAACGCTAACAGCGCTGCCGTCGAGGACGGCAAGCAGGCTGCAGGGCACGGGTGTTTGAAAGTGCTGACTACTCCGTACTTACACTCCCATGTTAGTTCCCAGAATGCCATGCGCCATGCATTCTGGGACACTGGTGGAGGGAACAATATGGTGCTGTGGTGGGCGGGTGCAGTCAGAATGACCACACCAGCGGGGTGACTGCGGCTTGCCTGCCGCTGGCGTGCCCCCTCCGTCACCGCTGGAGCGGTCCAGGATGCAGTGCCGGGCAACGTTTAATGAGTCAGGCTGGGCCCATTCATTGCGGTGGGTCTCGGTGCATTGCTTCGGCTGCACCACCGCAAGATCCACCACTGATTTCTCCATTAATACTCATTTAGGGGGACATTTACTAAGCAGTGATAAAAGTGGAGAAGTGAGCCAGTGGAGAAGTTGCCCATGTCAACCAATCAGCTGCTCTGTATACTGTTATAGTATGCAAATTATAAATGTTACGTCAATGCTGATTGGTTGCCATGGGCAACTTCTCCACTGACTCACTTCTCCACTTTTATTAATGCTTAGTAAATGTCCCCCTTACTCTCCTTCACCTGCATGTGGAGATACAGCTGATTTCCATGCAACTCCGCATTACCTGTACTTCCATATGCTCAGCTCCAAAGCATGCACAGTGCGACAACACACAAGATACATCTGCTGAACCGATTTGTGTTTAGTTCAGCCCCAATATATTATATGTTTCAGTGTAAAGTAAAATAAAATGTAGCACAATTGCAAACCAACCTTACTGTGTAACTGTTTAGTATGCAGATTGTAACCAATCCCCAGTGCCTGAAATTATAATTAACTGTGGTGTAACATTTGCTTTGCATTTCATATTAAATATTGTTAACCAGAGCACTCAGACAGTCACCCAGTTATAGAGTATGTGCTGTTCCAGAGAGCCATTCATAAAGATTTCCTTTGTTGTAAAAGTGTACTGTGCCACCTCAGTGTTAGAACCTAATTATTTAAACTTTGTAATAATTTAAGAGCACTATAAACACCCAGCATTATAGCAAATCTAGTCCTCTGACAGCGCAATAAGTGTTGGCGAGGCTGGAAATAAACTTTCCTTCTTCACGCTGCCGCTTCTCAGTGAAATAATTGACATTTTTTCCATTATCCTCAGAAATCATGACATGGTTCTTTGCTGTATACTTACTACAAAATTAAACAGAATCCTTTGAGAGGGGAACGGACAGAGCCTAAATAAATGGACTTTCAAAAAAAATCAATACGCAGCAATTGTTTGTTGGTTCAGACAACGTCCCATTACTTTGACTATGCAGCTAAAATATCATAGAATTCTGCTGCATCTTCAATTACAGCGCTTCAGTGAGCGCGTCGTAATTATATACATGTAGGAAGAGGATCTTGTTTTAGTAGCTACAAAACAATTTTTCTACCACTTTGCAGAATGTTGCAGGTCTGGCACCCATCTTGTGGGTCATGTGACATTAAGGGGTCTATTCATGAAGCAGTGAAAAGAGTGGAGAAGTGGTCCAGTGGAGAAGTTGCCCACGGCAACCGATCAGCTGCTCTGTATAATTTTATAGTATGCAAATTATAAATGGTACATCAATGCTGATTGGTCGCCATGCACAGTTCCGTCGCCGCTACTGCGCATGCGCCGGGTCCCGGCGTATGTGATCTGTACATAGTACAGGTGCCGGGACAGACACAGGCAGTGCCCACGGTGGGGACAAGGAGGGGGAGATGCTGCAGCCCTCCTCCAACAAGGTTGGAGCCGCCGCTGGTCGTAACTAAGCCCCCAAAATTTCATCTCACTAAACTGCATTATGTGGGTAATTCAGTTTGTCACGGGGCTTGTCGCTTGTGGAAAAGCTATGGGTTTCACGCCCATAGCTATTCAATAAAACTGCCTTTTACCCGCATGGTAAACACAGAAATAACGCAGGCTGACCCATACATTCCACGTAAGTATAGACTGTATGGGCTTCCCTGCACATCAAACCCTACAAGGAGCATTTTCTTGATTACTTTTCCTCATAGCCCCTGAGGCTGCAAAGAAAACTTTTCCCTTGGGTATTAACACGCAGGGTGAAATCTGCTAATTGAATTGGGTAGTGTACATACTGTCATTAATTGGATTCCACCCTATGTCATTATTTCAGGAAAGAGTCTATGTTTCAGACTAACAATCTATCATAATATAGTACTGGCACAGTGGCAAACACTAGGAGCTAGCCTGTCTATAGTGCAGCTTTGCAATCCCCTATCATTACGTGTCTGGAAGGAGAGTAAACTATTTACATCTTCTCTCTGCTGTTTTCAGTTAGTTTAACCAGCATTAACAAAAAGCATAAATTAAAGCAGACACGTTAATTAAACAATATCCTATTCCTTCATTGTTGATCCTTTCTACAAATTGTATTTGTTTAGTCATTGTGTTTTTGTCTTATGTCACACAATGTGCTCGATGCGCTATAAATTAGACAAGGGGTCTCAGGACATTTTCTGGCATCAGGTATTCAAAGACATCAGTGGTAGCCTTATATGGCAAAGGAGATGTTCTCTGCTTTTTACATGGTTCATTGAAATGTCAATACGGTGAAACGTGTGTGGTCTCTTATTCCCATGAACTATTTTAATTATGCCAAGATGAACAGATGAGGCGGTGGAAGATGGTGGCTAGCAGGTGAGCTAAGGACACAGGAGTGTTACACATGGTCCTGCTGTGGCTGCCATTTTATATCATGTACATAATGAAGACATTGTGTACATGAGGAGCATCGAATGTAGCTTTAAGTTATTTGTAGAATTGCCCTTCTTTGTACTCCATATTCTATTACATTAAGTTAATAGCTTCCCCAACACGTCTGCCTTTTCTTATGCTAACAGGCAGGGGTGTATCTAAGGGTCCGAGCACCCCTGGCAAAGTAAGGGACTGGCGCCCCCCCCCCCCCCCCCCATTTGAAATATATATATATATATTATCCAGCGATATATATATACACACAAATGTCTGTGTGTTCCCCCGGGTAGTGCTTCGCCTGCAGTAACGTCCGGCAACAAGCTGCAGCCCATTCATACCCTCCCTTCACTGGCGCTGGTGTCCGTCACCGTACTTCACTGTACACAGTGAAACTGTAAATAAACTACAGCTCCCAGCAGCCAATGCTTCCAGAAGCTCATGGCAGCAATGGCTGCTGGGAGCTGTAGTTTGTTTACAGTTTCACTGTGTACAGTGAAGTACGGTGCCGGACACCAGCGCCAGTGAAGGGAGGGTATGAAGTGGCTGCAGCTTGTTGCCGGGCGTCACTGCAGGCGAGGCAGTACCCGTGGGAACACACAGGTACTTGCTGCCTCTACAAGGTTAATCTACCCGCTGGCTGTGGGTGGCACCGCAAGGTGGCGCCCCTCCACAGCTGGCACCCCTGGCGAGTGCCATCCTGGCCAATGGGTAGATACGCCCCTGTTAATAATTAAAAATATAGCTGGTGGAGATGACTAGACACCATCTACCTACCGCATGGGGTGCTGTTGCTATTTGCAGTGATGTGCACCTTCTCCCCTGCAGGGGGATCATTTGCAAGTGGGTGACAAGGAAATGGACACCAGCATTTGAGCTGGAGGCAGGTGGGATGCAGTATTTTACTTCACACTAAAACCTGAAAGTAAGTGATTGGTAAGGGAGGGTGGTCGGCTGCCTATATTTATCCCCTCTCAGTGGTCGTGCATAGGGATTGCCATCGACTATAGATGATTCGAAATCATCGATGGTCTATGACCAATGTCGAATACTTTACCATCAATGAGGGAGAACCAGATGGTTTCCCGTCATCGATGGTTCAGTGCTACCAATTTTTGTTTTTGTTTCTCAAAGTGTCAGGGCTTAGCCACGCCCCCTGACAAATGCAACGCCACACCCCTGGGCTCTGATTGGCCTGCATTTCATTGTACAGTAATGCAAGGGGTGACAATCAATGGTTTTACCCATCAATGGATCCCCTCTAGATGGTTTTATACCATCGAGGTTATCCATCAATGGTGACCATCGATGGATAACCCACCGATGGCCATCCCTAGTCGTGCACTGCCGAAATAGACTGCCTGGACCCAGGCTTCCCTTCTGGTAGCCCCTCCTCCTTATAGACTTGGCGTGACCTGCCTGCTTGCTGAATGCTGCTGTGGCAGCACTGTGTAGCTACAACAACAGCAACAGATGAAATCACCTACAAGTAAGTTAGGGTAAAGGGAGGGATGAATGTAGCTTATGGAAATAATATTAATAATTAGGGGATAAAACAGGCATTTCAAACCTCGGACCTCAAGACACTCAAACAGTGCATGTTTTAGTGATATCCAGGCTTTAGCACAGATGGTTAAATCAAAATAACTGAAGCAACCAGTGGAGCTTAGCATCTACATTTTGCACCTCTCCTTTTTGAGACTCCAGAGAAAAAAGTCGCTGTGACAAGTGTAGGTAATGTGATGAGGTGATAAACTCCACCATGGTCACCTGCAGCGCAATGTCAGGATTTGCATTATTGTTCAGCTGGTATGGGGCCAACTAATGCATTTCACGATGAATCACATCAAAATGCCATGCCTCCTTCCTCAGGCAAATGGGCACAATAGTGGTACTCCAGGATAACACAACACTACATCAATAACTTGCTGGTATGTTTTTGGAGAGAGGGAGATAACCAGAGCCACTAGAGCAAGCCCAGCATAGATAATGGGAGAGCACATAGGGGGTGACTCAGAGTTGATCGTAGCGGTGCTAAATTTAGCACAGCTACGATCAGGCACACTGACATGCGGGGGGATGCCCAGCACAGGGCTAGCCCGCCCCGCATGTCAATCTCTGCCCCGCCGCAGATGTACAAAAGCATCGCACAGCGGCAATGCTTTTGTACTTCAGGAGTAGCTCCCGGCCAGCGCAGCTCTGATCGCAAGAGCTGTCCATTGCAACAGTAATCACATATGTTAGTACATATGCAATTAGTGTCAACTTGTTACATCCTGCCCTGTATATATATATATATATATATATATATATGTATATATAATAGTGATGAGCGGGTTCGGATCCTCGGGATCCGAACCTGCCCGAACTTCACCCTTTTTTGCACGGGTCCGAGCAGACTCGGATCTTCCCGCCTTGCTCGGTTAACCCGAGCGCGCCCAAACGTCATCATCCCGCGGTCGGATTCTCGCGAGATTCGTATTCTATATAAGGAGCCGCGCGTTGCCGCCATTTTCCACTCGTGCATTGGAGATGATCGTGAGAGGACGTGGCTGGCGTCCTCTCAGTTTCTATATTCAGTGGGCTGCAAATATCTGTGCTCAGTGTGCTGCAAATATCTGTGCTCAGTGTGCTGCAAATATCTGTGCTCAGTGTGCTGCAAGTGCAAATATCTACGTTCTCTGCCTGAAAAACGCTCCATATCTGTGCTCAGTGTGCTGCAAATATCTGTGCTCAGTGTGCTAATTGCTTTATTGTGGGGACCAGCAGTATTATATAGGAGGAGTACAGTGAAGAGTTTTGCTGACCAGTGACCACCAGTATACGTTGTCTGCCTGAAAAACACTCCATATCTGTGCTCAATGTGCTGCATATATCTGTGCTCACACTGCTTAATTGTGGGGACTGGGCACCAGCAGTATTATATAGTAGGAGGACAGTGCAGAGTTTTGCTGACCAGTGACCACCAGTATTATACGTTCTCTGCCTGAAAAACGCTCCATACCTGTACTGCATTGTAGTATATAGTAGGAGGACAGTGCAGAATTTTGCTGACCACCAGTATAACTATATATATATAGCAGTACGGTACAGTAGTCCACTGCTCTACCTCTGTGTCGTCAAGTATACTATCCCATCCATACCTGTGGTGCATTTCAGTTTTGCACAGTTTGCTGACCACCAGTATATAATATATATCAGTACGGTACAGTAGGCCACTGCTCTACCTACCTCAGTGTCATCAAGTATACTGTCCATCCATACCTGTGGTGCATTTCAGTTTTGTACAGTTTGCTGACCACCAGTATATAATATATAGCAGTACGGTACAGAAGGCCACTGCTCTACCTACCTCTGTGTCGTCAAGTATACTATCCATCCATACCTGTGGTGCATTTCAGTTTTGCACAGTTTGCTGACCACCAGTATATAATATATAGCAGTACGGTACAGAAGGCCACTGCTCTACCTACCTCTGTGTCGTCAAGTATACTATCCATCCATACCTGTGGTGCATTTCAGTTTTGCACAGTTTGCTGACCACCAGTATATAATATATAGCAGTACGGTACAGAAGGCCACTGCTCTACCTACCTCTGTGTCGTCAAGTATACTATCCATCAATACCTGTGTTGTATTTCAGTTTTGCACATCTTGCTGACCACCAGTATATAATATATAGCAGTACGGTACAGAAGGCCACTGCTCTACCTACCTCTGTGTCGTCAAGTATACTATCCATCCATACCTGTGGTGCATTTCAGTCAGTATATTACTGGCATATAATTCCACACATTAAAAAATGGAGAACAAAAATGTGGAGGGTAAAATAGGGAAAGATCAAGATCCACTTCCACCTCATGCTGAAGCTGCTGCCACTAGTCATGGCCGAGATGATGAGATGCCATCAACGTCGTCTTCCAAGGCCGATGCCCAATGTCATAGTAGAGAGCATGTAAAATCCAAAAAACAAAAGTTCAGTAAAATGACCCAAAAATCAAAATTAAAATCATCTGAGGAGAAGCGGAAACTTGCCAATATGCCATTTATGACACGGAGTGGCAAGGAACGGCTGAGGCCCTCTCCTATGTTTCTCATGACTAGTGGGTCAGCTTCACATGAGGATGGAAGCACTCATCCTCCTGCTAGAAAACTTAAAAGACTTAAGATGGCAAAAGCACAGCAAAGAACTGTGCGTTCTTCTAAATCACAAATCCCCAAGGAGAGTCCAATTGTGTCGGTTGCGATGCCTAACCTTCCCAACACTGGACGGGAAGAGCTTGCGCCTTCCACCATTTGCACGCCCCCTGCAAGTGCTAGAAGGAGCACCCGCAGTCCAGTTCCTGATAGTCAAATTGAAGATGTCACTGTTGAAGTACACCAGGATGAGGATATGGGTGTTGCTGGCGCTGGGGAGGAAATTGACAAGGAGGATTCTGATGGTGAGGTGGTTTGTTTTAGTCAGGTACCCGGGGAGACACCTGTTGTCTGTGGGACGAATATGGCCATTGACATGCCTGGTCAAAATACAAAAAAAATCACCTCTTCGGTGTGGAATTATTTCAACAGAAATGCGGACAACTGGTGTCAAGCCGTGTGTTGCCTTTGTCAAGCTGTAATAAGTAGGGGTAAGGACGTTAACCACCTAGGAACATCCTTCCTTATACGTCACCTGGAGCGCATTCATCAGAAGTCATTAACAAGTTCAAAAACTTTGGGTGACAGCGGAAGCAGTCCACTGCCAACTAAATCCCTTCCTCTTGTAACCAAGCTCCTGCAAACCACACCACCAACTCCCTCAGTGTCAATTTCCTCCTTACCCAGGAAAGCCAATAGTCCTGCAGGCCATGTCACTGTCAAGTCTGACGAGTCCTCTCCTGCCTGGGATTCCTCCGATGCATCCTTGAGTGGCGCTGCTGTTGTTGCTGCTGGGAGTCGATCGTCATCCCAGAGGGGAAGTCGGAAGTCAGATTGCTTAGAATATCGCTCCGTGAGTACCCCCCTTTAGTGTATTTCCATTTAAGATGTCGAAGACAATGGTAGGTGAATCTCTACAGTCTCCTCTTTTTCCTCAATATATATTCAGAGGTGACATCAGAAAGGAAGAACAAGATTACCCTGGGGATATCTTAAACGGAAATACTCTTAAGTGTGGAGCCATGGACTTTGAACTTGTTTTTATGTATATATAATACAATTTATGATGGAACATGTTGCCACCATGTTTTGACTCTTAAAGGTGTGAATCATAAGTGCCTAGCAAGGAACTTATGGTGAATTAGACTGCCAGTCATAAATCTTTATCACCACATTAGTTATACTCAAATAGCGCAGAAAGAGAGAGAATATTGTTTGTATATATATATATATATATATATATATACAATACATACATACAGTATGTGCATATTGTTTACTTTGATGTGATATTGTATTTTAACTAAAAAAAATATTTTATTTTCCTTTTTATGTTTTTGTTAAATTTTAAAACTGTAAATATGATTTACATGTTGTGGAACAGTTTATTGCTGAAGCTATATATACATAACCCCAGGCAAATAAAAACCATCGAATTTGCATTTTTTATTTCTCAGAAGGTAAGCAAGAAACATTTGGTATGAATTCAAATACTACATTGGTTCCAAGTGAGGATGTGGGAGCCAGCACTGAGTGCAGCTGTCGGGACGCAGACTGTTCCTTTTGTCTCTTTCACTGTGGTAAAGCTGATGCGTTAACAATGACATAAGATCCTTGGAGCAGATGCATACCTCATTACCTGAGCTCTGTGTAATAACCGCCGGCCAGAGCTTATGAATCACCTCTGAAATGACATCATGTCAATGGCTAAAGGTACTGCTTAGAACAGATGATGACACATGGGCTTCCTTTTCATACATGAGCTTCCTTTGTAGACTTTGAAGCAATGTTTGCAGGATTAAAAGTAGCTATAAAACAATGGGGTAACTATAAATAGGAAATAAAGTTGGATGAACATGGAACCCAGATGTGTCTGTTTTATGTCCGGATTGTGTATAAGTAAACAGATTTTTGGGATTCCAGCACTTGTTTATGCAACAAACACAATTTAGGAGTTCTCAGCGATGCTTGTAAGAAGAAATAGTTTCATTGTGTATACGTATCTGATAACATCAGCTTACCAACATCTGGGGAGAGCTCTGCCTCTAACCAGATTACATAACATCATGTGTGATTAATGGAAAGATGCTTTGCCGTCTGCTACACATCCAGCTACATGATGATGACGGATAATATTTAGTGATGTGCACCTGAAATTTTTCGGGTTTTGTGTTTTGGTTTTGGGTTCGGTTCCGTGGCCGTGTTTTGGGTTCGGACACGTTTTGGCAAAACCTCACCGAATTTTTTTTGTCGGATTCGGGTGTGTTTTGGATTCGGGTGTTTTTTTCAAAAGACCCTAAAAAACAGCTTAAATCATAGAATTTGGGGGTCATTTTGATCCCATAGTATTATTAACCTCAATAACCATAATTTCCACTAATTTTCAGTCTATTCTGAACACCTCACACCTCACAATATTATTTTTAGTCCTAAAATTTGCACCAAGGTCGCTGGATGGCTAAGCTAAGCGACCCTAGTGGCCGACACAAACACCTGGCCCATCTAGGAGTGGCACTGCAGTGTCACGCAGGATGGCCCTTCAAAAAAATACTCCCCAAACAGCACATGACGCAAAGAAGAAAAGAGGCGCAATGAGGTAGCTGTGTGACTAAGCTAAGCGACCCTAGTGGCCGACACAAACACCTGGCCCATCTAGGAGTGGCACTGCAGTGTCACGCAGGATGGCCCTTCAAAAAAATACTCCACAAACAGCACATGACGCAAAGAAAAATGAAAGAAAAAGAGGTGCAAGATGGAATTGTCCTTGGGCCCTCCCACCCACCCTTATGTTGTATAAACAGGACATGCACACTTTAACGAACCCATCATTTCAGCGACAGGGTCTGCCACACGACTGTGACTGAAATGACTGGTTGGTTTGGGCCCCCACCAAAAAAGAAGCAATCAATCTCTCCTTGCACAAACTGGCTCTACGGAGGCAAGATGTCCACCTCATCATCATCGTCCGATTCATCACCCCTTTCACTGTGTACATCCCCCTCACAGATTATTAATTCGTCCCCACTGGAATCCACCATCTCAGGTCCTCGTGTACTTTCTGGAGGCAATTGCTGCTGGTGAATGTCTCCATGGAGGAATTGATTATAATTCATTTTAATGAACATCATCTTCTCCACATTTTCTGGAAGTAACCTCGTACGCCGATTGCTGACAAGGTGAGCGGCGGCACTAAACACTCTTTCGGAGTACACACTGGAGGGAGGGCAACTTAGGTAGAATAAAGCCAGTTTGTGCAAGGGCCTCCAAATTGCCTCTTTTTCCTGCCAGTATACGTACGGACTGTCTGACGTGCCTACTTGGATGCGGTCACTCATATAATCCTCCACCATTCTTTCAATGGTGAGAGAATCATATGCAGTGACAGTAGACGACTTGTCAGTAATCATTGGCAGGTCCTTCAGTCCGGACCAGATGTCAGCATCAGCAGTCGCTCCAGACTGCCCTGCATCACCGCCAGCGGGTGGGCTCGGAATTCGTAGCCTTTTCCTCGCACCCCCAGTTGCGGGAGAATGTGAAGGAGGAGCTGTTGACGGGTCGCGTTCCGCTTGACTTGACAATTTTGTCACCAGCAGGTCTTTGAAACTCTGCAGACTTGTGTCTGCCGTAAAGAGAGATCCAAGGTAGGTTTTAAATCTAGGATCGAGCACGGTGGCCAAAATGTAGTGCTCTGATTTCAACAGATTGACCACACGTGAATCCTGGTTAAGCGAATGAAGGGCTCCATCCACAAGTTCCACATGCCTAGCGGAATCGCTCTGTTTTAGCTCCTCCTTCAATGCCTCCAGCTTCTTCTGCAAAAGCCTGATGAGGGGAATGACCTGACTCAGGCTGGCAGTGTCTGAACTGACTTCACATGTGGCAAGTTCAAAAGGTTGCAGAACCTTGCACAACGTTGAAATCATTCTCCACTGCGCTTGAGACAGGTGCATTCCACCTCCTTTGCCTATATCGTGGGCAGATGTATAGGCTTGAATGGCCTTTTGCTGCTCCTCCATCCTCTGAAGCATATGGAGGGTTGAATTCCACCTCGTTACCACCTCTTGCTTCAGATGATGGCAGGGCAGGTTCAGGTGTTTTTGGTGGTGCTCCAGTCTTCTGTACGCGGTGCCTGTACGCCGAAAGTGGCCCGCAATTCTTCTGGCCACCGACAGCATCTCTTGCACGACCCTGTCGTTTTTTAAATAATTCTGCACCACCAAATTCAAGGTATGTGCAAAACATGGGACGTGCTGGAATTTGCCCAGATGTAATGCACTCACAATATTGCTGGCATTGTCCGATGTCACAAATCCCCAGGAGAGTCCAATTGGGGTAAGCCATTCTGCGATGATCTTCCTCAGTTGCCGTAAGAGGTTTTCAGCTGTGTGTCTATTCTGGAAAGCGGTGATACAAAGCGTAGCCTGCCTAGGAACGAGTTGGCGTTTGCGAGATGCTGCTACTGGTGCCACCGCTGCTGTTCTTGCACCGGGAGGCAATACATCTACCCAGTGGGCTGTCACAGTCATGTAGTCCTGAGTCTGCCCTGCTCCACTTGTCCACATGTCCGTGGTTAAGTGGACATTGGGTACAACTGCATTTTTTAGGACACTGGTGAGTCTTTTTCTGACGTCCGTGTACATTCTCGGTATCGCCTGCCTAGAGAAGTGGAACCTAGATGGTATTTGGTAATGGGGGCACACTACCTCAAGAAATTGTCTAGTTCCCTGTGAACTAACGGCGGATACCGGACGCACGTCTAACACCAACATAGTTGTCAAGGCCTCAGTTATCCGCTTTGCAACAGGATGACTGCTGTGATATTTCATCTTCCTCGCAAAGGACTGTTGGACAGTCAATTGCTTACTGGAAGTAGTACAAGTGGGCTTCCGACTTCCCCTCTGGGATGACGATCGACTCCCAGCAGCAACAACAGCAGCGCCAGCAGCAGTAGGCGTTACACTCAAGGATGCATCGGAGGAATCCCAGGCAGGAAAGGACTCGTCAGACTTGCCAGTGACATGGCCTGCAGGACTATTGGCTTTCCTGGGTAAGGAGGAAATTGACACTGAGGGAGTTGGTGGTGTGGTTTGCGCGAGCTTGGTTACAAGAGGAAGGGATTTACTGGTCAGTGGACTGCTTCCGCTGTCGCCCAAAGTTTTTGAACTTGTCACTGACTTATTATGAATGCGCTGCAGGTGACGTATAAGGGAGGATGTTCCGAGGTGGTTAACGTCCTTACCCCTACTTATTACAGCTTGACAAAGGCAACACACGGCTTGACACCTGTTGTCCGCATTTCTGTTGAAATACTTCCACACTGAAGAGCTGATTTTTTTGGTATTTTCACCAGGCATGTCAATGGCCATATTCCTCCCACGGACAACAGGTGTCTCCCCGGGTGCCTGACTTAAACAAACCACCTCACCATCAGAATCCTCCTTGTCAATTTCCTCCCCAGCGCCAGCAACACCCATATCCTCATCCTGGTGTACTTCAACACTGACATCTTCAATTTCACTATCAGGAACTGGACTGCGGGTGCTCCTTTCAACACTTGCAGGGGGCGTGCAAATGGTGGAAGGCGCAAGCTCTTCCCGTCCAGTGTTGGGAAGGTCAGGCATCGCAACCGACACAATTGGACTCTCCTTTGGGATTTGGGATTTCGAAGAACGCACAGTTCTTTGCTGTGCTTTTGCCGCAAGTCTTTTCTTTTTTCTAGCGAGAGGATGAGTGCTTCCATCGTCATGTGAAGCTGAACCACTAGCCATGAACATAGGCCAGGGCCTCAGCCGTTCCTTGCCACTCCGTGTCGTAAATGGCATATTGGCAAGTTTACGCTTCTCCTCAGACGCTTTTAATTTTGATTTTTGGGTCATTTTTTTACTGATCTTTTGTGTTTTGGATTTTACATGCTCTGTACTATGACATTGGGCATCGGCCTTGGCAGACGACGTTGATGGCATTTCATCGTCTCGGCCATGACTAGTGGCAGCAGCTTCAGCACGAGGTGGAAGTGGATCTTGATCTTTCCCTATTTTTTTAACCTCCACATTTTTGTTCTCCATATTTTGCGCACAACTAAAAGCCACCACAGGTATAAAAATGTAGATGGATGGATAGTATAGTATTACTTATACTTATGGACGACGAGTGACGACACAGAGGTAGGTACAGCCGTGGCCTACCGTACTGCTGCTTAGTGCTTATATATATAAATATAATATACTGTATAACGGACCTGGTGGACAGTGTCAGCAGCAGACTGCTAAACTAGTATGAAGAAAGAAAAAAAAATACCACAGGTATACAATGTAGATGGATGGATAGTATAGTGTTACTTATACTTATGGACGACGAGTGACGACACAGAGGTAGGTACAGCCGTGGCCTACCGTACTGCTGCTTAGTGCTTATATATAAATATAATATACTGTATAACGGACCTGGTGGACAGTGTCAGCAGCAGACTGCTAAACTAGTATGAAGAAAGAAAAAAAAAAACACCACAGGTATACAATGTAGATGGATGGATAGTATAGTATTACTTATACTTATGGACGACGAGTGACGACACAGAGGTAGGTACAGCCGTGGCCTACTGTACTGCTGCTTAGTGCTTATATATAAATATAATATACTGTATAACGGACCTGGTGGACAGTGTCAGCAGCAGACTGCTAAACTAGTATGAAGAAAGAAAAAAAAAACACCACAGGTATACAATGTAGATGGATGGATAGTATAGTATTACTTATACTTATGGACGACGAGTGACGACACAGAGGTAGGTACAGCCGTGGCCTACCGTACTGCTGCTTAGTGCTTATATATAAATATAATATACTGTATAACGGACCTGGTGGACAGTGTCAGCAGACTGCTAAACTAGTATGAAGAAAGAAAAAAAAACCACTACAGGTATACAATGTAGATGGATGGATAGTATAGTATTACTTGTACTTATGGACGACGAGTGCACTGACGACACAGAGGTAGGTACAGCCGTGGCCTACCGTACTGCTGCTTAGTGCTTATATATAAATATAATATACTGTATAACGGACCTGGTGGACAGTGTCAGCAGACTGCTAAACTAGTATGAAGAAAGAAAAAAAAACCACCACAGGTATACAATGTAGATGGATGGATAGTATAGTATTACTTATACTTATGGACGACGAGTGCACTGACGACACAGAGGTAGGTACAGCCGTGGCCTACCGTACTGCTGCTTAGTGCTTATATATAAATATAATATACTGTGTGTATAACGGACCTGGTGGACAGTGTCAGCAGACTGCTAAACTAGTATGAAGAAAGAAAAAAAAAACACCACAGGTATACAATGTAGATGGATGGATAGTATAGTATTACTTATACTTATGGACGAGTGACGACACAGAGGTAGGTACAGCTGTGGCCTACCGTACTGCTGCTTAGTGCTTATATATAAATATAATATACTGTATAACGGACCTGGTGGACAGTGTCAGCAGCAGACTGCTAAACTAGTATGAAGAAAGAAAAAAAAAACACCACAGGTATACAATGTAGATGGATGGATAGTATTACTTATACTTATGGACGACGAGTGACGAGTCGACACAGAGGTAGGTACAGCCGTGGCCTACCGTACTGCTGCTTAGTGCTTAATTATATATATATAATATACTGTATAACGGACCTGGTGGACACTGCAGTGTCAGCAGACTGCTAAACAAACTAGCATGAAGAAAGAAAAAAAAAAACACCACAGTGTTTTTCAGGCAGACAAACGTATACTGGACTGGTGGTCACTGTCAGCAAAACTGTGCACTGTACTCCTGCTATAACTCCTCCCCAGTCCCCACAATTAGGCAGTGTGAGCAGTGCACTCAGCACAGATATATCATGCAGCAGTGCAGCACACTGAGTGAGCACAGATATGGTGGAGCGTTTTTTTTCAGGCAGAGAAACAACGGATTAAACTCAAAACCCTGCACTGTACTCCCTAACAGCTGCTCCCCGTCCCCAATCCTCCCCACAATTATAACTAACTAAGTTCTAATATAATACAACGGACTCGGAGAGGATGCCAGCCACGTCCTCTCCCTATCAATCTCAATGCACGTGTGAAATTGGCGGCGACGCGCGGCTCCTTATATAGAATACGAATCTCGCGAGAATCCGACAGCGGGATGATGACGTTCGGGCGCGCTCGGGTTAACCGAGCAAGGCGGGAGGATCCGAGTCGCTCGGACCCGTGTAAAAAAAAGGTGAAGTTCGGGCGGGTCGGATTCCGAGGATCCGAACCCGCTCATCACTAATAATATTTACAATATTTTATAAGATTGCTGGCTACAGATGGAGCCATGGCTATCCCACAGAGATGATGCTAAGTCGCCACGTTTCCCACCTGGCACCTGTGAAACAATATTGAATCAAATGTGTGATAACTATGGGCTTAATTCGGGGTCCCATGCAAAAGCGGCCATACACAGCCGGACAGAGTGTATGTACCCACAGTGGAGTCGAGAGGGGGGAAAGCAGGTACACATTACTTGGGCCCGGGGGAAAGCAGGTACACATTACTTGGGAGGCCCCTGAGTCTGATTACCCTCCCCTCCCAGTATACATGCGCTGTTGCCGGCGTCAACGCGCCCTCTTCCTGGTGATATCTTCGGCAAGATGGTGCTACACATAGAAATCAAAGACTCTGTCACTGTACCAGTCTTTGCTCTCTAGTGGCCATCGTCATCTTCCTAAATATCACTAGGAAGATGGCACTACTGTAGCCAGAGAGAAGGTACCTGCTCCTGATAAAGTAAGGTAGGAAGCGGGTGCTCTAACTTGCCCGACCCCACCCCCCTGCAATTATATTATTGTATTAATATAAGATACACCCATTTTTAAAGCTAAGGCCCCTTTACCGGGGCCCCACATGGCTCTCTACAGTCCTCTATACGCACATCTGCAGAAGGGCAGGGTTAGTCAGAGCAGAATGGATTTGAGTCAGATCTTCACTTGCGGCTAAATAGATGTTACAGGGCGGCATTGGTACATTGCACCTACCATAAGATTGCGATTGCCATGGACATGTAGACAGAATTGCAGCCTATTCAGAGGTACCCACAGGGCCGGCGCCACCACTAGCAACTTAGGCAGCTGCCTATGAGCGCCAGCACTTGCATACCCTCCAACAATTTACACATAACAATCAGTACAAATCTGAAAAGGGGGTGTGGCCACGGGTAAAGTGACATGGCCACGCCCCTTTCTCTATATTTTTAATGGCAGTTTGGAGAGCCAAAAATCGGTACAGACCATAAAAAAAGGTACTGTACCTGCCAAAAAGGTACAGCTGGAGGGTATGCACTTGAAGGGCGGCACTGAGTGGAACAGCATGAGGGATGTGAAGCACCCGCTCACCCGCTGTTAGATTTGCCTGGAGCTGCAGCTTCATGTTCGGTGCCTGTCCCCACCTATCCATCCTGCATCGCTCACTTCCTCTTCCCCTGCTGCAAGTGCCGATGTTACTGTTACCGGCATCGCAGCGGGGAGGAGATTACTCTAGGGCTATCAGGTTTGTAGTTTTGCCGGGAGGACTTGAGGGCGGGCAGAGGTTCAGAACAACCATCCTCTAACATAGTCCTATTCCCTATGCGCCTGCGGCTGTAGTCTTAGTGTGAAAGGGAGGGTGGCACTGGCAATATATTTTGGGGGCGGGCTCTCTCAGTGTGGGCGAGTCATAGGGGTCGTGCCCTGCTTGGACTCACTGGCAGCCAGACCGGTCTGTTCTGCTGCAGCTGGTGACTCAGCCTGTTCAGGGAACTCCTGCCCCCGCCTCCGCCTAGCTCCTCAACTGGTGCTGCATGAGGATAATGCAGAGATGGCTACTGACTCACTGTCTCAACACAGTGACTCGAATCATCAGAAAGTATGAATAATTCGAGTCACTCATAGTTTAATGAGTTGAGACAGCTGCAGCAGTAGCCTCTCTCAGCCAGAGGGAGGAGACTCAGTGTGTCCTTCAGTCAGTGTCTTCTGCTAAGTGTCTTCAGCTGTGATTGGCCGGCGGCAATACCAGGTGACACCCAGTGGGAGGGACGAGGGAGCAGTCACGACTCACCAGTCAGTGAGAGCTGCGCTGCTGTGCCTGATCCATTTCAAGATACATCCTGAGTCTGCCTGTGAGTTGAGACGGTTGTACACTGTGTAGACTCAGTGACTCAGTGGATGGATCTGATTCATGCAGCATAAGCCTGCAGGAGGTGGAGCCCCTGTGGTACAATGCTCTCAGCTCAGTGCTCTATGGGGGTAATTCCAAGTTGATCGCAGCAGGAAATTTTTTAGCAGTTGGGCAAAACCATGTGCACTGCAGGGGAGGCAGATATAACATGTGCAGAGAGAGTTAGATTTGGGTGGGTTATTTTGTTTCTGTGCAGGGTAAATACTGGCTGCTTTATTTTACACTGCAATTTAGATTGCAGATTGAACTCACCACACCCAAATATAACTCTCTCTGCACATGTGAGGGTGTGGTGAGTTCAATCTGCAATCTAAATTGCAGTGTAAAATAAAGCAGCCAGTATTTACCCTGCACGGAAACAAAATAACCCACCCAAATCTAACTCTCTCTGCACATGTTATATCTGCTTCCCCTGCAGTGCACATGGTTTTGCCCAACTGCTAAAAAAGTTCCTGCTGCGATCAACTTGGAATTACCCCCACTGTTCCTACTCAATGTGATTGTGGGTGGCAAACTCCCTGGAGGCCAGATAGTGTATAATATAATAAATCCAAGCCCACCTAAAAAAAGCAACAACAAAAAAAAAACAATTGTAAAATCATCCAATTAGCAAAGTATGCAAAGTAAAAAAAAATTTTTTATTTGGTTTAGTTACAGACTGAATGATGTGTTTCATGGCTGTTAAGCTTTCTCTCCTCAGCCAGAAGTAATGTGCATATTCAGTAACTAGTATGCAATAAGTGGTTATTAATAATATATCAACATAACACTGAATCTATGTTAATATATTATTAACAATCAGTGCATAAGCAGCTGCCTACCCCAGATGCACTGCACAATCAGTGCAGCTGAATAACTAGCTGAGCCAACTCCCAGAGGACTGAGTCCCTCCCGCCATGAGTCCAGCACTGGTCTGCCAGCACTGGCAACTCACTGATCATGTGCACTGTCCCTGCAATACATTCCAATCCAAATGAGTCGCGACTCATGTGCCGAGACACTGACTCGAGACACTCCACTGAACTGAGCCATGTGTCTCAACTCTCAACTCAGTTCAGTGAATCACTTTGCCCATGACTAGAGGATAATGATCTCTGCAGAGACAAACCAAGTCTCTGCCCTGTCAAACTACTGAGGCTGGTCCCTCCCCCAAGATTAGCCACCAATGAGCAGCATTCTATTCTCACAGACCTGCCCCTCCTCAACCTTCTTCCTCTTATCCACGGCCGTGGCGCCAACCCCAAAATACCACCGTCCTCGAGATGGAATATGAGGATAATCTGATGCTGGTTCTAACAGTGCTGTGGATCCCCTGTTCACTGGCCTCACTCAGGTTAGTGATATGGCTGCGCTACCCCACTCATACTGTCAGCAGGGCAAAGTTGAAGCCCACTCGCTGCAGGCTGACCCATGACCCAGGAAGCATATTAGTAATATAATAGTGCTGGTGGGCGAGTGGGCTTCTCTCCTCCCTTACACTGTCCTGCATTGACCTTCTCACCGCATGTCTCCCCCCTCCAAGTGCATTCTAGCGCATGAATTTCTGAGGGTAACGTTGGTGCAGGATTGTAACTCCCTCTCCAGCACTGGAACTGGAGGGAGGCTGGGGGGGAGGGGGTTAGAGATAGGGGAGTTGCAGTTATGATGGGAGATGAACGGGTCAGTATGTCGAACTGTGAGATGGCCATGTCTCTCTCTCTTTCTGTCCCCCATATTTCACTCTCTCTCTTTCCCCCATGTCCCTCTCTCTCTCTTTTTTCCCCCCATGTCTCTCCCTCTCCCTCCCCATGTCACTCTTGGCTGTTAAAGATGCTGCCTCCGTACTTTTGGGTATTGGGGAAGGGGAGGGGGGGTGCACTGAAGATTTGCCAGGGTGCTGTGAAACCATGCATCGGCCCCATACACAAAGATACAGTTATTGCAGACATATCGTTGCCTCAGATTGTGAAGTCAGCTGTTAAGTATTCAGTATTTTATTGGGTATACTGTATACTAGAGCATATAGATATAATTGCTGTAGCTGTAGGAAACGTGGGCTTGTGTTGTGAATGCTGACTGCTTATGGTGTGCATACATTACATAAGTATTAGTTAGAAACTCAGAAATAGAACTATTCACTGTGTGTAGGCGATAGTTCCACATACAGTAAATCCATCTTTTGTGTCGGTCTGCTTTTCACATCATCTGCTCTATCTTCTTGTGATAAGTTGTCTGTCATTTCTACATGCCGAGGGTCATATCATTTGAATCTGCTGTAACCACATTGATGCTAATGATGCAACACCCAGGCCGGAATGTAATGAAGTCTGAGTACGGCGGCCGTGCGGGATGCCGTCCGAACTCAAAGTTTTTTTAAAGGGGCAATCATGTATAATGTATATGATTGCCCCTGTAATAAAAAATCCAAGGAGGTCATTCAGATCTGATCGCTGCGCTGTGTTTATTGCTGTCCTGCGTTCAAATAGTCGCCGCCTACAGGGGAAGTGTATCTTCGCCGTGCAAGTGTGCAATGCTATGTGTACGTTGAGCTGATGAAATTCAGTGTGTGCAGTCTCTGCGCAGCCCAGGACTTACTCTTCCAGTGCGATAAGAACAGGCTGATCGGGGCCGAAGCTAACGTCAGACACCCTCCATGAAAACGCTTGCGAACGCCTGCGTTTTCCCAAACATGCCCAGTAAACGGTCAGTTACCACCCACGAACGGCCTCCACCTGTCAATCACCGTGCAAACGGATTTTTCGCACCATCCCATCGCTGACCGGCGATACCCGTTGTTGTTATCTAACGCGCGTTTGCATTGCAAAAATGCACAGCAGTGATCAGATCTGAATGACCCCCGAGGTTCAGCCGGCATCCTGCACGGCCGCCGAACTCAGACTTCATCACATCCCGCCTCCAGCGTGAGGATGGCGTACCATGCTTTTTTGTACATTATGCATCTTATATGCATCCCAGACCCAGCAGAAGACTGCTCACAGCGGGACAGATGTATTAAGCCTGGAGGGATAAAGAAATGATAAGTGGAAGGTGATAATGCACCAGTTAATCAGCTCCTGTCATTTTTCAAACCCGTAATGATTGGTTGGTGCGTTTATCACCTGGCACATATCACTGCTTTATCACTTCTTTATCCCTTCTCCAGGTTAATACATCTGCCCCAGTGTATCAAAGATGCCAGTCTGCGACATTAACCGCACGGGAATTTGTTTTACAAACGTACAGAGTTGCAGGGTAAGCACATTTGGAACTTGGCGTGAGAAAAACGGAGCCCGTTTACAGGTTCAGGCTCACAGACATACAAATGTTGCACATCACATTGACCAGTGCCAGCTAGCAATGTAGTTTTGCATGGCAGTATTGCTTGGGACCTGCACGTCAAAAGGGGCTACTTGAAGTGCCTGAAGCCACAGTCTATAAAGACACATACCTATGGAGGGGTTAGGCAAGAAGAGAACATATAAACATGGTGTATATTAAGCAAATAATTGGCTTTATGAGATGAGCTCTATTATAGCTGTCAATGTACTTAAATCACAATAATTTTGTTATTCTATCATGGAGAAGATAATGAAGATAGACTTAAGGCCCATATAGACGGCCGATGCAGGAGAGATGTGTGCTGAGCGAACCGCTCAGCACACATCTCTCCCGCCGCTCAGCACAGCGCGATCTGTGCTGAGCGTGCGGGGGGAGACGGGGGGGCCGCTCACTTCACCCAGCGGGTGAAGTGAGCGACCCGCTAGATTGGCCTGCATGCAGGCCAATCTAGCAGCAGCGATAGCGATGTGCGGGGCCGCGCATCGCTATCGCTGAGGGGGCTACACACGGAGTGATCATGCCGATATTCTAAGCAATCTAGTCAGATTGCTTAGAATATCGCTCCGTGAGTACCCCCTTTAGAGACAATGACTTATAATAGCAATGAGCTACTATAGAGTTTAGGTATAGATTGGCATAATTACATCCAGTAACCTCAGGATTAGGACTTCCCCAAAATTAGCTTCTACTGAAGAGCCCAGAGAGGAGTGGGTAGACCTCTGCCCTCACAATGTAACTATGGGAAGAGTCATGAAAGTGTAACTTTTAACTATAATGGGTGGTTTAATTAAGTTTTTGAATATTGTTATTGATAATGTGCACACTTACAGTAAGTTATTAATACACAGATTGCCATATATTCACCTTCTATTTCCAAAGTCCGCTCTCTTGTCTGCACTCTAGTCTCTGGACATCAGCCACTGTTAAAAATATGCATTCTCTCATGGTTGCTAGTTATCTATATTCTTTCTGTGGCCATCTTTGTTGTGGCATTCTGTTCTCAGTGGCCATCTTGGTTTCAGGCATGCCCACTTACTGCGCTTTCAAAAGCCATCTATGATTCCTGTCAGTACCTGTGTAAACCTACTTAATTCCACATTCCCTTGCTTGATTATATGTACTATTCTGCTCCTGGATGTGCATTTGCTTCAGTATTATTACAGAATAGTTTCCTTGTTGTTGACTTACTACGTGAACCATGACTTTTACTGGCACCTGTCCTGACCTCTTGTCTTTACTTTGATTACCCTTACACATCATGAGTTTGAGGTGTATTTACAGATCAAGCTTGTAAGCCTCTTATCCCTTTCCTTGGATTTCCACCACTGTACTGTGGCTGCTCACCCCGGGTCTCCACAGAAGACCTGATGACTATTTGAATCCAGAAAGCCTCATTAAGGCTTCTAGGTGGTCCCATAAGGCAGAAACCTCACTAGACTCCACAGCCAGGTTTAGGAAAGGGGGTTAGGTTTATGCGTCAGCCGGGGGGTTAGAGTTAGGTTGCGGGGGGTGATTAGGGTTAGCACTAAGGGGGCAGATTAGGGTTAGGCTGTGGGTAGGAAAGGTTAGGGATAGGGGGGTGAGGAGAGGGTAGAACACCTTTTAAACTCTCATGTCGGTTTTCTCATCAGTATTTCGTGCATTGGGATCATGCACTGCGGCATTACATACTGATTGCATTCCAGCATCCTGCACCACTACCTGCAAGCAGCTTACACTCACCGATTGGTGAGCTGTATAGAACCCCACTTTGATCAAAGTTTTGATCCATAACCGTGTGTATCACAGGGAGTATGGCTGTACCTGCTATCCGTCAATAAACCAGCACAACTGCTTAAGGTACTGGGATGTTCATACTTTCAGTCATCTGCTGGTGGGTGCAACACCTGCACACACATCATTACCAACACATCACCTACTGACATTAAGGAGCTTGTTCTTAAGATGCAGTATGTTCCAATTTTTCATAATAAGTTAAATGAGCACAAGGGTCAATACAGTAGGCAGGAGTTGGACACAGAACATTAAGTTAGTCTCGGAGACGCTCATGCCAGGTGCACCATCTGTAGTTATTTCCACTTGATAGCTTGACACTACAGAAGAACACAGACCAGTTCTGTATCATAAAACTGTCTGAAGTCATTTTCAAACTAACACATAATTCCGCTGGAGCTTCCCTTTAATTGCCTTGTATTAAAGAAAACATTCGGTGGTCTGATTTATACGTCTAAATATTTATCATGACATCTTTTGTACTTAACAGAACACAGAGTATCGTTCACTTGACAATAATTGCTCTCTTTATAGTGGTTTTCAGACATATTACATCTCCATGGAAAATTCTGTGTACGGGTATTATTTGATTTGCATAAATACGCAATATCATGCCAAATATTTCATATTCTCCCCGCATACCATCACATAAGTCCTAGGCGGGTTCCCATTACTGTTTATTTTCCTCCCAATTGATAAAGCCTGGAGCAAAGATGTTTGTAAAGCAATTATATGTCATCATTTGTATTTTGGCTACAGGAGTAGCGCTTTTGTAATATAAATCCAATTTTATACATATTATTTAGGGATATTTTTAAAATGACTTTACAGAAACTACAATAAACATGCAAATGATTGTTCTGCCATTAAACACAGACTTCTGGGCGAAAAAAGGATTTGATTTAAATTCACGGCTTTTTCAACCAGAGGCCACTAGGTTATTATTGCTTGTTTGTATAGTATTGCGCGGCTTTATAAAGAATATTAATTCACATATAGTATGCTACTGCTCCATTCAAGCTTGCACACACATTCAATAGCGTCCATTTAGTCACAGCCAGTTAACCTACCACTATGTATTTGGACTGTGGTAGAAAACACATAAAGTATGAGAACATTTAGTGGCTGATTCAGAATAACCCGCTGCTCAAACTGCTTTAGCGTCTTTTGGCGTAGTCGTGTCTGTGCCTAAAGCTAGTAGCAGCCTTTCCCCTGAATGTTCAAGGACTGGGACACATCAAGCCCTCTTGGTGCTTCCATAGACGCTACCACCATGGGAAGTTGCATCTGCTCCATGCTAGTTGCAGATTCTCACTCAGAGTATGGCATCCAATGTAAGCGATTATGGGCCCACTTGTCAACAAGTTTTATTTGAGACTAATAAATGGTGCTCCAGCCAATCAGCTGCTAACTGTCCAAATGACAGTTGCGAGCTGATTGGCTGGATCTCCATTTATCATATGCAACGAGATTTAGGGGCTCATTTATAAACGAGTGATAACTTGTTGCATATGATAATTAGAGATGAGCGGGTTCGGTTTCTTTGAATCCGAACCCGCACGAACTTCACTTTTTTTTCCACGGGTCCGAGCGACTCGGATCTTCCCGCCTTGCTCGGTTAACCCGAGCGCGCCCGAACGTCATCATGACGCTGTCGGATTCTCGCGAGGCTCGGATTCTATCGCGAGACTCGGATTCTATATAAGGAGCCGCGCGTCGCCGCCATTTTCACTCGTGCATTGAGATTGATAGGGAGAGGACGTGTCTGGCGTCCTCTCCATTAGAATAGAGATAGATAGATTAGATAGAGAGAGATTGTGCAGAGTCGCAGACAGAGTTAGTTTACCACAGTCAGTGACCAGTGCAGTTGCTAGTTAACTTTTATTTAATATAATATATCCGTTCACTTCTCTCTGCTATATCCGTTCTCTGCCTGAAAAAAAAAACGATACACAGCACAGTCAGTCACACAGTGTGACTCAGTCTGTGTGCACTCAGCTCAGCCCAGTGTGCTGCACAGTCATCAATGTATAAATTAAAAGCTTATAATTAATTGTGGGGGAGACTGGGGAGCACTGCAGGTTGTTAGCAGGAGCCAGGAGTACAATTATATTAATTAACAGTGCACACTTTTGCTGCAGGAGTGGTGACCAGTGCCTGACCACCAGTATAGTATTGTTGTATACTACTAATATCTCTTTAAATATCAACCAGTCTATATTAGCAGCAGACACAGTACAGTGCGGTAGTTCACGGCTGTGGCTACCTCTGTGTCGGCACACGGCAGGCAGTCCGTCCGACCAGAATTGTATTATTTATTATTATATACCTACCACCTAACCGTGGTTTTTTTTTCATTCTTTATACCGTCATAGTGTCATCCTAATTGTTACGAGTATACTACTATCTCTTTATCAACCAGTGTACAGTGCGGTAGTTCACGGCTGTGGCTACCTCTGTGTCGGCACACGGCAGGCAGTCCGTCCGACCAGAATTGTATTATTTATTATTATATACCTACCACCTAACCGTGGTTTTTTTTTCATTCTTTATACCGTCATAGTGTCATCCTAATTGTTACGAGTATACTACTATCTCTTTATCAACCAGTGTACAGTGCGGTAGTTCACGGCTGTGGCTACCTCTGTGTCGGCACACGGCAGGCAGTCCGTCCGACCAGAATTGTATTATTTATTATTATATACCTACCACCTAACCGTGGTTTTTTTTTCATTCTTTATACCGTCATAGTGTCATCCTAATTGTTACGAGTATACTACTATCTCTTTATCAACCAGTGTACAGTGCGGTAGTTCACGGCTGTGGCTACCTCTGTGTCGGCACACGGCAGGCAGTCCGTCCGACCAGAATTGTATTATTTATTATTATATACCTACCACCTAACCGTGGTTTTTTTTTCATTCTTTATACCGTCATAGTGTCATCCTAATTGTTACGAGTATACTACTATCTCTTTATCAACCAGTGTACAGTGCGGTAGTTCACGGCTGTGGCTACCTCTGTGTCGGCACACGGCAGGCAGTCCGTCCGACCAGAATTGTATTATTTATTATTATATACCTACCACCTAACCGTGGTTTTTTTTTCATTCTTTATACCGTCATAGTGTCATCCTAATTGTTACGAGTATACTACTATCTCTTTATCAACCAGTGTACAGTGCGGTAGTTCACGGCTGTGGCTACCTCTGTGTCGGCAGTCGGCAGGCAGTCCGTCCATCCATAATTGTATTATTATTATAATATATACCACCTAACCGTGGTTTTTTTTTCATTCTTTATACCGTCGTCATAGTGTCATACTAGTTGTTACGAGTATACTACTATCTCTTTATCAACCAGTGTACAGTGCGGTAGTTCACGGCTGTGGCTACCTCTGTGTCGGCAGTCGGCAGGCAGTCCGTCCATCCATAATTGTATTATTATTATAATATATACCACCTAACCGTGGTTTTTTTTTCATTCTTTATACCGTCGTCATAGTGTCATACTAGTTGTTACGAGTATACTACTATCTCTTTATCAACCAGTGTACAGTGCGGTAGTTCACGGCTGTGGCTACCTCTGTGTCGGCAGTCGGCAGGCAGTCCGTCCATCCATAATTGTATTATTATTATAATATATACCACCTAACCGTGGTTTTTTTATACCACCTAACCGTGGCAGTCCGTCCATAATTGTATACTAGTATCCAATCCATCCATCTCCATTGTTTACCTGAGGTGCCTTTTAGTTCTGCCTATAAAATATGGAGAACAAAAAAGTTGAGGTTCCAAAATTAGGGAAAGATCAAGATCCACTTCCACCTCGTGCTGAAGCTGCTGCCACTAGTCATGGCCGAGACGATGAAATGCCAGCAACGTCGTCTGCCAAGGCCGATGCCCAATGTCATAGTACAGAGCATGTCAAATCCAAAACACCAAATATCAGAAAAAAAAGGACTCCAAAACCTAAAATAAAATTGTCGGAGGAGAAGCGTAAACTTGCCAATATGCCATTTACCACACGGAGTGGCAAGGAACGGCTGAGGCCCTGGCCTATGTTCATGGCTAGTGGTTCAGCTTCACATGAGGATGGAAGCACTCAGCCTCTCGCTAGAAAACTGAAAAGACTCAAGCTGGCAAAAGCACCGCAAAGAACTGTGCGTTCTTTGAAATCCCAAATCCACAAGGAGAGTCCAATTGTGTCGTTTGCGATGCCTGACCTTCCCAACACTGGACGTGAAGAGCATGCGCCTTCCACTATTTGCATGCCCCCTGCAAGTGCTGGAAGGAGCACCCGCAGTCCAGTTCCTGATAGTCAGATTGAAGATGTCAGTGTTGAAGTACACCAGGATGAGGAGGATATGGGTGTTGCTGGCGCTGGGGAGGAAATTGACCAGGAGGATTCTGATGGTGAGGTGGTTTGTTTAAGTCAGGCACCCGGGGAGACACCTGTTGTCCGTGGGAGGAATATGGCCGTTGACATGCCAGGTGAAAATACCAAAAAAATCAGCTCTTCGGTGTGGAGGTATTTCACCAGAAATGCGGACAACAGGTGTCAAGCCGTGTGTTCCCTTTGTCAAGCTGTAATAAGTAGGGGTAAGGACGTTAACCACCTCGGAACATCCTCCCTTATACGTCACCTGCAGCGCATTCATAATAAGTCAGTGACAAGTTCAAAAACTTTGGGTGACAGCGGAAGCAGTCCACTGACCAGTAAATCCCTTCCTCTTGTAACCAAGCTCACGCAAACCACCCCACCAACTCCCTCAGTGTCAATTTCCTCCTTCCCCAGGAATGCCAATAGTCCTGCAGGCCATGTCACTGGCAAGTCTGACGAGTCCTCTCCTGCCTGGGATTCCTCCGATGCATCCTTGCGTGTAACGCCTACTGCTGCTGGCGCTGCTGTTGTTGCCGCTGGGAGTCGATGGTCATCCCAGAGGGGAAGTCGTAAGCCCACTTGTACTACTTCCAGTAAGCAATTGACTGTTCAACAGTCCTTTGCGAGGAAGATGAAATATCACAGCAGTCATCCTACTGCAAAGCGGATAACTGAGTCCTTGACAACTATGTTGGTGTTAGACGTGCGTCCGGTATCCGCCGTTAGTTCACAGGGAACTAGACAATTTATTGAGGCAGTGTGCCCCCGTTACCAAATACCATCTAGGTTCCACTTCTCTAGGCAGGCGATACCGAGAATGTACACGGACGTCAGAAAAAGACTCACCAGTGTCCTAAAAAATGCAGTTGTACCCAATGTCCACTTAACCACGGACATGTGGACAAGTGGAGCAGGGCAGGGTCAGGACTATATGACTGTGACAGCCCACTGGGTAGATGTATGGACTCCCGCCGCAAGAACAGCAGCGGCGGCACCAGTAGCAGCATCTCGCAAACGCCAACTCTTTCCTAGGCAGGCTACGCTTTGTATCACCGCTTTCCAGAATACGCACACAGCTGAAAACCTCTTACGGCAACTGAGGAAGATCATCGCGGAATGGCTTACCCCAATTGGACTCTCCTGTGGATTTGTGGCATCGGACAACGCCAGCAATATTGTGTGTGCATTAAATATGGGCAAATTCCAGCACGTCCCATGTTTTGCACATACCTTGAATTTGGTGGTGCAGAATTTTTTAAAAAACGACAGGGGCGTGCAAGAGATGCTGTCGGTGGCCAGAAAAATTGCGGGACACTTTCGGCGTACAGGCACCACGTACAGAAGACTGGAGCACCACCAAAAACTACTGAACCTGCCCTGCCATCATCTGAAGCAAGAAGTGGTAACGAGGTGGAATTCAACCCTCTATATGCTTCAGAGGTTGGAGGAGCAGCAAAAGGCCATTCAAGCCTATACAATTGAGCACGATATAGGAGATGGAATGCACCTGTCTCAAGTGCAGTGGAGAATGATTTCAACGTTGTGCAAGGTTCTGATGCCCTTTGAACTTGCCACACGTGAAGTCAGTTCAGACACTGCCAGCCTGAGTCAGGTCATTCCCCTCATCAGGCTTTTGCAGAAGAAGCTGGAGGCATTGAAGAAGGAGCTAACACGGAGCGATTCCGCTAGGCATGTGGGACTTGTGGATGCAGCCCTTAATTCGCTTAACAAGGATTCACGGGTGGTCAATCTGTTGAAATCAGAGCACTACATTTTGGCCACCGTGCTCGATCCTAGATTTAAAGCCTACCTTGGATCTCTCTTTCCGGCAGACACAGGTCTGCTGGGGTTGAAAGACCTGCTGGTGACAAAATTGTCAAGTCAAGCGGAACGCGACCTGTCAACATCTCCTCCTTCACATTCTCCCGCAACTGGGGGTGCGAGGAAAAGGCTCAGAATTCCGAGCCCACCCGCTGGCGGTGATGCAGGGCAGTCTGGAGCGACTGCTGATGCTGACATCTGGTCCGGACTGAAGGACCTGACAACGATTACGGACATGTCGTCTACTGTCACTGCATATGATTCTCTCAACATTGATAGAATGGTGGAGGATTATATGAGTGACCGCATCCAAGTAGGCACGTCACACAGTCCGTACTTATACTGGCAGGAAAAAGAGGCAATTTGGAGGCCCTTGCACAAACTGGCTTTATTCTACCTAAGTTGCCCTCCCACAAGTGTGTACTCCGAAAGAGTGTTTAGTGCCGCCGCTCACCTTGTCAGCAATCGGCGTACGAGGTTACATCCAGAAAATGTGGAGAAGATGATGTTCATTAAAATGAATTATAATCAATTCCTCCGCGGAGACATTGACCAGCAGCAATTGCCTCCACAAAGTACACAGGGAGCTGAGATGGTGGATTCCAGTGGGGACGAATTGATAATCTGTGAGGAGGGGGATGTACACGGTGATATATCGGAGGGTGAAGATGAGGTGGACATCTTGCCTCTGTAGAGCCAGTTTGTGCAAGGAGAGATTAATTGCTTCTTTTTTGGGGGGGGTCCAAACCAACCCGTCATATCAGTCACAGTCGTGTGGCAGACCCTGTCACTGAAATGATGGGTTGGTTAAAGTGTGCATGTCCTGTTTTGTTTATACAACATAAGGGTGGGTGGGAGGGCCCAAGGATAATTCCATCTTGCACCTCTTTTTTCTTTTCTTTTTCTTTGCATCATGTGCTGATTGGGGAGGGTTTTTTGGAAGGGACATCCTGCGTGACACTGCAGTGCCACTCCTAGATGGGCCCGGTGTTTGTGTCGGCCACTAGGGTCGCTAATCTTACTCACACAGCTACCTCATTGCGCCTCTTTTTTTCTTTGCGTCATGTGCTGTTTGGGGAGGGTTTTTTGGAAGGGACATCCTGCGTGACACTGCAGTGCCACTCCTAGATGTGCCCGGTGTTTGTGTCGGCCACTAGGGTCGCTAATCTTACTCACACAGTCAGCTACCTCATTGCGCCTCTTTTTTTCTTTGCGTCATGTGCTGTTTGGGGAGGGTTTTTTGGAAGGGCCATCCTGCGTGACACTGCAGTGCCACTCCTAGATGGGCCCGGTGTTTGTGTCGGCCACTAGGGTCGCTTATCTTACTCACACAGCGACCTCGGTGCAAATTTTAGGACTAAAAATAATATTGTGAGGTGTGATGTGTTCAGAATAGGCTGAAAATGAGTGTAAATTATGTTTTTTGAGGTTAATAATACTTTGGGATCAAAATTACCCCCAAATTCTATGATTTAAGCTGTTTTTTAGGGTTTTTTTAAAAAAACACCCGAATCCAAAACACACCCGAATCCGACAAAAAAAATTCGGTGAGGTTTTGCCAAAACGCGGTCGAACCCAAAACACGGCCGCGGAACCGAACCCAAAACCAAAACACAAAACCCGAAAAATTTCCGGCGCTCATCTCTAATGATAATTGATACTCCAGCCAATCAGCTCCCAACTGTCACTGGAGAAGTGAGCCAGTGGACAAGTTGCCCATGGTAACCTATCAGTATTGACGTCACATTCATAATTTGCATACTATAAAAGTATACAGAGCAACTGATTGGTTGCCATGGGCAGCTTCTCCACTGGCTCACTTCTCCACTTTTATGACTGCTTAGTACATGTCCCCCATAATGAGCTGAATGCATAAGAGTTGAGAGCTGATTGGCTGGAACACCATATATCATACGCAACAAGTTTTATCAATCACAAACGCATTGATAAATGCGCTCCTGAGGGAAAGATGTATTAAGCCTGGAGAAGTGATACAGCAGTTATAAGTGCAAGGTGATAATGCACCAGCCAATCAACTCCTAACTGGTAATTTACATATTGGAGCTGATTGGCTGGTGCCAATTTTAATACCTTTGTTATCCTGTTATGTATTCATTGGTTAATACACATTCATACTGCACATTCATACAGTATATACAGTATACATACAATAGGTCCATACACATACATTGGTCCATATACCATACATAAATTCATACACGTATATAGGGTCATCCACTTTCACAGATTACACTCATACACACACATATATATATATAGGATTGTACACATATATGGGGTAAATGTAACAGGGTCTGAGTTGTAAGACTGCACCTCCGGCAACTTGGACCCTATTACATTTACCCTATAGTGTCATACACCTTTATACATAGGGTCATACACATATATTAGAGGATATTCAATTGTTTGAAAAGTCGGTTGGGTGTCTGTTTTTTCCTGTCTGTTAGATAGGAGAAAACAGAGACCCAACTGACTTTTCAAACAATTAGATACCACCCATAGAATTAAACATATACCTAGGATCATAGTACATATACATACATATGGTCATACACATATATAGGGTCAAACACATACATAGGGTCATACACCTTTATAGCGTTGCACACATAGGGTCACCCACTGCCTACAACGGCACCTACCCCTTGGGTTCTGCCGCCCTGCTGTTTATTTGTATATGATGATGTTCTGTACTGTAAGTCACTGTATTTCCTTTTTGTTTCATACTGTTTCTGTTTGTTTCATACTGTTTCTGTTTGTGTACTTTGTAAGGCGCTGCAGATCCCCTGTGGATAATAATAACATACCCTCCAACATTTTACACATAAAAATCTGTACAAATTAGGAAAGGGGGCGTGGCCGTGGGAAAAAGGTTGCGTGGCCACGCTCCTTTTCCTATACTGTCAGTGGAAGTTTGGGGAGCCAAAAATCGGTACAGACCATAAAAAAAAGGTACTGTACCTGCCAAAAAGGTACAGTTTGAAGGTATGTAATAGTATACTGTATAGGGTCATACAAATGCATAGGTTTATAAAGATCAAGGTCATTCTTTTTGTGATAGCTGCAAATTATTTGCTCTGATTTAAATGCTTTGAGTTTGTAAAAGTGAAAGATTGGATGTAAGAACTCCCTGACATCCAATGCCATGTGGCCTACACCTCTGTGTTTGGAAGGTCTCCTCTATGCAATGCTAGTTGCTCTCATGAAATAAGGTAGATTCATAGCTGACTACATGATTAAGAAGAACCCATCCCTATGCATATACCTTCCTTTTCCATTAGCTCAGTATACATGTAGCAGAGAATATTTCTTTAAATTACATAATATTAAGCCAATACAGTTTAAGTTTTTTCCTGAAAGTATCAAGAAGAGGCATTAGGGATCGATGATTCATAATCATCGATGGCTTATGGGTGATGTAGAATACTTTTACCATTGATGGGACAAAACCAGATGGTTTCCCTCCATCAATGGCACAACATAACAAACTGTTTTTTTTAGGTTTTTTTACAGGATGCCGGGACATGGATCATAGCTCTGTCCCTGACAACCACTATGCCCCGCCCCCTGGTTCTGATTGGCCCATGGGCCAGTCAGTCAAAGCACAGGCATAACCATCGGTTTGTGAATTCATTGATGGCCATCCATTGCATAGTTGGCCACCATCGATGGCCACTTGCCATATCACAATCAATGGTAACCATCGATGGCACCACACCAATGGCCATCCCTAAGAGTCATACACACTTTCAGAATTAAAGAAATTATTGTCACATCATACTGACTATATAATTCTTTATTGTGTATTTTATTTTAAATGATTTGGTTTTCATATGCGTAATTATTACGCTCATTATTGAATTGGCATACCTTCCAACAGTCCCCTTTTGTCATAGAATACAATAGTAAAAGTTTCCAGTGGTCAATAAGGTCTGACAGTAAAAGGGAGTGGTTCTTCCCAAAATGTGTGTGATTAGGGCAATTCGGGTGCACGGCTTAAATCATTCCTAATCAATACTGATGGCAGGTTTTAAAATCTGCATGATGAAAATAATCTGCACCGCATTGCAACATCAAGAAGGCTTCTAAATCTGTCCCCCCTAGAGGCGTTTTAAGAGAGGAAGGGGACCGTGAGCAGCCTCCATTTGGGGCCCCTCCTCTCTAGCTGGCAGCACTGAGCAGTGACACTAGTAGACTCTAGGGTCTACTGGCCGTGCGCAGGTCTCTGGTGATTTCCATACCGCACATGCGCAAAACGCAAGAAAAATGGCCGCTATGCCAGTTTTATAGTGATTTTGCAGAGCTGCTGCGGCCGGCGAGGTACTCTGGAGAGGTAAGTATTGAAGAATATGGGTACAGGTTGTGCGGTGTGGCCCCCCCTGGACACAGGGGCCACCTTGTACCCCTTATAGATATGCCAATGGTTCTCCCTCTTGCCCACCCAAGACTGTCAATTCTTATGTGATCCAGATAATGTAGCTCCACAGAGACTGTTAGAACATGTGCTTCAAAGAAGTGCAATAGGGAGTATATTTACTAAGATGCGTCTTTACAAATCCGACACATGTCAGCGGCTTGGCCACACAATTTTAAAAGACAATTATATTAAATATAAAACCAGCAGTGTTTTACATTTATATTGCTGCTCTTTATATCCCGCTGCCAGAACCACTGAACGTAGCTTTGGCAGTATACACCCAGAACCAGCAGCAGAAGTACCACCACCACCACCACCGCAAGAAGTGACACCATCAAGATCACAGTAGGGACCTTTGAGATGCTGTGTTCTGCCCCTACATAGGTCAAATCATGGTTTGTGTGATATACTGTATGTGGAATTTCTATGTTATTACTGAACTTTTACTTTCTATTGAAAAATAACACGCAAACCGCAAAATCAGTAAAAGATAGGTAAGATAATATTAATTTATCTTATATCTCTATGGAGTTTTCATTTCTTGCCGGTAGCTGCCCTGCAGATTGCAGCAGTCTGGCAGTATCTATTATAGCAGCCGAGTCTGGGTGCCTGGAAAGGAAAGCTATTCAGATCTAACAGTACAGATCTTATCCCTCGTTGCTGACTTTGTTTAAATTGTTATGGTAGCTTTTTCCTTTTCTTTCAGAATGATTTTCCGCCTGCAGCATCGGAGACAAACTGGGAATCCTTCACAAGCTCTGTCTCAGTAAGTAATACAGTGTGTCACTGTGTAGGATAAAATGAATGCGTATACTATTAAACAAACAGCATGTTCCAAGTTATTATCTGTACTGCCAGAATAAAAAATACTACGGCCAGCTTTTTATTTTATTTTTTGGCAACTGAAGCCCAAATTTGACAGATATTGTATGAAATTAATGCTGCCAGAGGAGGAAGTTAAAGCAATAGATCACTGGCCCCAAAAAATGTGTCTGCAAATATAAATGTTTTGCGTTAGTCCGCACTCCCATAGATAAGGCCAGGTACTGGGGAGCAGCACAAAAATAGACAGGAGAAATCTACGTGCCCAAATATAAAGAACGAATCCACGGTGCACTCACCAAGTCATCTTGATAATGGTCATAAAAATGTGATAATGGTCATTATAATGTGATTCGACCGTATATATATATATATATACAGTATATATATATATATATATTCGTGTATATATATATATATATATATATAGAGATAGATAGATGCAGTATGTAGAGGGTGGCACTCATCGGACTTCCAGCGAAAGAATAAAGGACTACCGAGTTGGTTCAAATCATCAGTTCAACGTTTTGGTGTGTTTACCTTTCTCAAGAGTTCTTGATAAAGGTGGAGACACCGAAACGTTGAACTGATGATTTGATCCGAATCATATATGGGGAATTATCTGACCCGGGATAGATATATATATATATATATATATATAGGTAGATAGATAGATAGATAGATAGATAGATAGATAGATAGATGTGTGTGCGTATATATATATATATATATATAGAGAGAGAGATAGATAGATAGATAGATAGATAGATAGATAGATAGATAGATAGATAGATCATATATATATATATATATATATATATATATATATATTGGAGATGTGTGCCGACCCCCATGTTTTAGTTTTGGTTGCAGATTTGGTTTTGCCAAAACCAACCTTCTGTGTTGTCAAATTCCGACAACAGAATTTTCCACTCACTCACAGGTCACAATATTGTTTTCATCCAGTTTAGGCCAAAAGGTTGCACTGAGGTAGCTTGATGACTAAGCTTAGTGACAGAAGTGGGCGGGGCACAAACATGTGGCGGTACAACTTCCAACATGGCACATCTAGGAAACAGTATGGCACTGCAGTGGCAGACAGGGTGGCAGTTTAATAAACTATGTTTGTAGTCTTAAAAAGAAGACAGTCAGCGATGCTCAAAACAGAGCATGATGCAAGAAATGAGGTGTAAGATGAAAGTGTCCTGGGGCCCTTCCACCCACCATTATGTTGTATATATCAAACAGGACATAATAATAATAATAATAATAATAATAATAATAATAATTTCATTTATATAGCGCTCTTTGTCCAACAGGACTCAAGGCGCTTTACAGATATCAAAAACAATGCACATGATACAGAGGATTTGAGTAATACAACAATAGACAAGCAACACAGACATAAAAGAAAACCTTAAGCACACAGAAAGCATAATGCAGGATTGGTGTAGGCATTTTGGGTAATAACTTCCAAGGGTTGTGTATTCCACCCGCATAAGGTACCAGGTGCGGCAGCCATCTTGGGCACTCAGCGTAGGATTACCCAGGGTGGAATAGTCCACCCCTAGAAGAGATGACACAAAATGGGGGTGATTTCAGAGTCCTACAGATCAGAGTAGGGTTCCATCAAAACCATCAAGCCTATGTATTTTTCATCCCATCCACAAGTGTACTATATGGGGCAGCCATGTTGGGCGCACTTTGAAGGTTACACTGTGGGAGGTGAGCCATACAAGGGCCAAGTTCATATATGGGAAGACTGATGCTTATGTAGTAGTATGATGTACCCTGCATGTAGGGCACAATGGAAAGGTGTGCAATCAGTGGAGGTAAACATTACAGGAAAAACACATGGTGGAGTGGAAGCGAGCAATGAAGAGAGAGAAAAAAACACAATAGCAGGTAACTAGTGGCAGAAGTAGGATTGGGATAACATTTTGATCAGATCTTAGTACGGGTGGGTAGGAGAATGTGGGGGGGCATACTCAGAAGCAATGGGGATGTCCCTGCTGAGCCTGGTCCTGGTGCTGTGCCCCCACAGATCCCTGTTCATCTTGATGGTTAGGCCCAGGGGCAGACTTGATGTTCTCAGCCAGAGAGGTGGTAAGCCTGGTCTTGGTGTTCTCATGTTTGAGGCGAGGAGAGGCCACATAAAGTTCCAGTGTTTTTTGGTTGTAATGCCGTCCTTCTGTTAATTTGTAAGTTTGTTTACCTTCTGTTTTCCTTCGGTTTAACATAGGTATAACACTGCTGTTGTTTTGAGCTGCCACTTGATAACTAGCCACTTCATATACTAGTCACTGCAGCGTCCTAATAGGCCTGGCGTCCTATGCTACACGGAGTAAATGAGTCTACAAACACATGTCCTTTCTGATTACAACCCCCTCCCCCACACAGCAACCCTCCCACCAAAAGGTGTTAATCAACTACCAAATGTGAGGTTTGTAAACCCCAGTCAATCACTAGAAGTTTTTGCACACTACAGATATTAATCCACTTATAACAATTTTCTAAACATACAATGTAATGTGCAATGGTCTGCAATAATTACCAAGTAGATCTTTACTAAAAAAGTAGCAATGGTCTGCAGTAATTACCAAGTAGATCTTTACTAAAAAAGGAGCAATGGTCTGCAATAATTACCAAGTAGATCTTTACTAAAAAATGAGCAATGGTCTGCAATAATTACCAAGTAGATCTTTACTAAAAAAGGAGCAATGGTCTGCAATAATTACCAAGTAGATCTTTACTAAAAAAGGAGCAATGGTCTGCAATAATTACCAAGCAGATCTTTACTAAAAAAGCACAGTTTAACAAACCAATCACTTTAGTGACAGAGACCGCCACTTGTGGCTTAAATGATTGATTTGTTTGGGCCCCCACAAAACAAGCTGCCAACACAAAGGGTAAGACCTGCAGTGTCACAGTAATTGTATAAATATTATAATGTTGTACGGCCTGCAGCTTCACAGTAATTGCATGAATATTATTCTGTGGTGTGGCCTGCAGCATCACAGTGATAGTCTGAGTATTACCCTGGGGGCTTCACAGTAATTGTATGAATTTTACACTGCGGTTCGTCCTGCAGCATCACAGTGCTGCAGTGTCACAGTACTTGTCTGAATATTACACTGTGGTCGGCCTCAGCATCACAGTACTGCAGTGTCACAGTACTTGTATAAAAATTACACTGCAGTACGGCCTGCAGCATCACAGTAATTGTATGAAATATTACACTGGGGTACAGCCTGCAATGTCACAGTACTTGCTATGTATACACTGGGGTACAGCCTGCAGTGTCACAGAACTTTTATGAATATTACACTGCGGTACAGTCTGCAGCGTCACAGTAATTGTATGAAATATTATACTGGGGTACAGCCTGCAGCATCACAGTAATTATATGAATATTACACTGGGGTATGGCCTGCAGCATCACAGTAAGTATATGAATATTACACTGGGGTATGGCCTGCTGCGTCACAGTAATTGTATTAAATATTACACTGGGGTACGGTCTGCAGTGTCACAGTACTTGTTATGTATACACTGGGGTATGGTCTGCAGCGTCACAGTACTTGTATGAATATTACACTGCAGTACGGGTACACTGGGGCATAGCCCCTGGAAGGACACAGCAGAGCCCCTGGATGGACAAAGACAGCATCCCCTGGATGGAAACAGGGAACAGCAGCCCCTGGATGGACACAGCAACCCCTGGATGGACACAGAAAAGCCCATGGATGGACACAACACACGCTGCTAAATGGGCAGCCCCTGGATGAACAACACAGAACAAGCGTTAATGCCGCAGTGAAATAGCGCTGATTACAGAGACATTTATAGCGCTGATTACCGAGACATTTACGAGCAATCCAAAACCAGTATATATATATATATATATATATATATATATACATATATGTACACTTGTACATCTTTGTGTGAATGAGTCTGAATTGGTATACCAAGTGTCAAGATGCAGGGCCATATCATGTTTTAACATAATGAATTTTTGTTAAAACTTAATACAAGGAAGGTTTTTAATAAAATAAATAAATAAATAAATAAAGATGGCTGTAATATCAAAGTGCCTAATTAGGCTTATTTTATTTAAGTAGAAGAAAAATTCTCTGTTATACCTAAAACAATAATATCACAAAAGTTAGTTGTCCCGTACAGAACGTGTCAAATCCACCACCGTTTTGTAAAGGAAACTTCTACTTGATAATTCCCCTCAACTCCAAATTAAGAGCCTGTGTTACTGTTTTATGATAACCTATGAGATAGAGTTAGAACTTGTCCATGTTGAAAACTCAAAAGATACACAGCTACATTTTTTTTTTTTTTTTTTTTTTTTGTCACTTATGGGACATTTTTACTAATTTTCCTGGAATTGCCCTGCAGAGGCCACAGCTTTTTTTCATGCCAAGTTCCATTGTGCATAATCTGCAACTTTGCAAATATTCAAAACTAACTTTTGTGGTTAGTCGCAGCCTGGTGTCTCTGGTACGGCCTGTGGTGTAAATAAGGTACAGATCTATAGAATAATAATTATAAGAAGAAGTCGCAAACTGCACCACCCAGCCCGGCTCACTTGTAGAAAAAAATCACTACTTGTAAAGTAGTTATGACTAGGATTACTGCTTTGGGCAAATTTAGAAGACTATTTGTACGTGGACAATTTATTTTAGCTTGACCTTTGTCATCAAAGTCTAGCAACTTATTGAAAAATGAGGCACCACAATTTATAAGACAAGGGGGTAAATTTACTAATATGGGAGTTCTATTTAAGATGGGATGTTGCCCATAGCAACCAATCAGATTCTACTAATTTATCTAGCACCTTCTAGAAGTTAATACCTGGAATTTGATTGGTTGCTATGGGCAACATGCCATCTTAAATAGAACTACCATCTTAGTAAATTTACTCCAGCGTCTCCAGCCTTATTTTGGCAAAACTGTTACTTTGGAACCCACAGTTGTATTCGCTGTTGAGAGGAAGTGGCAATAATAAATCAGGATTTTTCTTGTGTAGTTTTACAATAGATGTTCAGAAGATGGAATTGTGCAACAGTTTAAGTGGTACAGTTCTAGATTGCTATACATATATTGAAAAAAAAAAAAGTTTAGTAAAAAAAAAAAAAGTCCCAGTACTATGCTTGGGACTTACCTGGCTGCGCAGGCAGGGGCACTGCCGTCATGTTTCCATACGCAGGAAATGCAGGTGACATCATCAGCCGTCCCCGAAAACAGCCATGACACGCCTATGTTTCACGATCTCCCCCTCTCCCCAACGCCGCATCACTGCCCCCGCATGCCCATCGCCTGTCAATCACCATGCGAATGCATCCTTCCGGGATGCGATCACATGGTGAAGGGTTGCACATGCGCACTATGGGGGTAATTCAGACTTGATCACTCGCTAGCTGGTTTTTGCAGTCCTGCGTTCGCATAGTCGCCGCCCACCGAGGAGTGTATTTTAGCTGTGAATGTGTGCGATCGCATGTGCAGCCGAGTGGTACAAAAAAACTTTGTGCATTTTCTCAGTTGCCCAGGACTCACTCAGCCGCTGCGATCACTTCAGCTTGTCCGGGGCCAGAATTGACGTCAGACATCTGCCCTGCAAACGCTTGGACACGCCTGCATTTTTCCAACCACTTCCTGAAAACGGTCAGTTGCCACCCACAAACGCCCTCTTCCTGTCACTCTCCTTGCAATCAGCTGTGCAAATGGATTCTTCGTAAAACCCATCGCACAGCAACGATCCGCTTTGTACCCGTGTGACGCACCTGCGCATTGCGGTGCATACGCATGCACAGTTCTGACCTGATCGCAGCGCTGCAAAAAAACGCTAGCGAGAGATCAGGTCTGAATTACCCCCTATGGCCGATGCGCGTGCAGACTCCATGGACGTGGCCGCTGCATGTGAATGCAGCGGCTGCGCCCATCTCTGAATAAGTCCCTTAGTTTCAGGAATGTGTTGGTGCCAGATCATAGCAGTCCCCCTGGTATGACAGGTGAGGGAGTATTATTATGGTCAGGCTTGCAAATGACAAACCAACTACTGTATATTGGGTGACAATGCTGTATCCTCATCTTTCAAATGTGCTAGTAGGTAACATATTCACATATGTCCCCTGTTCCTTCCTCCATCATTAAATACAGACACTAACTGCTATAAGTCATGCATATATTTAAGACTGTTCATGTTGATGTATGAGACCGCTAATCACTATTATTTTTGCTGAGCCACTTTAAATAAATATGAGCAATAAATAAAATCTGCCGTGTTCCACCTTGGTCTTAAATTAAGAACTATTGATATTGGTATGTAATTAATAAGAAAATTGTGAGCTTCAGATGGATTTAACTTGGCTTTATTAAGGCAGCGAGATTAATTAATACATATTAATTATTAAAAGAGAAGGATCTACAGACTTCTTATTTCACTACAAAATGTCCCTTGACAACCAACTAGTAGTTGTCAGCTCCGCCTTCTTCCTTACTGTTTCATAATTGGTTGTTCAGTGGAAAAAACAATCAAACTCAGTAAAGGTGAAATATGGGACTTTAGTGATACTATGGGGCAGGGCCGGATTAATCCTTGGGGGTGCCTGGGGCACTTTAGACAGGGGGGCCCCAGTGGAAGGGGGGGGGTATATAAGATTGTGCATACCTCCCAACATGACCCATTCCAGTAGGGACAAAATGCTCTTTCAAGGACTTCCCTCTTAATATATGATTGTAGTCACCTGTGTTGAACTATTTCATTGATAATAAGGATGTTTTAACACAGGTGATTGCAATCATAACTTAAGAGGGAAGTCCAGGTAGAAAGCATTTTGTCCCTCCTGGAATGGGTCATGTTGGGATGTATGGATTGTGTATATTAAATTTAGCCCAATGGTGTATATTAGATTTAAACTAATAGTTTAATAATGCCTGGGTACTGTTTACAGCTCCACCTAATTGAAAGACAACTATTTTATAAAATGTTCTTGTAGTGAAACAAAAGACAACTTAATCTTAAAATACACATAGAAAAATAAAATCTATAATTTAGCTTGTCACATGCAAAAATAGCAGCAGCCTCTGTACTACGACACACTGGGATAGGACTCAGGAGGACTCGCTCTGTGTGTGTGTGTGTGTGTGTGTGAGTGTGTGTCTAGACCCTCATTAGATAACACATTACACAGGACTCAGACACCACAGTGATCCCACCCTGTGTCACTTGCAGCTATCTCCACCCTCCTATCTCTCCTCTGGTTGGGAAGCTCCGTCGATAGTTCATGAAATCTGATATTGCTGTTGCTCACATTCTGGCTGTCTGATTCTGCTGCTGCATAAGAGGGAGTTATGTCAGTGTGCTCTGGCCGGGGGGCCCCCTGACAAAGGGGGGCCCGGGGTACAGTATGCCCTGCCTCCCCCCCTTAATCTGGCTATGCTATGGGGGGAATGTAATAGGGTGTGAGAATCAGAAAGTGAGAGATTTTGAGTTATTTTTTAAAGTGGCAATCATTTACACAGCAAAATCAACCTGGTTTTGCCATGAAAATGATTGCCACTTTAAAAAAAACAGGAGAACTCTCACAAAATCTCTCACTTTCTGATTCTAACACCCTATTACATTTCCTTCCGTCCCCCCAAAGTGTATGCTGTATTTAGATTTAGATGCATCGGCCTGGATGTAATGGGAGGCGAGTTTTGCGTTCGGGAAAAAGTTGGACAATCTCGAACATTATAATGTGCGACTTTTACCCGGAACTCGGCCAATGTAATGGCATGCGTCTTTTACTCTCCCAATGCAAATCGGATCCGATTTCTTGGGGGATTTTTAGACCAGGAAGCGTCCGATTTTTTTCAGACCAATTGGAAAACGTCTTTTAGTACTGTATAACAGTTGCACAGTGTGGGAGAAAGTCACTCATTGGCACCCAAAAGTCCCATGATTGAAGCAACATACACCCTATATAAACCTCAGTCCTTCCAAGTTGATCGCAGCAGGAAATTTTTTAGCAGTTGGGCAAAACCATGTGCACTGCAGAGGGGGGCAGATATAACATTTGCAGAGAGAGTTAGATTTTGGTGGGTTATTTTGTTTCTGTGCAGGGTAAATACTGGCTGCTTTATTTTTACACTGCAATTTAGATTGCAGATTTAATTCACCACACCCAAATCTAACTCTCTCTGCACATTTTATATCTGCCTCCCCTGCAGTGCACATGGGGGGTCATTCCGAGTTGTTCGCTCGTTGCCTATTTTCGCTATATTGCGATTAGTCGCTTACTGCGCATGCGCAAGGTTCGCAGAGCGCATGCGCTTAGTTATTTTACACAAAAGTTAGGTATTTTACTCACGGCATAACGAGGATTTTTCATCGTTCTGCTGATCGTAGTGTGATTGACAGGAAGTGGGAGTTTCTGGGTGGAAACTGGCCGTTTTCTGGGCGTGTGCGAAAAAACGCTGGCGTTTCTGGGAAAAACGCGCGAGTGTCTGAAGAAACGGGGGAGTGTCTGGGCGAACGCTGGGTGTGTTTGTGACGTCAAACCAGGAACGAAACTGAATGAACTGATCGCAATGGCTGAGTAAGTCTGGAGCTACTCAGAAACTGCTAAGAAATTTCTATTCGCAATTCTGCTAATCTTTCGTTCGCAATTCTGCTAATCTTTCGTTCGCAATACTGCTATGCTACGATACACTCCCAGAGGGCGGCGGCTTAGCGTGTGCAATGCTGCTAAAAGCAGCTAGCGAGCGAACAACTCGGAATGAGGGCCATGGTTTTGCCCAACTGCTAACAAAAATCCTGCTGCGATCAACTTGGAATTACCCCCTATATGCGGATACAGCCACAATTACACACAGAATATAGGCATGCTGCAAATCATTTTAATCAGCAGAAGATGTTTGTGCGTCCTATTACATAACATACCTCTCAACATTGGGAGATGGTAAGGGGGGACTCCCTGGCATGGCTTTAGAAAATGGGCGTGGATTTGCGGGAGTACTGCGATCGTGAGCCATGCCCTCATTTTCCGCCAATGTGGGGGCATGCACAGCACTCTTTGGCCCTATGTCTCCTGTGAATAGACATGCGCACAGCGTCTATTCACCGTTGCTCTGCTAAGCAGAGCAGTGACTGACAGGAGCATCCCAACTGCTCCCCCCCCCCCCAACCGTGGGACACTGTGGCCCGCAGGTGGGACAGTCCCCCCAAAAAAAAAACCGTACTGTCCCACGTAAATCGGGACAGTTGGGAGGTATGACATACCATGGGGAATTAAATGCATTTTATGGGGGAAATGTGCAAAAATGACATGTACAGTACATGGACTTTAAGTTTTTTGGTTTGATTTTAAGGTTAGAATTAATTTGAAAAATAATTGTTTGTTGTAAATGTGCTGTAATTGTGTACTTATAATTGACAAATACAACTCACCCCAAAAAAACAGCCATGGGGGGTCCCTTTTTGTCCTGGAACAGTGGATTAGAGCAGCACCTATTTCCATTCAGCCGGCAGCCCTCTCATTTTCAGAGCCGGATTAAAAGACACCCGGGCCTGAGGCTGAAAATGTTCAAGGGCTTATTAAGGAGGCAGATGAGCTATGACCAGTGCTGTGTGGGTGTAGTCAGTGCCATGTGGGCATGGTCAGTGCTATGTGAGTGTGGCCAGTGCCATGTTGGCGTGGTCAGTGCTGTGTGGGTGTAGCCTGTGCAATCTGGGCATGGTCAGTGCTGTGCGTATGTGGCCAGTGCCACGTGGGCATGATCAGTGCTGTGTGGCCAGTGCCATCTGGCCAGTGCTGTGTGGATGTGGCCAGTGCCATGTGGGCATGATCAGTGCTGTGTGGCCAGTGCCATCTGGCCAGTGCTGTGTGGATGTGGCCAGTGCCATGTTGGCGTGGTCAGTGCTGTGTGGGTGTGGCCTGTGCAATCTGGGCATGGTCAGTGCTGTGCGTATGTGGCCAGCCATGTGGGCATGGTCAGTGCTGTGTTGGTGTGGCCAGTGTCAGGTGGGCATGGTCATTGGTCAGTGCTGTGTGGATGTGGCCAGTGCCATGTGGGCATGGTCAGTGCTGTGTGGGTGTGGCCAGTGTCATGTGGGCATGGTCAGTGCTGTGTGGGTGTGGCCAGTGTCATGTGGGCATGGTCAGTGCGGTGTGGATGTGGCCAGTGTCATGTGGGCATGATCAGTGCTGTGTGGGTGTGGCCAGTGTCATGTAGGCATGGTCAATGCTGTGTGGGTGTGGCCAGTGCCATGTGGGCATGGTCAGTGCTGTGTGGTTGTGGCCAGTGTCATCTGGGCATGGTCAGTGCTGTGTGGATGTGGCCAGTGCCATGTGGGCATGGTCAGTGCTGTGTGGGTGTGGCCAGTGTCATGTGGGCATGGTCAGTGCTGTGTGGATGTGGCCAGTGCCATGTGGGCATGGTCAGTGCTGTGTGGGTGTGGCCAGTGTCATGTGGGCATGGTCAGTGCGGTGTGGATGTGGCCAGTGCCATATGGGCATGATCAGTGCTGTGTGGGTGTGGCCAGTGTCATGTAGGCATGGTCAATGCTGTGTGGGTGTGGCCAGTGCCATGTGGGCATGGTCAGTGCTGTGTGGGTGTGGCCAGTGCCTTGTGGGCATGGTCAGTGCTGTGTGGTTGTGGCCAGTGTCATCTGGGCATGGTCAGTGCTGTGTGGATGTGGGCATGGTCAGTGCTGTGTGGGTGTGGCCAGTGTCAGATGGGCATGGTCAGTGCTGTGTGGGTGTGGCCAGTGCCTTGTGGGCATGGTCAGTGCTGTGTGGATGTGGCCAGTGCCATGTGGGCATGGTCAGTGCTGTGTGGGTGTGGCCAGTGTCATGTGGGCATGGTCAGTGCTGTGTGGGTGTGGCCAGTGTCAGATGGGCATGGTCAGTGCTGTGTGGATGTGGCCAGTGCCTTGTGGGCATGGTCAGTGCTGTGTGGGTGTGGCCAGTGTCATGTGGGTAAGGTCAGTGCTGTGTGGGTGTGGCCAGAGGCGGGTGGGTAAGGTCAGTGCTGTGTGGGTGTGGCCAGTGTCAGGTGGGTAAGGTCAGTGCTGTGTGGATGTGGCCAGTGCCATGTGGGCATGGTCAGTGCTGTGTGGGTGTGGCCAGTGTCATGTGGGTAAGGTCAGTGCTGTGTGGGTGTGGCCAGTGTCAGGTGGGTAAGGTCAGTGCTGTGTGGGTGTGGCCAGTGTCAGGTGGGTAAGGTCAGTGCTGTGTGGATGTGGCCAGTGCCATGTGGGCATGGTCAGTGATGTGTGGGTGGGGCCAGTGTCATGTGGGCATGGTCAGTGCTATGTGGGTGTGGCCAGTGCCATGTGGGTATGTAGACCCCCTACAATATCAGCCCCAATGTCTCATTAAATATGTAAAAGTTGTCTCATTAAATATGTAAAAGTAGAAAGATTTTATCAATTTGTGAGGAAAAGAGGAATACAATTTTAATACTTGATTTATGTATTAAATGATTTATGCCCAACCCTGTGGCCAGCTGTTAGCCGGTCACCATCATGCTGTCATCATGATGGGGAGGGGGCCTATTTTATGTGGAGGCCTGGAGCTGGAGCTCCATTCACCCCACTGTTAATCTGGCCCAGAGTTTGATACACTTGTTTTCTCTTTCAGTACAGGCACCAGTATCACTGGAGTACACAGTGGAAAGTGGCCCTACGGTGGTGGTTAATGCCACCAGTGGTGCCAAGAGAGGGAGGGAGAGGGTGCAAATTACCCGGGCCCAGGTCTGTTGGAGGGGCCCAGAGGGGGCCCTGGTCCCCCTCACCTTACCTGGCAGCAGCAGCTGCAGCTCTTCTTCTCAGCCCAGTACATGCTGCTGACTGCTGGGCTGCAGTGTGGCCATGGAGGTGCTTAAAATACCATTTTTTTGAATTTTTTTCTAAGGGTGCATGACCACACCTCCTGTGACTAGGCCACGCCCCCTGAAAAGTACCTGGGCCTGGCCGGGCTCTCAACTGCTCTGATTGCCACACCATCTAGTAGTGACAAATGAAGAGTAGGGTATAGTAGACAAAGTCAAGGAGGATGGCAATGTCAGACCAATGGAACTGGGGAAGGGTGGGTTCCACATATCACCCCTTTGATAGGGGTGCTAGGTGGACCCCCCTCCCCCCAGTTCCATTGTTGTGTGACAGGATCAGTGGTTACTGCCATATAAGTGGTGTGATATAGTATCCTGTTTATATACTGTAATTGTGACTTCATGTTTCCCTAGCAGAGGGTGGTAGGTGTAGGCAAAACCCAAGAGAGAGGAGACATCAGACACTCAATAGCTTATGGCGCTATAGGTTAGTCACTAAATGATTATACCACCCATTGCATAAAATAGGACAGCTACTGTTGGATCAGCAGCAGTCCAAAACGTAGCTGTACCTCTAATAGAAGGTAGCGTTTGGAGGTATCTGGAATTGATCTCATCTACCCACTAAGATGTTACTGTATGTGCAAGTCTTATTGCTTGGTGTCTGTTAAATGAACAATTTTTCTCACTTTCCACTAAATAGAACTAATTCAAAGCTAATTGCCCTTAATTACTTGTTTAAACTGAAATTAATAATTGCTCAACTAATGTCACGTAATTAGGAAATATTAATATGACTTCACTCTCCTTTAACAGAATATGATGCAAACTGTGTGCTGGAAACTGGAAAGTGCGCACACTGATGTCATTTCACAAGTGTGTTTATCTAAGAACACTTGGAGTTAATCTTTTAGTGCACAGCGCTAGTTTCCAGTAATGAGGCAAAAAAGAAAAACCTGTAAACTGACTGTCTATAAAGTTAATTTAGCCCAGAAAAAGTGGGCATATTTATTATTAATTACATATTAGCCATGGTAATTATAATTTGCTTATCGCCACATATCGCAGCAATGAAAAAATATATATCAGGTCGTAGTATCAAAGTTTCATGCTGGGACACTGCGAAGTCTACAAAGTAAAGTCATCACATACTTTAAGTTTGACGTAAGCAGAGTTCCTGCAAATACGTGGACACAGTCCCGCCACTTCAGGGAGACCGAGCCAAAGAATCTCTCTCTAAAAATAAAATAAAATGCACAGCTGTCGCCTATAGGCTATAATAACTTAAGGCATCAAAACATGGAGATAGCTATCAGGAGGGAGCTGTAAAAAGTCTTTCAGCGCTTAAAACATTCAGCAATATTGAAGTCCCTATAGAAATCTAGGGGTACTTCTCGATCGACTGAAAATAGAGGCAGACTTCAGCTGTGGCACTCTCTTAATACAGTACACAAAGGGATAATTTATTTAAGATCCTCCAAAAATTTTCAGTTCCATGGGCTTTTCCGCAAAATTACTTTTATTAGTACAGTTATCTGCTTAAACTAGTAAGAATGACCCGGCCATTGCTCAATCTAAGTAACTAATACCCCGATTTGCTGGGAAAAAGTTTGGAATTTAGTGGTAGCAATAATGTGGAAGTAGATCAATAACTTAGTGAAATGTGGGAATGGGTGTAGTATGGCTGACCGGCGGTCTCCTGACCCCCCCACGAGTGGAAATAGTCCCTGTTGGTCGGCATGCCGACCATCGGGATACTGAGCCGGCGGGATGGTGGAGGAGGTCATGTGACTGTCGGTCAGCAGTGGGAATAGCAGGGATTCGTAGTAATATTATTAATAATTGAAGATTTAGCAGAATGTGGTTGGATTAGTAGGAATCCGGTGGAATGTGTTGGAATAGATTTGATGAATAGTGCAGGATGCAGGGAGTTTATATTGATATGTGGTGGGAAGAGTTACAGAATTAGTAGAATGTGTATGAAATAGAGATTTAGGCAACCGTGGTTGGAATAGTTAGGAATTAGGGAAATGTGGGAATAGTTAGGGATTTAGTTAAGTCAGAGGTTCCCAAACGCGGTCCTCAAGGCACCCCAACGGCCCAGGTTTTAAATGTATCCATGCTTGGCCACAGCTGATTTAATTAGCACCTCAGTCAATTTGATTTAACCCACTGTGCTGAGCCATGGCTATACCTAAATCCTGGACTTTTGGGGTGCCTTGAGGACCGCATTTGGGAACCTCTGAGTTAAGTGTTTTAACATTGGTCATAAGAACTTAATTAATGGAAATAAACTGCAATTTAGCAGATCATTTTGCATAAGAATAAATATGGAATTGAATTAAGTCAGATATGTGTTAGAATGTTGTTAGAATAATTAAAGATTTAGGGGAACATGGTGGTTGCTGTTAGGGATTTAGAGGAATGTGTTGGAAAAATAGTTGTTGATTTAATGGAAATTGATGACGATAGTTAGAATGCTGCAGGGATTGTTAAGGGTTAGTGAAATGCACAGGGATTAGTTAGGTAAATGTGGTAGAAATAGAGATTTACTGAAATGTGATACAAATGCATAAAGATTTATGGAATGTTTTGGGGATAGTTGTATATTTCTGGGAATGTTTTGCAAAATTGGAGGTTTAGAAGCACAGTACAGTATGTGATGGAGATAGTTATGTATTTATTGATGTGTGATGGGAATAGGTAAATACTTGGTGAATATTGTGAGATTACAGCAGTGAGAATAGTTAGTGATTTAGGAGAATGTTCTGGAAAAAGAAATTTTGGTGAATGTAGTTGAAGTACAGTAGGTAATAGTAAAGTGTGGTAGAAATAGAGAATCATTATGGATTTACCTTAGGGGATATTTAGACTGTTGGGAATAGTTAGAGATTGATTGGAATGTGCCTTGGGAATATTTTTGGATGTAGCGGAATGTAATGGGAACATATTGATTTAGCAAAAGAGTTCAGCAGGGATGTAGTGGAATATGTTGGGCAGAGGTATTAAGGGGTAAGTGGTAAGAATAGCTATGGTTTTTGGGGAATATCAGACTGTGGAAGGAATAATGAGGAATTTATTGGACTATATTGGGAATAGTCAGATATGTAGGGGGATGTTGTGGGAATATATATATATATATATATATATATATATATATATATCAGAAAAAGGAAAACCTGCTGTGAAGAGAATAACTGGGAATTTTGTAGAGTGTTTTAGCAATAGCTGTGTCTGGAGTACATTATACAGATTATATTTGGGGATTTAGCAGATTGTGTTGGATGTAGCTGGATATTTAGCAGAGTATGTCTGGAATAGAGGATTTGATGCAGAAAATTAGGGATTCGAATGATTAATCTAAATCATTAAGGAATTAGCTTGCGGCGTGGAAATTAAATGTGAAAACGTAGTGTTCTGCCCAACTGTTTCTCATTTAGAACTCAAAATTATTCCAGTAACTGGTAGCATGTAGCATCTGACACACATGTACAATTAGTAATTAAAAAACAGTGTACTTTATTATAATGTGCTCAATTTGCAATACTTCACCCTATCTGCATGACTGCACACCACCCCCTCCTCTCCTTTAGCACAGATAATGAGCACAGTCAGGAATTTGGCTCTCTTTATCCCATTTCCAGAGTGATGACTTGCCTAAGGCACCTTATTTGTGTCTGCATATTAAACTCCAGAAAAAACTCTGGGGAACACTTTGTATACAATCAAAGTTATGCCAAATTAAAAACTTTTGCAAAGGTATTAAAAGCTGACACTACAGTATATACCAGTGCATATACCTGCAAATGCAATAAAGATATTTATGAAAGACAACTTGTGTCTTTTAGGACCTTTAAGCAGTAATTTATATTGAACCCTGTAAATATGCAGAAAGCATACTGGTCTCCATGGCGATATTGTTATATCTGCATTACTCTTGTCCAGAAATTTGCATACCTGTAATACAATCCAACCAGGGATTCTGGATTTTATTAGGCCACTCTGCCTGCATTCTGATTGGCTGAATGTGTGATAGAAATCATTACATAGTTATAGCACTGGAAGAAGTGTCCTTTTTTTTTGGTCATTTAGTTTGAGATGGAAGAACCACGCAATTTACAAAACAATCCCAGGCAGAGGTTGATGTCAGACTGCCAGACTATTTCTGTCTTGTATATTAGCTAGTTTGGCAGCAGTATACGGACAGATGTATTGGCCGGCTCACAGCTGTCCTCCGTGCTGTCATGTGAAATAGCCTGTGGCCGTCTTTTATGAGTTAATCTCAGACGTTTTCTTCTGATCTTCCAACATATTTGTTAATTGCTCATGTTGATTTATATCTCGGACTGAATTTAATACATGGAATATTACCTCCTGGAAGAGCAGACTGCAATAAATAGCATTCAAGTATTAATTATGAGCAGAATAGAGATGCACGGTTTGTATAATTAACTCGCAGTTGCACTTTTGCCATTAGCAATTATTTTTTGTCTGATCTATTACCTAATTAGACAACCCACCTTGCCCCCAGTGACTACAGTCCAACAAAATAATTAGGATTTACAAAAAAAAAAAAAATGATGTGTTGAGATGTATGATAGATTTCATTTTTATATTGGCTCATTTTTAAAAGGAACAAACTGTCCATATACATATTGTAATTTATATTCACGGATTAACTAGTAATGCAGGGAAACAATCTGCAATATACCAGTCTGAGTTAGGGAAGCACAGTGTACAATGCATTGAGTGATACTGTAGCTCTTGGAAACAAGGACAATTTAATAGCAAGTGTTATTATGGGATGAACTAGTATTGACTATGGGGGTAATTCCGAGTTGATCGCACGCTGCCGATTTTCGCAGCACAGCGATCAGGTTACTACTGCTCATGCATATGCACCGCAATGCGCAGGTACGTTGTACGGGTACAAACAGCATTGTTGCTGTGCAATGCTTCTAGAGACGATTCCATTCACACAGCTGTTCGCAAGGAGATTGACAGCTGTTCGCAAGGAGATTGACAAAAAGAGGGTGTTCATGGGTGTCAACTGAACATTTTCTGGGAGTGGTAGGGAAAACACAGGCGTGTCCAGGCGTTTGCAGGGCGGGTGTCTGATGTTAATTCCGGGATCGGACAGGCTGAAGTCATCGCAAGGGCTGAGTAAGTCCTGGGCAACTCAGAAACTGCACAAAACTTTTTCGTCCCGCTCGGCTGCACATGCCATCACACACTTGCAAAGCGAAAAAACACTCCCCCATGGGCGGCGACTATGCGTTTGCACGGCTGCAAAAAGTAGCTAGCGAGCGATCAACTTGGAATGAGGGTCAATAGCTCCAAGGCTCTCCCAATCATGTTACAAATGAAAATTATTTTCTTTAGTATTTAAGTTAGCTTTGCTGTGGTAAACAAAGAAAAAGTTTACTCTGCGCCAAAAAACACTATGTAATATCAGTGTGCAGTCTGTCATGTATAATGATTGACTCAGTACAACTTCAATTATAAATATCCACTTTTGTATTTGATCTTAAAAATTAGCAGCATAAGACACATACATACATAAACTTTGTAACAATATTGCTCTCTATATAGACAATATAAACAATATGTTATATATTCTAAAAATAACTTGTTGGCTCTGTTTGGTAGAAATTGGATTATTAAGCACTGGCGTCCCAGTGTCAAAAAACTGGATAATAATAAAAAGTCCCGCAAATATGATAATGCAGTCTCTCTGTAAATAATATATATTAGTTGTAATAGATAATTACCAATGTGCTGATTCCTGGATTGTGTGGATACAGGGTTCGTTTTGTAGTAAAATGCACATATGGATAATTGATAGAATAGAGTTACCGTTCCATTCGCAAAACAGCTTCACTGATTGATGGCCTTGTCAGGCAGTTACTGTGATTACTTCCACACCACGGGTAATTGACCCCACTGCGGAGGACATAGGCAGACACCCGGTGAAATCAAATGGAGAAACGGATGAGATTGAAGCCGCTGCAGACAGACGTATGCGGTAATTAGCTGGTACTCGCCGGCTTTTGTGATGGTAAGAAACTGACGTGAAGTACTGCAGGGCACCGCCGACTTCGAGCTCTGGACTGCTGCCTTTCGGATTGTGATCTGCGGCTGGCAGTCAGCTGGAGCACCCGGTGTACAGCGTGCGGATAAATGCTGTGGCTGTGTGTAGCGGTCGGTCCGTTCCACGGACGAATGAGACCAAACAGAGACCGATATGGAGTGGGCGTCAACGCGTTTCGTCTCCTAGGCAACCGGAGACTTCCTCAAGACGGATATCTCCCCTCTCAATGATCCTGAATTTATACTAGTCTAATGACTTTATTAGTAACGGCTGTGCCAATTCAATGAATGCTATCTATTATTTAATGTAATTAAAGCCAATCTATGCAAACATACATTAACATACATTTGTGGAAAACAGATATATATATATATACTTAATAAATAATAATAAAATAAAATAGTACTGAGTCAATCTACCAAGTAAGCTTTATACTATATTATTCAACTACTGGTTGATTATATCTAATTCACATGTTTGATCGATCAAAACAGGCATAATACCCATCTTGTGATCTCTAATTATCTAATCACATAGAAATAGATGAATACTTAGAAAAAAGAGAGAGAAACTTGGTTAAAGAGAGAGATATATGAAGAGTATGACATCCATAAATGTGCTGTAAACGTATACCTTTAGTTTATATAAAATAAATTATAGTACAGCTCGCATATATATGGAGAGAAAGAAAGGAAAAGAATAAGGACCATTATTTAAATAAAAATGAAAATATAAAGATGAAATTAAGATAAAAATAAACATAATAATGATAATAATAATAATAATAATAATAAATATACATAAAAATTAAATTAACTGCAAAACCTTTTTTTTATATCTGGAGGAATAGAGGAACAGGAGAGGTTTTAATATTAAAGCAGATGGATTTACTTTTGGCTTAACCTTAATAGCTGTATAATAGAGAAACCATTATGCCCAAATAACTTTTTATTGGTACAAAAAATATATATAATATAATAAAATAAAATAAAAAAGACAAAAATACAGAAAAACATTCCCCCTTATAATAAGAGGAGAATCTTTTGATATTTCCCTATCTCATTATACGCAGTATTAGTTTATAGTCACTCCAGACACGAATAATCAAGGGCTTCATTAAGACCATTAGGATACAGAGTGTCTAGCTTGAAAATCCATGAAGATTCTCCTAAACATAATTTCCGAAAACGATCTCCCCCTCTTTTAGTGCATGAGAATTGCTCTAGTCCCACAATACGAAGGGATGTTGGATCTCCATTGTGTACTTTGCTATATAGAGAGAACCTGGTCCTCTATGGCCGTTACATAGACGACTTCTTTATTATTTGGAAAGGGGATGCTTTATCAGCTTTTGATTTTGTCAATTATTTGAACAGTAACACTTATAATTTGAAATTCACTTATAATTTTAATTCACAAACTACTCACTTTCTTGATGTCTCGTTCTCGATTTTTGAAAATAAAATTATATCTACTAACTATATTAAACCAGTAGGGGCTGGGAATTATCTTCATTATACAAGCGGGCACTATAAACCTTGGATAAAAAATATCCCAAAAAAACAGATTATTAGAATTAGACGGAATTGCTCGGAAGATCAAGCATTCAAGTTACAAATTGAGATATTATTGCAGCAGTTTCACGAGAGGGGATATCCTCCATATATATTGGAGGAATCAGAGCAGTTTGCAAACTCACTGTTACAGAACAATAGGGAAAGCCTGAATGAATATAAAGCTAACCCACTGAAAAAACAAAAATGTCAAACTAAAACAAAAACTACACCTACAATAGATTCCATGAAGTTTATCTCTAAATTCAATAATAGGTCAGAAGATATAAAAAGGATTGTCTTGACCAACTATGAGATAATCAAACAAGATCCTGTTTTAAATAAATGTTTATCGGAGAAACCAATGATTATCTTTAAGAGAAACACCAATCTAAAAGAGATGCTGGCTCCTAGTTATCTAAAACCAATAACTCTAGATGTAAATCCTACTTGGTTACCTAAGAGAACAGTGGGTAGCTTTAGATGTAATAAACAAGTGTGTTTAACATGTAAATTTATGCTGAACAAAATGTCTTACGTTACATCTAAAAGTAACAATAATTCCTTCCCGATTAAACAATTTATTAATTGTGACTCAGATTACTGTGTATATATGTTACAATGTCCCTGTTCCCTTCAATATATAGGGAGAACTGTAAGGTCAATTAAATCCAGATTCAGGGAACATAGACTCAATATTATTAAGAAATTACAAACTCATAGTGTATCACGTCATTTTAGCAAAGTACACAATGGAGATCCAACATCCCTTCGTATTGTGGGACTAGAGCAATTCTCATGCACTAAAAGAGGGGAAGATCGTTTTCGGAAATTATGTTTAGGAGAATCTTCATGGATTTTCAAGCTAGACACTCTGCATCCTAATGGTCTTAATGAAGCCCTTGATTATTTGTGTCTGGAGTGACTATAAACTAATACTGCGTATAATGAGATAGGGAAATATCAAAAGATTCTCCTCTTATTATAAGGGGGAATGTTTTTCTGTATTTTTGTCTTTTTTATTTTATTTTATTTTATTATATTATATATATTTTTTGTACCAATAAAAAGTTATTTGGGCACAATGGTTTCTCTATTATACAGCTATTAAGGTTAAGCCAAAAGTAAATACATCTGCTTTAATATTAAAACCTCTCCTGTTCCTCTATTCCTCCATATATAAAAAAAAGTCTTGCAGTTAATATAATTTTTATGTATATTTATTATTATTATTATTATTATTATTATCATTATTATGTTTATTTTTATCTTAATTTCATCTTTATATTTTCATTTTTATTTAAATAATGGTCCTTATTCTTTTCCTTTCTTTCTCTCCATATATATGTGAGCTGTACTATAATTTATTTTATATAAACTAAAGGTATACGTTTACAGCACATTTATGGATGTCATACTCTTCATATATCTCTCTCTTTAACCAAGTTTCTCTCTCTTTTTTCTAAGTATTCATCTATTTCTATGTGATTAGATAATTAGAGATCACAAGATGGGTATTATGCCTGTTTTGATCGATCAAACATGTGAATTAGATATAATCAACCAGTAGTTGAATAATATAGTATAAAGCTTACTTGGTAGATTGACTCAGTACTATTTTATTTTATTATTATTTATTAAGTATATATATATATATATATCTGTTTTCCACAAATGTATGTTAATGTATGTTTGCATAGATTGGCTTTAATTACATTAAATAATAGATAGCATTCATTGAATTGGCACAGCCGTTACTAATAAAGTCATTAGACTAGTATAAATTCAGGATCATTGAGAGGGGAGATATCCGTCTTGAGGAAGTCTCCGGTTGCCTAGGAGACGAAACGCGTTGACGCCCACTCCATATCGGTCTCTGTTTGGTCTCATTCGTCCGTGGAACGGACCGACCGCTACACACAGCCACAGCATTTATCCGCACGCTGTACACCGGGTGCTCCAGCTGACTGCCAGCCGCAGATCACAATCCGAAAGGCAGCAGTCCAAAGCTCGAAGTCGGCGGTGCCCTGCAGTACTTCACGTCAGTTTCTTACCATCACAAAAGCCGGCGAGTACCAGCTAATTACCGCATACGGCTGTCTGCAGCGGCTTCAATCTCATCCGTTTCTCCATTTGATTTCACCGGGTGTCTGCCTATGTCCTCCGCAGTGGGGTCAATTACCCGTGGTGTGGAAGTAATCACAGTTACTGCCTGACAAGGCCATCAATCAGTGAAGCTGTTTTGCGAATGGAACGGTAACTCTATTCTATCAATTATCCATATGTGCATTTTACTACAAAACGAACCCTGTATCCAAACAATCCAGGAATCAGCACATTGGTAATTATCTATTACAACTAATATATATTATTTACAGAGAGACTGCATTATCATATTTGCGGGACTTTTTATTATTATCCAGTTTTTTGACACTGGGACGCCAGTGCTTAATAATCCAATTTCTACCAAACAGAGCCAACAAGTTATTTTTAGAATATATAACATATTGTTTATATTGTCTATATAGAGAGCAATATTGTCACAAAGTTTATGTATGTATGTGTCTTATGCTGCTAATTTTTAAGATCAAATACAAAAGTGGATATTTATAATTGAAGTTGTACTGAGTCAATCATTATACATGACAGACTGCACACTGATATTACATAGTGTTTTTTGGCGCAGAGTAAACTTTTTCTTTGTTTGTTTCAAATAATCTTGAGCGACCTAGCAAGTTGCTTCTACTCAGCTGCCTACTCACAAAAAAATTTTTATTCACTTTTAAATAAAAGTTTGATATATATGTATTTATTTTTATATATATAATTCTTTGATTTTTAGAACTAGCGCCGGTTCAGCAGATCTGTGACAATTGTCCAGTTCTGCAGTCCTTTAACCAGTTTGTACAGCTTTGCTGTGGTAGGCTAATCATGAGTGGACCAATAGTACTGTATGACTGCTAAAACTAACCTGTTTTTGTTGTATGTTTCTGACAGTAAAGCTCAGTCCCATATTCAATAGTCGAAAATGTGTCAGTATGTTTTTCTCTGTCTAGCATCAGCCCTCATTCAGATGTTGTGAAGTAACTATCGCTGCTGCTTACATAGAAGGATGCCTCCTGCTGCATTGCGAATCCCATGGGGTTGCGCAAGATGGACACCGCAGCTGATACCTAGAGGCCGGGGAATCTCCGTCTGCTAACAGAGATCCCTATCCTCTTCCCTTCGCTGCAGCAGTGGCGGCACGCCTCTATTTGGAGAAACAGGTTGATTGCAAAATATCATTTTCCTCTAATGGGCAAATGCAGGTGGGGCAGATGTAACATGTGCAGAGAGAGTTAGATTTGGGCAGGGCGTGTTCAAACTGACATCTAAATTGCAGTGTAAAAATAAAGCAACCAGTATTTACCCTGCACAGAAACAATATAACCCACCCACATCTAACTCTCTCTGCACATGTTACATCTGCCCATGTGCACATCAGTGGCGGATCTTGCCACGGGCAAGCAGGACTTTTGCCCGGGGCGCCGCCTTCCGGAGGGCGCCGGCGCCATCCGGAGGGCGCCGGCGCCATCCGGAGGGCGCCGCACCATGGCAAGATCCTCCACTGTCAGTGTGCGCCCCAGCAGTGTCCCCTTGCTGTGCCCCCCCTCCCGCTGTGAGAAGGGAACCAGACGCTATGCGTCTGGTTTCCCTTCGTGGCGCTGGTCCTCCCCCGCTCTGATGGGAATCAGACGCTAAGCGTCTAGTTTCCCTTCATGGAGAGGACCTTTGGTGTGCGGTGCGCGATGACGTCATCGCGCACCGCACAGCATTGTGGCATAGACGCATTGGGGCGCCGCAAGGGCAAGAACCGGCCCTGGTGCACATGGTTTTGCCCATTAGAGGAAAATTTATTTTGCAATCATGTCCCTATGTCCGTCGTCGCAGGACCCATTTGAGCATGTACAGAACGGATCCTGCACATGCACAAAATACAGATAACTTTGTGACAGATAAAGCTACTCCGATCACGTCTGAATTACCCTCCTTGTCTGTGTAGCTTGAGCTTCACTGTATTTCTGCAGGATACTGTCACATAACCCTGGTCTCCTGCTCCGATTATTCATAGGGTAGGAGACAATTCTATTCTAAGTTGCTATGTCCAGCTGTGCATATCACTCAGCCCATACACAGACCAAGTTACAGTAAGTGCTGGACACATAGTATAGGATTATCTATCCAATCTTTCTAGCTGGAACAAAAATCTGGCAATGTCTGGGATCAATTGGCAATTTGCTCCCAAACACTGGAAAACAGACAAAATTGGATGTTCAGACAAATTGGTTAAGTCTGTTTGAATTAACCAAACTATCTGAATGACCATTTTTTCCCATTCTCCAGCTTTTGGGAGCAAATGGTGGATTGTCATTTGCTCCCGGACATTACCAGATTTTCGCTCCAACCAGAAAGATTATGCAGATATTCTTATAGTGTGTGTCCAGCATTATTATTATAATGAGTTACAAGAACACTATCGTCAACGTTGTGTTGATTTAAAATGTAGTTTGAGCATGATCTTGAAATATGATGCATCAATCTGGCGATGGTCCAACACCATGTAACACTATATTGTCCCCGCATACACACTACATGTACACACTACATGATCTGCCATATGATGACACAATACATTGTTACAGGGGTATTATGGCCACACCACATCATATGTCACATGTCTCGTATGGGTCGTTGGGTCCACAGTCGACAGTCATTAGGTCGACCACTATTGGTCGACATGCATTAGGTCGACAGGGTAAATAGGTCGACATGGTCATTAGGTCGACCTGTACTAGGTCGACAGGTCAGAAGGTCGACATGAGTTTTTAAACTTTTTTTGGTGTAGTTTTCTTCGTAAAGTGACGGGGAACCCCAGTTAGTGCACCGTGTTTCCTTGCATGGCTCTCTTCACTCGCCATGCTTCGGGCAGGTTACCGTTCCCAATTGTAGTCCACGTGGATCGTAAAGTATGAAAAAGTCCAAAAATTTGTAAAAAATTTGAAAAACTCATGTCGACATTTTGACCTGTCGACCTAGTACTGGTCGACTTAATGACCATGTCGACATAGTTACCCTGTTGACCTAATGCAGTGGTTCTCTAACTCGGTCCTCAGAACCCCACACAGTGCATGTTTTGCAGGTAACCCAGTAGGTGAACAGGTGTATTAATTACTCACTGACACATTTTAAAAGATCCACAGGTGGAACTAATTATGTCACTTGTGATTCTGTGAGGAGACCTGCAAAACATGCACCGTGTGGGGTCCTGAGGGCCGAGTTTGAGAACCTGTGACCTAATGCATGTCGACCAATAGTGGTCGACCTAATGACTGTCAACCTAAGTTGGGTCGACCCTCTCAAATTATGTGCAGCACATCAGATGGGAAGAGGCAACCAGAAGATTCATGAAATGATGAATTGGGGGTACACAATAGACGATCGTCAATGCGAAAAATCGTGGATCGCAAGATTGGCCAGTATATTGTATAGTTTGTACCCAGCTTTAGATTATAGAAAGACAAGAAATGCTGAACGCTTTCTGTGTGAAGACAAAGAGGTAAATGTAATAGCCTATGAACTGCAGGCTTTGGGGGGGTTCTGTGCGAGTCTGCCCGATGTTTTAAAGTAGCAATCATTAAAAAGACAAAACCAATCTAGTGAATGCAGTTTGTAGGCTATTACATTTACCCCAAAGCCTGCTTGGATTTGTACAGTAGCTTTAAGACAATAATTTAGGTAGAGTATGTGTTAGACATAGGGCGGTATTCTATTACCAGCGGTACTTTACCGCTGCTAATAGGATTACTGGAGGATATCCTATTAGCCCGATGCTGGCATCCTTTTCCCCCCTGTGCCGCCACTCACCCGAAGCATAATCCGCGATAAGGGGGCGCCAGTGTCGTGATAACACATGAGATCGGGGGACATGTTTTCGTGTGATCTCGGGACCAATTTCGGCCGATCAAAGTGGCCTCTAATTGGTCATTAATCGCAATATCCACCCGTTTTGATCGGCCTAAACTGCATTGGGGCTAATAGGATACCGCCCATAGGGGCTGATTCAGGTCAAATCGCAAATGCGATGCAACCGCAAAATGAGCGACGGGACCCGCATACGCATGCGCAGGTCCCGTCCTGCGCATACACCCGCAGTTAATGCAGTTGGCCCAGTAGTGACCTTTTCCTGGGGTTTTGGCTAAAACCGCCTGTAAATCATACTGAATTCCCAGACATAACACTGTACAGAAAGAGCACATTTCTTCAGAGCAAAGGGCGCAATCTGGTTCCTCTCAAACTGCTGAAATGGTACCGGTCAGTGCTAGACTAGCCTCTGCCTCTCCCATACCATTGCTACACTGTGGCGGTAACGGCACGGTTAGAGGTGAGCGGTGTGATCTATGCAGCACGCTGTCTACAAGAAACATTCTCCCTCTGTACTGGAGAGCATGATGATAATCCTATAGATTGGGCGACTTCCTCATTGAAAACACATGTTTACACAAAGTAATTAACGCTGGCTTTCATTGACTCTTAGGATGTCTCCTATCACTCAGTGACGGATTCCACTCTCACTGCGGAAGCACTTGACCAGACTATTGCTATGTTTGACACAGTCGAAGAGGTACTTAGACACTTCAATCCTGAGACGTGGAAGGAGGATCTAGAAAATCTATACACCGATACATCTCAGTTCCGTGGCAGAACATTTCAAGAAAGAAAATCTAAAGGTAGGAAAGTCTTCTCACAAAACAAATCAAATGATAAAATAGTCAAAAGTAGTATGTATTAAAACACAGCAGGAGTGAATAACATATTATTATAGCAGAGTGTATCATGGACATCATGGACATGGACAGATGGATTGGCAGGTGAGCTTGAACCGAGAGAGGGGAGCTACGGGCATCATCGCAGCTCTCCCCTGCACAAGGCCTGGTCATTCCATAAAAGTAGGCAATTCTATATAATAAAACTGACTGCTGATAAAAAGACATCATCATGGCTGTGTGCGGTGCTAACAAATTGTGTACATGAAAGCCACTGTTGTGCTGCTCTCCACCAAGAAGGTGCCTTGCTGTAGCTGTGGCTGAAGTTTGAGAGTTAGAAGCCAGCAGGGCACCAAGGGGCTCATTTATCAACGAGTGCTAAAACTCGTTGTGAAGGGTAAAATGCATTGCTTTTGATAAATGCCTTCTCCTTCACCACAAAGCTAATTCCTTAGTATGAGAGAAGATGACCTGGATACATTGTACATTATTTCAGTTAGCCCCTTTTTATCTTATTTTATACAGTATCAGACGCTACTTTTGGGGGGTATGAGACAAGGCCTGTGTATTTTATACATTATAGGCTTACTTATTAATATCCTCGGAAAATGTCACTTTACTATCATCTGACATCACCGCTATTCCTACCAATGGCGAATGAAATATTGGAACTATTTCAGAAGACATTATTTCCAGGACTGAAGCTCCAATAAGTAGCTGTCCTGGCAAAGAACTAAAGTAACAGTATAGCCATGCAATGCCAGGCTAGGCTCCTGGCGCTATAACATACTGTACAAATGACAGAACACTTGACAAGTTACATGTGCCATGATTTGGTCAGGGGTCCTCGAGCACAACCAAGGATTTTAAATATGCTTTATACTCTTTGTCTCCCATACTGTAGAAAAGCTAAAAAAAAAGTCCCCCAATTAAATTAAAACTTTTATTTGCCACATGTGGGCCACTAGTGGTAAAATCTTGCCCGTCATGAAGCAGTTAAGTGACAAGTTTGTCAGATCATTATTACATGCTGCCAGATCAGTGCTCATGATAATATTTGGGTGCAATTGTCAATATATTACTTAAGTAGAAATAATGGAAAAAAGACTAAGATCCGGCCGCTGAAACAGAAAAGCAACATTAGCAAGTGGCCGACTGGGCTTGTCAGATGCTGTTGACGAGTGGCTGGGTATTTTTCTCGATTTTTACATGCAATTAGGCACAGAACTCAGCACATTGCTTAGTGTTTAGTAATTACACGATAGCATAAACAATTACAACATTTTAATAGAGAGGCATAGGGGCTTTACTAATGTGATCATTAGCAATGCATAAAATGTGTAGAAAAGAGAGTAGGTGATGAAAGCTTAGACTAAATGTTAACTGTTCTATGAGTCATCGGAATAAAGAAAATGCTGGTTTTAGGATACCCAATTAGCAGAAGGGTGTTTATTTATGTGAATACATTTATTGATCAGATGGGTAGAGGTTATGTATTCTGATCCTTTGCAGTATCTACTACTCATTTTAGTCTGAATTAAGCAGAATTCTACTGAGAATTTACACTCACAGGGGGAGTTTTACTCAGCGGCGGTTTGCTGGGGTTTTAAAACCCTTGCACTTTGGCGGGATGGCGGTCATTAGGTTGACATGAGTTAGGTCAACATACAGTGGGTCGACCACGTTTGGTCAACATGTATTAGGTTGACATGATCACTGGGTCGACATGGTCATTAGGTCGACATGGAAAAAGGTCAACATGAGTTTTTCACAATTTTTTCAATTTTTTGACCTTTTTCATACTTAACGATCCACGTGGACTACAATTGGGAACGGTAACCTGTGCCGAGTGCAGCGGTAGCGGAATGAGGCACCGTGCCCGAAGCATGGTGAGCGAAGCGAGCCATGCGAGGGGTCACGGTGCACTAATTGGGGTTCCCCATCACTTTTCGAAGAAAACAACACCAAAAAAAGAAAAAAACTCGTCAACCTTTTTCCATGTCGACCTAGTTCATGTTGACCTAATGACCATGTCGACCTAGAGAACATGTCGACATAATGCATGTCGACAAAACATGGTCGACCCAATGTATGTCGACCTAAGTCATGTCGGCCTTATGTACCACACCCACTTTGCCAGTAGGTTGAAGCACCAAACAGTTGAATTTACTATGAGAGTTTTGTAAATGTCTGTCGATCTTTTCCTGGGGTTTTGGCTAAAACTGTCACGTCTGCATAATCTGGTCAATAAGAAAGTAGATTAATAAATTCACTTATATTGAGGGTAGTGATTATGTATTGAAAGATAATATTAATAATAAATTGATTCAAGAGAACAATTTTATTTTCTAAATACAGTATATTAATTTGTGTTTTATAATGTTTGTATGATGTGGGCACCATTTATATATCTATAAAATAATAAATACTGCCTTGCCATGAAAACATTGTATTGTGATTCCACACCTTCTGATTGGCCAGAGAAACAACCAGCTTCTTAAGCTACAGTATCTTGCCTGTTACAAACACTTCATTTTTTGGCGAGACAGTTGCTGGCTTGCGGCGGTTCTAATCCTGCCACTCGGTAAACCTGGGGTTTCTATACTGTACTTCTAATGGGAAAAACAGCTATTGTATTTCAAAATGGGCTTTCTCTGGGAGTTTCTGGTTATTGTTTCTGTTAAAATGCAATAGCGCAGGAAATTCGTATGAATCCGACCGATATCGCAAAACCACCATTTAGTTAATGCAACTTTATAAAAACTATATCAGAATCCACCTGCATTTCTGAAACACTAGGTCACCCAATACACTCCCCTCTACTCAATACAGTCACAATGGTTTGGGACAGTCGTGCAGTGCAAATACATCCAAGCTTCTATTGTACATCTCCTGAGTTTAGATTTTCCTAGAGAATATATGTTGGGGGGGGGGGGGGGGGTTTCAGCTTTTCCTAATTTGTTTTGCTTTTTAACATACACCATAATTATTACTTGATGTGGTAGCATTATTCACTGTTATACTATTGGTCCTACAGGATTCCTGTAGGCTACAGTACCAGTACTGTGTCACTGAATGACTTGTCAACTGCACCACTAGACCACCAGGAAGGCTGGAGGCAGCACAAAACAGTCAGAGGTTAACTAGCCCGAGGGGAACATGCTCCCTTGTCTTGCCTGGCTGCAAGGGGAAGTGTCATGATGTGAGCTGAGAAATGCCACAGACTGGGAATGTGATAGTAAATGGAGCATAACCCTCCAGCACAGTTGTGTGTTATGAAGCTCCTTGCCAACAAATACAGGAAAATTGTATGTATATATGGTATCATTTGCACTGCATATATTTCTATAGAATAGAACAGTGTATGTGATACTTTCTCAGACAAAAGCTTAATTGATATCTCCCAAATTGATGCAAAATCTGCCAGCCGCTTGTGACTTCATGCAAACAAATATTCTTCACCCAGTTGTTTTGCCCATGAATAAAAGTTCCTCTGAGTCTCCATATTCCCAGCTCAGTTTTTGTACTGTAAAAATAGGATTTTAATACCTACCGGTAAATCCTTTTCTCTTAGTCCGTAGAGGATGCTGGGGACTCCAAAAGGACCGTGGGGTATAGACAGGATCCGCAGGAGACATGGACACTTTAAGACTTTAAATGGGCGTGAACTGGCTCCTCCCTCTATGCCCCTCCTCCAGACCTCAGTTATAGGAACTGTGCCCAGAGGAGACGGACATTTCGAGGAAAAGGATTTTGTTAAACTAAGGGTGAGATACATACCAGCTCACACCACCACACACCGTACAACATGGCCTGTACTACAACCGGTTAACAGCGTGAACCAAAGCGATCAGCAACAGGCTGACCTTAACCAAACACAACCTTTGTGTAACATAAGCAATAACCATTAACAAGTACTGCAGATAGAGTCCGCACTGGGACGGGCACGCAGCATCCTCTACGGACTAAGAGAAAAGGATTTACCGGTAGGTATTAAAATCCTATTTTTTCCTTCGTCCTAGAGGATGCTGGGGACTCCAAAAGGACCGTGGGGTTTATACCAAAGCTCCAGACTGGGCGGGGGAGTGTGGATCACTCTGCAGCACCGATTGAGCAAACATGAGGTCCTCATCAGCTAGGGTATCAAACTTGTAGAATTTTGCAAAAGTGTTTGAACCCAACCAAGTAGCTGCTCGGCAAAGTTGTAACGCAGAGACACCCCGGGCAGCCGCCCAAGACGAGCCCACCTTCCTAGTGGAATGGGCCTTCACCGAATTCGGTAACGGCAATCCAGCCGTAGAATGGGCCTGCTGAATCGTATTACAGATCCAGCGTGCAATAGTCTGCTTAGAAGCAGGAGCCCCAAACTTGTTGGAAGCATACAGGACAAACAGCGCCTCTGTTTTCCTAATACGAGCTGTTCTGGCTACATAAATTTTCAAAGCTCTGACCACATCGAGAGACTTTGACTCAGCCAAGGCTTCAGTAGCCACATGCGGTGAAACGAAGAAACCACCTTTGGGAGAAATTATTGACTAGTCCTCAATTCCGCTCTATCAGCATGTAAAACCAAGTAGGGGCTTTTGTGAGACAAAGCCGCCAACTCTGACACCCGCCTAGCGGACGCCAAGGCCAATAGCATGACCAATTTCCAAGTGAGAAATTTCAACTCAACCTTTTGTAAAGGTTCAAACCAATGTGATGTCAGGAACTGTAACACCACGTTAAGGTCCCATGGTGCCACCGGGGGCACAAATGGAGGCTGGATGTGCAGTACTCCCTTCACGAAAGTCTGTACTTCTGGAAGCGAGGCCAATTCCTTTTGAAAGAAAATAGATAAGGCCGAAATCTGCACTTTAATGGATCCTAACTTTAGGCCCGCATCAACCCCAGCTTGCAAAAAATGGAGAAAACGACCCAGCTGAAATTCTTCCGTAGGCGCCTTCTTGGATTCGCACCAAGACACATATTTTCTCCAAATACGGTGGTAATGCCTCGCCGTTACCTCCTTTCTAGCTTTCAGTGGAGTCGGGATGACCTCTCCGGGAATACCCTTTCGAGCTAGGATTTGGCGTTCAACCGCCATGCCATCAAACGCAACTGCAGTAAGTCTTGGAACACGCACGGCCCTTGCTGTAATAGATCCTCTCTTAGAGGAAGAGGCCAGGGATCTCCTATGAGTAATTCCTGAAGATCCGGATACCAGGCCCTCCGTGGCCAATCTGGAACAATGAGTATCGCCTGAACCCTTGTTCTTCTTATGATCCTTAATACCTTTGGGATGAGTGGAAGTGGAGGGAACACATAGACCGACTGAAACACCCACGGTGTCACTAGTGCGTCCACTGCTATTGCTTGAGGGTCCCTCGATCTGGAACAATATGTCTGAAGCTTCTTGTTGAGGCGAGACGCCATCATGTCTATTTGAGGAAGTCCCCAACGACTTGTCACTTCTGCAAAGACCTCTTGATGAAGACCCCACTCTCCTGGATGGAGATCGTGTCTGCTGAGGAAGTCTGCTTCCCAGTTGTCCACGCCTGGAATGAAGATCGCTGACAGAGCGCTTGCATGCTTTTCCGCCCAGCGAAAAATCCTTGTGGTCTCCGCCATCGCCGCTCTGCTCCTTGTTCCGCCCTGGCGGTTTATGTGCACCACCGCTGTTATGTTGTCCGACTGAATCAGGACGGGTAGGCCGCGAAGGAGATGTGCTGCTTGTAGAAGGCCATTGTTTAATGGCCCTTAATTCCAGAATGTTTATGTGCAGACAAGCTTCTTGCCTGGACCATTTCCCCTGGAAATTTTCCCCCTGCGTTACTGCTTCCCAACCTCGGAGACTCGCATCCGTGGTTACCAGGACCCAATCCTGGATCCCGAACCTGCGACCCCCTAGAAGGCGAGAACTTTGAAGCCACCACAGGAGAGAAATCCTGGCCCTGGGGGACAGGCTTATCCTCCGGTGCATGTGTAGATGGGACCCGGACCACTTGTCCAACAGGTCCCACTGAAAAGTTCTGGCATGAAACCTGCCAAACGGAATGGCCTCGTAGGCCGCCACCATTTCCCCCAGCACTCGAGTGCATTGATGAATCGACACTCTTGCCGGTTTCAGAAGTTCCTTGACCATGTTCTGGATTTCCAGAGCTTTTTCCAACGGGAGATAAAATCTCTGTAGAGCCGTGTCTAGAATCATGCCCAAGAACGACAGCCATGTTGTCGGAATCAACTGTGACTTTGGCAAATTTAGGAGCCAGCCATGTTGCTGCAGAACTGTCAGGGAGAGTGCAACGTTTTTTAGTAACTGCTCCTGTGATCTCACCTTTATCAGGAGATCGTCCAAGTACGGGATAATCGTGACCCCTTGCTTGCGCAGGAGCACCATCATTTCCACCATTACCTTGGTGAAAATCCACGGGGCCGTGGAAAGACCAAACGACAACATCTGAAATTGGTAGTGACAATCCTGAACAGCTAACCTCAGGTACGCCGGATGAGGAGGATATATGGGAACATGTAGGTAAGCATCCTTTATGTCGACTGACACCATAAAATCCCCCCCCCCTCCAGACTGGAGATCACTGCTCGGAGAGACTCCACCTTGAATTTGAAACTTTTCAAATACAGATTGAGGGATTTTAAGTTCAGAATCGGTTTGACCGAGCCATCCGGCTTCGGGACCACAAACAGGCTTGAATAAAACCCTTCTCCCCGTTGTGACGGGGGTACCGCGACAATGACTCGCTGCTGACACAGCTTTTGTATTGCCACACACACTACCTCTCTTTCCGGAAGAGAAGCTGGCAAGGCCGATTTGAAAAATCGTTGTGGAGGCACGTCTTGAAACTCCAGTTTGTATCCTTGGGTCACAATTTCCAGCACCCAAGGATCCAGGCCCGAGAGAACCCAGACCTGACTGAAGAGCTGAAGACGTGCCCCCACCGGTGCGGACTGCTGCAGGGGATCCCCAGTGTCATGCGGTGGATTTGGCAGAAGCCGGGGAGGACTTCTGCTCCTGGGCCGGCGATCTTTTTCCTTTTCCCTTACCTCTTGCCGCAAGGAAGGATGACCCACGTCCTTTCTGGAATTTTTGCGACCGAAAGGACTGCATCTGGTATTGAGGCGTTTTCTTTTGCTGTGGAGGGACAAAAGGCAGAAAAGAGGACTTACCCGTGGTAGCTGTAGAAACCAAGTCCGCGAGGCCTTCACCAAACAAAACTCCACCCTTATAGGGCAGAGCCTCCATAGCCTTCTTAGAATCAGCATCACCATTCCATTGATGAGTCCACAACGCCCTCCTAGCCCAGATCGCCATGGCATTGGCCCTTGATCCCAAGAGGCCAATATCTCTCGCAGGCTCCTTTAGATAGACTGCAGCGTCCCTGATATGACCCAGTGTCAACAGCACTCTATCTCTATCCAGGGTGTCCATTTCAGCTGACAAGGTATCTGCCCACGTTTCAATAGCGTTACTCACCCATGACGCTGCCACGGCCGGCCTGAGCAGCGTACCTGTCGTGACATAAATAGATTTCAGGGTAGCTTCCTGCCTACGATCAGCAGGATCCTTAAGGGCCGCCATCTCAGGGAATGGTAGCGCCACCTTATTGGACAATCGTGCTAGAGTTTTGTCCACCGTGCTGTTGACTCCCACCTAACCCTATCCTGAGAAGGAAACGGGTATGCCATAGCAATTCTCCTGGGAATCTGCCACCATTTGTCCGGAGTTTCCCAGGCCCTTTCAAAGAGAGCATTCAGTTCGTGCGAGGGAGGAAAAGTTACCTTCGGCTTTTTCCCCTTAAACATAAAGACCCTTGTCTCAGGGACAGCGGGGTCTTCCGTAATATGTAACACGTCTTTTATTGCCACAATCATGTATTGAATACTCTTAGCCACCTTAGGATTCAACTTTGCATCATTATAGTCGACACTGGACTCGGAATCCGTGTCGGTATCAGTGTCTGATATCTGGGTAAATGAACGTTTTTGGGACCCCGACGGGGGCTGAGCGTGTGGCACTAACTCTCCCATGGATTGCCTCCATGTTTGGTTCTGAGACTCGGATTTGTCCAACCTTTTATGCAACAAAGCCACACTTTTATTTAAAACACTCCACATCTCAGCCCAATCAGCAGTCGGCGGTGCCGACGGAGTCACTCCCTCACTCTGTTCAGCCCCCACACGAGCCTCCTCTTGGGAAGAGCATTCAACCTCAGACATGCCGACACACACATACCGACACCCCCAAACACACTGGGCAAAAGGGGACAGACCCACAGTAAGGCCTTTCAGAGAGACAGAGAGGGAGATTGCCAGCTCACACCCAGCGCCCCACCGGTCTGACGAATGAAACAATGCCCCAGACCTATAAGCGCTGTTATATATTAAGAATAATAATAATAACCAACACCAATTTTTGTGCCCCCCCCCCCCCCCTCGTTTTTAGCACCCTGTTACTTGTGCCAGCAGTGAAGGGCCAGGAGCAGCGTCTCTGCAGCAAGCTGTGGAGAGAAAATGGTGCTGGTTAGAGCTGGAGGACAAAGCCCCGCCCCTACATGGCGCGCTTCTGTCCCGCAATTTTTTACACTGGCGGGGGTCCCCTGATAGTGCCTCCGCACTCCATATACATGCCAGTCATAAATTATGAGGTTTTTATTGCTGCCCAGGGCGCCCCCCCTGTGCCCTGCACCCATGCAGTGCCTGTGTGTGGGAGCAATGGCGCGCAGCGCGACCGCTGCACGGTACCTCAGGAAGACTGAAGTCTTCTGCCGCCTTCACTGAAGTCTTCTTTGCTTCGGTTACTCACCTGTCTTCTTACTGCTGGCTCTGTGAGGGGGGCGGCGGCGCGGCTCCGGGAACGAGCAGCTAGGTGACCCAAGTGATCAGACCCTCTGGAGCTAATGGTGTCCAGTAGCCTAAGAAGCAGAGCCTTTCAACTCACAGAAGTAGGTCTGCTTCTCTCCACTCAGTCCCACGATGCAGGGAGCCTGATGCCAGCAGTGCTCCCTGAAAATAAAAAACCTAACAAAAGTCTTTTTAGAGAAACTCTGTAGAGCTCCCCTAGTGTGTGACCAGTCTCCTCTGGGCACAGAATCTAACTGAGGTCTGGAGGAGGGGCATAGAGAGAGGAGCCAGTTCACACCCATTTAAACTCTTAAAGTGCCCATGTCTCCTGCGGATCCCATCTATTCCCCATGGTCCTTTTGGAGTCCCCAGCATCCTCTAGGACGAAGGAGAAATGAAGTATTTTACTCCACATGGAAGAAAGTTTGTCCCATGCATTTACAGGATAACCCATAAGGAAGCTTTAATGATGGTAGCGAATCCATTTCCATTGGTAGTACTGCAAGACTTTCCTGTTCTCAATAGTCACATCAATTAATGGAGTTGGTGCCAAGAATTGTGACAATCACTAATGTAGAGTAGAAAATAACAATACATTAAAGCATTTCTGATCAAAGTAAATATGGATTTAGTTTAGCTTCAAAACTTCATCTGTACCACTTTTTTGGTCTGTTTTTGGCTTTTTAATTTGGTTCCTGTAAGATCAATAAAGCCGCGTACACACGGTACGATATACAACTACTATATAGTCCATATCAGTAGAAAACATAGTGCATATCGCACAATGGGGGTAATTCCAAGTTGATCGCAGCAGGAAATATTTTAGCAGTTGGGCAAAACCATGTGCACTGCAGGGGGGTCAGATATAACATTTGCAGAGAGAGTTAGATTTGGGTGGGTTATTTTGTTTCTGTGCAGGGTAAATACTGGCTGCTTTATTTTTACACTGCAATTTAGATTGCAGATTTGGAGAGAGAAATGACTGCATAGGAAAGGAAAGAGTTAAACATCCTGTGAGGGGTGGACCTAGCTGTGAGGAAAGTACAGCCTTTGGAAAAAGGGGAGGGGTAATATATATAGGGAATGCTAGGCCAGCTTGGTCTCTCTTGCTGCTGAATTGCCTTCCCGCCCTCCCGCCCTGTTGGTAGAGGTTCTGGCACGGAGTGCCTTGGCGTTGAATTGTTGGCTGGTTTTATCGTTGGCTATTTATTGGCGGAAAAGAACGGCAGGTTGTAGTTTGTATTGTTAGCTGTAGTGATTTACAGTTTGGTGTGGTTTTGGTGCACTCACCTCCATCGACTTTTAGGGCCGCTCGACCACCCGTCCGGGGGCAGCGGCAGGCACCCATCAGGGTGGGTAGTCACTGTGGGGGTTGAGTTGGGCACCTATTACCGATTTTATAGTTTTTAATTAAATTAGGATAGTTTTGAATTTTAACGTTTTTAAGGTTAGCGTCAGTTCAATAGAGCCGTTCTTTTTTCTGCCACCATATGCCGGCTGAATCGGCATGTTAACAAAATTTTTCAATTTACAGGTTTGCTAATGGTTAGGGTACAATAAATAGCTAGCAATTTTTCTGCCAAATTCAAGTCTCCGTGTCCATTATTTCTTGGTATTAGAGGTAATGAATGCTTTACTTTGAATGAAGGGGTCCACCGAGTATCATTAGGATGTTTAAACTCACCACACCCAAATCTATCTCTCTCTGCACATGTTATATCTGCCTCCCCTGCAGTGCACATGGTTTTGCCCAACTGCTAAAAAATTTCCTGCTGCGATCAACTCAGAATCCTGATGTGTGCTCCCACGGGGTCGGTATTGCAAGAAAAAATAGACTGTGCAGGCAGGCCGATTTTGACTAGAAAGTGTACAATCTAGTACGTAGTATAGTAAAAATTGGCCATAGTGCAAACCGTACACAGCACCATGGGGGTAATTCCAAGTTGATCGCAGCAGGAATTTTGTTAGCAGTTGGGCAAAACCATGTGCACTGCAGGGAGGGGGGGGGGGGGGGGGGGGGGGGCAGATATAACATGTGCAGAGAGAGTTAGATTTGGGTGTGGTGTGTTCAACCTGCAATCTAAATTGCAGTGTAAAAATAAAGCAGCCAGTATTTACCCTGCACAGAAACAAAATAACCCACCTAAATCTTACTCTCTCTACACATGTTATATCTGCCTCCCCTGCAGTGCACATGGTTTTGCCCAACTGCTAACAAAATTCCTGCTGCGATCAACTTGGAATTACCCCCCATGTGTATAGTCAATACATACCTCCCATTTCTGAATTGCATAAGTCGCAGTAAAATAGGGGCAGGCCTTCAAAATATGGGGCGGGGCCTCACTGCACAACCCCCTTTTCGTCATTTTGGGGGCGTGCCCCACGCTCCCATAGCAGCTGGGCAGCCCCCGCATCACTAGGGGAGGGCCTTCATAATATGGGGCGGGGCCTCGCTGCACAACCCCTCTTTTCGTCATTTTGGGGGCGTGCCCAGCACTCACTCCCCAGCATTGTATAGATGCCGCGCACATGCTGCTTTCCAGAGCAGGGCAGCGGTGATCACAGGATCTTCCAACTGCTCCCCCGCCCGCGGAACACTGCGACCCCACGGGTGGGACAGCGGGACAGTATCCGAATAGCGGGACTGTCCCGCTTGACTTGGGACAGTTGGGAGGTATGGTCATTATCAGTAGTTCTGGACTCCAGGGAGTTCAAGGGAAATCACATAGTGCAAATCGGCCACATAGGCAGAATCGCACCGCGTGTAGGCCCCTTTACATACAGAATGCAGGCTTAGCATCCACCTGTTTTGTTTTTGTTTTTAAAGGGAGGCTATACCATGCAGACTTATACAAACTTATTTTTCAGTGTGTACAGAAACTTAAAAGGGCTGAATCCTATAAAGTATTGATATAGGCAGGTACAGTATGCTAGCCAGCTGCAGGGTGACCATACAGCAGACGTCACATTTAAATGCCTTTATGCAAGGTTTTCAAATCTGATACAGGGTCTTGGATTTCAGCACACATACCACTATACAAATGCTGCTACAAACGCCTTCCCTGATGTACCTCCATGTAGACGAATGTGCAAGGTCTGTGACGCCCACTGTCAGTGCTCATAGATGCTGTAATACCGATTGGTGCGTTGGCGACCTTATAATCCACCATCGGTCACACCATCGAAACTTACACTAGCCCTATGCATACTTACTTACTCTCCCGTTTTTTTTTTCCGGGTAGTATCCTGCAGCCCTGGAAAAGTGGGCACCACTCCTTCATCCCACCCACTACCTAGTGAAGTGGACAGAATGGGAAGATTTATGTAAGGAATCCCGGGATCCTCGAGGAGGGGGCAGGGCCTAGTGACATATTTCTATGTCAACGAGTCATTCTGGCCTCACCCCTATGCAAATTTGCACAAATCTCAGCAATTTCCTCTGGGAGGGCTTAATGATGCAACTGGCCCGCCCCCCCCCCCCCCCCCCCCCGATGCAGCCCATCTGCTTCTCCTCTCTGGGCTTCTCCTGGAGAGGACAGCAGCTAAGTAAGCAAGTATGGCCCTATGGCTCAGTGCAGTTTCCCCATCTGACTATGGCCTCTTGTGCCAGTGGCTGTGTGTCCATGAACACACCTGTTTGCACTGACAGTCCTGCGACACTCCCATAACACGTCCACTGAATGGATCGTGTGTGTGTGTACATCTCTAGCCACTTCCCGGTCACCGCCCAGGAAATCCCGTCACTTTTCCACCACATTTTTATACCGCCTGTCTCGAATGCTGCAACGCCTTTATGCATACACTGTGTAGCACATGCGCCGTAAGAGTCTTTAGAAACTTTTGCGCATGTACAGTTGCAAGAAAATTGTTAGTGAACATCGCTTGTGGATTCCATACTGTATTTTCTTTTTAAATCATAATGGTTACATGGCCTCTGGTGGCTAGCTTATGGCATGACTTTCACATTACATGGAAGGGCTTTCACGGACAGGACCTATAGGGCCAGATGTACTACTGTAAGCCTTGGAGAGTGATAAAATGGAGAGAAGTAAATATCAGCCAATCAGCTCCTAACTGCCATGTCACAGGATGTAATTAAAAACTGACAGTTATGAGCTGATTGCTTGGTACTTTATCGCTCTCCAATGCTCAGCACACCTGGCCCAGAATCTGAAGGCTAATGTACTGTGTATTAGAATCTACAATCTGATGCCTTATGTACAGAGGGACCTTTAACTTTGGGGTCTATTTACTAAACCTTGGTTGGAGATGAAGTTGCTGGAGATAAAGTGCCAGCCAATCGGCTCCTAACTGTCATTTTTCAAACACAGCCTGTGACATGGCAGTTAGGAACTGATTGGCTGGTACTTTATCTCCATCCAAGTCTTAGTAAATAGACCCCTTAGTGGCTAGTGAATGACAGGACCTCTGGCCTGATGGAAAGTGTATAGCGAAACTTTAAAACGAATGGCTATTGCGCAGCATGGCTTTTAGTTTGTTGGCTAGTTTGTGGCAAGCCACTATGCTGATGTATCCACCATCCGGCCCGCCACTTGTAGCACAGAGCAAGGGTAAGCAATGTGAAGCGCCAGCTGCTGTAAAACTACACATCCCAGCATGCTCTGACACTGTTTTAGCATGCTCTAACAGAAAATCTTGCTAGGATGTGTAGTCCTACAGCAGCTGGAGTGCTACACATTGCCTACCCCTGGGATAGCGTTTTCTGAGCAGTCAGTAAGATCTACAGTAAGTGACAGCTTCCACCATGTGCTGGCTTGTAGATAGATAAATGTAACTGCTAGCTTCCAGCAGATCTGGACCAATGAAAAACTATGATTAATGTTATTTGAGTTGCATGTCATTTTTATGTTTGGTAAAAGTGCATTGGGTTAAATAAATGGATCTGTTCTACATTTCCAATGATAAATTCATTTATATTTCAGTGAATTTGGACAGGCTTAATGATGATGTCAAGCGATATAGCTGCACTCCAAGAAATTTCACCGTGAACTTGCGAGAAGAGCTTAAGATAACCAGCGCAGTGTTTTTTCCACGTTGCCTCCTCGTTAAACGCTGCGGGGGAAACTGCGGCTGTGGCACTGCGAATCCCAAATCCTGCACGTGTATGTCTGGGAAAACCGTAAAAAAATACCACGAGGTATAGTAATTAAATATTTATTAAATAATATATATTGATAATCATATGCCAAACACATGAAGCTGGAATATATATGCTTGTGTATATTTGTAGCACTTTCTTTACATATGTGCATCATTAAAGATTATTGCCAAATGTTATGAGCCGCCACGGCTTCCCGCCAGCTTCCGGTTGTTGCTAAGCGACCGGACACAGCCGAACTTCCGCTCCCTTGCAGCTGCACAGGGTTATTAGTTAATTTAGAGGCTTTGCTGGGCTCAGCATGTTATTGGCTCCTGCTCCCTTTAAAGGTGATTCCTGTCTCTCATTCAATGCTGGTCATAGTTCCTGGTTGCTGTGGGAGCCTTTGTCCCTGGGTTCAAAGTCTCAGTTTAGGACCTCATCTCCTGTTTGTTCATTCCCATCTTTGAACAGCATTCCTGTGTCCAGTCTCTATTCAGCACTAGTGTCATCTAGCAAACTTTTGCATTAGCCTTAGTTACACTTCTCTTGTACACCTGTGCACAAGTGTTAAGTTGAAGGTATTGCTCCTCCCAGTCCGGTGGCAGCATCCCAGTTAGGGATTCTTTTGTTTTTATCTTCTCCGTCTCTACCTCCTCCCGCTCCATCACTTCCCCTCCCTTCTCTTGCACCTTAGTCTCAGTCTTGTCTCCATTGTTTGCCTTCCATTTGCCTCACTCCTCCCAACTCCTCTCTCGCTTTTGTACTCCTTCTCTCTTCCTGCATTGACACAGGTCACTCAGGGTTTACCTCGTAACACCACCAGCTGTGTAAGTCCAGGTGGCATACCAGTACCGGTAGGCGCACTTTGCCTTCTAGGAAAAGCGGCTGTTATAAGTAAGAAGACCCGCTGGTGAGTTCTAAAAGTCTTAGCCCTGGGTGTACAAGGGTACTTTCAATTAGATCCTCGGCAAACCATCCATTGCGGAGAAGAAGACCCTATGGTTGTAAAACCAAACCACAAAATACCCACTGAAAAAATACGCACTTGTGCATAAAGTACTTTTTTATCCACCGAACAGGGACCATACTGTACTTAGAGCACATTTTCTTTCCTAATTTCTAAATTATACTTAAAGGGCTTAATAAAAGCATTGATGGGCAACTGGAAAAGCCCCCTAAGTGCGTGCAAAACCCCCCTAAATGCGTGTCTGATACTTGTGTAAAATATGGATAGACCGATTGACCAACATCTCTCTCTGTGTCAGTTCTCAATTCTCCTTCATGGATCATGATACTGCTGTAGCATAACTTTGTACAGTGTTTCTCAGTTGTGTAACTTCAAACTAGCCTTCAAAAATGTAGGTCTATTATCTCTGCAAATGGCGCAAAATGAGCTATGCACAATGCTGCCTATAGTTTTACTTCCTGGAAGATCAAAAATGTCATCTGGGGGTGGGGGTGGGGGGGTAATTTAGCATTAAGAGGGAAATTCATGGGATATTGCAGGGAAGAAGCATTACTTATTTGTGTTCATGGCCCATAGAAGTTCAAGGAGAAATAAGCTGTGTCAACTGAGAACCCCAAAAAGCAGATCTGGGCCTGTCCTAAGCATGTTGCATGTGGGAGGGTGTAGCAGCATCACAGAGTCCTTCCCAAATTTTGTTATAGCGCCCATCACAGGGTGGGGTGAGCAGAGTCCGAGTAGGGAGTCAGGGCTGAGTGGGGGCAATTGCTGGACCACAGCTGCCATCTTGCCGCCAGCACACTTGTCGCCGGTTGACGCTTGCATCTGCCACCAGTCCTCCCCCCCTGTGGACTGCACTAGGAGGTAATACTAAAGGGACTCACCATCCTCCCACCCAATCCCATGCCCAGTTACTTACTCTATAGCCAACATTGGTTGTCCCTCTCTCCAGCTACCACCAGACACCCGACTGCGCAGGGACATTTGCAGTGAACACATATAGCAGTATGTATTGGCCAAAGAGGCTCCTAAGCTTCTTTTCAACAGGCCGGCAGTCGGGATGTAGTTAAAATGCCACCGGACGGGATCCCGGCAGTCGAAATACCTGCGTCGGAATCCCGAATGACGGCATAAAGCCAGCGTCAAAATCCCGGTTGAGCTCGGGATTCCAACATCAAAATAGCGACACCTGTAATCCCAATTGTTCTTCCAGTGGCATGCGCTCATGTCCTGCCGCGGGGAATGGGAGGTTAGATTTAGGAATTAGAAGGAGAGTTAGGGAGCAGGAACGGAAAAGTTAGGGTTAGGTACCAGGGAGGCGGTTAGGGTTTGGCACTTAAAAGGGGAGGTTAGGGTTAGGCACCAAGCGAGGAGGGTTAGGTTTAGGCAGTGGGGTAGGGAGGGTTGGGGTTAGGCACCATTGGGGAGGGTTTGGATTCTGATGGTTGGGATGTTGCTATCGGTATTCTGACCGTCAGCATTCTGTCCATCGGGATATCATTTATTTATTAACAGTTTCTTATATAGTGCAGCATATTCTGTTGCGTTTTACAATTAGGACAACAGTAATAGAACAAACTGGGCAAAATTGTTGATGCTGCCACCTACTGTTTTATTTTATTATTGCGACCTGTCCTTTGCTGATACTACCCCTACCTTCTCTCCTTAAATCCATATCAAGGATTCCCTTCCCTACCATTCTGCATGTTTCATTTCTGTGAATTGCTCATCCTGCCCTCTGTTGCGATAACCGACATAGTGCACCCTAATTGGTATTCTCACCTGGTGCCATCAAGAATAGGATTGGTCATTCAGTGGGTATCTGGTTAGTTCACCATTTTAGTTTATCCTTGCACATTGTAATCAGTGTAGTGCACACAACATGGCGGCCTCACCTGGCCGCCATGTTGTGTAGAATGAACAGCGCATGGTTTTGAGAAACTTACAAGTATCACGCCATACTATTTTTATCTCTCCCATTGTGTGTTATCAGTTCCAGGCATTGCCTATTCTGCTCAGTGGCACCTAAAATGGCTGCCACACCTGGATCCTTTGTGGGTGGTATGATCAATTTCTGCAACTGATGACTCAAAATGGCTGCCACACCCTTTTGTATTATCTTCATGGCCTCTGTATTTCATTTCAATAGTTTCTGTACTGCATTATTTTCTCACTTTCTTGTAAGCGCCTTGAGTCCTATCTGGAGAAAGAGCGCTATATAAATTGTGGTTTCAGCTGTAATTCGGGGCACAGAGGGTGAGAGGCAGGTACGAAATACCTGGGCACAAGCCTCCCAAGGGGGCATAGTGCGGTCGGTTATGATGGGGAAAAGTGGACGTGTTGATAAAAAAAATTCTATTGGTCCATGCCATCTTTCCCCCCTAGGCAGCTTGTGGATCATCAGCTATATAATCAATGCTACAGATATGTCCACTTACTGTACACCTATCCTCAAATCAGATCAAATGCCCCATTTATTGTGCCAAGCACTTTGCAACAAAGCAATGCATCCCACCCAGTTTTGCACAGAGTATGCACTTTGTTAGCATCATTAATGCAGCAAAAGTACAATTTATCAGGATATCGGCGCATGCTGACAGTGGCATTCTGATGGTAAGTACTAGGGTTAGAGTAAGGTTTAGGGTTAGGGTTAGTCTACCGTGTGGGGACAGTAAGGTTTATGTTGCGGGAGGAGAGGTTAGTGATAGGCTGGGGGGCGCGGTTAGGGTTAAGCCTGTGGAGGTATGGGTTAGGCTGTGGGAGGGGTGGGTTATGGTTAGGGTGCAGGAGGGGAGTTAAGTGATAGGATGTGGGGGGTTACGGTTAGGCTGTGGGACGGTTGGGTTAGGATTAGGGTTAACATACTCACTGGAATCCATCATGATTTTGAACATTGGCGTGCTGCTCATATAATAGCTTCATATTCTCCACCCACTGGTTTGCTGACTCTTTATATGCCTACTTATGCTTACTCCACAAACCAGTGCAATGCTTTGTCTACAGTATGTGTGATAGGTCCTACTATTAAAAGCTCCTCCATTGTTATGACTCCACCTACAATTAAGAAATTCATTGTCATCGTCTATCCACAAAGTGTTTCGGGCTCTCAGTCTGCTTAACCCATTTACTTTTGAGTTGTCCTTAGCTACAATTGACATTGTCCCGCCTACACAAGACCACTTTAAGATTTTTTTCCTAGGCAACCTTTATGCTCTCAGTCCGCCTCGGTGTTAAAATGGGTGGCAGTACCACTATTCCTCCAGTGGTGGTGCTATCCCGGTATTGACTCCTGCAGTGTCACTATTAAGGGTGTTCCTAGCACTCCATGGTTTGTCTCTCTGCAACTGGAGACAATTGGCTAATGTGCTTCACCTGTGACTCCTGTTTATTAGCCAGCTTCTCTATGCACTTCAGACCTGATCACTCGCTAGGGTTTTTTTGCAATGCCGCAAGCAGATAGTCGCAGCCCATAGGGGAGTGTATTTTTGCTTTGCAAGTGTGCGATCGCATGTGCAGCCAGGCGGTACAAAAAATATTTGTGCAGTTTCTGAGTAGCCCGGAACTTACTCAGCCCTTGCGATCACTTCAGCCTGTCCGGTCCCGGAATTGAATTCAGACACCCGCCCTGCAAACGCTTGGACACGCCTGCGTTTTTCCAAACACTCCCTGAAAACGGTCAGTTCACACCCACAAACGCCCTCTTCCTGTCAATCTCCTTGCGATCGGCTGTGCAAATGGATTCTTCTTAAAACCCATCGCACAGCAACGATCCGCTTTGTACCCGTGCGACACGCCTTGCGCATTGCGGTGCATACGCATGCACAGTTCTGACCTGATCACAGAGAGAAAACCTAGCGTGCGATCAGGTCTGAATGACCCCCTCAGTGCCAGATCATCAGTTCATGCTACCTGAGACTGATCTTAGTGCATGTGGCAAGTGAAGTGAGCCTGCTGTCCTATCATACTGCACTGCCAGTCAGGCCTGTTACCTTGTTCTACTGCACTGTTAGCAAAGTCTGTAATCTTGTCATATTGTACTTCAAGCAAAGTTCGCTATCCTGTTATCCTGCCCTGCAAGCCAAGCATGCTATCCTGTCATACTGCATTGCCAGCCGAGCTTGCTACCCTGTTCTCCTGCACTGTAAGCCAAGTCTGTCATCATGTACTGCAAGCCAAGTTTGATACTGTTATCCTGCAGTGTAAGCCAGGTATATCTTGTGTAAACTCTTGTCTCTGTCTCATCCACAAGTGTGTAATATACCAGCTATTGTTTCATTCTACTTGTGCATTACTTCTTTTGGAATACACACTTGCAAGGGTAATCCAAGTGACTCATGATGTAACACCCGGGGTTGGCGGGTGTCTGTGTGGTTAAGAATAGGTAATACAGGCGTTCAGTGGCTTGGTAATGGACCCTTTCCCTAAGATGTTTTCCACGTACCTTGTTCGATATGAGTGGTTCAGAGAGGTAGGACAGATTGATATGTAAACAGGGAGGTCATTTAACAGCAAATCTCTGTGGAGAATACTTTTATTTTACAGCAATGAATGCTGGATGGAAAAAGATTAATTGGTTCATACAATCAAAATAATCAAGACAATGACATTCAAGTAGACTAATTCATTTTGTGGCATTCAAAAAAGAGACTAATACAGTCGACAGCTCAAAATACACTGGATGACTCAGTGTGGTTTAAAAGATATTAATTTAGAATCAAACTAATCACAGTTATGCATGTATTAATTAGTGCAATATTCACAAAGACAATGAAGAAGAGGATAATGAAAAAAAGAAGAATTTGAAATAAACTGATTAAGGTCACTGAGGCTCAGAAAAATTACACTCGCTATTTTTCCCCTAATGTCCCTATACACAGTCCTGATCTTCACTGATAATGTAAACGTTGGAGCTCATCGATCTTAATGTATCACAGTGTTGCATTGGGGTTCTGAGGTTTAGATTGAACTTGTTGCACAAAGGGTTTAATACCTCCTTGATGAAATATAAGCCCAGGAATTAGAGGCCTGACTCTCTGTGCCAGGGTAGACAGTGTCAATGTATTCGAATTATCCACAAAGCTTGTATGGCGAATATGACTTTAAGTTCCAACTTGGTGAAATGTCTCTGTAGCATCAGTCAATTAGTGTCTCTAGTAACTAATAATTAGCGCTGCCCTTAAATTAGGGGTCAGTCTATGGTAGGTGTCTGTATTATGCCTCCAGGAAATCTTTGAATGTGATAGCTGGGCGGTGTATATTTGTGAGGAAAATTGGGTTTAGCACTCACCCTCCTGTAGTTCAACATTTAGCACAGACTCTAACTCACACAGACTTTCAGTACAGCTCCTCTGCATCCCACACCCGTCTCCATGCGGCGTCCCACTTGCTCCAGATGGATGGTGTAATGGTTAGCATTACTGCCTCACAGCACTGAAGCCATGGGTTCAATACCCACCATGGCCCTAACTGTGCGGCGTTTGTATATTCTCCCTGTACTTGCGTGGGTTTCCTCCAGATACTCCGGTTTCCTCCCACAATCCAAAAATATACTGCCAGGTTTATTGTCTCCCAACAAATTAACCCTAGTGTGAATGTGTGTGTGTACATGTGATAAGGAATATAGATTGTAAGCTCCACTGGGGCAGGGACTGATGTGAATGGGCAAATATTCTCTGGCTCACTTCTCCACTCTTATCACTGTTTAGTAAATGTTCCCCTAAGTCCTGGGCTGCGCACAGACTGCACAAAGTGTATTTTTGCAGCTCGGCGTACACATAGGATCGCGCACTTGCACAGCGAATTTACACTCCCCCTGGAGGCAGCGACTATCTGAATGCAGGGCAGCAAAGTTAGCGGCCCGGTGATCAGATCTGAATTACCCCCTGAGTCTTCTTATAGTATGCATGTACCTTGGTGGATACTGGATTCCTGGAACACGGCTCTAAAATTTCCTATATGTAATATGCAAGTTTTATGCCTCATAAGCAAAAACATAAGCACACATTTTGGTACAGACACCCTTGATGTTTTACTACAGGATACAATTTATGTTCCGTATAATTCCAGGTACCCAAAGTTAAAACTATTATATAGAGCATAAAATCTTTGAATATCAGTGCTCCGATCAGCCATTCTAGCTGTCCAATTTCTGCCTTGTTCAAACACTCATCTGCTGTCTTGTCTGGGGAAAGGGTTTGCCAATTTTTCTCCTCTTATCAGCAAAGCCCATATACCATGCTCATGTTTTTTAATATAAAACACAGGGAAAATCCCATAGCTGTCAGAGGGCTTGTTAACGTAAACGCTGTCCAAATCTCTACTCTCAACCCAGCACACACTTCCTTTCCTAGAAGAAATAGATTTTTTTTTAACCCAACAATCCCACTTGTGTCAGTCATTTCATTTTGCCCTGGTTTAAATAAAATATGAACAAAGATTGTTGTGTGCTTATTGCTTAAATCCAAAAGCGCCTTAGGCGTATTTCAATTGTAAGGAAATAAAATGAATTATTTAAAAATGCTGTAACCACATGACAAATCAGTGAAAGAAAAGTGTAAAAATATATAAATAAGGGAAAAAAATAAAAGAGACTATCGGGGTCATTCCGAGTTGTTCGCTCGGTAAATTTCTTCGCATCGCAGCGATTTTCCGCTTAGTGCACATGCGCAATGTCCGCACTGCGACTGTGCCAAGTAAATTTGCTATGCAGTTAGGAATTTTACTCACGGTTTTTTCTTCGTTCTGGTGATCGTAATGTGATTGACAGGAAGTGGGTGTTTCTGGGCGGAAACTGGCCGTTTTATGGGTGTGTGCGAAAAAACGCTACCGTTTCTGGGAAAAACGCGGGAGTGGCTGGAGAAACGGAGGAGTGTCTGGGCGAACGCTGGGTGTGTTTGTGACGTCAAACCAGGAACGACAAGCACTGAACTGATCGCAGATGCCGAGTAAGTCTCGAGTTACTCAGAAACTGCACAGAGATGTCTTATCGCAATATTGCGAATCTTTCGTTCGCAATTTTGATAAGCTAAGATTCACTCCCAGTAGGCGGCGGCTTAGCGTGTGCAAAGCTGCTAAAAGCAGCTTGCGAGCGAACAACTCGGAATGACCCCCTATATATTGTAAGTTTAGAGATTTTGGGGTGAGATTCAAATGTTGCCGCTCCTCCTGCCCATCATCACGCCCGCTGGCAGCTATCTAAATGTTGCTGCCAACAGGCGTGACATCAGCATTTTAGCTCGCTACCTCTGGGGGTGGCGAGTTGAAATACGCAAAAGTGACCCATTTGGGCGCCCAAACGAGACTTTTCGGGTTTAGTTCAGTCGGGTTTAGCTGATTTACGCGGCTAAACCCGACTGCTATGGGCGCGATCAGCGTGAAAATGGGGGACATTTGTTTATTGCCCCCTGTGATCTCCCGTCACTTTAGACGGGAGATCGGGGGCGATAACATTTGAATCTCGCCCTTGGAGCAAAATGTTAACATGAGAATAAATTATACATTTTAAGAATTGTGGCCAGTGGTGTCACAATGGTGGGGAAGGGGGGGTGTCACCTGGACTACTCCGGGTGACACCAAAATAACAGAGCTGCTCTGGTGTCTTCCACTCAGGTAGTATCACAAAGCAGTGGGGGTGGATGACACGGGCATGCGTGCTTCATTCACACTGTGCCAGCTCAAACACTGGGTAACCCCCAGCGTGGCAAGAATCGGGCATGCACCCAAAAAGTCGTACACCATCCCAGTGATGCCACTGATCATGGCTGATGTGTTGCTGCTTTACTCTCAAATTCCCATTTCAGGATGCCCCAGCATCCTGAGAGATATATATATATAGTCACTGTGCCGGTCTTAATAATGATGGAACAAGTCCCGTTTGAAATATCTGTTCATCCGTAATCGTCAGTGACCTCAATGCTGATGTCAGCTGGGACCTTCGGCCTTTCTTCTTGACGGTGGAGAGGGACCTCTACATGACATGTTTTGGGTATTTTCCCTTTCTCAAGTACGGATGCCTTTCCAATCTAAAGCATTGTACAGTATTTATGACGAACAAGCAGGAAGTCACAATCTCGGAAGTAGCGCCCCTACTGGATGTCCCTGCATTTCCGCTTTGATGTTGTGCGATCCAACTGTGGATCATTTGGAGCTCACTTCCTTGCTTCCCGCCACTTATTTATGGTCTTAGTTATCAGGAATCATGATAACACAACAACAACAACAAATATACTGGGCAATCAAAAGTAACGAAGGCTGAGTTTAAAGTAAGAAGTCAGAAATCGAATCGATGAAATAAGATAAAGATCAGGCAACTACAATGACAGGAGAAATAATATCAAGTATAATTTACAAAACAACTTGGGGGGGTCCTTCTCATATTTGCTAATCCCATACCAATGAGTGAATTTAAAACAAGGCCAAAGTTGTTACTTGGGATGCAGATCATTTATGCGTTTCATCAGATTGACTTCATCAGAGGGCTGCTACTATACATTGCGACAATTTGAAAACTCACCTGTTCATTCTAGGCTACAAGCTCTCCCCATACTTAAACTCACGTCTTTTATCTTCCCTCCCTATCTCTTCCTAGTTTACCTCTCACTTATACCCTCCGTTCCCCAGACTGAAAACACTCACAAGCAGGGCCCTTCACTTTCTTGATTCACACTCTGAACTATACATGTCTTTGGTGCACCACAACACACCATGAATGGCTCTAAACCTTTTTCCCCATCCTTCCCAGGGCACTGGGTCATTGAGTGCTACTATTAATTACTGTCAATCACTTACTTGTCTTAATTTCTCAGTTCTTTTCTTGTACTTAACCTTTTGTATTATATTTATTGTGTACCTTTTTGTAACTTTCCCTGTATAGTGCCACACCACTTGGTGGTGCCATACAAATAAAAGATAATAATTCTACTAACTGGGGATCCATAGATATACAAGCAATGATTTGAATACACACAGCCAGAGCTTTAGACTGTCAGAAGCAGCACAGATTATTTCAGATCACCCAACTCTTGCAAATCCATGTTTAGGCTACTTTGTGTGGGTAGGCAAACACATAGCAAATCTGAGAACTGAAACATTATCCACAGGACAGACTGGTAATGTCAGACTGTTTATAACATACACCAGGGAATGCAGTGGTAAGGGCCCAAGCTTAAGCGGTGTGGACATGCGATGAACAAGACCTCTTTATAAAGGATGGGATAGGGGTTTGTAAGGGCCATTCATTTTGATTGTCAGAAGATCTAATCTCAGAGTATTTTCCATAAAAATACACAAAAACAAACATCCTAGTTCACCCGTGATCCTGCTCCACTGTTACTGACCCCTGTAGGAAGGGGTGGGACTATCAGGCAGTTGGGGCCCATTAAGGATTTCCCCTTGTGTACCTCTGGCCCAGTCCGCCCCTGATTGAGGAATATTCCAATTTCCTCTGGAACTATATCAGTGTCTTTTTGCTGACTGGGCAGACGAGAGTAAAGAAAACTGCTATAGTTTAAGTAGCAGTTTGACCCTAGTCCATGCCTACAGAGATAATTCAGTCATGTTTGAATTAAACAAATTGCAATCCTATTGCTTTTAACAACACCTGTGTGCAAATTCATATTATATCTTTTTTTATGTCATTAATTATCTGATCGTCATAATGGCAGGAGACACCACAGCTGACGTTTTCCTGACTTAATTAATAATTAAGTCATCAAATGTTAATTATCTTCATCTGTACAAGATGTGTGTAATTAAACATCAAAGCCCAGATTATTTAGTTATCTCTTTGGAAGAGCCGAAGCAAAATTATGTTTTATTTGCAACATATGCATGAAAAAAATCTGTTAAAGTACACATTATACCGTGTAATGGAAAACTGAACTTAAAACTGTTCTTAAAATCACATTACATTAATTTAAGGTTAAATATATATATATATATATATATATATATATATATAAAACAGAGGGTACTGGCGGCACTCAGAGTCTTGCACAATGTAGGTGAAAAAAGCCAAGTGCATTCATTATCGATGTTTCGGGGGACAAACCCCCTTCCTCAGGACACTGCAAACTCAGTTGCAGTGTCTTTTTTTTTTGGCTTTTTTCACCTACATTGTGCAAGACTCTGAGTGGCGCCAGTACCCTCTGATTTGTATTGGGGTCACTTCACCCCTAGGAGGGCACCAGAGCAGAACCCCCACGGGGATCGCGGAGTGCCGAGCTGTTGGTATGGACTATATATATATATATATACTAGGTACTTCATCGCGCCCTACGGGCGCTCTTCACACCGTCGCAAGGGGCTACGCCCCCTTAACCCTTGCATGCCTTTCTCGGGTTCAATATTAGTATTATATGGAGTATTACCTGCATTCCTTTGTTAGTGGTTAAATATTGCACAATGAAAGAGCGTGCGTTGGTGAAGGAGGGTCAGCCCCTTGCGACGGCGTTAACAGCACCTGCAGGGCATGATGTACAGAATGTAGCGGGTGCGGGGGGGATTGCGGATGGGGGAGGGTGTCTGTAGATGCTGCGAGTGGAGGAGGGGGCGGATGCGTGGGGGGGCCCGGATGGGGAAGGGTCGGGAGGTGCTACGGATGGGGGAGGGGCAGAGGAGTGGGGGCTGCGGATGGGGGAGGGGTCCAGAGGCACTGCAGGTGGGGGAGGGGCAGGGGTGCCATAGGTGGGAGAGGGGCAGGTGCGGGGATGTTGCGGATGGGTGAAGGGTTCCAGAGGTGCTGTGGGATGGGAAGGGGCGGGGGTGGCAGATGGGGAAGGGGGTCTCGAAGCGCTGCAGGTGGTGGAGGGGTGGGGGAGGAGTGGGGGGGAACCACGGATTGAGGGGGGTGTCTGCAGATGCTGTGGGTGGAGGGGGGGCAGGTGTGGGGGGAGACATATATGGGGGGTGGATGGTGGACGGGGCCTGGAGGTGCTGTGGGTGGTGGAGTGGCGGGGGAGTGGGAGCCGTGGGTGGTGTAGGGGGTCTGGAGGCACTGCGTATGGGGGAGGGGTGGGGTGCCGCATGTGGTGGAGGGGAAGGTGCGGAGGTGTGGTGCATTGGGGAGGGGTCTGGAGGCGCTGCGGGGACTGTGCCTGCCAAAAAGGTAGTTGGAGGGTATGCAGTAACAGGGCCAGGACAGGGGTGACAGGGCCAGGACAAGGGTGACAGGGTCAGAACAGGGGTGACGGGGCCAGGACAGGGGTGATGGGGCCAGGACAGGGGTGACGGGGCCAGGACAGGGGTGACGGGGCCAGTACAGGGGTGATGGGGCCAGGACAGGGGCAAAGGGGCCAGGACAGAAATGACAGGGACAGGATAGGGGTGACATGGCCAGGGTAGGGGCGGCAGGACCAGGACAGGGGTGACAGGGCCATTATAGGGTTGACAGGGCAAGCACAGGGGTGACAGGGCCAGGATAGGGGTAACAGGGCCAGCATAAGGGTGACAGGGCCAGGATAAGGGTGAAATGGCCAGGATAAGGGCCAGGATAAGGGTGACAGGGCAAGGCCAGGGGTGACAGGGACATGACAGAACACAGGGCACGGGAGAGATTGGTATTAGGGACAGAACAGTGGTGAGAGACAGATGTGTCTTACCGGAGTCACTGCTGCTGGCTGCTGCTGTTCCACTCCAACCTGTTGGGATCTGCTGCTGGTGGAGACTTGGCATGGCTGACTCTCTCAGGCTGGAGTCCTGCTTCCTCTGCCCGTCCGCATCCCTCCCCCCCTCCTCAGTCACACACCGCAGACCTCACACAGCTGCCAGGCACTGTGGTAAGGGGAGACTGGGAGTGACTGGTTAGTCCCCGGGAGATGCTGCGGCTGGAGGGAGGAGGGGGTCATATAGCAAGCACGCGGCGCGGACCTCGCAGCTGCCAGGCACTGTGGTAAGGGGAGACTGGGAGTGACTGGTTAGCCCCCAGGAGACGCTGCGGCTGGAGAGATGAGGGCGTCGTAGCATGCACGCGGCGCGGGCCTCGCGGCTGCCGGGCACTTTATAAAGGGGAGACTGGGAGTGACTGGTTAGCTCCCAGGAGACGCTGCGGCTGGAGGGAGGAGGGGGTCGGAGCCTGCAATCAGCGCGGACTTCTGCAGAGCTACCCGCCGGCTAAAGTGTGTGAAGAAGCTGGGCGCACCTCACTGCGGGTGTCAGCGCTGCAGCTAGCGGTGGGGTTGCCGGGGCTGGAGATAACAGAGGCACTATGGAACCTGCACAGTGGCAGGTGCCCCACAAAACTGCAGCTAAGAAGCGTGGAGTGTGCCAGAAAGTGACGCTCCTCCGCGCCAGAGAGCCCCTGCTGAGTTTGCTGATGTGGGGGGTCAAGCACACAGTGAGCCGGTGCCCGTCTGTCTGTACGGCATACCCCCTCACACAACCCCATACCTCCCCACTGTCCCGATTTTCGCGGGACAGTCCCATTTTTTGGGGTCTGTCCCGCTGTCCCACCCGTGGCCCGCAGTGGCCCGCGGTGCAGGGGGGTCAGTTGGGAAGCTCCTGAACTCAGAACAGCGGTGAATAGATGCGCACAGCGTCTATTTAGTGGAGACAGGAGGAGAGGGGGCATCAGGGGGTACAGATTAAGCGGGGGTTCCGGCAGCAGAGCCGGATTAAGGGGGGAGGGCCAGGGGGTACGTACCGTAGGCCCCACAGTTTTAGGGGCCTCCCTGGCTGGAGTAGCTTTGTCCCAGCTCTGAAGCTCCCCCGTCCTGCCAGTAACAGCAGCAGCATTGAGCTACAGCCAGCACACGCTGCTGCGTGTTGGCAGGTCTGTGGTGTTGCTGCCTCCCTGCTTTCTTCTGCCTGTGCGGGTGTGTAGGGGGGAGCGACCACCCCCTCTGGATTTACCCCTAGCTGAGGGGCCAAAATCCCATGGAAAAAAAAATCTCCGGAATTTGCATAAGGGGGCGTGGCCACGCGGACGCGATTAGGCCACACCCCCAAACCCACAGCAGGCACAGCAATGAGATAGGGGCCCCCTGTCTCAAGTGCCCTGGGCCCCCCGGACTCATAATCCACCCCTGGGGGCATGCCAGCAGCTCACAGAGCGCTGGGCATGCCCCCTCACTGACGAAAATGGAGGCCCTCCGGTGAAGCCACGCCCCCTTTCGTTGGTCACGCCCCCTTTTTGCCGCATGTGTGTCCCTCCTGCCTGAAGAAAGCTGGTAGGTATGCACCCCTGCCTGTGCCATGCCCATACCATCTGCTTCTGGTCCTAGTCTCTTATAGATTTGCCCAGATCTGTGACTCATTTGACTAACTCCGCCCAGTGTTGTGACTCCGCCCAGCGTTAGCAAATGAGTCACAAAGTCACAGATCTGGGCTATTATATAGGAGATATTTAGATTTTATATATATATATATATATATATATATATATTTAGTATTGTATACTTTGTAGTGATGCTTATAAAAAATCATGAACTAGCAATTCAAAAGTGTACCCGCTATGTCGCTGAAGATGTGCGCTCCCCCACGTTGTCAGCTACATCCTCCGTCGGCCCTTCATTAGGACCGAGTGACGCCATCACTAGCTGGGGCCATACTGCTGAATGCATGGCTGCCGCTGTCGCTCTATCGCTAACAGCATCAGCAAATGTGTATGCACTTGCCGATCCCGCCCCCCCACACCCGCTTTGGCCCATCCCCCGAGATGTTGTGCTGGGTACACATCATTAAGTGTATACCCAGCTCTACTGTATTTCTGGCATGTAATTATTCTAAATGTCGACAACACCAGAATGTCAACATGGACAGTATATATACTGCTCACCCTGTGTATAATGCCCACATGTATATACTGCTGCACCTGTGTATAATGCCCCCATGTATATACTGATGCACCTGTGTATAATTCCCACATGTATATACCATACTTGCCTACCTGACCCTCTCCATGAGAGAGAAGATGCTCTGTTCCTGGACTTTCCTGGTAATGTATGATTGCCATCACTTGTGGTGAAACACCTTTCATACATTACCAGGAAAGTCCAGGGACAGAGCATTTTCTCCCTCATGGAGAGGGTCAGGTAGGCAAGTATGCTGGGAATAACCCGGGTTGAAACTGCAAAGGGTCTGAGACTGCTCGGACCCGAGTCAGACCCAAGTTCAGAAGCCAGGTCCGACCTGGGTTTGCGATGTGAAAGCAGTATTAGTGGATCCAAATATTTTTATATATATTTTTTTTTGTCCTCACTTAGTTAAGCCCCGCCCCCGGCTAACCTCTAAGCCCCATCCATTTTTTTTTGTATTGGCCCCGGCATGACCTGGGGTGGCCATTGAGGGATGCAAACCATGGATGGTTCAGCATCATACTTGCCAACCTGACCCTCTCCATGAGGGAAAAATGCTCTGTTCCTGGACTTTCCTGGTAATGTATGATTGCCATCACCTGTGGTGAAACACCTTTCTTATCAATTAACTAGCTCACCACAAGTTATGGCAATCATACATTACCAGGAAAGTCCAGGAACAGAGCATTTTCTCCCTCATGGAGAGGGTCAGGGAGGCAAGTATGGTATATACCAGGGCTGGCCAAACCGGTCCTCGAGATCTACCAACAGTTCATGTTTTCCAGGCCTCCTGGAGATCTGTGGAATTGTCAGTTAGGAATGAATGCAGCACATCTTAATTAGTAATGACTACACATGAGCACTATCTAGGTGATCTGGAAAATGTGAACTGTTGGTAGATCTCGAGGACTGGTTTGGCCAGCTCTGGTATATACTGATGCACCTGTGTATAATGTCCACCTGTACATACTGCTGCACCTGTGTATAATGCCCACATGTATATACTGTTGCACCTGTGTATAATGCCCACATGTATATACTGCTGCACCTGTGTATAATGCCCACATGTATATACTGCTGCACCTGTGTATAATTTCCACATGTATATACTGCTGCACCTGTGTATAATGTCCACATGACCCCCTTTGGCATATATATTGTGTGTAAATCTTGCTCTAGTACTAACCAGTGTCTCCTGAGCCATTTACCTCATTGCACGTCCCTGGTATAAAGGAATAATGTGTTGCAGTTTGAAAGAGTTTGTTCCCTTTTCAACAACCCTCCAGGGGTTTTCGCATTGGGATCATGCCACGTAATACTCTTGCCGATGGTCACAACGATTTCCCTTCATCCTGGACCATCCCAGATTCCCTGTACACACTGTGCAATTTAATGAACAACGGTATGATATCTCATTAAACTGCACAACAAGGCGCACACGATATAGGGGTACATTTACTAAGCAGTGATAAGAGCAGAGAAGTGAGCCAGTGGAGATATTTCCCCAACAACCAATCAGCAGCTCTGTATCATTTTATAGTATGCAAATTATAGATGTTACTTCAGTGCTGATTGGTTGCCAATGGCAACTTCTCCACTGGCTCACTTCTCCGCTCTTATCACTGCTTAGTAAATGTCCCCCTTAGTCTTATTGATCGTGCAGCATGGCCAGCCAGAAGATATTGAATGCGACCTGCAGGAGCGCACAATTATGTGTACACACTACACAATGGTGGTCATTCCGAGTTGTTCGCTCGCTAGCTGCTTTTAGCAGCATTGCAAATGCTAGGCCGACGCCCTCTGGGAGTGTATCTTAGCTTAGCAGAATAGCGAACGAAAGATTAGCAGAACTGCTACTAAATATTTTCTTGCAGTTTCTGAGTAGCTCCAGACCTACTCCTAGATTGCGATCAGCTCAGTCCGTTTAGTTCCTGGTTTGACGTCACAAACACGCCCTGCGTTCGGCCAGCCACTCCCCCGTTTCTCCAGACACTCCCGCGTTTTTCCCTGACACGCCTGCGTTTTTTAGCACACTCCCGGAAAACGCTCAGTTGCCACGCAAAAACGCCCCTTTCCTGTCAATCATTCACCAATCAGCAGTGCGACTAAAAAGCGCCGCACGAACAACAGCAAATCTACTAAGTTTTGTGTTAAATAACTTAGCGCATGCGCGCTGCGCATTTAGCAACAAATCGCAGCATAGCGAAAATCGGCAACGAGCGAACAACTCGGAATGACCACCTATGGGGGTAATTCTGAGTTGATCACAGCAGGAACTTTGTTAGCAGTTGGGCAAAACCATGTGGACTGCAGGGAGAGGCAGATGTAACATGTGCAGAGAGAGTTAGATTTGGGTGTGGTGTGTTCAATCTGCAATCTAAATTGCAGTGTAAAAATAAAGCAACCAGTATTACCCTGCACAGAAACAAAATAACCCACCCAAATCTAACTCTCTCTGCACATGTTATATCTGCCTCCCCTGCAGTGCACATGGTTTTGCCCAACTGCTAACAAAGTTCCTGCTGCAATCAACTCAGAATTACCCCCAAAATGCGCCATTTGTCATTCCAATTTGACAAATCGTGCAGGTGTGTACCCGGTCTATGATACAAACCAGACGATCTTCTTCTCCTAAGCTATATTACAAGTAATCCTGCTAATGATCACGCTAAGTAGAGCAATTGGTGGAAGCACCAGGGTAGGGACCCACATTAAGGGGTCTATTCATGAAGCAGTGAAAAGCATGGAGAAGTGAGCCTGTGGAGAAGTTGCCCATGGCAACCAATCAGCTGCTCCGTACAGTTGTATAGTATGCAAATTATAAATGTTACTTCAATGCTGATTGGTTGCCATGGGCAAATTCTCCACTGGCTCACTTCTCCACAGTTTTCACTGCTTCACAAATAGACCCCTAAAATCGGATTATTGGGAAGTAGAGGAATTTAGAACAGGGGTTATTTAAAAGGGAAAACCTATATAATATGTGATCTTCATGGTATTTTTTATTGCATTTTGCAGGTGCTGAAGGTCACGCCTGAAGTTGGATATAGTAAGAATAAGAATAAATCCAGGAATATGGCTATCATAGACATCCAGCTGGAGCACCACGAGCGATGTGACTGCATCTGCAGCTTTCGGCCACCGCGGTAAAAGCATAGAAGACACAGATGAGAAATTCTGAACATTTTCATGGACTTTTGTTGAATGGCCATACAGTAATTGTCTTCATTGCCATCAGGATTTTAGCAATAACCTCCAATAGATATAAATATATGTCATGCCCGGGAATACCATCATTTTTGCTTGCGGAAATACATGTTGTACATTATTTGCCAATATCAGTATTTGTTTTTATTAAAGAACCATAAACCTAAAATAAAAGTTGCTTTATGTAGAAGTGCTGCTAATAACATTAACCAGTATACAACGTTTTTTAAGAAACGTGTTAGTTGTAGAGCCTTATAAAAGTCAATTACCTTAAGTTTTGTCAAGGAAAATCGAAAAAATAATAAAGTGTAATTCTTCTATAAAATAAAAAAAAACATGGGGGAGGTGTATCATAGCAACCAATCAGATTCTAGCTATCATTTTGTAGAATGTACTAGATAAATGATAGCTTGAATTTGATTGGTTGCCATGGGCTACACCTTCAGTTATGCTCTTTAGAAGGTTTTATACATCCCTCCCCCATATAAGCTAAAATACAAATACATAATAAACAAGAATAACGGTTTATTGAACATAAGGGGGCTGTGATTCAATTAGCCGCAGGCTTTAAAGCTCAGCTTTAGCTCCAGAGTTGTTCAATTACTGCCCATAGTAAGATTGCTACTAGACCTGGGGGTGCACTTAACATGGATTTCTCCTCATCACTCCAGAGACAGCAAGGAAAAATCCACATTTAGTGCATCCTCTGGGCTAGTAGTGGTCTTATCGTGGGCAGTAATTAAGGGGTCTATTCACAAAGCAGTGAAAAGAGTGGAGAGGTGAGTCAGTGCAGAAGTAGCCCACAGCCAATCAGTGTTGAGGTAACATTTATAAAATGCATTATATAAAATTATACGTAGCAGCTGATTGGTTTCCATAAGCAACTTCTCCACTGGTTCATTTCTGCACACTTTTCACTGCTTCATGAATAGACCCCTGAATACCTCTAGCGCTTTGCCCAGAGTCTCTGGGGTCTATTCATGAAGCAGTGAAAAGAGTGGAGAAGTGAGGCTGTGGAGAAGTTTCCCATGGAAACCAATCAGCTGCTCCGTACAGTTGTATAGCATGCAAATTATAAATGTTACTTCAATGCTGATTGGTAGCCATGGGCAACTTCTCCACTGGCTCACTTCTCCACTCTTTTTACTGCTTCGTGAATAGACCCCTGAATACCTCTAGCGCTTTGCCCAGAGTCTAAGGGGTCTATTCATGAAGCAGTGAAAAGAGTGGAGAAGTGAGGCTGTGGAGAAGTTTCCCATGGAAACCAATCAGCTGCTCCGTACAATTGTATAGCATGCAAATTATAAATGTTACTTCAATGCCGATTGGTCGCCATGGGCAACTTCTCCACTGGCTCACTTCTCCACTCTCTCCACTGGCTCACTTCTCCACTCTTTTTCCTGCTTCGTAAATAGATCCCTGAATTCCTCTAGCACTATGTCCAGAGTCTAAAGCTTTTCACTGGCTAAGGCTAAATCAATCTGTCCCAAGAAAATAAAAGACAGTTATGATAAAATCAAACCATATTTAGGGAACACAATGTATACAGTACAAAGTACATTAAAGCTCTCAGGTCAATAATCAGTACAGTAAAAGAAAAACTCCTGTGTGTGATCCACAGCGACTTCAGGCACTGATAACCCCAAATGTACTGAAAAGCATTGTATACATATATACATAACAAAAGATTAATCACAAGACACTGCAAAACTGTACAAAAACAAGGGAGGCAAATAAATTCCCAAAGGTGTGGACCACGTACAGGACTGATGCAGGGTTTGTAGCAAAATCGTCATAAACTGAAAAGTGACCCAATAATAGTTTATGCCCAAACAAATATGATGCATATGTATGCTGCACCCGCTGCTACAAGTGACCATCATCAGTGTGTACTTGTAAATGCCCTGCCCCCTGGTGGCAAGGTTTGATACATTTCCAATGAATGCGGATCTGCACAGGAACACTTCTATATATTCACCTTCAGAGCATGTGAAGAGCGAAAACACACAAGACACACTAGGCATACTACTCACTCTGTGTCAGCCCCGAAGTGCTAAACTGCCACATACCGTACAATTAAGATGCCACCTGTCAAATATCCAGACAGGGAATAAGTGTAATACACACGTTGGGTCTCAGAACTCTAGGATACTCTTAGGAAGATTGCAAAGTCTATTCAAGCCAATACTTAATATGCTTCAGGTGCAAATGCATAAAAAAAAAATAACATACATCACATTAATATCATGAGTCTATCGTAGGAAAGTACTTAAGCATACCAAGTCACAGAATTGTGGCATAAGCCCCAGTAACTGAATAGCCGAATAGTATTAACTACAGCATCAGTCAAGACTTATCTCCATATTGCATGGAAGTGTGTGTGTGTGTGTGTGTGTGTGTGTGTGTGTGTGTGTGTGTGTGTGTGTGTGTGTGTGTGTGTGTATGCTATAAGGAGTGGCTACATGACACTAGCGGCGTGGTCACACGACAGCCCCTTTTTTTTTCTATGTAGGTAAGGCTAAAAATATATAGTAATGCCTCCAATATAATAAAAATATATAGTGATACCTCCAGTATAATAGAAATATATAGTGATACCTCCAGTATAACAGAAACATATAATGCCCCAATTTAATAACAATATACAGTAATGCCTCCATTATAACAGGAAAATACAGCCACTGTCGCACTCCCAGTATCCCTGACAAAGTGGGAGGAGCCGTCATGCTGCCAAGCACCATGGTCTTGTTGCTTTGTGGCACATTATAATTGTGGTAATGGCAAAGTGTGTGGCAGGTGGTACCTGCTGCCGAATTCTTAAGGGTACTCCGTACCCGCATACTTGCACTGTTGTTAATCTCTGCACATAGATTACCTTGTCTGGCACACATTCCCATTTTCAAACGCCAACTACCCCCTGCGCACGTGATATCACACAGACAGCAACTTGAGGAATAGGGGGGAGCAACCCTTGTTTCTGCCTTAACCTGTTCACACTGACTTTTCTATAGTCTGTGAGATCATAAGGGAGGTGGGGAGCCTTATGGGGCATGGTATCATGAGTCGTATCAATATTCAATGCTGCAATTCACAGAATTATGCTGCAAGGGGTGGAGCCACGATGATGAAGTTTGCTGCAAATCACATCATCAAACCCTGGACGGCTCATTTCTGTGCAGAAGTGGGAGGGATTCAGGTGTCTGATCTACTCTTCCATGGCTGCAGGAGAACTAGAAAAATAAGCAGCATGACCTTGTTGCAATACAAAGAACTTGCATTAACAAATGACCTGTCTGTTTTAAGAGAAATCACCTAGAGGTATACTATATTTACTAAAGTGCGGGTTTACAAAAGAGGAGGTGTTGCCTGTAGCAAATTATCAGTTTCTAGCTATTATTTTCTAGAAGGCGCTAGATAAATGATAAGAAGAATCTGGTTGGTTGCTGTGGGCAACAGCACCACATATGTAAGCCTGCACTTTAGTAAATATACCACTTGGTGTCCCAAAATGTGACATATGAAGTTGTTCAACTAGCAACTTTTTAATAGTTTTTCATTTCACTTGAAAAACAACTACCTAATATACTTTAATTAAAAAGCTGAGGTATTTCAGATTGGTAAATCCATTCAAATGACACAGACTGAAAGACTTACTGTAACCAGCACTTACATAGCACCTCAGGAAATACTGTACTCCCAGCTGCACTAATTTCACTTATTTTCAGTTAAATTAACTTGGGTTGAGTTGATTTGAATAATTGATGTTAAAACACATACACTGATTTAACGTTAGTTATTTAATTTAGCTTATTGCAACTTATTGGAAAATAAGAGAGGAGAATGGTTCCCAGGTGGAATGAGTAATTTTGCAAGAAATACATTAAACTGTTTTTTTTCTTGTATATACAGTAATTGTACCTGTTATTCTATTTCGGTTTATTTCTGGCACTCAGCAGGAATGATTATTTTGTACATAATGCACCTATTTTTATGGGTAAGCACATGCAGTCTCAATGATAATTACTGTTTGCTTGGGTGGGCTCCAGATTTTGCATCTTCTGAGGAAAATCTCTGGACGGATCAGGTTGTTTCTTACTCACTGCAGTTTAGTTATGTACCACATAAAAAAAACATCCGTTTAGTAATGGCTTTATTGCATTTTTCTTCCCATGAAAATACACATTTTTTCCATATCCTCAAATATGGTAGAAACCAGATCTCAGGATATATTTTAACATTTTTTTTTTGTGTCTCCATACTATGGGGCAATTGTACTAAAGCTCCTAGAACAGAGAATTGATGATGTTGCTCATAGAAACCAATCAGATGCTGTCTATCATTTCTATTGCATTTTAGAGAATAGCATGTGATTTGTTGTTATGGCAACATCACCAATTCTCTGTTTTAGAAGCTTTAGTAAATTGACCCCTATGTATACTGTAGAAAAGATCTTTATGTGGAATATATTATAAAATGTTTTTAAACAAACAAAGACATAAAAGTGATACATTAAAAAGTATAACCAATATCCCATCCATCTAATGATAAATAATTAAATTAATACAAATATTTGTGAAAAAAATTGAAAGTTATAGAAATGAGATGGTCCCAAAGTAGCATGAAGTGCCATTTTTACTTTTAAATACCATTTTGCACTTCACACTGGATCCACATATACTATGTGCAAAATGTACATCAGTCTCGTGTGGACAATTTCAAAATCCAGTTTGAAGGGTACTATGTGAGCTCCCCTTGGTATTTGAAAGGCAGACAATTAGGTACATTTGCACAAACAAATTATTTTTTTGCCTGCATACTGTATTTTTGCAGTTTACAATTACCTTTAAAAAGAAAAAAAACATTTCAGCATTAACAGATACATTTTACAAAATTGTTTATTTTTTATTTGTTTTTTTATGTTATTATTTTTTTTATTTACATTTTTACTGTCTTATTCAACATCTCAATAAAAAGAATCCTTGTAAAGTTAGTGGACTAAACTTTGTATGCTTGTTAAAGCAGGATTTACTACTCAGCAAACCATGCCAGGAAAAGATTCTGGCAATTTTGTTTTTTTTTTTACAAAAAATGTTTACCTTGTCTAATCTTGTAAAATTTAAATAATCAGCTTTAAATTAACTAGTATTGCTGTATAGTGCTTTGTAGGATGTGCTTTATTTATACTGGAAAAATGTTCCGAAATTTAAATATTTTTTTAAAGTAAATGAAAAATTTGAAAATCACACTTGCACTTCAGACATAAAAGATAGATACGTATACAAAAGTGCAGTTTGTGTCCACATACTATTACATTGCATGGGGTTGTAACAAAGTCTTAGCACTATTTCAGCTTGATATAGGGTTTCAGGAAACATGCAACCGGATCGCCTAATTGTACATGTGCTTCCAAATCACACTTTAGTGACAACTGCTTAAATATTAATGCCTTTTACCATGTAATGCATACACACATAATTTTCCTGTTTTCATCTCATGTGTATATTGTTTTATTTCAATATATTTCCAAAAATAAAAATTTAAATAAAAAACAGAAACCACACTGTACATCTTACTTTGTCATTTATAATTTAAAAAAGTTGTATATGATTTATTATTGTTTATTTACAAGTGCCACCAAAATCTGCAGCAGCAAATAGTGAGGAACACATAAGATATGTAAAGCAATAAGCAAATAACGGACATAAATAATAGTAAAGGTGTTTAACAGGTCTAATACAGAACATGTGGGAGGAAAGAGACAAGAATGCTCTGGTGGACAAGGTGTGTACAGACAAGGAAATAAGAGGAAGGAGGGCCCTGCCTGTGAGAGATTACAATTTTACAATTTCTATTATGTTATTTAGTAAACCTATTCATTTATTAAAAAGGACAGGGAACACAAGATAATATTTCTGGAATTGTATTCTGAATAAAGTTCAGTGGCTTTATTTAATATACAGTATTTAGGTAAATTTGTAACATTCATATTTTCTCTTCAGAATTTACAGTATGACTGTATTCTAAATATAGAGGAGGCAGACATTTTGTGGGCAGCTATTCTCAAGTCTGTGATGGCAAAAAATTTTGAAACTTTTCACACTTTTTCATAGTTTTTGGGTACTGCTTGGTAAACAAAAATTCGAACACATACCATTTTTCCACTACATGAAAATTAAATTTTGCTATCCATTAATTCAGAATTTTTGCATATGAATATATTATTTTAATTTTAATGCATTTATTTACAGAATTTAGAAGCATTTGACAAATCTAAAAGTATTTTTTTGGAACAACCACTGGATCAATAAAACAGAGGCCAAGCAGGGCTGATTTAAAACCTGGGTACAAAAATGTTAGCCAGGAAAGTTTTGTTGGGCCATAAAATCCCTCCTATCCCCCTCTTCACATCAAATTGGAACTTATGAAAAGAAGAGTATTTATAAGAATCTGTATAAACTGTTTTCAGGACTCTCATTGATTTTTGATGTACCAGACATTCACAAATTCATAAGAGATAATAAGTATAAAGAGAGGCTTGGAATGGTTTTAAGAAGGTTATAAAGAAGTTATGGGGGAGCGTCAAAGATCCCAGCTACAAGGAAACAGTGGAAATTCTAATAGGAAAATACAAAGTATTAGGTTGTTCAATGAGCTTGAAGGTGCACTTTCTGAATGACTACTTAGAAAACTACCCCAAAAGCCTTGGAGACGTTAGTAAACAGCAAGAAAGCATCCACCAGGACATAAAGGAGATGAAACAATGATTATTGCTGACAATTATCATTTAATCAAATTTTCTAAGCCTGTGTACTATTCATGCGAACACAACCAGTTCACAGGAAACTAATGACATCACTAAGGACAAAAAAACTGTGTGTGTGTGTGTGTGTGTGTGTGTGTGTGTGTGTGTGTGTGTGTGTGTGTGTGTGTGTGTGTGTGTGATTATGAGGGGAGGATGGAGTGTTGTGGTAGTCTGATGGTAGTGGGTTTGGCTTAACTACCATCTTGTAGCACCCTTGGGTCAACCACTCAACTGATGTAACTTTTAGTCTCTCCTACCTCAGAATCTTGTGGATCAAATATAGCAAACAGGTATCCTTGCACATGGAAATATAGAATGAGTGTAATGCAGATGCAGCAATGTAGCAATGCACAGTTATGTCTGACGTAAAGAGGAGACACCAGGTCATCCTCATTTGAAAAATAAATAATATGTTTTTACTTATTTACAGTATCTTGCCTTTCACTTCATGGACGCTTGGCAACATGAATACCATTGTTGTGTTGCATTATTTTGCAGTAGAAATCATGTAAGCACATACAGTAAGCCACTTTGCAGAACATCGCCATTTAGGAGTTGACATTATAAGTGGTTATCACTATGTGGGGGAGATTGATCAAATATTGGGGAGAGTGAAAACTTCTGACATTTTTCTAGCACAGCCTGTAAAATGACAATTAGAATCTGAATGGTTGAGATGAGCAACTTTTCTACTTAATCTCTCTCCAAGATTTGATAAATCTACCCCAACTCTCTTTACTGACATGAAGCCTGTGCATTCCTGCACACATGTATTCCAGGTATCTCTAAACTCATTCTCATTTGTCTCTCAAGTGACTCACTGAATGAGCAACAACGATCTAAGCATCTGACACATGCAGAGCAGTCGGCAACACAATGAAATAAAAAAGGACCCTGGGTCTCCCCCACCCAGGGGTGCCGAGAGGGGGGAAAGAGTGCTAATTACCCAGGACCGGTCTTGTTAGAGGGGCCCAGTGGGAATGTGTCAGTTGCACATTGGGCACTGCAGGGAGAGAAAGAAGACCACTGATGCTCAGTGGCAGGAGCCTATCTCCCCAGCACATGCTAATGTGTGCTGGGCTGTGGCGGGTCTAGGGAGTCTGCTGGCTGAGTTGCACATGGCGCCCCCATGTGGTGCGTGCCACGCCGAGTTAAGTATCTTTTGACATTGTTTTTGGTAGAGGGATTGGCCACATCTCTCCTGAATTGTCCCCCCCCCTCCCCATACATGGGCTCCCTGCTTTCAACGGCTCAGTCCACATCAGCCAATTACAAGTGGCTAATATCTTTTCCATTGTGGTGGTGTCATTTCTTTTGACTTTGTATTCTATGTCAGCTAGATATTTTATATAAGGATATACTGTATTAAGATATTATTTTCTGGAGGAGAAGTGTATAACAATTTTTGTCATTCTCTATTATCTGGAATTTCAACTGTAGACTGTTGCTTTTTTTTTTTAGAGCATTGGGAATTATGGTAGTTCTTATCTTGGAGAGAGGTGTAGGCTATAACATTTTGTCTTTTGTCATTCTCTTATTAGCTGGAATTACAACAGCATGCAGTTTTTTCTCTAGGGCATCCGGGATGTATTTAATTCAATCTGAGGATTGCAGACGGTATTCCTTATCTAAAATATATAAATATTTTTCTTTTACTAACATTTTTATTCCCTTGTGCAAATGTTTTACATCTGATTTTTATTTATATTGGAAAAATGAGCAGATGCAGCACTTTGTGGTGCAATATGGATAAAAGATTTAAAAAAAATATAGATAATAATATAACTACCACAACTGGTGTTGGAGGATTAGCAGTGAAAGGAGTATATTTGTGCTGCAGACTATGTAGCAGCACATTCCCAGAGTTTGCGTTAGTGTGTTCTGGCTGGGATCCGGTCTGAAGATTGACAATGTCTAGGTCGACAATGTTTAGGTCGACCACTATAGGTCGACAGGGTTTATAGGTCGACATGTTCTAGTTCGACAGGTCAAAAGATCGACATACGTTTTTCAAATTTTTTCTTTTTTTGAACTTTTTCATACTTAACGATCGACACAAACTACGACTGGGAATAGTAACCTGTGCTGAGTGCATCAGTAGCGGAGCGAGGCACCTTGCCCGAAGAATGGCGAGCAAAGCGAGCCATATGAGATGACACGATGAACTAATTGAGCTTCCCAGTCACTGTACGGAGAAAACGACACCAAAAAAATTAAAAACTCATGTCAACCTTTTGACCTGTCGACCTAGAACATGTCGACCTAGAAACCCTGTCGACCTAGTGACTGTCGACCTATAGTGGTCAACCTAATCATTGTTGACCTAGACACTGTCGATCTAATGATCCACACCCAATCTGACTTCCTTCAACACTCTAAAAAATACTGGTTGGTTAACTGGATTCTGGCAAATTTTTACACCAGTGTGTATGTTTATGTGCACTTGGGCAGGGCCGGCTCTAGACATGTTCGAATAGAGCGGCCGCGCAGGGCGCCACCCTTACGGGGCGCCGCGCACTGGCGCCGCCATATTCGAACATGGAGCCGGTCCTGTGCACTGCAGCATCGTGTGTAACTTGAGTGCGCTATACGCGATGAGCGGCGCCGGTGTCTAACGTCAGACGCCGGCGCCGCGCAGCGCGCACAGCGCACTCAAAAGGCTTCCTGGCTGCCTGCCCGCACCCGGACCTGCACTGCACCCGCACGCACGCACGCACCCCCGCACAGCAGTACTCCTCCCCCTCCAACGCCGCAGGTATTTGGGGGGTGGGGGGTGAGTGAATTTATGGCACTGTGGGGGCATTTATCTGGCACTGTGGGGACTTTTATCTGGCACTGTGGGGACATTTATCTGGCACTGTGGGGACATTTATCTGGCACTGTGGGGGCATTTATCTGGCACTGTGGGGGCATTTATCTGGCACTGTGGGGACATTTATCTGGCACTGTGGGGACATTTATCTGGCACTGTGGGGACATTTATCTGGCACTGTGGGGGCATTTATCTGGCACTGGGGGCATTAATCTGGCATTATCTGGCACTGTGGGGACATTTATCTGGCACTGGGGGCATTTATCTGGCACTGTGGGGGCATTTATCTGGCACTGGGGGCATTTATCTGGCACTGGGGGGCATTTATCTGGCACTGTGGGGGCATTTATCTGGCACTGGGGGCATTTATCTGGCACTGTGGGGGCATTTATCTGGCACTGTGTGGGCATTTATCTGGCACTGTGGGCATTTATCTGGCACTGTGGGGACATTTATCTGGCACTGTGGGGACATTTATCTGGCACTGGGGACATTTATCTGGCACTGTGGGGACATTTATCTGGCACTGTGGGGACATTTATCTGGCACTGGGGGCATTTATCTGGCACTGTGGGGGCATTTATCTGGCACTGTGGGGCATTTATCTGGCACTGTGGGGGCATTTATATGGCACTGTGGGGGCATTTATCTGGCACTGTGGGCATTTATCTGGCACTGTGGGGACATTTATCTGGCACTGTGGGGGCATTTATCTGGCACTGTGGCAGCATTTATCTGGCACTGGGGGCATTTATGTAGCACTGTGGAGTCATATCTGGCACTGTGGGGGCATTTATGTAGCACTGTGGGGGCATTTATCTGGCACTGTGGGGGCATTTATCTGGCACTGTGGGGGCTTTTCTGTATCTACATATCTGGCACTGTGTGGCCATTTATGTATCTGGCATTGCTGGGGGGCATGTCATGTGTTGCTGGCACTGCTGGGGGGCATGTCATGTGTAGCTGACACGGCTGGGGAGCATATCATGTAGTGTTCCCGCTAGGCGTCTGTGGCTAGGCAATGTGTCTAATGTGCTCTGCCTGGCGCAAAGTGTCTAACGTGCTCTGCCTGGCGTAAAGTGTCTAACGTGCTCTGCCTGGCGCAAAGTGTCTAACGTGCTCTGCCTGGCGCAAAGTGTCTAACGTGCTCTGCCTGGCGCAAAGTGTCTAACGTGCTCTGCCTGGCGCAAAGTGTCTAGGAGGTTCTACCTGGTGCAGTGTGTATTAACTGCACTACTGTGTGGTGTAAAGCGAATTGCCACTATTATGTGGCCACGCACCTTCCCCACGAAGCAACGCCCCTACATTTTTGCTGTCCATGCTTTGCCATGTAGGTAGATGAGCAACAAGCATTACAGTATGTACATCATTTTGCCCTCCTAACTTAAAAATGTGCCCTCCCTGCCCTAAAAAGTGAACACTATCGTGTAGCTGGCACTGCTGGGGGGCATATTGTGTGTAGCTGGCACTGCTGGGGGGCATATCATGTCTATCTGGCACTGCACATTGTGTATCTGGCACTATACTGGAGACATTATGTGTATCTGACACTATACTGGAGACATTGTGTGTAAGGAACACTACTGTGGCTGTTATGTGTAAGGCTGCTAATTGTGTGCGTAGAGGGGGTGTGAAAACATATTTATTTATAGTCTAATAATATGAAGTTATGAGACCACGCCCACTTTCCAAGAGGCCATGCCCACTTTTCCTGGAGGGCGCTTTTACATGTTTTCGCTCAGGGTGCTAGTAGGCCTGGAGCCGGCCCTGCACTTGGGGATATGGTCATTAGGTCAACCAAACTTCGGTCGACAGTCATTAGGTCAACCACTATTGATCGACATGCATTAGGTTGACATGGTCGCTAGGTCAACATGTACTAGGTCGACATGCGCTTTTCAAATTTTTTTAAACTTTTTTTTTTTACTTTTTCATACTTTACAATCCACGTGGACTACGATTGGGAATAGTAACCTGTGCCAAGCATAACATAAGCGGAGCGAGGCACATTGCCCGAAGCATGCGAGGGAACGCGGTGCACTAATTGGGGTTCCCCGTCACTTTACAAAGATTACAACACCAAAAAAAGTTTAAAAAAAACTCATGTCAACCTTTTTCCATGTCAACCTTGTTCATGTCGACCTAATGACCCATACCCATGACATAGTGACCATGACGACATAATGCATGTCGACCAATAGTGGTCGACCTAATGACTGTCGACCGAAGTGTGGTCGACCTAATGACCCATACCCGTGCACTTGTATGTTAGATTCTATAAACTGTAAACTCAATGGGGGCAGGAACCAAAATGAATGACATATATTATCTGTAAAGAGCTGCATAAATTAGTGGCACTATATAAATTAAATAATCTTTAGCTATACTTTTAGCTGGACATTTGCATAGTTTAGCATGATATGCAATACAACTTATGATAAGATGTCACAAGCTAGTATTCTATAGAGATCTGTAGAATACTGTTTTAATAACATCTTATCACGTGATAACGTCATGTCATGGAAACAGGTTTGGGTTTGGTGCACTGCCTGTGATGGACGTGCTTGGCCGGCCGGGTCACTGCTCATCTTGAACATCTGTCCTGCCAATATCAAAGGCAGTGCACCAAACCCAAACCTGTTTCCGTGACTTGACGTTATAGTCGTAAACCTCAACAAGTTGGCAATTATTATTATCCTTTATGTACAGTATATGGTGCCACATGCGATCCGAAGCGCCCAATTACAGAGTAAACAAATAAGCAAAACATGAAGACAGTGACTTTACAATTCAATACAATATACAGTAGGACAAGTACAGGGTATATAAACATAGCTGCGTCAGTAAACAGCACTGAAATAAGTATCAGGATGACAGAAAACTGAGGGATTTGGTGTCATCAAAGGGAGTATTGAAAAGAAGATAGGTTAAGTCAGGGACGTAAAAGCACATGAGGGAAGAGGTTCACATTCTAAAGGAATTTCAGATGCTGATGTGCCCTTTAGATGCAGAAATTGTATCACACTACCAGAGGCGTATCTAAGGCAGGGTGAGTGGGGCACATGCCCTGGGCGCCTTGGCAGGCCCAGCAGAGGGGGACGCCGCCGGCGGCCAGGGCATCATGCCCACCCGCCCCTGCTATTGTTCTGCCCCTGTCCTGCTGCAATGTGAGGGGAGGAGAGCGCACTGTGGGGCACTGTGTATCTGGCACTGTGGGGCAATTGTGTATCTGGCACTGTGTAAAAAGGGGACTCGGCATGCATACTGTGCAAAAATTGAATGAAGGTGTGCTGAAAGGTGACACGGGGTAGGTGATAGTCATGTTGGCACGCCCCATTTTCAGTGTCCACACCCCTTCTGGTGTGTGACCACGCCTTTTTCGGCATGCGCACATACTTCTTTTTGTGGTTGTTTTTTTTTGGGGGGGCACCCTCTTCATCTTGCCCTGGGCTCCGAAAACCCTAGTTACGCCTCTGCACACTACGCACTTCAATGTTTGAGCAAGCCCCGCCATCTAACAGCTAATGTTGGGCCAGTATGACTGATATGAGGCACCGTCAAACGGCCGTGAGGGGAAGCAGTGGCCTAACTGCTCTGGCCTGGTGGGATAGTAGAATGAAATAGAGAATATTACACACGCGAGAGGTCTTGTTACCTTATTTATTGAACCACCCTTGTATTGCAAGTATTTTTAATTAGAATCTTACTCAATGCCGTACTATAATATATAATGGCAAACTGCTCTAATCAAACTGGTAACATTCCTCAGGTGCTGCGGGAGGGGGTTACTTCTAGACAAGAAAAACAGTGGGCGGGGTGGTCTTCAGTATGCCGAATGTCGGGATCCCGGCGCACAGTATACCGGCGCCGGGATTCCGACACCCGGCATACCGACAGATATTCTCCATCGTGGGAGTCCACGACCCCCCTGGAGGGAAAATAAATAGTGTGGCGCGCAGCATGGCGAGCGCAGCGAGCCCGCAAGGGGCTCCTTTGCGCTCGCCACACTGTCGGTATGCCGGCGGTCGGGCTCCCGGCGCCGGTATGCTGGTCGCCGGGAGCCCGGCCGCCGGCATACCATGCTACACCCCTGTGGGCTATTAGTAACAAGAACTGTATACTATATAATAATAGAAAATTTAGAGCTCTTCGTTACATATATTTTGCAAAAAATCTGATTAGCCAACAGGCCACTTCACGGCCGCTCTATTACTGGAGGTACCTAAAACTAGAGATGTGCACTTGAAATTTTTCGGGTTTTGTGTTTTGGTTTTGGGTTCGGTTCCGCGGCCGTGTTTTGGGTTCGACCGCGTTTTGGCAAAACCTCACCGAATTTTTTTTGTCGGATTCGGGTGTGTTTTGGATTCGGGTGTTTTTTTCAAAAAACACTAAAAAACAGCTTAAATCATAGAATTTGGGGGTCATTTTGATCCCAAAGTATTATTAACCTCAAAAACCATAATTTCCACTCATTTTCAGTCTATTCTGAACACCTCACACCTCACAATATTATTTTTAGTCCTAAAATTTGCACCGAGGTCGCTGGATGACTAAGCTAAGCGACCCTAGTGGCCGACACAAACACCTGGCCCATCTAGGAGTGGCACTGCAGTGTCACGCAGGATGGCCCTTCCAAAAAACACTCCCCAAACAGCACATGACGCAAAGAAAAAAAGAGGCGCAATGAGGTAGCTGTGTGAGTAAGCTAAGCGACCCTAGTGGCCGACACAAACACCTGGCCCATCTAGGAGTGTCACTGCAGTGTCACGCAGGATGGCCCTTCCAAAAAGCACTCCCCAAACAGCACATGACGCAAAGAAAAAAAGAGGCGCAATGAGGTAGCTGTGTGAGTAAGATAAGCGACCCTAGTGGCCGACACAAACACCTGGCCCATCTAGGAGTGTCACTGCAGTGTCACGCAGGATGGCCCTTCCAAAAAACACTCCCCAAACAGCACATGACGCAAAGAAAAAAAGAGGCGCAATGAGGTAGCTGTGTGAGTAAGATAAGCGACCCTAGTGGCCGACACAAACACCTGGCCCATCTAGGAGTGGCACTGCAGTGTCACGCAGGATGGCCCTTCAAAAAAATACTCCCCAAACAGCACATGACGCAAAGAAAAATGAAAGAAAAAAGAGGTGCAAGATGGAATTGTCCTTGGGCCCTCCCACCCACCCTTATGTTGTATAAACAGGACATGCACACTTTAACCAACCCATCATTTCAGTGACAGGGTCTGCCACACGACTGTGACTGAAATGACGGGTTGGTTTGGACCCCCACCAAAAAAAGAATCAATTAATCTCTCCTTGCACAAACTGGCTCTACAGAGGCAAGATGTCCACCTCATCATCATCCTCCGATATATCACCGTGTACATCCCCCTCCTCACAGATTATCAATTCGTCCCCACTGGAATCCACCATCTCAGCTCCCTGTGTACTTTGTGGAGGCAATTGCTGCTGGTCAATGTCTCCACGGAGGAATTGATTATAATTCATTTTAATGAACATCATCTTCTCCACATTTTCTGGAAGTAACCTCGTACGCCGATTGCTGACAAGGTGAGCGGCGGCACTAAACACTCTTTCGGAGTACACACTTGTGGGAGGGCAACTTAGGTAGAATAAAGCCAGTTTGTGCAAGGGCCTCCAAATTGCCTCTTATTCCTGCCAGTATAAGTACGGACTGTCTGACGTGCCTACTTGGATGCGGTCACTCATATAATCCTCCACCATTCTTTCAATGGGGAGAGAATCATATGCAGTGCCAGTAGACGACATGTCCGTAATCGTTGGCAGGTCCTTCGGTCCGGACCAGATGTCAGCATCAGCAGTCGCTCCAGACTGCCCTGCATCACCGCCAGCGGGTGGGCTCGGAATTCTGAGCCTTTTCCTCGCACCCCCAGTTGCGGGAGAATGTGAAGGAGGAGATGTTGACAGGTCGCGTTCCGCTTGACTTGACAATTTTCTCACCAGCAGGTCTTTGAACCCCAGCAGACTTGTGTGTGCCGGAAAGAGAGATCCAAGGTAGGTTTTAAATCTAGGATCGAGCACGGTGGCCAAAATGTAGTGCTCTGATTTCAACAGATTGACCACCCGTGAATCCTTGTTAAGCGAATTAAGGGCTCCATCCACAAGTCCCACATGCCTAGCGGAATCGCTCTGTGTTAGCTCCTCCTTCAATGTCTCCAGCTTCTTCTGCAAAAGCCTGATGAGGGGAATGACCTGACTCAGGCTGGCAGTGTCTGAACTGACTTCACGTGTGGCAAGTTCAAAGGGCAGCAGAACCTTGCACAACGTTGAAATCATTCTCCACTGCGCTTGAGACAGGTGCATTCCACCTCCTATATCGTGCTCAATTGTATAGGCTTGAATGGCCTTTTGCTGCTCCTCCAACCTCTGAAGCATATATAGGGTTGAATTCCACCTCGTTACCACTTCTTGCTTCAGATGATGGCAGGGCAGGTTCAGGCGTTTTTGGTGGTGCTCCAGTCTTCTGTACGTGGTGCCTGTACGCCGAAAGTGTCCCGCAATTCTTCTGGCCACCGACAGCATCTCTTGCACGCCCCTCTCGTTTTTTAAATAATTCTGCACCACCAAATTCAAGGTATGTGCAAAACATGGGACGTGCTGGAATTTGCCCATATTTAATGCACACACAATATTGCTGGCGTTGTCCGATGCCACAAATCCACAGGAGAGTCCAATTGGGGTAAGCCATTCCGCGATGATCTTCCTCAGTTGCCGTAAGAGGTTTTCAGCTGTGTGCGTATTCTGGAAACCGGTGATACAAAGCGTAGCCTGCCTAGGAAAGAGTTGGCGTTTGCGAGATGCTGCTACTGGTGCCGCCACTGCTGTTCTTGCGGCGGGAGTCCATACATCTACCCAGTGGGCTGTCACAGTCATATAGTCCTGACCCTGCCCTGCTCCACTTGTCCACATGTCCGTGGTTAAGTGGACATTGGGTACAACTGCATTTTTTAGGACACTGGTGAGTCTTTTTCTGACGTCCGTGTACATTCTCGGTATCGCCTGCCTAGAGAAGTGGAACCTAGATGGTATTTGGTAACGGGGGCACACTACCTCAAGAAATTGTCTAGTTCCCTGTGAACTAACGGCGGATACCGGACGCACGTCTAACACCAACATAGTTGTCAAGGCCTCAGTTATCCGCTTTGCAACAGGATGACTGCTGTGATATTTCATCTTCCTCGCAAAGGACTGTTGGACAGTCAATTGCTTGGTGGAAGTAGTAAAAGTGGGCTTACGACTTCCCCTCTGGGATGACCATCGACTCCCAGCAGCAACAACAGCAGCGCCAGCAGCAGTAGGCGTTACACGCAAGGATGCATCGGAGAAATCCCAGGCAGGAGAGGACTCGTCAGAATTGCCAGTGACATGGCCTGCAGGACTATTGGCATTCCTGGGGAAGGAGGAAATTGACACTGAAGGAGTTGGTGGGGTGGTTTGCGTGAGCTTGGTTACAAGAGGAAGGGATTTACTGGTCAGTGGACTGCTTCCGCTGTCGCCCAAAGTTTTTGAACTTGTCACTGACTTATTATGAATGCGCTGCAGGTGACGTATAAGGGAGGATGTTCCGAGGTGGTTAACGTCCTTACCCCTACTTATTACAGCTTGACAAAGGCAACACACGGCTTGACAAATGTTGTCCGCATTTCTGTTGAAATACTTCCACACCGAAGAGCTGATTTTTTTGGTATTTTCACCAGGCATGTCAATGGCCATATTCCTCCCACGGACAACAGGTGTCTCCCCGGGTGCCTGACTTAAACAAACCACCTCACCATCAGAATCCTCCTTTTCAATTTCCTCCCCAGCGCCAGCAACACCCATATCCTCCTCATCCTGGTGTACTTCAACACTGACATCTTCAATCTGACTATCAGGAACTGGACTGCGGGTGCTCCTTCCAGCACTTGCAGGGGGCGTGCAAATGGTGGAAGGCGCATGCTCTTCACGTCCAGTGTTGGGAAGGTCAGGCATCGCAAACGACACAATTGGACTCTCCTTGTGGATTTGTGAGTTCGAAGAACGCACAGTTCTTTGCTGTGCTTTTGCCAGCTTGAGTCTTTTCATTTTTCTAGCGAGAGGCTGAGTGCTTCCATCCTCATGTGAAGCTGAACCACTAGCCATGAACATAGGCCAGGGCCTCAGCCGTTCCTTGCCACTCCGTGTGGTAAATGGCATATTGGCAAGTTTACGCTTCTCCTCCGACAATTTTATTTTAGATTTTTGAGTCCTTTTTTTACTGATATTTGGTGTTTTGGATTTTACATGCTCTGTACTATGACATTGGGCATCAGCCTTGGCAGACGACGTTGCTGGCATTTCATCGTCTCGGCCATGACTAGTGGCAGCAGCTTCAGCACGAGGTGGAAGTCGATCTTGATCTTTCCCTATTTTTGGAACCTCAACATTTTTGTTCTCCATATTTTAATAGGCACAACTAAAAGGCACCTCAGGTAAACAATGGAGATGGATGGATACTAGTATACTTATGGATGACGAGCGACTGCCGACACAGAGGTAGCTACAGCCGTGGACTACCGTACTGTGTCTGCTGCTAATATAGACTGGATGATAATGAGATAAAATTAAAATATATATATATATCACACTAGTACAGCAGCCGGACAGGTATATATTATGTAATGACGGACCTGCTGGACACTGTCTGTCAGACTCAGCACTGCAGACTCCTAAAGTAAGCTACTAGTATCAAGAAGATAGAAAAAAAAAACCATGGGTAGGTGGTATACAATTATGGATGGACGAGCGACTGCTGACACAGAGGTAGCTACAGCCGTGGACTACCGTACTGTGTCTGCTGCTAATATAGACTGGATGATAATGAGATAAAATTCAAATATATATATATATCACATTAGTACTGCAGCCGGACAGGTATATATTATGTAATGACGGACCTGCTGGACACTGTCAGCACTGCAGACTCCTAAAGTAAGCTACTAGTATCAAGAAGATAGAAAAAAAAAAAACACGGGTAAGTGGTATATAATTATGGATGGACGAGCGACTGCCGACACAGAGGTAGCTACAGCCGTGGACTACCGTACTGTGTCTGCTGCTAATATAGACTGGATGATAATGAGATAAAATTAAAATATATATATATATCACACTAGTACTGCAGCCGGACAGGTATATATTATGTAATGACGGACCTGCTGGACACTGTCTGTCAGACTCAGCACTGCAGACTCCAAAAGTAAGCTACTAGTATCAAGAAGATAGAAAAAAAAAAAACCACGGGTAGGTGGTATACAATTATGGATGGACGAGCGACTGCCGACACAGAGGTAGCTACAGCCGTGGACTACCGTACTGTGTCTGCTGCTAATATAGACTGGATGATAATGAGATAAAATTAAAATATATATATATCACACTAGTACTGCAGCCGGACAGGTATATATTATGTAATGACGGACCTGCTGGACACTGTCTGTCAGCACTGCAGACTCCTAAAGTAAGCTACTAGTATCAAGAAGATAGAAAAAAAATCCACGGGTAGGTGGTATACAATTATGGATGGACGAGCGACTGCCGACACAGAGGTAGCTACAGCCGTGGACTACCGTACTGTGTCTGCTGCTAATATAGACTGGATGATAATGAGATAAAATTAAAATATATATATATATCACACTAGTACTGCAGCCGGACAGGTATATATTATGTAATGACGGACCTGCTGGACACTGTCTGTCAGACTCAGCACTGCAGACTCCTAAAGTAAGCTACTAGTATCAAGAAGATAGAAAAAAAAAAACCACGGGTAGGTGGTATACAATTATGGATGGACGAGCGACTGCCGACACAGAGGTAGCTACAGCCGTGGACTACCGTACTGTGTCTGCTGCTAATATAGACTGGATGATAATGAGATAAAATTAAAATATATATATATCACACTAGTACTGCAGCCGGACAGGTATATATTATGTAATGACGGACCTGCTGGACACTGTCTGCAGAATGCGTTTATAAAAACACCACACGACGAGTGTTTAACTTTTTCAGGCAGACAATCACAATATACTGGTGGTCAGCAGACAATCACAATACTGGTGGTCAGTGGTCACTGGTCAGTCACACTGGCAGTGGCACTCTGGCAGCAAAAGTGTGCACTGTACTTAAAATATGTACTCCTGCTATAACTGCTCCCCAGTCTCCCCCACAATTAAGCTGTGTGAGCAGTGAGCACTCAGCACAGTCAGATAATGATATACAGTATTACATATGATGCAGCACACTGGGCTGAGCACAGATATGGTATGTGACTGTGTCACACTGTGTATCGTTTTTTTTCAGGCAGAGAACGGATTAATTAAACTGGTGGTCACTGGTCACACTATCAGCAGCAAGTAGTACTCCTCCTAATAATATGCTCCCCAAAATTTGTGTCTCTCTCTAGTACTCTAGTCTAAACGGAGAGGACGCCAGCCACGTCCTCTCCCTATCAATCTCAATGCACGCGTGAAAATGGCGGCGACGCGCGGCTCCTTATATAGAATCCGAGTCTCGCGATAGAATACGAGCCTCGCGAGAATCCGACAGCGGGATGATGACGTTCGGGCGCGCTCGGGTTAACCGAGCAAGGCGGGAAGATCCGAGTCGCTCGGCCCCGTGTAAAAAAACCTGAAGTTCGGGCGGGTTCGGATTCCGAGGAACCGAACCCGCTCATCTCTACCTAAAACTAAGCATAAGTCCAGGGCTTGGACCCCACAAAGTCGGCTCAGGTCCAATCACCCCAGGGCAGCACACCATTGAGTTATATGTTAGAAAGTGATACAAAAATAAGGGTGTTAGTAAAATACTCAAAAGAGTAAAATTAGTGGAAAAATAGAAGTGTTACACAAGTGCTAAGTAAATATTATGGCGTGCTGTCCCAAGGTAGCCCGGGCACACCAGACCTGGGGGGGTACCACTCCTCAAACACACACAGCATAATAATAATAATTACATCCACTATGGGTCATATAATTGCTTAATGTATGGCCACATGATAATGGCACATACAAAATATATCCAGATTGAGAGCTGGCTTACCTGGAGTTACCCCTGTATCCTCTAAATGGCACTACAGGACCCAGCATGCCCTCCTAATGCTGGCTCCATCTATGCCTTTGAACTGCAATATATAATGGCAGACTGCTCTAATCATACTGGTAACATTCCTCAGGTGCTGTGGGAGGGGGATACTTCTAGACAAGAAAAACAAAAGGATTTTCCCCACGCACTCTGCCATTATATATTGCAGTTCTGTTATGCATTGTGCAGTCTCTGCACAGCTTAGGACTTAGAATATTGTATTGTCAGTCGCACAGGTAGACATATCAAGAAGATTACCCCCTATTTATCTCATGTAAGTTTTCTTATTATATATAGGGAGATGGAGGGTGCTACCACCAGCAACAGTATATATTCAAATAAGAAAAAGGACAGAATTGTGCACATACACAAAATTAGTAAAACATAACCTTTAATTCATAATATATTAAAAAAGTACTAGCGAAATATAAAATTAAAATAAAGAATCAGTGATTGCACACAAGAAAAGTGATTAAAATTGAGGACTCCTGAACATAAGTTGTCCACTGACTTGTATGCTTCATACAATAAATCATACAGTATATATACATTTGTGTCCTGTCTCCTGTGTCAGTGCCTGTGTTACATAACCTATGTGATGTTCTGTCTGGTGCTTACAGACCACGGGTGATCAAAATGTTCCTGTGGTTAATATCAACCTTATGCCGGTCACTGGTACCATTTGTCACACCCTCCCGGAATCAATAATATGTGACAGAACCTCCAGTGGGGTTAGTATCTCCCTACAATCATTACACCACACAGATTACTGTATTCATATTGGTAAATCAAAATTTCCTCAACACACTTGACAGTATCCATTCTGTGCTGGTAAATTGGATTAATGCGGTGTATACACCCTCAACACAGCAATCTGTATTGATGGGTCACAATTTCTTAGACACACTGGTTCTATTCTGTATCAACTGCTTGTGTTAATAAAACCTATGCCCGCACAGTATATACAGGATCACTCCCTCTTAGAGTGTCAATTATTGTCACCAGTGTTTTAGTATACATAAAAGATTAATTCATAAACCTTTATCTATTTCAGTGATTGGGTGCAGAGAGTTCTATTTATTATTGATTATTTATTGTTCATATAGATACATATACTTAAACTTCCTCCCTTTGCATCGAGATAGAAGTGCTGTCTGTATTTGTTACAGCGGCTCATAAAGGTTCATTCTACACTCCATGCATTGTAGCAAGGGTGGTCATTCTGAGTTGATCGCTCAATAGCAGTTTTTAGCAGCCGTGCAAACGCATTGTTGCCGCCCACCGAGGAGTGTATTTTTGCTTTGCAGAAGTGCGAACGCTTGTGCAGCAGAGTGCGTGCAAAAACATTTTGTGCAAAACAAGACCAGCCCTGGACTTACTCTTCATGTGCGTTAATTCTAACATTGGAGGGTTGGCTTTTGACGTCACACACCTGCCCAGCATTCGCCCAGCCACACCTGCATTTTCCCTGCCATGCCTGCGTTTTTCCACACACTCCCTGAAAACGGTCAGTTGCCACCCAGAAACGCCTGCTACATGTCAATCATCCTGTGTTGTGCCGTGCGACTGAAAGCTTTGCTAGAACCTATGCAAAACCACAAAGAACTTTGTACTCGTACGTCGCGTGTGCGCATTGTGGTGCATACGCATGCGCAGATTAGCCATTTTTTACACTGATCGCTACGCAGCGAACAACGGCAGCTAGCGATCAACTCGGAATGACCCCTAATGTGTCAATTTGTGGCAAACTGTTACTGCATCTGTGACACAATGTTGCTCATTCTCTAACCGAGACAATCTAGTGTGGATTACAGTGAGCTGTTCATATACATGTATCACATTTGTTGTTTTCCCTCACTGGTGGGTATAGTAGTTGACACAGACATGCATTGACACTATGTAATCATAATTAGCCCCTTCGGGACATCGGACACATTATGCATTCATTAGTATATCAGATATAATTCATGTTAGTGGACTCTGCATGCGCAGGTCACCCGACGTACGTTTCGCTAAGGCTTTTTCAGAGGCAAACCCGATTGCCTCCCAGATCTGGTTTAAGTACCAATGATCATTAAGCTCCTCCAATACGTCATTTTGCATTATTTAAACAGGCCAGTGATGATCTGCCATGGAGAGGGGAGTCACTTCTCCCATTGATATCCACTCGTGACTGCCATGTATTCATTCCCGTGTCCCATCCAGTCAGACTTTACCAGTCGAACACCCATCTGTACATTCCTATGTGGATCCGTATCTAATTTCAATACTCAATTTCAAATTATTCCTGTCGATTTTAAAAACCGGTACCTAAAACATCTTGCTGTATCTTATTATTAGATTTATTTCCTCTACTTATAGCTGCATTGAATTTTTTTATCAAAATTAAATAATCCAGCAATGTACATACTAAAAGATATAGACTAAAAAAATATATATATAGGGTTCAATTACACCAATTATATGACACATATATTGAAAAAGACATGTATATATAACAGGGTATCAGGATCACTATTGTCTAAATACTGGAGATGATTCCTTTTTTTATGGGTCACCTTTATGTATGATAGATGATTCAAAGGTCCTACTTATTGACCCATTTTGGTCCAATGTGTTATTTTCATAAATATGGTAAATATTATCCATATGGATATAAATATAATTTATACAGTGATGTTAACAGGCATAAATACTGGTTGTAGCGAAAATAAGTGACTGTGTAACAGTATAGATTTTTACTCAAATATTAATGTGTAAATATGGAAATTGACGTGTTTTTAATGTGTTGATGATGTGAATAAAATGTGAAAAAAGAGATATATGTGCAATGAGTGTAGTTATGTAAATGATTAGTGTATAGCCAAGATCAGTTATTAATATAGGAATGTGCCTGACCCTTATATGTGACTCCTTAATTCTATGATAAAAACAATTAAAACGTGAATGCACTACAATTTCAAACGTCAAGTGAAAACAGAAGAATTAACAATTCTTCTGTAGGAAAAATTATGTGAAGGCTTAAATCAAATTAATGCCTATTCCTCATCATTGCAGGTAAGTACCAGGTAAGTATTTCTGTTTTTTCAAAATTGTATTATTATACATAGTATATATTCTCGCACTTAATCAATGTGATTTCATAATTCCAATTTTAAGTACTGTATCAGTCTCCCTGATCTATTACTATTACTCGTGTGTTCTCTTGTCTAATCTTCATATATTTTATTTCAATTCTTGACTGTTAACTATCCCTATGGATTATATACTGTTTCATCCATATTTGTAATAAAAGTAATCTATGTCGTGTAGATTGTCTGTGTGTTCTCTTCGGTTCAATCCTCAGTCAGTTTTATTCCTGAATAGTGAATGTCCCTATCAATATATTTAGTACCTATAGGGGAAATTGTGTTCTAGGAAGGTCATAAAGGTATCCTCTTCATTTAGACCTTTTTGGTACACTAGTGATCATTAAGAAGATCAACCTCTTCACTCTGTCTATTGTTTGTAGGAGAGATTTATTCCAGGAAGGATGTATAGGTGTTCTCTTCATTTAGACCTTTTGGTACAAGAGTGTCCATTAGGAAGATCAGCCTCGTCTCCTGTTTTAAAAGTTATCTGTCGATGTCACCCCCTCTGATATTCATAATCACCCTTCTCATACCAAAGGCTGTTGGGCCTCTGGAATTCCCTTGATGGTACTTCAAAAAATGTCGGGCTATAGGTGTCAGGGGTTTCATCAGTTCTCTGTCTCGTGCTGCATTCCTTTTGCTTCTCAGATGCTCCAGGATTCTCTTCTTAAGGGGTCGTTTTGTTTTCCCAATGTAACTTTTATTGCAGGGACATTTTTAATTGTATACTACAGCAGGTGTGTTACAATTGATTTGTTCTTTGATGTGCCATATCTTATTAAAATTGTCCGTGTATTCAGTGGTGGTTATCATTATTGTGCTCACTTTACACGTACCACATTTGGATGAACCATTCTTTATGTACATTGGTTTCTTGATGGTTTCTAGATGACTATTAACCAAGAGCAGTGGCGGAACTAGCGAGCGGTGGGCCCAGGTGCGACAAAATGCTTTGGGGCCCCCCCGTCATCCTATCCAAGTCCACCCCCTCACCCCTGGAGAGGATCTGGTGAGGGGTACCTGCTCAGGGCCAAAGAAATGGATACTTGCAACAGTGCCGTAACTAGACATTTTAGCACTGTGTGCAAGAAACGGCATCGAAGCTCCACCCCTCCATGTAAGACAGGGGAAGAGCGCGCCGTAGGCGTGCGCAAAAAATATAGGGACGTGGCTTCACAGAGAAGGGTTGTGGCCACAAAATAATACCAATTCATATAATGGTGCACAGTAGTCTCCATTATTCAAATTATGCTGCACAGTAGCACCACTACACCAGGTAGAGCCCCTTTTACACCTTACGGTGGACAGATTCCCCCTTTTACACATTAAGGCAGACAGCGTCCCATTTTTACACATTACGGTAGACAGCATCCCCCTTTTTACACATTAAGGCAGACAGCGTCCCCTATTTACACATTAAGGCAGACAGCGTCCCCTTTTTACACATTACGGCAGACAGCGTACCCTCTTTACACATTACGGCAGACAGCGTCCCCCTTTTTACACATAACGGCAGACAGCGTCCCCCTTTGTACACATTACGTCAGATAGTGTTCCCTTTTTACACATTACGGCATACAGCATTCCCCTTTTTACACATTACGGCAGACAGCGTCCCCCTTTTTACACATTACGGGAGACAGCGTTCCCCTTTTTACACATAACGGTAGACAGGAAAGAAAGAAAGATAGAAAAAAAGAAAGAAAGAAAGAAAGAAAGAAAGAAAGAATTATACTCACTCTCTCCGCTGGCAGGAGAGAAGGAGGAGGATGGAGGGGGAGAAGGGAGCCACAGCAGCACAGTGTAATTGGTGGAGGTGCTGCTGCAGCTGTCCCTGCATTCCTAGCATTCACAGCATCGGAGAACAGCCTATGGTGAAGGAAAGGGACAGCAGCAGCAGCGCCTCCACCAATTACACAGCGCTGCTGCGGCTCCCTCCTACACCTCCCTCCTCCTTCCCCCATGGCCGCTGCGCTCCTCTCCTCAGCAGCGGCTGTGTGCTGCGGGCGGCGGTTGCCCGCAGCACACAGCGGCATGTAATGAGTCAGTTTGACTCATTACATGCCACGCTGCTTAGTTCCGCCACTGACCAAGAGGACGTTTAAGTTTTTAAATCTTCTCCAGCTGATTGGTATGTCTTCTTTGAGTACAGCAGCTAGATCCGGATCAGTGCATACTTATAATGGGAAATGCGATGTGGCCAAATGTACTTACATTTTTTTTTCTTTATAAATACCGCAGTGTGCCCTGTGATAATCTTGCCAGCTCAGGCTGTCGAGATCACAGGGCAGCATTGTGATATGCACCCTTTTGCCCAGCTTTCTCTGCCCCCTGGCAGAGAAAGCTGAGCGGGGACCCGGCAGAGTGATCAAGCTAATCACTAGTTAAAAAAAAAGAAAAAGAAAAGTAAAAAAAAACAACATACTCACCTGTCCAGGGTGCCGGTGTACGCTGCTCTGGTGAACGCTGCTGGGCCCCCCATTTGCTGTGCTGTGACCCCGGTGCAGTAAAGTGACACTGCAAAGCGGCAGTGCACTTCACAGCACCACGGTTCACGGGGCAGAAGAAGTACCCGGTGCCCGGAAACCTCCTGAAGCAGTGGATACCGGATCCTGGACAGGTGAGTATAAAATCCAGAGTGAAGGAGCTCTTTTGCATGCTGGGGTAGTCATGACGGACGGGAACCCAGCGGTGGAGGTAGCGACAGGCGGTGGCACATGCACAGCAGGACATCTGGGTATTTTTTTTACAAATAAATACCCAGATGATGCTGCGGGAGGCATCGCAGGGACAGAGCTTGAATGCACGTTCTGTCCCTGCATGCGATAATTGATACATCCGTGCAATGTACTCAATTATCACAGTGCGAGTTGGGTCGAGTTTATCACCTGTCACCCGCATCATCAGATGCGGATGGTGAGAAATAGATCCCATAATCTCTTAATTTTGCTACACTTTTCATTAATCTATCATTTTGATGAATGGTACAAAAATTATAGAATGTACACCTCTTTCACCTGCTAAGACACACTTTTGATTAAACAATTCAACAAGTTTTGAAAACACAATTTTTTTGGTTTAGTACAGTATTTACTTTTGTATAAGTCATATATTATGTTTTTTTTCCCCAGTTATCCAGAATTAGTTGCTTCTGAATATGATTTACAAGACTGAGGAACATCAATCCAGCAGTTATCGAAACTATTGAAAAGCAAAAGTACTGGTTGCCCATAGCTTTTATTTTGTGGATTAACAGTATAAATTATTTCTAGAATCTTATAGGCTGCTATAGTCAACACTTCCACTTTTCAATATCACCTAGTTGTCAAGGCATGCAAGGCCAAGTCCCTATAAATACTAAACCTCTGGATCTTGCCATTTTTACATTTGTCAAATCAATTCATTGTGCTGATTTGTAGTGTTAGCCAATGAGGTTAGAAGGTTTTTATTTTTATTTCAATTTCAGAGAAAACTTCTTTTGCAATTTATACAATAAAACACACTTAGATGTTGCTTTCTCTAAGGTATGCAATAATTAATTAAACTAATTTATAAAAAAAACACTGCCAGGTTTAAGTTAGTAATAAGCCTAAATATTAAAAAAAAATTATATTGGACTGAATGCAAAATCAAAATGTTTACGTTATTATATACAATAATTACCAAAAAACATATGAACCCATTGGGGGTGGAATAAGAGAGAAAGGGGCCCACGTGCAAGCTCTGTATGAATGAACCACGGTGCATGTGCTGAGTACAGTGCAAGATCCTGCTTGTCTCTGGGAACATGGCACCATGGCAACAGAGATTGCTCTACTGGGCATGTGCAGATCTTTAGAAACATGGCACCTGCTCCATTTTCCCAGTGATTTCTGTAGTGCTGATGGAAAGATAAGTATTGTCTATGAGTTTAGGGTATGCAGTGTTGGGCTCCCCTAGTTCCAGTGGCCCACGCGCACTGCACAACCTGCACCCATTATAGATATGTCCATGGATCCCATTGAGATCCCGTCTTGAAATTTGGTATGAGCAATCTTAAAACATCAAGCAATATTCAAACTGTTTTTTTAGTAAATTAAACCATATTTTTTTTTTTTAAATGTTTGAGTCTGTGATCCTGAAATGTTGACATCATTAAACTTAGTCATGTGGTATGTTTTCTTTATCTAGGACAGTGGCAACTATGCTATGACATGTCAACATTCATTATGTTGGCATCATAATGTCAACATGGTCTGAATGTCGACATTCTCGATGGAACTTACATAATGATGACATAGCCAGAATTTCTACATTGTGATGGTCGACAGTCAGAATGTCAACAATAATATTTTAGCATAACACTGACCCTAAAAGCAGCCTAACCCTAATTGCTCACAGTAACTCTAATCCCAACCCTAAATCTAATGGAATCAGATATCAAAGGAGAGTACCATTGTATCACATTTCAAATGTCTGATTGACATGGGAAAGCGAGTTCCAATGTATATACACTTGTGTTTCTTAATTAATAACAATTTTGAAGCTACAGTCTAGTTTCATCTGTGTTTTGTGAGAAATAATCCCTTTTTCCTTATACTGTACAGTAGTTCAATAGAGGTTACAGGATTTACAACCTGAAGGGTAGATCATCCAGAATCAATATGTGATAAGATCCAGGTTAAGATATACAGTCTGCATAAAATTATTATGACTTCCCTTTCCCGTCACACAATTAATATTACCTTCACCGCCATCACTAAGCTTTGATTGAAGGGCTTGCCTTAAGAAGTTCTTCATTTCTCCCTCTACTTCATCATACACTGCCACAATTTACTAAATTCAGAGATATTGTTACTTGACTACTCTCCCATGTCATTCGCTATGTAAGCATTACAAAAAACCAAGGTAGAATTTTTCTCATGTGGTATAAAAACACAGATTTAGGACTTCTTAAATTTAAGATTTAATTTTGAAAATATCCACAATGCTTATGTACAATCATAGTTATAATAAATTGACATACAAAGATTATAACATATATAAATAATAAGTATAAAATAGAGAAACTAGCTTTCTTACAAAGTCTAGTTTCTGCTAACAGGGGTTGCCAAAAAGTGATGATCAAACTTGAATATTCAATTGACTCCTAGTATATCACAAAGTCAGCTGTGACTGAAATTGTATTTTATCCAACTTCCTTTCTCTCATTCACTTCTTTCTCTTGTTCTTTCTGTCCAGTTCAGTGTACTGTAAATACAAATTATCCATGAATGGTTCTCTGAGGAAACAGAGGGCTTTATACTTCAAATTTACAGAGGACTTCATTAATTGCCCATTTATTAAACTAGCATAAAAATTCATTTAAACAATATGCCATGTATTTCTCTATAACAGGTGTGGGGAACCTCTGGCCTGCGGGCCGTATAAGGCCCGCAAAGCCGTTTGTTCCAGCCCACCCGTTTGTTTGTCAGTGAGACACACCGCCGCTCAGTTAGCTGTCAGGGCAGGGAGGAGAGCACAGCTACCATGACCGGCGGCAGCAGCGGGTAGGAGCTCAAACCAGCTACCGGTTCGTGAGCCAATCAGAGCTTGCGGCCTGGCAGCCAATCAGGAGCCACCACTGCCGGTCCGCGAGCTCTGATTGGCTCACAAACCGGCGGCTGGTTTTAGGTCCTACACGCCACCGCCGCCCGACATAGCCGCGCTCTCCTCAGTGCCCTGACACGACAGCTGAGACACGCTGCCGCCGGACAGAGCTGCAGCAGCGCTAAGTGGTCTGGCACTGTGGGGGCATTTGTGTATATGGCACTGTGGGGGCATTTGTATATGTGGCACTGTGGGGGCATTTGTGTATCTGGCACTGTGGGGGGCATTTGTGTATCTGGCACTGTGGGGGCTTTTGTATATGTGGCACTGTGGGGGCTTTTGTGTATCTGGCACTGTGGGGGCATTTGTATATCTGGCACTGTGGGGGCATTTGTGTATATGGCACTGTGGGGGCATTTGTGTATCTGGCACTGTGGGGGCATTTGTGTATCTGGCACTGTGGGGGCATTTGTATATGTGACACTGTGGGGCCATTTGTGTGTCTGCCACTGTGGGGGCATTTGTATATGTGGCACTGTGGGGGCATTTGTGTATCTGGTACTGTGGGGGCATTTGTATATGTGGCACTGTGGGGGCATTTTTGTACGTGGCACTGTGGGGGCATTTGTATATCTGGCACTTTGGGGCCATTTGTGTAACTGGCACTGCACTGGCATATGTGTATCTGGCACTGCACTATTGGGGGCATCTATCACGTCCCATTTTAAATTGGCCAACCCATTTTTTGGCGCGCGCGCACTCAGTACCTCTAAGGGCAATAACTACTGGGGGGTGGGGGTATTTTTAAGTTGATAATTTTTGTATGGCCCCGAAGGATTTTCTAAGTATAGAAATGGCCCTTGGTAGAAAAAAGGTTCCCCGCCCCTGCTCTATAACATAAGTCCTAATATGCATTTGTAAAATTATATAAACTACAATGATTACATTGGCAGGGATGAGAGATTCCTGAGGTGGGCGAGGAGTAGAGGAGTAGCCAGTCACTAAAGTTTTAGGCTTTGCATCAATCTCCAGTAAGCCAACTTTCACAGGTCTGTGTCACGATCCGGGTATCTGGACGCCATTACTAGCCTTTCAGATGTCTCCTGAGGCTGGCTCAGCGTTCCAAGGCCGGATCTCATCTGTGTCCACATTCTGCATATCCCTCCTGTCACGCTGAGACGCTGTCACAGCGGCGCCATGTTTGAATCCTGCATGGCGTCTCCTGTCCTCTGCGGCCGGCGCCGCCATTACTGTTATGTTTCCACATGGTTTCCAAACCAGCTTTCCCTCCAAGTTCTAACATGGGCGTAGCCATGTTGGATCCTATCACATGTCTCAGTTCCACCAATCCACTGCCTCTGGAAATCTGCATAATTGCCCATCCAATGCCTGCATTGCTGCAGGTATAAGTATCCTGTGCCTGGGCCAGGAAATGGTCAGTGCTTTGTTTGTCATACCTTGTTCCAGTCTCTCTCCTGTGGTTGTTTTTCCAGGTTCCAGCTCCTGTCTCCAGCATCCACTAAGAGACCCGCACCTGCCTACCATCCTGCGGTGCAGCCTGACTCTGCAGTCCTCCGTGGCTGATCCAGCTTCCAGCTATTAACCCATCTGCTTCCAGCAGTCTGCTTCCAGCAGTTTCCAGTATCCTTAAAGTGCCGGTGTTGTTCCAGCGGATTCCTACTTATCAGCAGTATCCACTACCACCGGTAACCTTCCTTTAACTCCTCTGTTTCCACGCTCCCTAGCATCTTACAGTTTCCACTCCGTGTATCATTACCTGGCTGGTTCCATCCAGCATTCACTCAGTGACTTTATCACCTGGCTGATCCCACTCAGCATCCACTCTGTGTCTTACCACCTGGCTGGTTCTATCCAGCAAACACAACAGCTGATTCAAGTTACCAACTTCATCTATTCCATCTACTGGCATGTTCCTTGGTTATCTGCACTACTACAGCCAGGCCTGGTAAGGTTTTTCCATCAAGGACTTTAACAGCTGTTCTTAACCTACCAGTGCTCTGTTACACCTTCCATGGTCAAAGCGTTCCAGGAATATTATTTATTGCCACTGTCATCATTTGCTGTCTGTTGTTACACGGAGTTTGTCAATAAACTTTTAATTTACTTTTACCTGTTTGTCATGGTCACACCTTTGGGTTTCCTTTTAACACTTACATGTCCAGGGGTCTGATTAAACCTCCCCGGTTTAAGTTCTTCTCAGCCCCTACAACTGAGGCTTCCTCCTGTCAGCTAAAACCCTCAGTTGTGACAGTAAGCACTGACCCTATGAATCCAGTCGGAGACCAGGATCAAGCGGCTAGGCCGATGCAAGAACTGGCAGCCCGACTTGAACATCAGGAGGCTGCACAAGGCCATATCATCTGCTGTCTCCAGGATCTCTCTACGCGGCTGGATGGGATTCAAACGACCCTCCGTGAACCTGACACGTCCGGTGCGTCCACCACAGTGACACCAGCTGTAACCCCACCCACCTTGCTCATTTCCATTCCACGTCTTCATCTTCCAACGCCAGCAAAATTTGACGGATCTTCAAGGTTCTGCAGGGGATTTCTCAACCAATGCGAAATCCATTTTGAGCTTCAACCTGGCAATTTCCCCAGTGACCGTACTAAAATTGCCTATATCATCTCCCTTCTCAGCGGCTCAGCCCTTGACTGGGCATCACCTTTATGGGAGAAGTCTGATCCTCTGCTGTCCTCCTATACTGACTTTGTGGCAACATTCAGGCGCATCTTCGACGAGCCAGGCCGGGTAACCTCTGCTTCATCTGAGATTCTCCGTTTACGCCAGGGAACACGTACTGTGGGACAGTATCTAATACAGTTCCAAATCCTGGCATCCGAACTGGCATGGAACGACGAGGCCCTGTATGCTGCATTCTGGTATGGCTTATCTGAGCGCATCAAGGATGAGTTAGCTACCAGAGACTTGCCCTCTAAGTTGGATGAGCTAATTTCATTATGCACAAAGGTTGATCTACGGTTCAGCGAAAGAGCAATTGAGCGGGGAAGGTCATCCACTCCAAAATCTTCTGCTCCTCCTCCTCGTCAACCGTCTCCGTCCGAAGATGAGTCCATGCAAATTGGTCGTTCCCGTCTATCCCCTGCTGAGCGCCGAAGACGTCTTTCCGAGTTCCTCTGTCTCTACTGTGCAGCTCCGTCTCACGCAATCAATGCCTGTCCCAAACGTCCGGGACTTCAAGTCCTAGCTCGCCAAGGAGAGGGCCGGCTAGGAGTAATGCTCTCCTCTCCATCTCCTCGTGATTGTAATCTCCCAGTCTCGCTTCAAATTGCTCAATGTTACAGGAAAGTCATTGCCCTCCTTGATTCCGGAGCAGCTGGGAATTTCATAACCGAAGCTTATGTTAAACGGTGGTCCCTACCCACCGAGAGACTCTCCTCGTCCATCTCCTTGACTGCCGTGGATGGCAGCAAGATATTTGACACAGTTATTTCTCTAAGGACTCTACCAGTTCGTCTGAGAGTGGGAGTTCTTCATGCAGAATTTATTTCCTTCCTAGTGATTCCAAGAGCCACACATCCAGTGGTTTTGGGCCTTCCATGGCTCCGCCTCCACAATCCATCGATTGACTGGACGACTACGCAGATACTAGCATGGGGTCCCTCCTGTGCTGAGACCTGTTTGTCCAAAGTGCTTCCTGTTTGTTCTTCTTTCCCCAGGTCATCTGATGTTCCACCTCCTCCATATCAAGACTACACGGACGTGTTCAGTAAAGCTTCTGCTGATATCCTTCCTCCTCATAGAGAATGGGACTGCCCAATTGATCTCATTCCAGGGAAGGTTCCACCTCGAGGCCGAACTTATCCATTGTCTCTGCCTGAGACGCACTCCATGGAGGAGTACATCAAAGAGAACCTGGCAAAGGGTTTTATCCGACCTTCTTCTTCTCCAGCTGGCACAGGCTTCTTCTTCGTTAAGAAGAAAGACGGTGGTCTGCGGCCGTGCATCGACTACAGAGGTCTGAATGACATTACCGTCAAGAACCGTTATCCTTTACCCTTGATTACAGAGCTCTTCGATAGAGTCAGCGGAGCAACCATCTTTACAAAGTTGGATTTGAGGGGTGCCTACAATCTCATCCGGATCCGTGAGGGTGACGAGTGGAAGACCGCCTTTAACACCCGTGATGGACATTATGAGTACCTCGTCATGCCCTTCGGATTGAGCAATGCTCCAGCTGTCTTCCAGCATTTCGTCAATGAGATCTTCAGAGACATCTTATACCGCCATGTCGTGGTATATCTAGATGATATCCTCATCTTTGCCAATAATCTAGAGGAACATCGTTTTTGGGTAAAGGAGGTTCTGTCCCGTCTACGTGTCAATCATCTCTATTGCAAATTGGAGAAATGTGTTTTTGAAGTTAAATCCATTCCGTTTCTAGGTTACATTGTGTCCGGTTCCGGACTAGAGATGGATCCTGAGAAACTACAAGCAATCCAGAATTGGCCGATACCCTTAACCCTCAAAGGGGTCCAGAGGTTCTTAGGGTTCGCCAATTATTACAGAAAGTTTATACAAGACTTTTCCACCATTGTGGCGCCTATCACTGCATTAACCAAGAAGGGTGCTAACCCGTCCAAGTGGTCTGAAGAAGCTACGCAAGCTTTTCATCTCCTAAAGCAACGTTTCATCTCTGCACCAGTTCTGAAACAGCCCAACATCGACTCTCCTTTCATCTTAGAGGTGGATGCCTCCTCCGTTGGAGTAGGAGCGGTGTTATCCCAGAGGGCTAAAGATGGGCATCTACATCCTTGTAGTTTCTTCTCCCGGAAGTTCGCCCCAGCTGAGCGCAACTATGCCATTGGCGAGCAGGAGTTACTAGCCATCAAGCTCGCTCTAGAGGAGTGGAGATATCTGTTGGAGGGAGCTTCTCATTCAATTACTATACTTACCGACCACAAGAATCTTTTATATCTGAAAAGCGCACAATGTCTTAACCCTCGTCAGGCCAGATGGGCACTTTTCTTTTCCAGGTTTGACTTTAAACTCCAGTTCTGTCCGGGTTCTCAGAATCGCAAGGCCGATGCCCTTTCCCGCTCATGGGAGCAAGAAAATGAGTCGGAGTCTGCGGACAAGCATCCTATTATTAATCCGTTGGCATTCTCCGCGGTAGGGATGGACTCTACGCCTCCACCAGGGAAAAGTTTTGTGAAGCCGGTGTTAAGGAAGTAGCTCATGCATTGGGCCCATGCTTCCCGTTTTGCCGGACATACAGGCATTCAGAAAACCCTTGAATTTATTTCTAGGTCCTACTGGTGGCCAACTCTGAAGAAGGACGTCATGGAGTTTATTGCTTCTTGCCCGAAGTGTGCCCAACACAAAGTCAGCCGCCAGTCGCCTGCAGGGCAACTGGTTCCATTATCTGTTCCCTGTCGACCGTGGACCCATTTGTCGATGGACTTTGTTACAGACCTGCCTATGTGCAACAAGTTTAATACCATCTGGGTGGTAGTTGACCGGTTCACCAAGATGGCACATTTCATACCCCTCACCGGTCTTCCGTCAGCTTCCAAGTTGGCTCAAGTGTTTATCCAAGAGATCTTCCGACTTCACGGTCTTCCTGAAGAGATCATCTCCGATCGTGGAGTACAATTCGTAGCCAAATTTCGGCGAAGTTTGTGTCAAGCCCTCCAAGTCAAGTTAAAGTTTTCTACAGCTTACCATCCTCAGACCAATGGTCAGACGGAGAGGGTGAATCAGGACTTGGAGGCCTTCCTCCGCATTTATGTGTCTTTCTCCTTCCTTGGGCCGAGTTTAGCCACAACAATCAATACCATTCCTCATCTTCTTCAACACCATTCTTCGTCAACTATGGATTCCACCCTAAAGTTCCAGAATTCCAACCGCTTCCAGCAACTTCTGTTCCAGCAGTGGATGTCACCTTGCGTCAGTTTTCAAATAACTGGAAGAATGTCCACGCGGCCCTGCTTAAAGCCTCATTCAGGTACAAGAAGTTTGCCGATAGGAAGCGTAGAGCGGTTCCTGCTCTCAAGGTGGGTGATCGTGTATGGTTGTCCACGAAGAATTTGAGGTTGAGAGTTCCCAGCATGAAATTTTCACCTTGTTTCATCGGTCCTTTTAAAATTGAACAAGTCATCGATCCCGTTGCTTACAGACTCCAGTTACCTCCCTTCTTGAAAATACCCAGGACATTCCATGTTTCCCTGTTGAAACTGCTGATCCTGAATCGGTTTCATTCTGCACTTCCTCCAGCTCCTAAAGTTCAGACTCAACGGGGAGTCGAGTACGAGGTGGCCAAGATTCAGGACTCACGTTTCCGTTACGGTCAGTTGCAGTATCTTATTGACTGGAAGGGCTATGGTCCTGAAGAACGCTCTTGGACCAATGCCTCAGAGGTCCATGCTCCTGTCTTGGTCCGGAATTTCCACTCGAAGTTTCCTCTAAAGCCTAAGAAGTGTCCTGGGGCCACTCCTAAAGGGGGGGGTGCTGTCACGATCCGGGTATCTGGACGCCATTACTTGCCTTTCAGATGTCTCCTGAGGCTGGCTCAGCGTTCCAAGGCCGGATCTCATCTGTGTCCACATTCTGCATATCCCTCCTGTCACGCTGAGACGCTGTCACAGCGGTGCCATGTTTGAATCCTGCATGGCGTCTCCTGTCCTCTGCGGCCGGCGCCGCCATTACTGTTATGTTTCCACTGTTAGGCGCCGGGGTCCGCATGTCCGCGCGGCCCGGCGCCTAGCAACTAGGGACGCCGTGCGCGTTCAGCCGCCGGCTCCCTAGCAATGCTAGACGCCGGGTGCGCTGAGCCGCACGGACCCTAGCAACGGGGACGCCACGGGCGGACCGCGTTCCCCGTTGCAGGGCCTAATTAACAAGCACACACACTTGTCCTCTGGCCGTGCAGCAAGGCAGCTGCACGGCATTTATTCCCAATCAGGCTCTAAGCAGCTGATTGGAGGATTCCCTGTTTAATACCTTCCCAGTGCTTCTCACAGACGCCGGTAATAGCTTCCTGCATGCTGCTTTGGTTTGCTGAGAGTCTGTTCCAGTCCTGCTGTATCCGGTCATTCCTGTCCTCAGAAGTCCTGTATTCGGGAGTTGTCATCTCATCCCTGGAAGTCGTTTGGTCCCCAGTAGTCCTGACTGATCACCTTTAATATCGAGTGGTGTTTCGTGAGTTGCGGCTCTGCCGTGTATTGCGGCTCAGCCGCTTTATCTTTATAATATTCTGTTCTTGGAGCATTTGCGGAGGGTTCCGCTTCCACAAGTCCTCTCTGGAACTCGGCGGTGCCGGGTAGGAGAAGTGGACAAGTGGATATTTTGGTTGTCCTTTTCCCTGGCGGTGTTTCCGCACATATTCTACTTTTAAATTAGGTTGTAGCCCCTGGCCTGGTTGTTTAGTCAGAGGGCCCCTTGTTATCACCCTGTCTCGGATTTCCCTTTGTCTCTCATTAAGACCTGGGGGGTATCGGAGTTGGGCAGACATAATCCGCCCTTCAAACGCGGCTGCCATGGGCTCAAGCAACCATAGTCTCCATGGGATTTCTGACAGCACGGGTGAGACAACGGAGTTAGGGACCCAGGGGCTATTTTCCATTCCCGCTCCCTTCCCCAGCATTTCGTTCCAGTGCTCCGGTCCTCGCAAAAAATCTCCTCTGACCAGAGTGCTGGAATCATAACATTATTACCGGCCATACCAAAAAATGTAAATTAAAAAGGGCTTTAATTTTTTCCCTCTCATTTAGTTTTTGTTAAAAATTTTTGGCCTCATGAATCCGACAGGTTTAGGGCCAAACCCTGCCCAGTTCTTAGTCAATCAGATTCAAGAACTTACTCAGATGGTTCAGGATCTTTCTCTTCGGGTGAGGTCGCAGGAAGATCTTTTGCGAGCCTCCCCAAAGGTAGTCCCTGAACCAAAGATGCATTTGCCTGACCGTTTTTCTGGCGATAGAAAATAATTTTTTAATTTTAAGGAATCCTGTAAACTTTATTTCCGTTTAAGACCTACTTCCTCTGGTTCTGAATCTCAGCGGGTTGGGATTATTATTTCTTTACTCCAGGGGGATCCTCAGTCCTGGGCATTCGGTTTAAGGGCAGAGGATCCTGTGTTGTTGTCAGTAGACGCTTTCTTTAAGTCTTTAGGGCTTTTGTATGATGACCCAGATAGAGAGGCGTCCGCTGAAAGTCAGCTGCGCGCTCTCAAACAAGGAAGAAATCCTGCAGAGGTTTATTGTACTGAGTTTCGCCGTTGGTCGAACGACTGTGGCTGGAATGACCCAGCCCTGCGCAGTCAGTTTCGCCTCGGCTTATCAGAGTCTATTAAAGACAGTCTCCTCCAGTACCCCGCTCCTGAGACTCTCGATAAACTCATTGAGCTTTCTGTTAAGATTGATCGTCGTCTCAGAGAGCGGAGGGCTGAAAGAGGAACACCTGTAAGGTCAAGTCCTGGTGTTTATTCCATTCCAGAAGACGTAGAGGAGCCCATGCAGATGGGTCTCTCCCGGCTGTCTCCTGAGGAAAGGTCCAGAAGGCAAAATTCCGGTCTTTGTTTGTACTGTGGTGGTAAGGGACATTTTGCTCGTAACTGTCCGAACAAGTCGGGAAACGCTTTGACCAGGTGAATTGTGAGAGGGTTCTGCAGCTTATCTCCTCGAATAACTCTCTTTTAGTTCCAGTTAAGGTTTCCTTTGGCAGCCTCAGTTCTTTGGTGTTGGCTTTTGTTGACAGTGGAGCTGCAGGAAACTTTATGGATTTAACTTGGGCTAAGGCCTTAGGCATTCCTCAGTTACCATTGGGTAGGTGTGTCACCATGCATGGCTTAGATGGGAGTCCGCTTTCCAACGGGGTTATTACTCACCGTACACCTCCCGTAGTACTTACAGTAGGAGCTTTACATTCCGAAAATATCGAGTTCTATCTAACACATTGCCCAGCAGTTCCAGTTGTTCTGGGTCACCCTTGGCTGGCCTTTCATAATCCCACCATTGATTGGCGGTCCGGGGAGATTTCACAATGGGGTACTTTTTGTGCTAAGGAATGTATTTCGTTTCCAGTTAGAGTAGCAGCTATCATTCCAGAACTCATTCCTGTGGAATACCAGGAGTTTGCCAATGTATTCTCCAAAAGCAATGCGGACATTCTGCCTCCCCATCGGACTTATGATTGTGCTATTGAGCTAGTTCCTGGTGCCGCATTGCTAAAGGGGAGATTATATGCATTGTCCGGGCCAGAAACTTCGGCTATGAATGACTATGTTCAGGAGAGCTTACAGAAAGGTTTTATTAGACCATCAAAATCCCCTTTAAGTGCTGGTTTTTTCTTTGTGGAGAAAAAGGATGGCTCGCTTAGACCATGCATAGATTTTAGAGCCCTGAATAAGATCTCAGTCAAAAACACCTATCCTTTGCCGTTGATTTCTGTACTCTTTGATCAGTTACGTTCTGCTGTGATTTTTTTCTAAAATTGACCTGAGAGGAGCTTACAACCTCATCCGAATTAAATCTGGAGATGAGTGGAAGACGGCTTTCAGTACTCAGTCGGGTCACTACGAATACCTGGTGATGCCGTTCGGCCTGTCTAATGCTCCAGCAGTTTTTCAAGACCTCATTAACGATGTGCTCCGTGACTTCCTAGGGAAATTCGTGGTCGTTTATTTAGACGACATCTTGATTTTTTCTGAATCGATGGAACAACATATCACCCAGGTGCGTCTGGTTCTTCAAAAGTTACGTGAGAATCATTTATATGCCAAGCTGGAGAAGTGTGAATTTCACGTCACGAAAGTATCTTTTTTAGGGTACATAATTTCCCCTCAGGGATTTTCCATGGAACCTAAGAAGCTTCAGGCCATCCTTAATTGGGCGCAACCCACCAATTTAAAAGCAATTCAGCGCTTTTTAGGGTTTGCGAATTATTATAGGAGGTTCATTCATTCTTTTTCTGACCTGGTTGCTCCCATTGTGGCTCTGACAAAGAAAGGAGCGGATCCTACCAACTGGTCGCATGAAGCTGAGTTGTCCTTCCGGGCCCTGAAACAAGCCTTTGTCTCAGCTCCAGTCCTCAGACATCCTAATCCGGAATTGCCCTTTGTTGTGGAGGTTGATGCCTCAGAGGTTGGAGTGGGGGCTGTCCTTTCTCAAAAGGATCCGGTGTCTTTGGACTTACATCCTTGTGCCTTTATGTCCAGGAAGTTCTCCTCCGCTGAATCCAATTATGACGTTGGTAATCGGGAGTTACTGGCGGTAAAGTGGGCTTTTGAGTGGAGGCATTGGCTGGAAGGAGCAAAGCATACTATTTCGGTATTGACTGACCATAAGAACCTGCAATACATTGAATCAGCTAAACGGCTTAATGCCCGGCAGGCACGTTGGGCATTATTTTTTACTCGTTTCAAATTTATAATCACTTTCAGGCCTGGTTCCAAGAATACTAAAGCTGATGCCCTGTCACGTAGTTTTCTTCCGGTTCACAATAACAATCCTGTTACCCCAATACTTCCATCTTTGGTCATCCGGACATGCCTCACACAGGATTTATTTACCCAGTTAAACCAGCTTCAACATCAAGCTCCTAGATTTACTCCTGCTGGTCGTCTTTACGTTCCTGAATTTTTGAGAGCTACTGTTTTAACTGAATTCCATGACAACAAGGTTTCAGGGCATCCGGGAATCACTAAGACATTGGAGTTAGTCTCTCGCTCAGTATGGTGGCCTAGTATATCTAAAGACGTTAGGGAATTTGTTTTTTCATGTCAGGTTTGTGCACAGCATAAGGTTCCCCATTCCTTGCCTATCGGGCAACTTACGCCCTTAAGTGTCCCTCTCAGGCCATGGTCTCATATTTCCATGGATTTTGTGGTTGACCTTCCCCTTTCAGCCGGATTCCGAGTCATATGGGTGGTAGTGGACCGTTTTAGTAAAATGGCTCATTTTATTGCTCTTCCCCGATTGCCTTCTGCTCAAGGGTTGGCAGTTTTGTTCCTCCGCCATGTGTTTAGGCTTCATGGGTTACCCACTGATATTGTTTCTGATCGGGGTCCACAATTCATCGCACAATTCTGGAGATGTTTTTGTGCTTCATTAAAGATGAAACTGTCATTAACATCCGGTTATCACCCACAATCCAATGGGCAAACCGAACGAGTTAACCAGTCATTAAAACAATATCTGCGCTTGTATTCAGCCAAACTCCAGAATGATTGGTCCGAGTTTCTTCCTCTGGCTGAATTTGCTTACAATAATTCCTGTCATTCCTCCACTAAAGAGTCTCCATTCTTTTCAGTTTTTGGTTTTCACCCCAGAGCTAATTCTTTTTTTCATCATTCTCCAGTCTCCTCGCTGGCATTGACCTCCCATCTCAGAGCAATTTGGAAAAAAGTGCACCTTGCTCTTAGAAAAGCGGCCTTTCGAGGAAAGAAATTTTCTGACAGGCTCCGACGTCCTTGCACTTTTAAGGTGGGAGATAAGGTGTGGTTGTCAACTCGCAACATCAGGCTTCGACAATCCTCGGCTAGACTGGGACCCAAATTTATTGGACCATTTCTTATTATTAAAAGAGTCAACCCAGTTGCCTTTCGGCTACGTTTACCAAGATCTCTCAAGATTGGAAATACGTTTCATTGTTCCCTGTTGAAACAATACGTTTCTTCCAGTAGATTTCCTCGGAGGATCTCTCAGGGTAGATCTCCAGTGGATGTACAGGGACAACAGGAGTTCTTGGTAGAGAAAGTTCTTGATTCCAAATTGTCCCGGGGTCGGCTTTATTTTTTAATTCACTGGAAAGGCTATGGTCCGGAGGAAAGGTCTTGGGTCCTAGATAAGGATCTTCATGCCCCTAGGCTCAAGAGGGCATTTTTTTGGGAATTTCCTCCGAAGCCTGGCTTTAGGGGTTCCTTGACCCCTCCTCAAGGGGGGGGGTACTGTTAGGCGCCGGGGTCCGCATGTCCGCGCGGCCCGGCGCCTAGCAACTAGGGACGTCGTGCGCGTTCAGCCGCCGGCTCCCTAGCAACGCTAGACGCCGGGCGCGCTGAGCCGCACGGACCCTAGCAATGGGGACGCCACGGGCGGACCGCGTTCCCCGTTGCAGGGCCTAATTAACAAGCACACACACTTGTCCTCTGGCCGTGCAGCAAGGCAGCTGCACGGCATTTATTCCCAATCAGGCTCTAAGCAGCTGATTGGAGGATTCCCTGTTTAATACCTTCCCAGTGCTTCTCACAGTCGCCGGTAATAGCTTCCTGCATGCTGCTTTGGTTTGCTGAGAGTCTGTTCCAGTCCTGCTGTATCCGGTCATTCCTGTCCTCAGAAGTCCTGTATTCGGGAGTTGTCATCTCATCCCTGGAAGTCGTTTGGTCCCCAGTAGTCCTGACTGATCACCTTTAATATCGAGTGGTGTTTCGTGAGTTGCGGCTCTGCCGTGTGTTGCGTCTCAGCCGCTTTATCTTTATAATATTCTGTTCTTGGAGCATTTGCAGAGGGTTCCGCTTCCACAAGTCCTCTCTGGAACTCGGCGGTGCCGGGTAGGAGAAGTGGACAAGTGGATATTTTGGTTGTCCTTTTCCCTGGCGGTGTTTCCGCACATATTCTACTTTTAAATTAGGTTGTAGCCCCTGGCCTGGTTGTTTAGTCAGAGGGCCCCTTGTTATCACCCTGTATCGGATTTCCCTTTGTCTCTCTTTTAGACCTGGGGGGGCATCGGAGTTGGGCAGACATAATCCGCCCTTCAAACGCGGCTGCCATGGGCTCAAGCAACCATAGTCTCGCAGGGGATTTCTGACAGCACGGGTGAGACAACGGAGTTAGGGCGCCAGGGGCTATTTTCCATTCCCGCTCCCTTCCCCAGCATTTCGTTCCAGTGCTCCGGTCCTCGCAAAAAATCTCCTCTGACCAGAGTGCTGGAATCATAACATCCACATGGTTTCCAAACCAGCTTTCCCTCCAAGTTCTAACATGGGCGCAGCCATGTTGGATCCAATCACATGTCTCAGTTCCACCAATCCACTGCCTCTGGAAATCTGCATAATTGCCCATCCAATGCCTGCATTGCTGCAGGTATAAGTATCCTGTGCCTGGGCCAGGAAATGGTCAGTGCTTTGTTTGTCATACCTTGTTCCAGTCTCTCTCCTGTGGTTGTTTTTCCAGGTTCCAGCTCCTGTCTCCAGCATCCACTAAGAGACCCGCACCTGCCTACCATCCTGCGGTGCAGCCTGACTCTGCAGTCCTCCGTGGCTGATCCAGCTTCCAGCTTCCAGCTATTAACCCATCTGCTTCCAGCAGCCTACTTCCAGCAGTTTCCAGTATCCTTAAAGTGCCGGTGTTGTTCCTACTTATCAGCAGTATCCACTACCACCGGTAACCTTCCTTTAACTCCTCTGTTTCCACGCTCCCTAGCATCTTACAGTTTCCACTCCGTGTATCATTACCTGGCTGGTTCCATCCAGCATTCACTCAGTGACTTTATCACCTGGCTGATCCCACTCAGCATCCACTCCGTGTCTTACCACCTGGCTGGTTCTATCCAGCAAACACAACAGCTGATTCAAGTTACCAACTTCATCTATTCCATCTACTGGCATGTTCCTTGGTTATCTGCACTACTACAGCCAGGCCTGGTAAGGTTTTTCCATCAAGGACTTTAACAGCTGTTCTTAACCTACCAGTGCTCTGTTACACCTTCCATGGTTAAAGTGTTCCAGGAATATTATTTATTGCCACTGTCATCATTTGCTGTCTGTTGTTACACGGAGTTTGTCAATAAACTTTTAATTTACTTTTACCTGTTTGTCATGGTCACACCTTCGGGTTTCCTTTTAACACTTACATGTCCAGGGGTCTGATTAAACCTCCCCGGTTTAAGTTCTTCTCAGCCCCTACAACTGAGGCTTCCTCCTGTCAGCTAAAACCCTCAGTTGTGACAGTCTGAGGGTGATATGACCTACTATGGGGTATATTCAATAAAGTCAGATCCATTCAGCATGCATTTCTCGTAATGGATCCGACAAGGGCTATTCAATGAAAGGCCAAATCTCATAGGATTTGGCCGTTCCTGATTCTCTCAATCCGACTTTAAAAAAATTTGGATTGAGATGAGGGAGCTTAGAAGAGGAGACGGGGGAGAGCAATGGGGAGACGGAAGAGAGCAACGGGGATACGGTGGAGAGCAGCAGCTACAGCAGCGTAGCAAGAGGATATGGCACCGCCGCCAGACCTCATGGCAGTGTCCACCCGGCTCCGGCAGCATCCACCCGGCTCCAGCAGCGGCGGTGCCACATCCTACTGCTACGCTGCTGTAGCCGCTGCTCTCCCCCGTCTCCCCGCGGCTCTCCCCCATCTCCTCCTCTCAGCTCCCTCATCTCAATCCGACTTTTTTAACCTGGCCCCGTTTCCGACAGAAGCACGCGGATCGGCAGCTATTCCGCCGATCCACGTGCTTTCCGGCAAGCCGGAATTCCTGACTTATCGGATAATTCTGGGGTGTATTGAATAGGTCGGAAGCCCTTCCGACCTAAAAAAAGTCAAAAACTGCCGTCTTTCCGACAGACGGCAGCTTTTGTCTGCAATTGAATATACACCCTATGTCCATCACAAGTAAGCCGCTAAAGCCTTTACAAGAGCATACAAATTCACATTCACAGGCTCAGACAAGCCCAGAAAATGGTCACAACACGCCTGGAGTTTTAAACTATCCACATTACCACCAAATGTCCACTGTCTGTCACTCACTTTGCAAATAAATCCTCGCTGCATCCACCATTGCTAATCAATTTCCAAGTGTATGCAGTGCAACTGTGGTGCATGAGCAGTTCAAAAAAATCACTCAACTGTGAAAATATTGGCACTGCTTCCACCACTGAATCGGGCCCTCCATCTATATGCACACTTAGCACCACTGAATGCTTTAGAAAACTTCATGTTTTGTACCTTCTGTATGATTTCAGGAATTAATGGCTTGTACAGATCAGAAATGGCAAGTACTTAATCACTTTGAGGCATTTTTCTCAAAAAATATCTGCAGGATCTCCATCCAGTTTTGGGAGTTGTCTGCAAATATTAAGCATGCTATAAATGTACATATGGGGAACAGTAATACATAATGGAGATATCTGCTGCTGCCCCCTGACTTTGACTCCAAAAACAGTCACCATAGGTTTATATGGATGTTGGTAAAATACCAAACTTACCAAGCACCAGAATGCGAAGTAATCCAGAGAGTCAGCCATTGGGCAACACACTGCAAACATTTCCTTAAGTAGCATTCCTAGACCTCACGTGCACATTAGCCGGGTCCCAAACCTGGAAGTAAAGTGATCACATTAGCACACATTGTCCCTGCATGTTTTTTTGTTAAATCCTGGGGTTCCTTTAATTTATTATTACTATGATAAGTACGGATGGTGTAATGGTTAGCATTACTGCCTCACAGCACTGAGGTCATGGGTTCGATTCCCACCATGGACCTAACTGTGTGGAGTTTGTATATTCTCCCTGTACTTGCATGGGTTTCCTCCGGGTACTCCGGTTTCCTCCCACAATCCAAAAATATACTGGCAGGTTAATTGGCTCCCAACCAAAATAAACCCTAGCGTGAATGTGTGTGCGTATACATGTGGAAGGGAATATAGATTGTAAACTCCACTGGGGCAGGGACAGATGTGAATGGCCAAATATTCTCTGTAAAGCGCTGTGCGCTATATAAATAACTGGTAATAAATAAATAAGCAGCGAGAAAAATTATAGTTATGGGGACAATTTTCCAATAAGTAATATAAATGCGCCTATATTCTAAAAGTCAGAGATTTCAAAATTGTAATTTTCAATAAGCCGCCTTAGATGTTAATCACTGTGTTTTGCAGCCTTCTGCACCAACAGAGATTGGAGATGCCTAGCACGAAGTGAAATTTGGGTCTGGAATCCAGTGAATTAGTTTATTTTCCCTTGAATCACCAAATGTGAGCAGAAATTTGTAAACATCAAAGAGAATTACTGGGAATTCATGTAACACTAATCTTTACATATAACAAGAGACACAAGATTATGTGCCTCCACTGAAGATCCCCTCTTTGGAACCATCTCCCCGCTTCCTCGGGCCCAGATAGGCACTAGGCATTCCACCCTTGCATCCTACACCTTACAAGTTGTTTGTGTTTTGGGGTTTTGCTTTATTTAAAAGCAAATGTACAAATAGTCATGATACATGACAAGAATAAAAACGATTTACTGTGTAATGAAATTCGAAATGTCTTATTGTGTAATTGCATGCCATTCAGTTTATGAGACAACCTGAATATTTATTTTATTTTATTTTTAAATAAAAACATCCAAACTGTGATTTGCCTGATATATTTGTCTTCCATGCAGCGATGTGATACCATTGCAATGATCATATCAATAACATGAATTTATTTAAACTTAATTACAACAGCAGATACCAATATTTTCATGGCAGTTAAAGAATATGAACTGTATTATGAGGCTGCTTACCAATAAAACAAAATACGGGATTTGGGCTTTATATTTTTGTTTACTAGAAAACAGATTATTAGTTATGTCAATCAAGTTCTACTTTTCACTCAATGCGAGTTTAGAACTTACTAGGGGTCCCCCGTATTTATGGTAACAGCACCAATTCAAGAGCCCGGGGGACAACTAGTCAAAGAGATAAGGCCACAGCAAGGGGACAGGGTTCCATGGGGGAGTGGGGACCCCCAATAAAGGCCCCCCCTCTAGGCACCCTTTGGCCAGGGCAGAATTCCGGTTCTATCCTCAGCATTCCTGGGTTGTGAATGCTGGGCTGATAGCCCAAGTGTAAAATTAAGAATAAATATTGTCTTTTACCTGTGGAACTACAGGTCCCAGCAAGCCTCCCCTGCATGGTGGTACTTGGAGAACCACAAGTACCAGCATGCAGGGCATTAAAGGGCCTAATGGTACCTGTAGTTCCACCTGTAAAAGAAATATTACAATAAAGAAAGGACACACACACACCTTACAAAATATATATTTAATAAAACATATTTGCACACTCACACTCATACATATTTACCTACCATCCCACAAAGTGATTCGGTTCCCTTGTCTAGTAGAAATCCATAGGGTACCAGTTTACAAGAAAAAAATACTCACCTAATATCCGGTGTCGATCAGTCCTCTTGGGTCCATGTAGGCATCCACGGGTTAAAAAAAAACACGCATTAACTCAAACCAGCGGACATAAGGGGAACCATGGGTTGTCTATGTGTGGGAACCTGTGGTCTACTGCAGACCGCAAGGTTAATTGAGGTCACTCTTGTGGATCTCCAAGTTTGACACCTATCCTATAACTAATGTTGAAGTTCTTTGACCAACTTGCATATCTTCAATATTTTTCCAGTCTGGATCTTTTGAGGGTCTATGAGCAAAGATATTTGGGCTATAGCAAGCTATAACAGATTAAAGTCTTTGGTACTTAATTAGCTCCTGCTTCTTTTCATGGCTCATGGACCTGGTACTCAGTCAACACTAGAATTCTGTGGGATATACATGGGTGGTATAGTTATTAATAGTAATGGAGGGCTCATATAAGTAGGCTGTAGTCAATCCTTCAGATTTTCCTTTCTTAGACTTCTTCTGAAGATTTGAGCACAAGCAAAGTATGAAACCTAATATGTAAGGTAAGTGGTAGGAAATGGACAGATAAAACCTCTAATTAGCAAAGTCCAGGCTTTAAGTGACGCTCCTTAGCCACAAACAAAGAGCTATGCACTTATTCTTTGGTCTGGTTGAGAATTACATAATGTTCATTCCTCATTTTTCTACTCTGGCTTCTGCGTTATCAGAGTTACGGAAGAAGTCAGACCATCTGTCTACTAAACTCAAAAATGTTTATTAAAACAAATTAGACCCGGCTTTGTGAGGGCCCTGTACTTAGGTCTCAGGTACAGTTTGTGTCTGTATGTTTGTTATGTCGTTTTCAGAGGCAGAAGGTGATAAAGCGCCTGGTACAGTAAATAGAGAAACTTTTGGAAATCCCAAAGCAGTTCCAACAGATCCTGATAAAATTTGCAAATGGACCTCTCTTGGCTAAACATTTATGGGGACACGAGAAATTCCTAAGTAGGCCATCATTTATTTTGGCTTGGTATGGCCAATGCTGCAGTTGATTATTGCTGCATATACCATGCATGCCCAACAAGCCACGCCCGCCAATGCTCCTGCCAATCCGAGATGAGTTATTTGAATAGGGGTTGCTGTTTTGGTAGTTCCTGTAGCTCTTGTCAGTGTTTCCAGAAAGTAGTTCACTCTGAGAGTGGTGGGTTCTACCACCAAGTACCCTGAGGCACCAGCCTTTTCCTCTGTCAAGGAATATAATGTTGCAAAGGTAGACATTAAGGGATCTCTCACCCCGTATTCAATGCTAAGGCAAATGCGGGGCAGCAGAATCCAGAAAACACCCTGAAGAGCATTGCCTGTCTATTTTTTCCTCTAATATAAGGACACCCGAACTTCAATGCATGACCATTGGCTGAGGCCAATAATGAGATATCAAACCTGTATACATTTTTAACTATATCTTGTCTATATATGTTATATGTTTATATTTCTCCTTTTTATCATGTTGTGGAGTTGTTTGTTACTCCAGTCTTATTTTGAAGTAAGCTAATAAAAGTTGAGTTTTAAGTATTATCTCCTGAGTATCCAGATATCAAAGATATTGTAGGCATATCAGAGTGCACCACCTTAAGAGAGTCTTTTCAGACACATTTTAGCGTCTACCTTTGCAACATATTCTATACTTTCTGGGAGCACCCAAGTGTCTTTATTTAAATTGATACATATGTACTATTGGAGCTAGGTAACACCTAGCCACAGTGATCTCTGTATATATTGTGACACATTGTTGTATATACCAAATCCTGTTCATTCAATACTCTTTATTTTTCAACCCTGGGAATATAATGTAGCTGAAGTTTTGAAAGCCATATTTTCTAGGATGGTATTTCTCAAATTAATAAGTTAGTTTAAAAAAATAAAAGTGCAGTATCTTGTGACCTACTACTCCTGTTATGTAATGATCTGTGCAAAGGCTTTGAAAGGACCCTTACACAAATGCTTAAGAATTTTAAAGAAGCTGGTATCATGCTTGCAGCTGGACACAGAGCCAGGACATTTGTTCCCCATGTTGGCAGAGGTTGCGGCGGAAGCTGCTGTCAGCAAGATGGTGACAGAAATCACAAAAAAGGAACAGTGATGACAGTCTAACTGCCACCTGCATCCCACCCACTGTAACATCTATATTTTAATTGGAGAAGGTCTATCACATCTCCTCAATGCACTTGCATTTGAAGCTGAGAGGGAGCTGGGGTAAGTATGGGAGGGGGCACAAAGCAACAGAGGCAGAGCTGCAGTGGAGCTGGTTGGGTGGGGTTAACCAAAGAGGGGCGGGGCTGAGCAGAGGGCAGAGACTGATGTGACCTGGCATATGCCAGATATTTTATTTTAGGTTTATAGTATTTCTGCATAGACACTGTTACTATAGTATTTCAGATAGAGTATAACATTTAATACATCTGTCCTTGAGCTCTTAAGCTACACTAATGGATATCTGTACTCAAAACCTGTAATCATCCTGCCAAATCCACCCACTTTTCTTATATGCCCCTATCTCTTTCATTGACCAAGAATTTGGAAAATAAAGAAGGATTATAGACATGACAGTGGTGTGTTGAAATGTAATTCTGCTTTTATAAATGTGCATATGACTTGAACAATACATACGCGCATGCAGCTTGGTAATGATAGATCCATATTCAGATAATGGGCCTAATTCAGACCTGATCTCTCGCTAGTGTTTTTTGGCACTGCTGCGAGCAGATAGTCGACGCCCATAGGGGAGTGTATTTTTGCTTTGCAATTGTGCGAACGCATGTGTAGCCGAGAGATGACAAAAAAGTTGTGATCACTTCAGCCTGTCCGGTGCCTGAATTTACGTCAGACACCCGCCATGCAAGCGCTTGAACACGCCTGCGTTTTCCCAAACACTCCCAGGAAACAGTCAGTTGACACCCACAAACGCCTTCTTCCTGTCAATCTCCTTGCGATCGGCTGTGCGAATGGATTCTTTGTATAATCCATCGCACAGCAACTACTGCTTTGTACCAGTGCAACGCGCATGCGCATTGCAGTGCATACGCAGTTCTGACCTGATCGCAGCGCAGCGAAAAAACCTAGCATGCGATCAGTTCTGAATGACCCCCAATGTCCAATGTACTTTCCACATATGCAAAGTAATTGCTGTGAAGAATTAGAAAATTCCTGCAGCACCCCTGGCTACACATTGCGCAGTATGGCAGGGAAATTGGAGGTGCTGCATGGAAATCTCTACAGTAGACTGTTAGCAGAAGGGTTACAGCTGCTTTTAAACATAAAACGTCCTCCTCCATCTTTCATAAATCTTCAGATGTCGCCACAAGGATATCTTTAGAATGTGATTGGATTCCCTGAGGCGACCACAAGTGACTACATAAAAATTCAGTCTCTCAGCTACATATGTTAAAAGCCCAAATATGCGTTACACAGTGCAGTTCTTGGGTAATGAATGCTGTTTTCTCTTTCAGGATCGCGGAGGCTATTAATCTCTATGTCCAGAGTTTCCTGGTATATTTCTAAAAAAATATGTTTCTTGACACTTGTTGAACACATGAAAAATCAACTTGTGAAAAGAGGAACATTTATAAAAACAGGAGCCGGAAAGCAAGAGACAGATAGAATTCAAGAAACATTGATCCATAGCAGTTTGCTACATTTGTAAAAATGTCACCAAACTTTTATAAAGCTGCCTCATGAAGGCACAAAGTACTAAAATCTATATACGCTGGTACTAGACATTGCTGGTAACAGTCTGGTAATGGAAATTTTGGAGGACCTTGCACTCTTTGTCCCCTTGATTCTGACAGTATCAGCCTAGGCTGAACCGCTACTGCTGGCTAAAAAAGGATTGTGGCGACTTCACATATAAAAAAATATATATTTTAAATTTCTATTTTATCATTTTTTTTATTACATTAGTATTAAAGAGGTTTTCAAGCATACAAAGGGGGAGGTAGGGAGGAGGATTACCTAAGGGTCTGGAGACCCACAGCAAAAAACAATTACAATAATGACTATCAGGAATGAAAAAGCAGTCAAAGGAGAATCAATACTCTGGACCAATGGTTATCAACCTCGGTCCTCAAGTACCCCCAACAGTTCATGTTTTCCAGGTCACCTAGCTGGTGCACAGGTGTAATCATTACTCACTGACACATTTTAAAAGACCCACCGGTGGAGCTAATTATTTCATTTGCAATCCTGTGAGGAGACCTGGAAAACATGAACTGTTGGGGGTACTTGAGGACCGAGGTTGAGAACCACTGCTCTAGACCAGTGGTTCCCAAATGTGGTCCTCAAGGCACCCCAAGAGTCCAGGTTTTAAGGATATCCATGGTTAGGCACAAGTGACTTAATTAGTCTCTCAGTTAGTTTGATTATACCATCTGTGCACAAGCAGAGATATCCCTAAAACCTAAACTCTTGGGGTGCCTTGAGAACCACGTTTGGGAACAACTGCGCTAGACATATGTACAGTCTAAGCATTCCCAAAAGATTCACCGAAACCCCCCACCAAGTGAAAGCACATTCTATAAGGTTGTTAGGGGAGAGGGAAGACCACACTGCACGCGGGAGGCCAGTGCTCCATCACCCTCAGCGATATGTAAGTGCCAGGAAAACAATTTCATAATTGATGATGAGGCCTACAGTAGGTATTCTTAGCAACAGAAGAGAGAGCCAAGGATTTCCAATTTTTTACTAATCGCAACCCAAGCCACTGATAAAATAAGATGTAACGAATACAACCAACAGAGGATACCAATGTAACGAGGCCAGTGTTGGCTCTGGGGACAAGGGGACATTTAAGACTGAAGAAATTAACTTCTAAACATCTTCATCCGGAATTGAAATACAGTCTGAAGAGGTACCCCCAAAAAACACCACACTGCGTTCATCAAAATTTCGAGCAAGTCAGTCATATTTTATATAATCTAGCAGGGGTAAGAGTCTACTAAGATATTTATTCATGCTTTTAAGCATGGTTAGTGCATTTCGAACTGTGAAACAGTATGATATGTATACATTCCCACTGCTTGGGAGTGAAGGGGCAATGAAGGTCAGTCTCCCATTTCAGTTGTACCACAGATTTGCTAGTCAAAACAGGTTGTAAAGAAAGATAGCAGTATGCAACTGTCGCTCTACATTTATTACTGGACAACCAACTCAGAAGCCATGGCGTAAGGTATTAGGGGGGAGATGTATCAATCCTCAGAGAGTTATAAAGTGGAGAGAGATAAAATACCAGCCAACCAGCTCCTAATTGCAGTGTTACAGGCTGTGTTTTAAAAATGTCAGTTAGGAGCTGGTTGGTTGGTACTTTATCTCTCCCCACTTTATTACTCTACAAGGTTTAGTACATCTGCCCCCTAGGGGTTTTAAGTGCCTCACTGATCCAATGTGTAATCTGGAGGTTCTTTTAATACTTGGTCAAAGTGAGGACTGATGTAACTTGGAGATGGTCAAAAGGGAGAAAGAAAAGAAAATCAGTAAGAATAAAAAAAGACCTCTAGTCTGCCATGAGGGTAGTTTCATCTTGGCTATGAAATAGCTAAAGGGGCGTACACACGTACCGATGTGTGCTGAGCGATCTAGCACAGAATGCTCAGCACACATCTCTGTCCCGCTCAGCACACAGCGTGATGTGTACTGAGTGAGGGAGGGGGGAACGCTCACTTCACCCAGTGGTAAAGTGAGCGATCTAACTAGATTTGGTCTAGAGTCAGCGTCAGCAATAGCAACGCACGGGGCTGTGCATTGCTATCGCTAAGGGGTATTCACACGGAGAGATCCGTGCTTAATTTCTAAGAAATCTAGTCAGATTGTTTAGAAATTAAGCATACATCTCTCTGTGTGTAACCCCCTTTAGAGTCTTTAAGGCTAAATCCTGCATGGGCAATGACCAATCAGCTCTGGGGAAATAAGTAAGGTGAACTTTTGACCTAAAGAGAGTCCCAACACCACAGCCCTTTAAGTTACTAAAACGAATATTTTCTTAATTAGGCCTAATCTAATTTTCATCTGTGTATCCCACTGAGGTTTGGATGGTTTTCAAGTATCCTAAATGCTTATTTGCTTTTTCATTGACACACTATCAGTATTTACCAAGCATTCGAGGTATGTCATATGAAGATACCATGACATGTTCCGATGTTCTTTCTTCTTTTTTCTTCTGTGCATATTTTTTAACCTTTATGACTTGATGTTAATTTTTTTGAAAAAACTTTTCTGTAATAAGTGTACCTGATTGGTGTATTTTTACACTTTTTTGTCCTGTGTAGCTCTGTCTTGCATGTTTCTTTGTTCATTGACATATTCCTTCATTTTTATTTTTTTATTTTTAAATTTATGTATAATTAGTGAAATATTCTGATAAATTATTTTACATTTATAGATGTACCCCTGATGAAGTCTTAGAGCAAGACGAAATGCATTGGGTTTTCTATTTATAACACCAATCTCCGAACTTGCTATAAGGAGAAGGAGGAGTCTATAAAAATTATTCTACTTGTCCTCTGTACAATCATTTGGTGTCATTTGTCAAGGAAGGATACTTTACTATCTGTACCACTGCTTGTGTTTTTTATGTTTTAATACATTTTATATGGAACATGGTAATGTGATTTTTATGCTCTAAAATATTGAGCAAGTATATATGTTTAGAGATTTCTGTTGAATCCTATTTAATTATTGGGTGGAAATACGACCCAAGGGCGCCCATTCCTCTATTGCCATACATTTCCTATTTTTAGTCCCTCTCAACAAGGGACTTAGCGGAATCTGGCAGCCTAATCCAGTTTCCACATATCTTTTTTGTGAAAGCGCAGAGGGAGAGTATATATATATATATATATATATATATATATATATATTTCAACAAGATGAATTTCACACAATCCATAAACTCTTTTGGGGGAAAATAAAGGGTGTGGAGCAGAACAAGTACATTAGCTTCAAGAAGAGCAACATTTTATAGGCTGCTAGATGGACCAATTGGTTAACTAGAAAGCTGAGTTATCTTTGGGCTGATATTAACTTCAAAAACCTGAGGGACAGAGGTTGGGTCAACTTCACAAACCTGAGGGACAAAGGTTGGATAATGATAATACCCAGGTATGCCAGTGTACTGTAGCTTCTTTCCAAGTATATTTAAACTTCATTTGAAGCTTGCGGAGAGAATCTCTAGGTAGAAGAAATGGTCTAGCAACTGATTTCGTTGCATTCAATTGATAATTAGAAAGTGCACTAAACTTGCCCAGTATATTATGGAGGACAGGCAGAGAGGAAAAGGTGTCAGTAACAAAAGTAGGACATAGTCGGCTAACGAGCATACTGTACTGTAGTTTATGCTTAATGCTGAGTGTCTGGAAACACAGCAAATCAACAGAAAGTCTAATTGCACATGTTCTGTTTCTGGTTGACTTCAAACCTGCATTTCATCTGGATTTAATCAGCCACAGAACCAGTGTAATTCAGCAGTGTCCCGGTTTTAAGGGATAGCAAGCCTACACATACAGTATAGCTCCAAGGTAGCCTGTCAAAAGCCTTTTTTGCAGAAGCAGAAATTTCCTTTGTGAACCAGATACTACATACACACTGTTCAAGACCCTCCGTGTATTGTGTAAAGTCTGTCTGTTAAGAACAAACCCACCTGGTCAGGGTGCATTAAAGTAGGGAGAAGAGGAGACAAATGGTTTGCAATGAATGTAGCATATAATTCAATATCAGTATTGAGAAGGGCAAAAGGGCTATAGTTTGTATAATCTGAGAGATCTTTGCCAGGTTTAGGCATCATCACTACTTGGGCTTCAAGCATTTCACTAGGGCAATTACATGCCTCATAGTTTCATTAAAAAGGTCAACAGGGGCATGGGCCAATTCCTAACAAATTATAATATATAAGATTTTAATATATCCTTCAGGGCCAGGAGCCTAAACTGTAGGTCATTGGGCAAAAGCAAGGGTCCAATGGGCATTTAGAGAAACTACGTTGCTCTTATCTGTAGAGGGTAAGTCAAGACCAGACATGAAAGACAATATACTGTAGTTGCATCAAGTTCTCAAAAGAGGCTTATGAGATTGGGGATCCCACACCAAGGGGGCATGATCTGATCAGGTAATGGGTAGAATTTTAATTATATTTAGTCAATTGGACCAACTTAATTCTAGGGTATAAATTATGAATAAATGAAAAATAGATATAGTCCCATTCCTCGGGTAAACATGAGCCCTCAAACGTCAATAGATCAAAATCAGCCATACATTTCTACATTTCTTAAAAGGGCCTGAATCATGAGGATAGTGAGTAAATCAGAGAGGGCAGGATTTGTCTAGATCTGGTAGAGCTGGTGCAAGATTACAATCACCCAGGATAATGAGACAACCTTTTTTGACGTTTTGGATCTCTTCACAGACCTTGTGATGAAGCAAAACTTGGCAAAGTTAGGGGTATAGAGTAAAAGTACTGTAACTTCTCTATAATTCAAGCAGTTTATATTAATCCAATATTTTCCATTTCTATTGGAGATCTGCGAGTTAGTAGTGAATGCAGCAGAATGTTTAAATAAATAGGCAATCCCATTTCTCTTAAAGGGGTCTTTAGCCGTATAACAAAAGGTATACCTGTGATTTTTAAAGTAGGGGGGTTAAAAATGTAAAAAGTGCCTCTTGAATAGCAACAATATCCGCTTTTTGAGCATGAAAGGTAGCAAGGGTCTGTAAAATTCAATGGAAATGTCAATAATGGTGAACTCATTGTTGACAGGAACAAAGAAAATTTTACTGAACCAGCAGTGTTTGTTGATCGTGAAAACCAACAGACTCAGGAAAAGCTGCAATGATCCCAATATGTCTTTAATATCCTCTGACTGGACCACTTTCAAAACAAACTCCTACAAAAAAAAGTGGATCCTGATCACCATATCTCTAGATGAAGACCTTAATGCATTGCAAAGTTTCAGAAGACAACGAATTCTGTCCATTATGAGGTCTCTGTCTTCCAAGGAAGGTAGTAGGTTTTGGAACAGTGAGTAGGGTTTTATTATAAAATTGCATCAAATTATACATATATAAATTTTTACAATAAATTAATTAAAAAGAGAAATACATAATCAACAAAGAAAATCTTGCAATAATGTCATAGATAATTATCTCTAATGAGCGCAGAACCTTCTCCATTTATTTCTGTGATATTTCCAAACCAAGTCAAAACAAACAAATGAAAATAAATAAATAAATTCTTTACTCAAAGGAGCCCCTCAGGAACAGCGAGGAAAATGCTCTGAAGCTCAGAAGCAGAAACGTAGTCCAAATTCATCCTGATTTTCAGATCACTGTGCTTTGAACGGTCTTCCAATTCCTTATGTTTCTCATTAATGGCAGATAGTTATTTCAGAGTGGTATCATGAGTTGTGATGAGCTCATTATGAGAAGCCACCAGTTCTTTCATTTTATTCTCCAAGTGGTTAGTATTGTTGTCACATCAGACTTACCTCAACTGCATGAATAATGGCTTTCATATCAGCTATAAGGTCAGTGACAAAACCCTATACATATGGTGTAACATTTAGTGCACAATACTGGCAGTGAGAGGGACATAGGGATCAGGAAGGGGGGCAGATAGTTTGTATGAGGCACTGGCTGACATTAGAAGTGGAGGAGGGGATGGCTCTTGCTATCACAGAGAAGATATGGAGAGAGGTCCATTCAGGCCCAAGAAGACTCACATAAGGGGGGCAGAGGAAGAAAGTTTATTCTATTTTTAAGAGCCATGTGTGCAGTAGGAAGGTTCAAATCACAGGAGAATAGGGATACAGACCACTCAGAGAAATCTAATGACAGATTTGGAGAGTTATGTTGTTAGTTTTCATGGGTGGAAGAGTACATAGTCAAGCTGGGAGCATGATGTCCATCAGCAGGAGGTATTTTGCAGCAGGAACACATCAGGTAATGACCGGTCATAGGGAAGTATGGCACCCTGAAGATGCAACAGAGAAAGGCCAGGTGAAGTACTAGCCATGACAGAGGTCCAACATAGCCATGACAGCAGAAGGGCAACAGCAGGGTATAGTGCTGGATCACTTAATCAGTGTGCTCCTGCAAGGCATCCGACAGGGGCCTCGTGAAAATGACTCCTATGTAAGAGATAACAGAGATGTGGTCTGCAAGCACTGGCTCCAGTGGCAACCAAGGGAGGTCCCAGTGAACTCCAAACTTACACAGAACTGCAGGAGGACAGGTTGGGGAGCCTTTTGTCTGTACCCACGATGGGAAAAGTGGAGGAGACAGAGTACATGAGCAGCTGCAAATTAAGGCCCGGATGATAGAGTTGAAACAGGCCCAAGGTGTGCCCTGACTTGTTGAGTGACTTTTTGCGTGGCCAGCAATGCAGTCAGTGGCACAAAACATGGCGCTGGAGAGACAGTGGTATAGGACTCACCAATAGAGGGCTTCCAATGTAAGATAAGTGATAGTGGTAGAAAGTTAGATGCGACCATGTAAGATGGCCTCTTGGCCATACCCCCCATTTTTTATTTTTAAACACATAAAAAAAACAAAGGATGCAAGAACTTTCCACAAAAAAGCAAGGGTTATTGCAGTAACTTTGCAGAGGAAACAGTATTGGAACCTGTTGAGGATTGGCAGCAGGTTCGGTTTACGCAGACAACACATACTTAAGGAAACACAGTGGTTATGATTAGGAACCCACCTGCTATCCATGGCAGATCCCATTGGCTTCCAAACATCATCAAAACCGACCTATAGTACATGTTCTTGCTTTTTTTCTTGCTTAGGTACAGGGACGTAACTCCCAGAGGCAATGGAGACACCAGCCTCCGGGCTCCAAGGCTTGAAGGGGCACCTGCATGAACAGCAGCACCTACGTAGTTCACAGAGGGATCCAAGTGTGACGGGTGATCTTCCAATTGAGATCTGCTGCACACCTTTTACTGCTGCATAGTTAATCTGCTCTGTCCCAGGAGTCCTGCTAACACCTGCAATAGGAGACAAGACAGCCCCTGCCTGGTATCGCTCAACCTGCGCTGCAGCAAGCAACGGTGCTCCCACTGCTGCTGCTGGGCAGTGAGATGGGACCTATCGGTGATTGATAATTCTGCATGCTGCAGACAGCTGACTCTCCTGAGTATGACCATGACCCACCGTCCATTGTCACACAGCGCAGCTGGTGCCCTGCCAATTCACTGTGGGCTCCAATCTCTGGAGACCAGCTGAGAGTGTAATCTATATAATTATGTAAGTCATGTGTGTTTATATACACAGGCACATTAACAAACTCCACATTTGTTTTCCCTTTTTTTTTAAGTGCGGGCACCAAACTCCTACTTGACTCCAGGCAACTGGGATGAACTTACATCCTGCTTAGGTATAACTGGACCCCTTCATCTATCAGACATGTATAGGCTATTGCTATACAGTACAGTCTGTTTTTTCTGGTGTATTTACCTCAGTTGTGAATAGTGATGAGAGGAACATATTTAAGATATCAGCTTTCTTTTTATCTTGTACAATTATTTTTCCTAGTTTATCTTTTAGTGGGAGAATATTATCAGTTTTATTTTTCTTGCTGTTTATGTATTGAAAAAACATCTGGGGATTAGAGTTGCTATCTCCACAAAGCTGTTTATCAATCTTTGCCAACTGGTTTTCTATTTTAGATATTTTTCTATTTTCCTTATATTTTAATAATAAATTCCCATCTGGTTTTATCAATTTAAATGCTCTAAAAAATGTTTTTCCTTTATTCACTACAAAAATTTCCTATTTAACCACATTACTTGCCTTTTGTTCATGGAGATGTTGTGGTTGTGTGTACTTGCAAAGGTGTTTGCAAGTATATTCATAGACATTTCCCATTGGATCTTATGCTGTTATTTAAGAGTATACTTTCCCAGTGTACAGCCTTCGATGATTATGGGGTATATTCAATAAGTGTTGGAAGCAGCCGTCTTGTTGGAAAGACGGCAGCTTCCGACAGATTTAGGTTGGAAGGGGTTCCAACCTATTCATTAGAGGCTGTTTGGCCCCGTTCCGACGACCTCAATACGACTATTAAAAAAGTTGGATTGAGGTGAGGAGACGGGGGAGCGGAGTGGGGCATGGGAGGGATAGAGAGTGCTTACCGGTGGGGGCAGCTGGAGCCGCGGATGCTGGAAGACACGGCTCCTCTCTGACGTCCCCCCGGCCAGGCACCCCTCTCCCGGCAGCGCTCCTCGGCCAGAACTGAATGCGGCTGTGTGGCTGTCTCCAGCAGGTCCCTGTGATCTCACACACGGGGAGCTGCTGACAGCAGCAGCACAGACAGGAGGGAATGGCCAAATCCGACAGTCGGATTTGGACACTCTATTGAATAGGACTTGTCGGATCCATTCCCACAAGTCGGAATGGATCCGACTCTTATTGAATATACCCCTATATGCGTTGGTCAAAGTTTGCCCTTCAAAAATTCACAGTTTTAATATCGCCCATGCAAAAAGTATCACTGAACTCATCCAGCGTAAAGTGGAATAATTCCATGCACAGGAAACAACTCAATATAAGTAATTTCTGTTCTGAGCACAAATCCCTGATTTATAACTTGGCATCAGTGTGCAAAGTAATTTTATTCCTAACCACTTACTTGCTCTTGGCAATAAATCAAGCTTCTTGTTACATTGTTTATTGTAAATATTACAAGTGCACATTTAATAATTAATGAAACTGCAGACTTTACAGCTTATGATAATATTTTATGTAAATGAGCAACCAAACAAGAAGTATAAAACAACTTTCTTACATCATAGAGGAAGATGATAAGACGCAGTCTGCATCAAATGGTCCTGATACACACAAGTGCGGAGGATGGTGGTCTCTTGAATATTTGGGCCTGATTCATGTCCTGTATGTAAGGAATTGCACAGCTGCAAGGAAGTGGCTGGGCAATTCGGTGTCATTAAAATTCGAATGCAGCAGGAGGCGTCTACAGAAGATAAAGTAGATGCCTCCTGTTTGCATTAGGGAGTATCCGAGTACTGCGCCTGAGAATGCAGCCTCGGATCACCAGCGCGGCCATCGGTCGCGAAACGCAATGGTTTCATGAACATGCGCAGAATGGGCCTTGCACCTGTACAGAATGGGCCTAGTGTCTGTGCGGACCCCAAAACATTGTAATTGTACTCAAACCATTGGATTGGAGACCTCTTGGAATCTATTCGGTTGAGTTAATAGCATTGTGCGACTGTATCAAAATAACTGGGATGGGGCTAATCTGGTATTCGTACTTGTTTTGTTTAATTCTTTCCCAACACTTATACAGTACATGATTTATTATAGATGAACATCTCTCCCCAATTTTAACACATGATAGTATTTTATTATCCTTTGTTCTTGTAAAGCATTGTGTCATTTTGATTTTCTGTTCCCATACCATCAGGAAGCTGAAGGTGAACATGAATTAAGATATGTTACTCTGAATAGGTAAGCAGCCATTGTTAAGGCACTTCAGTGGCTCAGAGCTGACTACTGTACGTGTCCATGAATGGTTCATATAAAAGCATGCATGGCAAAGGATGGTGAGTAAAGAGGATAAAAAATGATTAACTGGTTTGAATTTCAATTTCAGCAGTTCCCTGACTACAAACACATTTGCTGTACAATCATTAATAGACTGGGCATTGCTGATAACAGTTTGCAACTGCAGATAACATTCAGGTTATGCCATCTATGTTCAAGATTTTGGTTTTACAGTTTGCATTTATATTAAAACTAGTGTTTTAAATTAGTAATTTTAAATAACACAATGGGGGAAATTTACTAAGCTCCCGATTTTGACCGAGATGCCGTTTTTTCATCAAAGTGTCATCTCTGTAATTTACTAAGCACTAATCACGGCAGTGATGAGGGCATTCATAATTTTTTGCAAGTTCAGGTAAAAAATTACGAATGAATACACCATCGGTCAAAACGCGGCTGTTTAAGTATGAATCTCGGTCATTTACTAAGAAGTGCAAAGCAAAAAACAAACAAACAAACACTGCCGTGAAAAATTACAACTCGTAAAAAAGTGCTAAAAAAAAACAGACCTACTTTTTTTTCCCGTGATTGGATAGGCATGCAGGGATCCATGAGATCCGTGCATGTATATCAGTGGGAAGGGGTGGGAAAGTTGTTATTTTATAAAAAAAAATTGCGTGGGGTCCCCCCTCCTAAGCATAACCAGCCTCGGGCTCTTTGAGCCGATCCTGGTTGCAGAAATATGGGGGAAAAATTGACAGGGGTTCCCCCATATTTAAGCAACCAGCATCGGGTTCTGCGCCTGGTCCTGGTTCCAAAAATACGGGGGACAAAAAGAGTAGGGGTCCCCCGTATTTTTAAAACCAGCACCGGGCTCCACTAGCTGGACAGATAATGCCACAGCCGGGGGTCACTTTGATATAGTGCCCTGCGGCCGTGGCATCAAAAATCCAACTAGTCACCCCTGGCCGGGGTACCCTGGGGGAGTGGGGACCCCTTCAATCAAGGGGTCCCCCCCCCAGCCACCCAAGGGCCAGGGGTGAAGCCCGAGGCTGTCCCCCCCCATCCAATGGGCTGCGGATGGGGAGGCTGATAGCCTTTGTTGTAAAAGAAAAGATATTGTTTTTAGTAGCAGTACTACAAGGCCCAGCAAGCCTCCCCCGCATGCTGGTACTTGGAGAACCACAAGTACCAGCATGCGGCGGAAAAACGGGCCCGCTGGTACCTGTAGTACTACTACTAAAAAAATACCCAAAAAAACACAAGACACACACACCGTGAAAGTATAATTTTATTACATACATACACACATACATACATACTTACCTTAAGTTCCCACGCAGGTCGGTCCTCTTCTCCAGTAGAATCCAAGGGGTACCTGTTGAAGAAATTATACTCACGAGATCCAGGGGTCCAGGCTCCTCGGGAAATCCAGGGGTAATCCACGTACTTGACAAAAAAAACAAAACGGTGTCCCGACCACGAACTGAAAGGGGACCCATGTTTGCACATGGGTCACCTTTCCACGAATGCCAGAAACCCACTTTGACTTCTGTCTAAGTGGGTTTCTTCAGCCAATCAGGGAGCGCCACGTTGTAGCACTCTCCTGATCAGCTGTGTGGTCCTGTCCTCACTGACAGGCAGCACACGGCAGTGTTACAATGTAGCGCCTATGCGCTACATTGTAACCAATGATGGGAACTTTCTGCTCAGCGGTGACGTCACTTTAGGTCAACCGCAGGGCAGAAAGTTCCCATCATTGGTTACAATGTAGCGCATAGGCGCTACATTGTAACACTGCCGTGTGCTGCCTGTCAGTGAGGACAGGACCACACAGCTGATCAGGAGAGTGCTACAACGTGGCGCTCCCTGATTGGCTGAAGAAACCCACTTAGACAGAAGTCAAAGTGGGTTTCTGGCATTCGTGGAAAGGAGACCCATGTGCAAACATGGGTCCCCTTTCAGTTCGTGGTCGGGACACCGTTTTGTTTTTTTTGTCAAGTACGTGGATTACCCCTGGATTTCCCGAGGAGCCTGGACCCCTGGATCTCGTGAGTATAATTTCTTCAACAGGTACCCCTTGGATTCTACTGGAGAAGAGGACCGACCTGCGTGGGAACTTAAGGTAAGTATGTATGTATGTGTGTATGTATGTAATAAAATTATACTTTCACGGTGTGTGTGTCTTGTCTTTTTTTGGGTATTTTTTTAGTAGTAGTACTACAGGTACCAGCGGGCCCGTTTTTCCGTCGCATGCTGGTACTTGTGGTTCTCCAAGTACCAGCATGCGGGGGAGGCTTGCTGGGCCTTGTAGTACTGCTACTAAAAACAATGGCCCTCATTCCGAGTTGTTCGCTCGTTCTTTTTCATCGCATCGCAGTGAAAATCCGCTTAGTACGCATGCGCAAAGTTCGCACTGCGACTGCGCCAAGTAACTTTACTATGAAGAAAGTATTTTTACTCACGGCTTTTTCTTCGCTCCGGCGATCGTAATGTGATTGACAGGAAATGGGTGTTACTGGGCGGAAACACGGCGTTTCAGGGGCGTGTGGCTGAAAACGCTACCGTTTCCGGAAAAAACGCAGGAGTGGCCGGAGAAACGGTGGGAGTGCCTGGGCGAACGCTGGGTGTGTTTGTGACGTCAACCAGGAACGATAAGCACTGAACTGATCGCACAGGCAGAGTAAGTCTGGAGCTACTCTGAAACTGCTAAGTAGTTAGTAATCGCATTATTGCGAATACATCGGTCGCAATTTTAAGAAGCTAAGATTCACTCCCAGTAGGCGGCGGCTTAGCGTGTGTAACTCTGCTAAATTCGCCTTGCGACCGATCAACTCGGAATGAGGGCCAATATCTTTTCTTTTACAACAAAGGCTATCAGCCTCCCCATCCGCAGCCCATTGGATGGGGGGGGACAGCCTCGGGCTTCACCCCTGGCCCTTGGGTGGCTGGGGGGGGGGACCCCTTGATTGAAGGGGTCCCCACTCCCCCAGGGTACCCCGGCCAGGGGTGACTAGTTGGATTTTTGATGCCACGGCCGCAGGGCACTATATCAAAGTGACCCCCGGCTGTGGCATTATCTGTCCAGCTAGTGGAGCCCGGTGCTGGTTTTAAAAATACGGGGACCCCTACTCTTTTTGTCCCCCGTATTTTTGGGACCAGGACCAGGCGCAGAGCCCGATGCTGGTTGCTTAAATATGGGGGAACCCCTGTCATTTTTTTCCAAATATTTTTGCAACCAGGATCGGCTCAAAGAGCCCGAGGCTGGTTATGCTTAGGAGGGGGGACCCCACGCATTTTTTTTAATTATTTTACAGTGTTTAATTAAAAAAAAAAAAAAAAATAAACCCCAGCACGGATCACACAGATCCGGCCGAGATTGATTGTAAAAAAAGTCGGCAGTGTTTTGCTAATCACTGCCGTAAAAATAGGTAAAAAACCACGAATGACATCGACATCGGAACAAAAGAAAAACCCGAATACGACAGCTTAGTAAATCCATCGTAATCAATTCAAAAAGTTGCAATTTTACACTGTCGATGTCATTCGTGATTGAACTTGGACATGAATTTGGAAAATACGAATCTTAGTAAATGTACCCCAATGTATTTATCATTTTAAAATTTGAACTGCAAAAACCACTGTGTTCAAAGGGCCTAATTCAAGGTTGATTGCAAAAAAAATTTTCCTCTAATGGGCAAAACCATGTACACTGCAGGCGGGGGCAGATATAACATGTGCAGAGAGAGTTAAGATTTCGGTGGGGTGTGTTATCTAAATTGCAGTATAAAAATAAAGCAGCCAGTATTTACCCTGCACAGAAACAATATAACCCAGCAAAATCTAACTCTCTCTGCACATGTTATATCTGCCCCACCTGCAGTGCACATGGTTTTGCCCATTAGAGGAAAATGTTGTATTGTAAATTGCAATCAACCTTGAATTAGGCCCAAAGCACATTAAACCTGTTAAAATGCATTATTTAAGATGAAATGTGTTCTAGCTGGTGCACATGCAAACCTGGGCTCTCATGTCTGTGCTTCAGAATGTGGAAACTGTCTCAGCCATGTGCAACACAGCTCATTTAGACTCAAACACTGCTATACTTATTAAATCATTGTGGAACAAGTAGAACTTTCTGCACTTTAGCTTAATACTGTAATCTATTATTTTCACATATTAATTATTTAAACTGCGACCACTACTATCATGTTCAAGGTACACCGGATGCAATTAGAACACATTAAAATGTATCAGATTATGCTTGATTGTGCATGACTAAGATCATCGAAACATAGGGGTAAATTTACTAAGACGGGAGTTCTATTTAAGATGGGATGTTACCCATAGCAACCAATCCAATTCCAGGTATTATCGTCTAGAAGGTGCTAGATAAATGAGACGTGGAATCTGATTGGTTGCTATGGGTAACATCATATCTTAAATAGAACTCCCATCTTAGTAAATTTACCCCTTAGAATTTGACAGCAGGTAAGAACCACTTGGCCCATCTAATCTGCCCATGTACATACACGCTAGGGTTCATTTTTTGTTGGGAGCCAGTTAACCTACCAGTATTTTGGGGGATTTTGGGCATAAACGAGTACCAGGAGGAAACTCACTCGAGCTCAAGGAGAATATACAAACTCCACCTAGTTAAGGCCATAGTGGGAATTGAATCCGTGACTTTAGTGCTGCGAGGCAGTAATGCTAGCTATTGCCCCATCTGTACTACCCCAGGACTATCATGTGTGATTCGGCTTGGGTAACACACCTAGAACATTTGTAATCCGGTTCAAACATTTGTAAACTGGTTCAAACAGTGGGCATAGATAAGGGAGAGCTCAGAAAAATCTATGTTAGAGTAAAGGATAATACATATAAGTGGTAAAACAGATCTATCTACTATAGTTCCTACCTTCTCAAGGCCATCTACCCCTCATTGTCTGACAGATACTGGGGGAATTGTAGGTATAAGGGCAAGTTGGTCCACACATGGTGGCTTTGTCCAAAGTTTAAGTCTTGCTGGAATTACATTCACAGCTTGATTTTTGGCATCGGCCTCTTCCTGCCTATCATACTGTATTCACTTTTATTTAGGCAATCCTCGAAACACCAAGTAAGTCCCACACAGACATGATTCAGTTTGGTCATCTTACCAGATAACGTAATTGACAGAGGGGAAAAATGTTTATCCTCTGGTGATGCGTTATAAAATTAACTGAAAATGTATTCTACTTAGCAAAAACACTAGAGTTTATTAAGGGAAATAAAAGTAAGCAAAAGTACTAAGAATACTAAAACTTTGATGTGTACCTATAAAAATAGTGATGTGCACCGGAAATTTTTCGGGTTTTGTGTTTTGGTTTTGGATTCGGTTCCATAGCCGTGTTTTGGATTTGGACGCGTTTTGGCAAAACCTCCCTGAAATTTTTTTTTGTCGGATTCGGGGGTGTTTTGGATTCGGGTGTTTTTTTTACAAAAAAACCTCAAAAACAGCTTAAATCATAGAATGTGGGGGTCATTTTGATCCCATAGTATTATTAACCTCAATAACCATAATTTCCACTCATTTCCAGTCTATTCTGAACACCTCACACCTCACAATATTATTTTTAGTCCTAAAATTTGCACCGAAGTCGCTGGATGACTAAGCTAAGTGACCCAAGTGGCCGACACAAACACCTGGCCCATCTAGGAGTGGCACTGCAGTGTCAGACAGGATGGCAGATTTAAAAAATAGTCCCCAAACAGCACATGATGCAAAGAAAAAAAGAGATGCACCAAGGTCGCTGGATGGCTAAGCTAAGCGACCCAAGTGGCCTACACAAACACCTGGCCCATCTAGGAGTGGCACTGCAGTGTCAGACAGGATGGCAGATTTAAAAAATAGTCCCCAAACAGCACATGATGCAAAGAAAAAAAGAGGTGCATCCAACGTCGCTGGATGGCTAAGCTAAGCGACCCAAGTGGCCGACACAAACACCTGGCCCATCTAGGAGTGGCACTGCAGTGTCAGACAGGATGGCACTTAAAAAAATAGTCCCCAAACAGCACATGATGCAAAGAAAAAAAGAGGTGCACCAAGGTCGCTGGATGGCTAAGCTAAGCGACCCAAGTGGCCGACACAAACACCTGGCCCATCTAGGAGTGGCACTGCAGTGTCAGACAGGATGGCAGATTTAAAAAAAAATTGTCCCCAAACAGCACATGATGCATAGAAAAAAAGAGGTGCACCAAGGTCGCTGGATGGCTAAGCTAAGCGACCCAAGTGGCCGACACAAACACCTGGCCCATCTAGGAGTGGCACTGCAGTGTCAGACAGGATGGCAGATTTAAAAAATAGTCCCCAAACAGCACATGATGCAAAGATAAATTACAGAAAAAAGAGGCGCTAGATGGAATTGTCCTTGGGCCCTCCCACCCACCCTTATGTTGTATAAACAGGACATGCACACTTTAACAAACCCATCATTTCAGCGACAGGGTCTGCCACATGGCTGTGACTGAAATGACTGGTTGGTTTGGGCCCCCACCAAAAAAGAAGCAATCAATCTCTCCTTGCACAAACTGGCTCTACAGAGGCAAGATGTCCACCTCCTCCTCATCGTCCGATTCCTCACCCCTTTCACTGTGTACATCTCCCTCCTCACAGATTATTAATTCGTCCCCACTGGAATCCACCATCTCAGGTCCCTGTGTACTTTCTGGAGGCAATTGCTGGTGAATGTCTCCACGGCGGAATTGATTATAATTCATTTTGATGAACATCATCTTCTCCACATTTTGTGGAAGTAACCTTGTACGCCGATTGCTGACAAGGTGAGCGGCTGCACTAAACACTCTTTCGGAATACACACTGGAGGGGGGGCAACTTAGGTAAAATAAAGCCAGTTTGTGCAAGGGCCTCCAAATTGCCTCTTTTTCCTGCCAGTATACATCCGGACTATCTGACGTGCCTACTTGGATGTGGTCACTCATATAATCCTCCACCATTCTTTCAATGGTGACAGAATCATATGCAGTGACAGTAGACAACATGTCAGTAATCGTTGGCAGGTCCTTCAGTCCGGACCAGATGTCAGCACTCGCTCCAGACTGCCCTGCATCACCGCCAGCGGGTGGGCTCGGAATTCTTAGCCTTTTCCTCGCAGCCCCAGTTGCGGGAGAATGTGAAGGAGGAGCTGTTGACGGGTCACGTTCCGCTTGACTTGACAAGTGTCTCACCAGCAGGTCGTTGCACCTCTGCAGACTTCTGTCTGCCGGAAAGAGAGATACAACGTAGGCTTTAAACCTAGGATCGAGCATGGTGGCCAAAATGTAGTGCTCTGATTTCAACAGATTGACCACCCGTGAATCCTGGTTAAGCGAATGAAGGGCTCCATCCACAAGTCCCACATGCCTAGCGGAATCGCTCCGTTTTAGCTCCTCCTTCAATCTCTCCAGCTTCTTCTGCAAAAGCCTGATGAGGGGAATGACCTGACTCAGGCTGGCAGTGTCTGAACTGACTTCACGTGTGGCAAGTTCAAAGGGTTGCAGAACCTTGCACAACGTTGAAATCATTCTCCACTGCGCTTGAGTCAGGTGCATTCCCCCTCCTTTGCCTATATCGTAGGCAGATTGTTAGGCGCCGGGGTCCGCTCGTCGGTGCGGCCCGGCGCCTAGCAACCAGGGACGCCGTGCGCGTACAGCCGCCGGCTCCCTGGCAACGCTAGACGCCGGGCGCACGGAGCCGCTCTGACCTTAGCAACGGGGACGCCACGTTCAGCCGCGTTCCCCGTTGCTGGGTCTGTCCTGATTACCTCATGGTGTGCTGGCCGTGCAGCATGCAAGCTGCACGGCATTTCAGTTGATTACCCTGTCTGGATTTTGATTGGAGGGTTCCTGAATAAAGGCACCCTCAGGACTCCTTACAGACGCCGGTGATAGCTTCCTGTTTGCCTGTGTCTGCTACAGAGAGTTTCCAGTCCTGCTCTGTCCGGTTGTTCCTGTCCTCAGAGATCCTGTACTCGGAAGTTTGTCATCTGTTCCTGGAGTCTGACCGAGCACCTTTAACATCTTGTGGTGTTCGTGAGTCGCGGCTCAGCCGTGTGTTGCGGCTTGTCCGCTTACTGTTTATTATTTAGTTTACTTGTGTTCTGGAGCTTTTGCGGAGGATTCCGCTCCCACAGATCCACTCTGGTATCCAGCGGTGCTGGATAGGAGTAACGGATCAGGGGATCTTTGGTTGTCCTTTTCCCTGGCGGCTAGTCCGCACATACCTTTGGTTTAAGTTAGTTAGCTTGTAACCCCTGGCCTGGTTGCTTAGTCAGAGGGCCCCTTGTTATCACCCTGTCTCGGACTTCCCCTTGTCTCCCTTTAAGACCTGCGGGGGCATCGGGGTTGGGCAGACATAATCCGCCCTTCGAACGCGGCTGCCATGGGCTCAAGCAACCATAGTCTCGCAGGGGATTTCTGATAACACGGGCGAGACAACGGAGTTAGGGTGCCAGGGGTTACTAGGCTCTCCTGCTCCCACAACCAGCTTATTTTCCCTGTACTCAGACCTCTGCCATAAGATCTCCTCCGGTCTGGAGTACAGGAATCATAACATTATCACCGGCCAGACAAAAGAAAAAATTTTTAATTAACAGGAGTTAATTTTTTCACTTATTCAGTTGGGAGATTTTGTCGGCCTCATGAATCCCGCCGGTATTGGGCCAAATCCTGGCCAGCTTCTAGTTAGTCAGATTCAAGAACTTACTCAGATGGTTCAGGATCTGTCCCTCCGGGTGAGGTCACAGGAAGATCTGTTACGGACTTCCCCGAGGGTCATCCCTGAACCAAAAATGCATCTGCCTGACCGTTTTTCTGGGGATAGAAAACAGTTTTTTAATTTTAAAGAGTCTTGTAAACTTTATTTTCGTTTAAGACCAGTCTCCTCAGGTACGGAGGCTCAGCGGGTTGGAATTATTATTTCTCTGCTTCAGGGGGATCCTCAGACCTGGGCTTTTGGTTTAAAGACAGACGATCCGGCCTTATCGTCTGTAGACGCCTTTTTAAAATCTTTAGGGCTATTGTATGACGACCCTGATAGAGAGGCGTCCGCTGAGAGTCAGTTGCGTGCTCTTAGACAGGGTAGGAATCCCGCAGAGAATTATTGTACGGAGTTTCGCCGTTGGTCGAACGACTGTGGATGGAATGACCCAGCTCTGCGCAGTCAGTTTCGCCTCGGCTTATCTGAATCTATAAAAGACAGTCTCCTTCAGTATCCCGCTCCTGAGACTCTCGATAAACTCATGGAGCTCTCTATTAAGATAGATCGTCGGCTCAGAGAGCGGAGGGCTGAAAAAGGGGCATCTGTCGGGTCTACTCCTTGTGTGCTTTCCATTCCTGTAGACATGGGGGAGCCTATGCAGATAGGTCTCTCCAAACTGTCTCCTGAAGAAAGAACCAGGAGGCAAAATTCTGGTCTTTGTTTATACTGTGGAGGTAAGGGACATTTTGCCCGTAGTTGTCCGAACAAATCGGGAAACTTCCTGACCAAGTGCATTGTGAGGGGGTTCACTTTGGTCTGCAGCTCATCTCCTCAAATAACTCACTGCTAGTTCCTGCTAAAGTTTCCTTTGGCAGCCTCTGTTCCTCGGTCTCTGCTTTTGTGGACAGTGGAGCTGCAGGGAACTTTATGGATTTAACATGGGCCAAGGCCTTAGGTATTCCTCAGTTAACCTTGGGTAGGTGTGTCACCATGCATGGTTTAGATGGGAGTCCCTTGTCCAATGGGGTTATTTCTCTAGGTACACCTCCTGTTTTACTCTCGGTGGGAGCCCTGCATTCTGAAAAGATTGAGTTTTTCCTTACCCATTGTCCAGCAGTTCCTGTGGTTCTGGGTCACCCTTGGCTGGCCTTTCATAATCCCATCATTGATTAGCAGTCGGGGGAGATCTTACAATGGGGTACCATCTGTAATAAAGAATGTATTACGCTTCCTATCCGAGTAGCTGCCGCCGTTCCTGCACCCATTCCTGAGGAATATCAGGATTTTGTTGACGTGTTTTCCAAGGGCAATGCGGATATTCTGCCTCCCCATAGGCCTTACGATTGTGCCATTGAGCTAATTCCTGGTGCCACGTTGCCTAAAGGAAGGTTATATGCATTGTCTGGTCCTGAAACTGGGGCCATGAATGAGTATGTGAAAGAAAGCCTTGGGAAAGGTTTTATCAGGCCATCTAAATCCCCTTTAAGTGCAGGTTTCTTCTTCGTAGAGAAGAAGGATGGTTCACTCAGACCCTGCATGGACTTTAGAGCTTTGAATAAAATCTCAGTAAAGAATACTTACCCTCTGCCGCTGATCTCTGTCCTCTTTGATCAGCTACGTTCGGCTGTGATTTTTTTCTAAGATTGACCTTAGAGGAGCATATAACCTCATCAGAATCAAGTCAGGGGATGAGTGGAAAACGGCATTCAGTACTCAATCAGGCCACTATGAGTATCTGGTTATGCCATTCGGCCTGTCAAACGCTCCGGCAGTTTTCCAGGATCTCATTAATGATGTGCTCCGTGAATTTCTTGGAAGATTCGTTGTAGTCTACTTAGACGATATTTTGATATATTCTGACTCTGTAGAACAACATGTTACCCAGGTGCGTCAGGTGCTAAAGAAATTACGTGAAAATCACCTATATGCCAAACTGGAGAAGTGTGAATTTCATGTCACGGAGGTATCCTTTTTAGGGTACATTATTTCCCCTCGGGGATTCCGTATGGAACCAAAGAAGCTCCAAGCCATCCTTAGTTGGGCGCAACCCACCAACTTAAAAGCAATTCAGCGCTTTTTAGGGTTTGCGAACTACTATAGAAGATTTATTCACTCTTTCTCTGACCTAGTTGCTCCCATTGTGGCACTTACTAAGAAGGGAGCAGATCCTACCAATTGGTCATGTGAAGCTGAGTTATCTTTTCAGGCCTTGAAACAAGCCTTTGTCTCAGCCCCTGTCCTTAGACATCCCAACCCAGAATTGCCTTTCATTGTTGAGGTTGATGCCTCGGAGGTTGGAGTTGGGGCTATCCTTTCTCAGAAGGATCCAGATTCCCTTGAATTACATCCTTGTGCCTTTATGTCCAGGAAATTCTCATCTGCAGAATCCAACTACGATGTTGGTAACCGGGAATTGCTGGCTATTAAATGGGCTTTCGAGGAGTGGAGGCATTGGCTTGAAGGAGCGACCCATACCATTTCAGTTTTGACTGATCACAAAAATCTTCAATACATTGAATCTGCTAAACGACTGAATGCCCGGCAGGCTCGTTGGGCTTTATTTTTTACTCGTTTCAAATTCATTATCACCTTCAGGCCAGGTTCCAAGAATACTAAGGCAGATGCCCTGTCACGCAGTTTTCTTCCAGTTCAAGACAATAGTCCTGTTACTCCCATACTTCCGTCTTCAGTCATTCGGGCAGGCCTCACACAGGATGTATTTACCCAGTTAAAGCTGCTTCAACATCAAGCTCCTGGAAATACTCCTGCTGGTCGTCTTTTTGTCCCTGAGTTTTTGAGAGCTACTGTTTTGGCGGAGTTTCATGATAGCAAGGTTGCCGGGCATCCGGGAATCGCTAAGACTTTCGAATTAGTCTCCCGCTCAGTATGGTGGCCTGGTCTTTCCAAAGACATTAAAGAGTTTGTTTTTTCTTGTCAGGTCTGTGCACAGCATAAAGTTCCCCGTTCTTTGCCTATAGGTCAACTTATGCCCTTGAATGTTCCCCTTAGGCCATGGTCGCATATCTCCATGGATTTTGTGGTGGACCTCCCTCTGTCAGCCGGATGCCGAGTCATATGGGTGGTAGTGGACCGTTTTAGCAAAATGGCCCATTTCATTGCTCTTCCCCGATTGCCATCTGCCCAGGGATTGGCAGTCTTGTTCCTCCGCCATGTTTTCAGACTCCATGGCTTACCCACTGATATTGTTTCTGATAGGGGTCCACAATTCATTGCACAATTTTGGAAGTCTTTTTGTGCTTCGTTAAAGATGAAATTATCTTTAACGTCCGGTTATCATCCCCAATCCAATGGGCAGACTGAGCGAGTTAACCAATCTCTAAAACAATATTTGCGTTTGTACTCGGCCAAACTCCAAAATGACTGGTCTGAGTTTCTTCCTTTGGCGGAGTTTGCTTATAATAATGCCTGTCATTCCTCCACCAATGTGTCTCCATTTTTTGCAGTTTTTGGTTTTCACCCCAGAGCTAATTCATTTTTTCAACATTCCTCTGTCTCCTCTCTGGCCCTGACCTCTCATCTTAAACTTATTTGGAAAAAAGTGCACTTGGCTCTCAGAAAAGCAGCATTCCGGGAAAAAAGATTTTCTGACAGGCTCCGGCGGCCGTGCACTTTTAAAGTAGGAGACAGGGTGTGGTTGTCGACTCGCAACATTAAACTTCGACAAACCTCAGCCAGATTGGGTCCTAGATTTATTGGACCATTTCTCATTATCAAAAAAGTCAATCCAGTTGCTTTCCGGTTACGTTTACCAAAAACTTTACGGATCGGAAATACCTTCCATTGCTCATTACTGAAACCATATGTTTCGTCCAGTAGATTTCCTCGTAAAATATCTCAGGGGAGATCACCAATAAATGTACAGGGTCAGCAGGAGTTCTTGGTGGAGAAGGTTCTCGATTCCAAGTTGTCCCGGGGTCGGCTTTATTTTTTGGTACATTGGAGAGGTTATGGGCCAGAGGAAAGGTCTTGGGTCCTGGATGAGGATCTTCATGCCCCGAGGCTCAAAAGGGCATTTTTTCGAGAATTTCCTCAGAAACCCGGCTTTAGGGGTTCCTTGACCCCTCCTCAAGGGGGGGGGTACTGTTAGGCGCCGGGGTCCGCTCGTCGGTGCGGCCCGGCGCCTAGCAACCAGGGACGCCGTGCGCGTACAGCCGCCGGCTCCCTGGCAACGCTAGACGCCGGGCGCACGGAGCCGCTCTGACCTTAGCAACGGGGACGCCACGTTCAGCCGCGTTCCCCGTTGCTGGGTCTGTCCTGATTACCTCATGGTGTGCTGGCCGTGCAGCATGCAAGCTGCACGGCATTTCAGTTGATTACCCTGTCTGGATTTTGATTGGAGGGTTCCTGAATAAAGGCACCCTCAGGACTCCTTACAGACGCCGGTGATAGCTTCCTGTTTGCCTGTGTCTGCTACAGAGAGTTTCCAGTCCTGCTCTGTCCGGTTGTTCCTGTCCTCAGAGATCCTGTACTCGGAAGTTTGTCATCTGTTCCTGGAGTCTGACCGAGCACCTTTAACATCTTGTGGTGTTCGTGAGTCGCGGCTCAGCCGTGTGTTGCGGCTTGTCCGCTTACTGTTTATTATTTAGTTTACTTGTGTTCTGGAGCTTTTGCGGAGGATTCCGCTCCCACAGATCCACTCTGGTATCCAGCGGTGCTGGATAGGAGTAACGGATCAGGGGATCTTTGGTTGTCCTTTTCCCTGGCGGCTAGTCCGCACATACCTTTGGTTTAAGTTAGTTAGCTTGTAACCCCTGGCCTGGTTGCTTAGTCAGAGGGCCCCTTGTTATCACCCTGTCTCGGACTTCCCCTTGTCTCCCTTTAAGACCTGCGGGGGCATCGGGGTTGGGCAGACATAATCCGCCCTTCGAACGCGGCTGCCATGGGCTCAAGCAACCATAGTCTCGCAGGGGATTTCTGATAACACGGGCGAGACAACGGAGTTAGGGTGCCAGGGGTTACTAGGCTCTCCTGCTCCCACAACCAGCTTATTTTCCCTGTACTCAGACCTCTGCCATAAGATCTCCTCCGGTCTGGAGTACAGGAATCATAACACAGATGTATAGGCTTGAATGGCCTTTTGCTGCTCCTCCATCCTCTGAAGCAAATAGAGCAGTGGTTCTCAAACTCGGTCCTCAGGACCCCACACAGTGCATGTTTTGCAGCTAACCTAGCAGATGCACAGGTGTATTAATTACTCACAGACACATTTTAAAAGGTCCACAGGTGGAGTTAATTATGTCACTTGTGATTCTGTGAGGAGACCTGCAAAACATGCACCGTGTGGGGTCCTGAGGACCGAGTTTGAGAACCTGTGATATAGAGGGTTGAATTCCACCTCGTTAACACCTCTTGCTTCAGATGATGGCGGGGCAGGTTCAGGAGTGTTTGCTGGTGCTCCAGTCTTCGGCATGCGGTGGCTGAATGCCGAAAGTGGCCCGCAATTCTTTGGGCCACCGACAGCATCTCTTGCATGCCCCTGTCATTTTAAAAAAAATTCTGCACCACCAAATTCAATGTATGTGCAAAACATGGGACATGCTGGAATTTGCCCACATGTAATGCACGCACAATGGGGGTAATTCCAAGTTGATCGCAGCAGGAAATTTTTTAGCAGTTAGGCAAAACCATGTGCACTGCAGGGGAGGCAGATATAACATGTGCAGAGAGAGTTAGATTTGGGTGTGGTGAGTTAAGTCTGCAATCTAAATTGCAGTGTAAATATAAAGCAGCCCGTATTTACCCTGCACAGAAACAAAATAACCCACCCAATTCTAACTCTCTCTGCAAATGTTATATCTGCCCCCCTGCAGTGCACATGGTTTTGCCCAACTGCTGAAAAATTTCCTGCTGCGATCAACTTGGAATTACCCCCAATATTGGTGGCGTTGTCCGATGTCACAAATCCCCAGGAGAGTCCAATTGGGGTAAGCCATTCTGCGATGATGTTCCTCAGTTTCCGTAAGAGATTGTCAGCTGTGTGCCTCTTATGGAAAGTGGTGATACAAAGTGTAGCCTGCCTAGGATCGAGTTGGCATTTGCGAGATGCTGATACTGGTGCCGCCGCTGCTGTTCTTGCTGCGGGAGGCAATACATCTACCCAGTGGGCTGTCACAGTCATATAGTCCTGAGTCTGCCCTGCTCCACTTGTCCACATGTCCGTGGTTAAGTGGACATTGGGTACAACTGCATTTTTTAGGACACTGGTGACACTTTTTCTGAGGTCTGTGTACATTCTTGGTATCGCCTGCCTAGAGAAGTGGAATCTAGATGGTATTTGGTACCGGGGACACACTAACTCAATAAATTATCTAATTCCCTGTGAATTAACGGTGGATACTGGACACACGTTTAACACCACCCAGGCTGCCAAGGCCTGAGTTATCTGCTTTGCAGCAGGATGACTGCTGTGATATTTCATCTTCCTCGCAAAGGACTGTTGGACAGTCAATTGCTTACTGGAAGTAGTACAAGTGGTCTTCCGACTTCCCCTCTGGGAAGACGATCGAATCCCAGCAGCAACAACAGCAGCACCAGCAGCAGTAGGCGTTACACTCAAGGATGCATCGGAGGAAACCCAGGCAGTAGAGGACTCGTCAGACTTGCCAGTGACATGGCCTGCAGGACTATTGGCTTTCCTGTTTAAGGAGGAAATTGACACTGAGGGAGTTGGTGGTGTGGTTTGCAGGAGCTTGGTTACAAGAGGAAGGGATTTAATTGTCAGTGGACTGCTTCCGCTGTCACCCAAAGTTTTTGAACTTGTCACTGACTTCTGATGAATGTGCTCCTGGTGACGTATAAGGGAGGATGTTCCTAGGTGGTTAACGTTCTTACCCCTACTTATTACAGCTTGACAAAGGCAACACACGGCTTGACACCTGTTGTCCGCATTTCTGTTAAAATAATTCCACACCGAAGAGGTGTTTTTTTTTGTAATTTGACCAGGCATGTCAATGGCCATATTCGTCCCACGGACAACAGGTGTCTCCCCGGGTGCCTGACTTAAACAAACCACTTCACCATCAGAATCCTCCTTGTCAATTTCCTCCTCAGCGCCAGCAACACCCATATCCTCATCCTGGTGTACTTCAACAGTGACATTTTCAATTTGACTATCAGGAACTGGACTGCGGGTGCTCCTTCCAGCACTTGCAGGGGGGCGTGCAAATGGTGGAAGGCACCACCTCTTCCCGTCCAGTGTTGGGAAGGTCAGGCATCGCAACCGACACAATTGGACTCTCCTTGGGGATTTGTGATTTAGAAGAACGCACAGTTCTTTGCTGTGCTTTTGCCAGCTTAAGTCTTTTAATTTTTCTAGCGAGAGGATGAGTGCTTCCATCCTCATGTGAATCTGAACCACTAGCCATGAACATAGGCCAGGGCCTCAAACGTTCCTTGCCACTCCGTGTTGTAAATGGCATATTGGCAAGTTTACGCTTCTCCTCAGACGCTTTTAATTTTGATTTTTGGGTCATTTTACTGAACTTTTGTTTTTTGGATTTTACATGCTCTCTACTATGACATTGGGCATCGGCCTTGGCAGACGACGTTGATGGCATTTCATCGTCTCGCCATGACAAGTGGCAGCAGCTTCAGCACGAAGTGGAAGTGGATCTCGATCTTTCCCTATTTTACCCTCACATTTTTGTTCTCCATTTTTTAATGTGTGTAATTATATGCCAGTAATATATCAATAGCAATGGCCTACAGCACAGGTATGGATGGATAGTATACTTGACGACACAGAGGTAGAGCAATGGACTACTGTACCATACTGCTATATATATACTGGTGGTCAGCAAAATTCTGCACTGTCCTCCTACTATATACTGCGCACAACTAAAATGAAGCACAGGTATGGATGGATAGTATTCTTGATGACACAGAGGTAGAGCAGTGGACTACTGTACCGTACTGCTATATATATATACTAGTGGTCAGCAAAATTCTGCACTGTTCTCCTACTATATACTGCGCACAACTAAAATGCAGCACAGGTATGGATGGATAGTATACTTGATGACCCAGAGGTAGAGCAATGGACTACTATACCGTACTGCTATATATATACTGGTGGTCAGCAAAATTCTGCACTGTCCTCCTGATATATACTGTGCACAACTAAAATGCAGCACAGGTATGGATGGATAGTATACTTGACAACACAGAGGTAGAGCAGTGGACTACGGTACCGTACTGCTATATATATACTGGTGGTCAGCAAAATTCTGCACTGTCCTCCTACTATATACTGCGCACAACTAAAATGCAGCACAGGTATGGATGGATAGTATACTTGACGACACAGAGGTAGAGCAGTGGACTACTGTAGCGCACTGCTATATATATACTGGTGGTCAGCAAAATTCTGCACTGTCCTCCTACTATATACTGCGCACAACTAAAATGCAGCACAGGTATGGATGGACAGTATACTTGATGACACAGAGGTAGAGCAATGGACTACTGTACCGTACTGCTATATATATACTAGTGGTCAGCAAAATACAGCACTGTCCTCCTACTATATACTGCGCACAACTAAAATGCGGCACAGGTATGGATGGATAGTATAATTGATGACACAGAGGTAGAGCAGTGGACTACTGTACCGTACTGCTATATATATACACTGGTGGTCAGCAAAATTCTGCACTGTCCTCCTACTATATACTGCGCACAACTAAAATGCAGCACAGGTATGGATGGATAGTATACTTGACGACACAGGTAGAGCAGTGGACTACTGTACCGTACTGCTATATATATACTGTTGGTCAGCAAAATTCTGCACTGTCCTCCTACTATATACTGCGCACAACTAAAATGCAGCACAGGTGTGGATGGATAGTATACTTGATGACACAGAGGTAGAGCAGTGGACTACTGTACCGTACTGCTATATATATACTGGTGGTCAGCAAAATTCTGCACTGTCCTACTATATACTGCGCACAACTAAAATGCAGCACAGGTATGGATGGATAGTATACTTGACGACACAGAGGTAGAGCAGTGGACTACTGTACCATACTGCTATATATATACTGGTGGTCAGCAAAATTCTGCACTGTCCTCCTACTATATACTACGCACAACTAAAATGCATCACAGGTATGGATGGATAGTATACTTGACGACACAGAGGTAGAGCAATGGACTACTGTACCGTACTGCTATATATATACTGGTGGTCAGCAAAATTCTGCACAGTCCTTCTACTATATACTGCGCACAACTAAAATGCAGCACAGGTATGGATGGATAGTATACTTGACGACACAGAGGTAGAGCAGTGGACTACTGTACCGTACTACTATATATATACTGGTGGTCAGCAAAATTCTGCACTGTCCTCCTACTATATACTGCGCACAACTAAAATGCAGCACAGTTATGGATGGATAGTATACTTGACGACACAGAGGTAGAGCAATGGACTACTGTACCGTACTGCTATATATATATACTGGTGGTCAGCAAAATTCTGCACTATCCTCCTACTATATTCTGTGCACAACTAAAATTCAGCACAAGTATGGATGGATAGTATACTTGATGACATAGAGGTAGAGCAGTGGACTACTGTACCGCACTGCTATATATATACTGGTGGTCAGCAAAATTCTGCACTGTCCTCCTACTATAAACTGCGCACAACTAAAATGCAGCACAGGTATGGATGGATAGTATACTTGATGACACAGAGGTAGAGCAGTGGACTACTGTACCGTACTGCTATATATATACTGGTGGTCAGCAAAATTCTGCACTGTCCTCCTACTATATACTGCGCACAACTAAAATGCAGCACAGGTATGGATGGATAGTATACTTGACAACACAGAGGTAGAGCAGTGGACTACGGTACCGTACTGCTATATATATACTGGTGGTCAGCAAAATTCTGCACTGTCCTCCTACTATATACTGCGCACATCTAAAATGCAGCACAGTTATGGATGGATAGTATACTTGACGACACAGAGGTAGAGCAGTGGACTACTGTACCGTACTGCTATATATATACTGGTGTTCAGCAAAATTCTGCACTGTACTCTTACTATATACTGCGCACAACTAAAATGCAGCACAGGCATGGATGGATAGTATACTTGACGACACAGAGGTAGAGCAGTGGACTACTGTACCGTACTGCTATATATATACTGGTGGTCAGCAAAATTCTGCACTGTCCTCCTATTATATACTGCGCACAACTAAAATTGCAGCACAGGCATGGATGGATAGTATACTTGACGACACAGAGGTAGAGCAATGGACTACTGTACCGTACTGCTATATATATATACTGGTGGTCAGCAAAATTCTGCACTATCCTCCTACTATATACTGTGCACAACTAAAATTCAGCACAGGTATGGATGGATAGTATACTTGATGACACAGAGGTAGAGCAGTGGACTCCTGTCCCGCACTGCTATATATATACTGGTGGTCAGCAAAATTCTGCACTGTCCTCCTACTATATACTGCGCACATCTAAAATACAGCACAGGTATGGATGGATAGTATACTTGACGACACAGAGCTAGAGCAGTGGACTACTGTACCATACTGCTATATATATACTGGTGGTCAGCAAAATTCTGCACTGTCCTCCTACTGTATACAGCGCACAACTAAAATGCAGCACAGGTATGGATGGATAGTATACTTGACGACACAGAGGTAGTGCAATGGACTACTGTACCGTACTGCTATATATATACTGGTGGTCAGCAAAATTCTGCACTGTACTCTTACTATATACTGCGCACAACTAAAATGCAGCACAGGTATGGATGGATAGTATACTTGACAACACAGAGGTAGAGCAGTGGACTACTGTACCGTACTGCTATATATATACTGGTGGTCAGCAAAATTCTGCACTGTCCTCCTACTATATACTGCTTACAACTAAAATGCAGCACAGGTATGGATGGATAGTATACTTGACGACACAGAGGTAGAGCAGTGGACTACTGTACCGTACTGCTATATATATACTGGTGGTCAGCAAAATTCTGCACTGTCCTCCTTCTGTATACTGCGCACAACTAAAATGCAGCACAGGTATGGATGGATAGTATACTTGACGACACAGAGGTAGAGCAATGGACTACTGTACCGTACTGCTATATATATACTGGTGGTCAGCAAAATTCTGCACTGTCCTCCTACTATATACTGCGCACAACTAAAATGCAGCACAGGTATGGATGGATAGTATACTTGACGACACAAAGGTAGAGCATGGACTACTGTACCGTACTGCTATATATATACTGGTGGTCAGCAAAATTCTGCACTGTCCTCCTACTATATACTGCGCACAACTAAATTGCAGCACAGGCATGGATGGATAGTATACTTGACGACACAGAGGTAGAGCAGTGGACTACTGTACCATACTGCTATATATATACTGATGGTCGTCAAAATTCTGCACTGTTCTCCTACTATATACTGCGCACAACTAAAATGCAGCACAGGTATGATAGATAGTATACTTGACAACACAGAGGTAGAGCAGTGGACTACTGTACCGTACTGCTATATATATACTGGTGGTCAGCAAAATTCTGCACTGTCCTCCTACTATATACTGCACACAACTAAAATGCAGCACAGGTATGGATGGATAGTATACTTGACAACACAGAGGTAGAGCAGTGGACTACTGTACCGTACTGCTATATATATACTGGTGGTCAGCAAAATTCTGCACTGTCCTCCTACTATATACTGCGCACAACTAAAATGCAGCACAAGTATGGATGGATAGTATACTTGACGACACAGAGGTAGAGCAGTGGACTACTGTACCGTACTGCTATATATATACTGGTGGTCAGCAAAATTAAGAGAAAATTATAAGAAATGTATATACAGATGGGCATTGATCTATAAGAAATTCATACATTTATAAAAGTTGGTAAGTGCAAGAGTATCCAAAGTAAAATTCTGTATCTGTGTCTTTCATTTTTGATGAGCAGATTTCCAGCAGAACCAGGACACCAATTTGAATATAATAAACGGTTTATAGTATAGCAAACCACATTGTCACGTGTACTTACAGTATGTCAACAGTTCATAAAAAATACAAAAGGTGCATAAACGTGCAAAGAAGATCAAAGTGCTTATGAATAGCCATGAAATATATACAATAAGGCAGCTGCAGTATCAGTTACTGTATCCGTCAGATTCACCATGGGTGGTAGAAAATAATTGTCGCAATATCCCAGATTTATGACTCCACCACACTGTATCTTGTGGTGTATTGTGTAACAGTAATACATTATACATAATTCAGTGGAGACCCCAGGACAATTTTCCAGAGATACTGTACATAGTATTCAACTTTTCACAGAGATAATAGTATGTAGTGTCTTATCTTGTAAGTTAATTATTTTCTCTATCTGATCTTAACTGTAATCGCATAGAGGAAGTTGTTGTGGTATTACATTGACCGGCTATTATGTACATCACTGAAGTAAGTGAATGGCCACTGATTATTTCCTGCATACAGTACATTAAATTTGCTTATTGCAGCAGGCAGCTAAGATTGTAGTTTAAAGGTATACAGTAGCTCTAAAGCATATCAGATCAAACCCATTGGAAATTATTACAGACCTATGCCAAAACTGTATGGAATATTTCTGTATATGAACTCATACAGTCTCATTCTGATCTACACCTCGCAGATATTACCCACTGTCTGACTAGCGCTATGTTGGATGAATAAACACGTGCTCCAACAATTAATTAGATCACAGGTACTGTATATGGTACACGGCAGGAAGACACCAATGCACGTTTCACTGACGCTTTGTCAGGGCAAACCTGACTGCCCAACAGAATGATTCCTTATGAAATATCAAATATAGAAGGCCACGTCAGCCTCTGATGTGTTCTTACCCAATGAGAGTCAGGGGAGTTAGTAGATCACACCTGCATTAACAGCAACAAATGTGTAACTGTATAAACAAGATTTAAAATTAAATGATGCAAAAATAGGGTGAATTGTACATACATATTTCTTCCATATCACAATCTATAAAATATTTCCAATTAACCGTAGTTCACAACTGCTTTCTTTTACAGGATATACAGGGATAGACTTTTTCAGTTTGTTATCAGGGTCCTGCTGTGATACATTGGCCTACAGATCCTAGGACACTTCTTTTATCTACAGTATATGTCTAATAAGCTACTTACATTTTTTTAAAGTTATGATTAGTGCATATACACTATATAGCTTATTAGTAGTATAACATGGAGACCAGGGGCGTAGCCAGAACTTTGTGGGCCCCATAGCAACAATTTGAAGGGCCCCCCGTCCCAAAGCATAACTACAGACACTATCCTAAATCACTGCCATTCTATGTACACATGATCTAATACTCCTTTGAGAATCTAAACCCATAGCAGTGGGCAGACGCAAAGGCAAGACTGACTGATGAGAGAATCTGTAATGCTAATGTGTGTGTGTGGGGGGAGGGATGTGCGATTGCAAGCGGAAAGTTGTGCTGCTCATTCTTTTAAAAGCAGCTGGCACAACCATTGTCATTAGCAGCGGCACTCATGCTAGGTGTAAGAGTTCCAACAGAAGCAGGCTTACCTTCCGCATACGCAGGACTCAGAATTGCACAGAGCTTTTGATACACACCCACCACTTTTCCATGACACCCCCACAAGGTCACATTGTTGGTGCTGTTTCCCGCTAAAAATACCCAATTTCATAGAACGTTACGGACAACTGAAAAAAGGACTGACATACATCAAAGTGCTTAAACTCACATCTATACATGCACCGTATGCAAACAGTCACCATCATCCGTGCACTGAAAATCGTCCGACTGAGAATCTCCCACATATTCTGTACTTGGAAGGAGTAGGTCAGTAGCATACCAATAGTTTGTAGGCACTGGGTGGCTTGCAGGCTCTGGGGGACTGCAGGGGCTATTGTTACGCTACTGATTGGATGTAGATAAACTTCTATGTGGCCCCTTCACTCCTGCCTATATTGAAAATGTCCCTCCCACAATGGCCACCACCTTAGAGGAGACAGTTATTAACAATGTTAGAGGAGATGGCAGCCATTTTGTTTGGTGGGGAGGAATTTTTAATGGAGTTAGGCATGACAGGACAGGAGACCCACAACGGTGGTGGCAGCAGCTGCAGTGGGGGGGGGATTCCCCTGATAATGAGCAGAATCCCTGACAATGAGCGGGACAGGCACAGCGAGACCGCAGGCCTGTGGTGGCGGCGGACGGGAAATCCGCTGACAATGAGCAGGTACTATGCCTTTTGGGCAGGGGGGGAGCCACTGTCACTGCAGTAAGTATTGCTGTGTACTGTATATTGCTTCTCTACTACATGACATAACCTATCTTTAGGTCCATCCAGCCCCTCACTTAGACATCATTCACCTCTGTTCTCTTAGCAACAAATAACTGACTTCTTGCATTAATCAACTAATATACAGTATATTCAGGCTCTGAATTACTGAAGGGTCACTGTTGTCATTTCAAATTGCAGGAGCCATTCCCCAGGACACATGTAATCACTACCCCCACAAGAAATCTACTTCAAAAGCCTCTCACACTGAGATTTTTCACACCTACACAATAGGAATTGGATTCTAACACCTTTCCACAAGCCTGCTTTATCCTGGAATAATTGACTAAATCAGCAACAGAAAAAGCAAAGTTATTTTATTTATCACTTGTTTCAAATATACTGTACCCATTAGGATTAAAGAGCAGCAATAGGTTATAGCAATAATGATTATAGTGATTACAATCCAAGATGGTGCCGCAGATGGCTGCCTCGGAGCTATGCAGCTCAGCCAAAATACCTGTTTCCCCTTGTTTTCCCCTGCCCTTGTCTACCCCACCAGTGACCAAATACAGCAGGGAAGCCCTCATAAGTTGGAGCACTCCCGCAGTCCTTACTCCACATTCGGGCCCGTTGGTAGGCGGATCAGTGGCCCTTGCAGCTCTCGCTGCCCTGTGTGGCAGGGATGCAGAAGTCATGGAAGCCAAAGTGGATGACCGAGTGGCTGCAGCGGGGGAAGCCTGGGCGGAGACTGGAAGGCGGATCGGCAGCCCCGGAAAGAGAATGACGAAGGCCCTCATGTTGGCCCTAGTAGAAAGACCTGGCCTCAGAGGAGAGGCTGTCGCACAGGCGCCCTAGTGAGGTGGCAACGACGAGGGCACCAGTCTGCACTTCCTGCGATCCTGCTCTCGAATCTGCACTCACTGGCAAACAAATGTCCCTCCTTCTGGGCAGCACAGGGTTAGGCATTACAGGGTCGTCTGTCCTCTGTTTTACGGAGACGTGGCTGGATGACTATATTGTGGACAACCCAAAGTCTCTGCCGGGATTCAGTCTCTTCAGGGCCAATCGCTTCAAGGTTCTATCAGGAAAAATGAAGGGCGGTGGCATCTGCTTCTACATCAATGACAGATGGTGCACCAATGTCACGATCCTAGGTAAATCATGTAGCCCTCACCTGGAAATGCAAAGTATCAACTGCAAACCCTTCTATTCCTCCTGGGAATTTGCCTCAATTGTCCTTGTGGGAGTGTACACCCCCCCTTCTGGCCTGCGCGAACGAAGCCCTGCACCACCTGGCCGTATGCATATCCAACATAGAACAAAAACACCCAGACTCTTTGCTTATAGTGCTGGGCAACTTCAACTGAACTAACCTGAGCAAGGATCTACCTAAGTACAAACAACAAGTCACTAGGGAAGGGCACACCCTTGACCACTGCTACACTACCCTCAAGTCTATCCCGCATGCTGCACTCGTTCTATCTGACCACCGCCTCGTCCACCTATCCCCTACCTCTACACAGAAGCTGAGAGCGGTTAAGCCTGTCGTCAAGACTGTTAAGAAATGGACCAATGAGGCTAAGATGAAGCTCCAGGCCTGCTTCTACTGCACGGAATAGGGGGTCTTTGAAGCCTTGGCAACTTCCCTGAACGACCTGACAGACACTGTCACATCCTACATCAGCTACTGTGAGGACATGTGTGTACCTACCAAGACTTACCGTATTTACAACAACAACAAGCCCTGGTTCAATGCCCAGTTCAGGCAACTTCGTCGGTCCAAAGAGGAGGCCTATAGCAGCAGTGACAGAGCACTATACAACCGAACTAGGTACTCTCTGACTAAAGAAATCAGGCTAGCAAAAAAGTGGTTCTGGACAAGCTGACAAACGATTACTCCACCAATGACCCGGTATCTGTATTGTAAGGAATGCAACCCATAACCAACTACAAGAAAATATTGAAGTCCACCACCATGCACCAAGACCTAGTAGACGAGCTGAACCACTTTTATTGCAGGTTTGCAAAAGAAGTCCCCTGTGACCCAAGCAATCACCTCTGCGATGCCCCGAACACTGACGGCCAACTCTAGGCACTTTAAGTCGCCCAAGAAAAGGTGGAGGCACTGTTCAAAAGGTCCAAACCCAGGAAAGCTCCGGGTCCTGACGGAGTGTCACCATCTGCCCTGAGAACATGTGTGGGTCAGCTCACTCCCATATAAACCAAGATCTTCAGCAAATCGCTGGCGCTACAGAAAGTCCCTTCCTGCCTGAAAAGGTCTGCTATCGTCCCAGTCCCCAAGAAACCCTCTATTACGAACCTGAACGACTACAGGTGGATAGCACTTAGGTCTGTGGTCATGTAAAAGTTCGAGCGTCTGGTATTGAATCATCTGAAAACTATGACTGGCCCCCATCTGGACCCTCTACAGTTCACCTATCAATTGAATTGGTGTGTCAAGGATGCAGTCAACCTGGGCCTGCACTACATTCTACAGCACCTAGACATTCCTGGTACCTAGGCGAGGGTCCTGTTTGTCTATTTCAGTTCAGCCTTCAATACAATCGTCCCCAGCATCATCCACCCCAAATTACTTCACCTAGGGGTCCCAGAAGCTACCTGTTCCTGGATAGTAGACTTCCTGACAGATAGAACACAGGTGGTGAAAGTGGGGTAATTCACCTTTCAAGCGTGGTCCATTAGTACAGGGGCCCCTCAGGGCTGTGTCCTCTCACCGCTGCTCTTCTCCCTGTACACAAATGACTGCACCTCAGAGGCGCAATCAGTAAAGATCATCAAATTTTCAGACAACACCACCGTTATCGGCCTCATCAAGGACCAGGACGAATTGGCCTATAGACAGGAAGTAGACCGGTTGGCCCAGTGGTGCAGCCACAACAACCTTCAGCTCAACCCCCTCAAAACTGTCGAAGTGATAGTGGACATCAGGAAGAAGTCAGCTAGTGCACCTCCGCTAACGATTGCTGACAGTATGGTATTGCTAGCGGACTTCTTCAAGTTCCTAGGGACCACAATCTCCCGGGACCTTAAAATAGGATTTTGATAACCTACCGGTAAATCTTTTCTCCTAGTCCGTAGAGGATGCTGGGGATGACATCAAGACCATGGGGTATAGACGGGATCCGCAGGAGACATGGGCACTCTAAAGACTTTTCATTGGGTGTGAACTGGCTCTTCCCTCTATGCCCCTCCTCCAGACCACAGTTGTAGGAACTGTGCCCAGGGAGACTGACATTTCGAGGAAAAGATTTACTTAAATTAGTGGTGAGATATCTACCAAATCACACCCTCAACCATGCCACATACATGGCATTCAACATAACACACAACAACAGGCATGAACCAATTGCAGCAACATGCTGAAACCAAGATAACACAACTTGTGTAACTCTAATAACTAGACTGCAGGTAAAGTACGCACTGGGACGGGCGCCCAGCATCCTCTATGGACTAAGAGAAAAGGATTTGCCGGTAGGTTATCAAAATCCTATTTTCTCATACGTCCTAGAGGATGCTGGGGACGACATCAAGACCATGGGGTCTATACCAAAGCTCCAGTACGGGCGGGAGAGTGCTGATGACCCTGCAGCACTGATTGACCAAACTTTAGTTCCTCATCGGCCAAGGTGTCAAACTTGTAGAACTTAGCAAATGTGTTTGACCCTGACCAAATAGCTGCTCGGCAAAGTTGTAATGCCGTGACCCCCCGGGCAGCCGCCCAGGATGAGCCCACCTTCCTAGTGGAGTGGGCCTTTACTGACGTCGGTAACGGCAATCCAGCCATAGTATGAGCTTGCTGAATCGTATTTCTAATCCAACGTGCAAAAGTCTGCTTGGAAGCAGGACAGCCAATCTTGTTGTGATCATACAGGACAAACAGAGCCTCTGTTTTCCATATACAAGCTGTTCTAGCAACATAGATTTTCAAAGCTCTAACCACATATAGAGACTTTGACTCAGCGAACGTGTCAGTAGCAACTGGAACCACAATAGGTTGGTTTATGTGGAAAGAGGAAACCACCTTTGGAAGAAAATGTTGACGAGTTCTCAACTCTGCCCTATCTTCATGGAAGATCAGGTAAGGGCTCTTGTGGGACAAGGCCCCCAATTCAGACATCCGCCTTGCGGATGCCAACGCCAAAAGCATCACCACTTTCCAAGTGAGAAACTTCAACTCTATTTCTTGTAGAGGCTCAAACCAACCCGATTAAAGGATCTGCAACACCACATTAAGGTCCAATGGTGTCACTGGAGGCACAAATGGAGGCTGGATGTGCAGACCCCCTTTCACGAACGTCTGAACTTCTGGAAAGGAGGCCAATTGTTTTTGAAAGAAAACTGATATGTCCGAAATCTGGACCTTGATTGACCCCAATCTAAGGCCCGCATCCACACCAGCCTGCAGAAAATGGAGAAAACATCCCAACTCAAACTCTTCTGTAGGAGCCTTCTTGGATTCACATAAGACACATATTTTCTCCAAATACGATGTTAATGTTTAGACGTTACTCCTTTCCTGGCCTGAATAAGAGTGGGGATGACTTCCTTGGGAATACCCTTTCGGGCTAGGATCTGACGCTCAACAGCCATGCCGTTAAATGTAGCCGTGGTAAGTCTTGATACACACACGGCCCCTGCTGTAGTAGGTCCTCTCGAGGAGGAAGAGGCAGAGGATCTTCTTGTTAGGCGCCGGGGTCCGCTCGTCGGTGCGGCCCGGCGCCTAGCAACCAGGGACGCCGTGCGCGTACAGCCGCCGGCTCCCTGGCAACGCTAGACGCCGGGCGCACGGAGCCGCTCTGACCTTAGCAACGGGGACGCCACGTTCAGCCGCGTTCCCCGTTGCTGGGTCTGTCCTGATTACCTCATGGTGTGCTGGCCGTGCAGCATGCAAGCTGCACGGCATTTCAGTTGATTACCCTGTCTGGATTTTGATTGGAGGGTTCCTGAATAAAGGCACCCTCAGGACTCCTTACAGACGCCGGTGATAGCTTCCTGTTTGCCTGTGTCTGCTACAGAGAGTTTCCAGTCCTGCTCAATCCGGTTGTTCCTGTCCTCAGAGATCCTGTACTCGGAAGTTTGTCATCTGTTCCTGGAGTCTGACCGAGCACCTTTAACATCTTGTGGTGTTCGTGAGTCGCGGCTCAGCCGTGTGTTGCGGCTTGTCCGCTTACTGTTTATTATTTTGTTTACTTGTGTTCTGGAGCTTTTGCGGAGGATTCCGCTCCCACAGATCCACTCTGGTATCCAGCGGTGCTGGATAGGAGTAACGGATCAGGGGATCTTTGGTTGTCCTTTTCCCTGGCGGCTAGTCCGCACATACCTTTGGTTTAAGTTAGTTAGCTTGTAACCCCTGGCCTGGTTGCTTAGTCAGAGGGCCCCTTGTTATCACCCTGTCTCGGACTTCCCCTTGTCTCCCTTTAAGACCTGCGGGGGCATCGGGGTTGGGCAGACATAATCCGCCCTTCGAACGCGGCTGCCATGGGCTCAAGCAACCATAGTCTCGCAGGGGATTTCTGATAACACGGGCGAGACAACGGAGTTAGGGTGCCAGGGGTTACTAGGCTCTCCTGCTCCCACAACCAGCTTATTTTCCCTGTACTCAGACCTCTGCCATAAGATCTCCTCCGGTCTGGAGTACAGGAATCATAACATTATCACCGGCCAGACAAAAGAAAAAATTTTAATTAACAGGAGTTAATTTTTTCACTTATTCAGTTGGGAGATTTTGTCGGCCTCATGAATCCCGCCGGTATTGGGCCAAATCCTGGCCAGCTTCTAGTTAGTCAGATTCAAGAACTTACTCAGATGGTTCAGGATGTGTCCCTCCGGGTGAGGTCACAGGAAGATCTGTTACGGACTTCCCCGAGGGTCATCCCTGAACCAAAAATGCATCTGCCTGACCGTTTTTCTGGGGATAGAAAACTGTTTTTTAATTTTAAAGAGTCTTGTAAACTTTATTTTCGTTTAAGACCAGTCTCCTCAGGTACGGAGGCTCAGCGGGTTGGAATTATTATTTCTCTGCTTCAGGGGGATCCTCAGACCTGGGCTTTTGGTTTAAAGACAGACGATCCGGCCTTATCGTCTGTAGACGCCTTTTTAAAATCTTTAGGGCTATTGTATGACGACCCTGATAGAGAGGCGTCCGCTGAGAGTCAGTTGCGTGCTCTTAGACAGGGTAGGAATCCCGCAGAGAATTATTGTACGGAGTTTCGCTGTTGGTCGAACGACTGTGGATGGAATGACCCAGCTCTGCGCAGTCAGTTTCGCCTCGGCTTATCTGAATCTATAAAAGACAGTCTCCTTCAGTATCCCGCTCCTGAGACTCTCGATAAACTCATGGAGCTCTCTATTAAGATAGATCGTCGGCTCAGAGAGCGGAGGGCTGAAAAAGGGGCATCTGTCGGGTCTACTCCTTGTGTGCTTTCCATTCCTGTAGACATGGAGGTCTCTCCAAACTGTCTCCTGAAGAAAGAACCAGGAGGCAAAATTCTGGTCTTTGTTTATACTGTGGAGGTAAGGGACATTTTGCCCGTAGTTGTCCGAACAAATCGGGAAACTTCCTGACCAAGTGAATTGTGAGGGGGTTCACTTTGGTCTGCAGCTCATCTCCTCAAATAACTCACTGTTAGTTCCTCCTAAAGTTTCCTTTGGCAGCCTCTGTTCCTCGGTCTCTGCTTTTGTGGACAGTGGAGCTGCAGGGAACTTTATGGATTTAACATGGGCCAAGGCCTTAGGTATTCCTCAGTTAACCTTGGGTAGGTGTGTCACCATGCATGGTTTAGATGGGAGTCCCTTGTCCAATGGGGTTATTTCTCTAGGTACACCTCCTGTTTTACTCTCGGTGGGAGCCCTGCATTCTGAAAAGATTGAGTTTTTCCTTACTCATTGTCCAGCAGTTCCTGTGGTTCTGGGTCACCCTTGGCTGGCCTTTCATAATCCCATCATTGATTGGCAGTCGGGGGAGATCTTACAATGGGGTACCATCTGTAATAAAGAATGTATTACGCTTCCTATCCGAGTAGCTGCCGCCGTTCCTGCACCCATTCCTGAGGAATATCAGGATTTTGTTGACGTGTTTTCCAAGGGCAATGCGGATATTCTGCCTCCCCATAGGCCTTACGATTGTGCCATTGAGCTAATTCCTGGTGCCACGTTGCCTAAAGGAAGGTTATATGCATTGTCTGGTCCTGAAACTGTGGCCATGAATGAGTATGTGAAAGAAAGCCTTGGGAAAGGTTTTATCAGGCCATCTAAATCCCCTTTAAGTGCAGGTTTCTTCTTCGTAGAGAAGAAGGATGGTTCACTCAGACCCTGCATTGACTTTAGAGCTTTGAATAAAATCTCAGTAAAGAATACTTACCCTCTGACGCTGATCTCTGTCCCTTTGATCAGCTACGTTCGGCTGTGATTTTTTCTAAGATTGACCTTAGAGGAGCATATAACCTCATCAGAATCAAGTCAGGGGATGAGTGGAAAACGGCATTCAGTACTCAATCAGGCCACTATGAGTATCTGGTTATGCCATTCGGCCTGTCAAACGCTCCGGCAGTTTTCCAGGATCTCATTAATGATGTGCTCCGTGAATTTCTTGGAAGATTCGTTGTAGTCTACTTAGACGATATTTTGATATATTCTGACTCTGTAGAACAACATGTTACCCAGGTGCGTCAGGTGCTAAAGAAATTACGTGAAAATCACCTATATGCCAAACTGGAGAAGTGTGAATTTCATGTCACGGAGGTATCCTTTTTAGGGTACATTATTTCCCCTCGGGGATTCCGTATGGAACCAAAGAAGCTCCAAGCCATCCTTAGTTGGGCGCAACCCACCAACTTAAAAGCAATTCAGCGCTTTTTAGGGTTTGCGAACTACTATAGAAGATTTATTCACTCTTTCTCTGACCTAGTTGCTCCCATTGTGGCACTTACTAAGAAGGGAGCAGATCCTACCAATTGGTCATGTGAAGCTGAGTTATCTTTTCAGGCCTTGAAACAAGCCTTTGTCTCAGCCCCTGTCCTTAGACATCCCAACCCAGAATTGCCTTTCATTGTTGAGGTTGATGCCTCGGAGGTTGGAGTTGGGGCTATCCTTTCTCAGAAGGATCCAGATTCCCTTGAATTACATCCTTGTGCCTTTATGTCCAGGAAATTCTCATCTGCAGAATCCAACTACGATGTTGGTAACCGGGAATTGCTGGCTATTAAATGGGCTTTCGAGGAGTGGAGGCATTGGCTTGAAGGAGCGACCCATACCATTTCAGTTTTGACTGATCACAAAAATCTTCAATACATTGAATCTGCTAAACGACTGAATGCCCGGCAGGCTCGTTGGGCTTTATTTTTTACTCGTTTCAAATTCATTATCACCTTCAGGCCAGGTTCCAAGAATACTAAGGCAGATGCCCTGTCACGCAGTTTTCTTCCAGTTCAAGACAATAGTCCTGTTACTCCCATACTTCCGTCTTCAGTCATTCGGGCAGGCCTCACACAGGATGTATTTACCCAGTTAAAGCTGCTTCAACATCAAGCTCCTGGAAATACTCCTGCTGGTCGTCTTTTTGTCCCTGAGTTTTTGAGAGCTACTGTTTTGGCGGAGTTTCATGATAGCAAGGTTGCCGGGCATCCGGGAATCGCTAAGACTTTGGAATTAGTCTCCCGCTCAGTATGGTGGCCTGGTCTTTCCAAAGACATTAAAGAGTTTGTTTTTTCTTGTCAGGTCTGTGCACAGCATAAAGTTCCCCGTTCTTTGCCTATAGGTCAACTTATGCCCTTGAATGTTCCCCTTAGGCCATGGTCGCATATCTCCATGGATTTTGTGGTGGACCTCCCTCTGTCAGCCGGATGCCGAGTCATATGGGTGGTAGTGGACCGTTTTAGCAAAATGGCCCATTTCATTGCTCTTCCCCGATTGCCATCTGCCCAGGGATTGGCAGTCTTGTTCCTCCGCCATGTTTTCAGACTCCATGGCTTACCCACTGATATTGTTTCTGATAGGGGTCCACAATTCATTGCACAATTTTGGAAGTCTTTTTGTGCTTCGTTAAAGATGAAATTATCTTTAACGTCCGGTTATCATCCCCAATCCAATGGGCAGACTGAGCGAGTTAACCAATCTCTAAAACAATATTTGCGTTTGTACTCGGCCAAACTCCAAAATGACTGGTCTGAATTTCTTCCTTTGGCGGAGTTTGCTTATAATAATGCCTGTCATTCCTCCACCAATGTGTCTCCATTTTTTGCAGTTTTTGGTTTTCACCCCAGAGCTAATTCATTTTTTCAACATTCCTCTGTCTCCTCTCTGGCCCTGACCTCTCATCTTAAACTTATTTGGAAAAAAGTGCACTTGGCTCTCAGAAAAGCAGCATTCCGGGAAAAAAGATTTTCTGACAGGCTCCGGCGGCCGTGCACTTTTAAAGTAGGAGACAGGGTGTGGTTGTCGACTCGCAACATTAAACTTCGACAAACCTCAGCCAGATTGGGTCCTAGATTTATTGGACCATTTCTCATTATCAAAAAAGTCAATCCAGTTGCTTTCCGGTTACGTTTACCAAAAACTTTACGGATCGGAAATACCTTCCATTGCTCATTACTGAAACCATATGTTTCGTCCAGTAGATTTCCTCGTAAAATATCTCAGGGGAGATCACCAATAAATGTACAGGGTCAGCAGGAGTTCTTGGTGGAGAAGGTTCTCGATTCCAAGTTGTCCCGGGGTCGGCTTTATTTTTTGGTACATTGGAGAGGTTATGGGCCAGAGGAAAGGTCTTGGGTCCTGGATGAGGATCTTCATGCCCCGAGGCTCAAAAGGGCATTTTTTCGAGAATTTCCTCAGAAACCCGGCTTTAGGGGTTCCTTGACCCCTCCTCAAGGGGGGGGTACTGTTAGGCGCCGGGGTCCGCTCGTCGGTGCGGCCCGGCACCTAGCAACCAGGGACGCCATGCGCGTACAGCCGCCGGCTCCCTGGCAACGCTAGACGCCGGGCGCACGGAGCCGCTCTGACCTTAGCAACGGGGACGCCACGTTCAGCCGCGTTCCCCGTTGCTGGGTCTGTCCTGATTACCTCATGGTGTGCTGGCCGTGCAGCATGCAAGCTGCACGGCATTTCAGTTGATTACCCTGTCTGGATTTTGATTGGAGGGTTCCTGAATAAAGGCACCCTCAGGACTCCTTACAGACGCCGGTGATAGCTTCCTGTTTGCCTGTGTCTGCTACAGAGAGTTTCCAGTCCTGCTCAATCCGGTTGTTCCTGTCCTCAGAGATCCTGTACTCGGAAGTTTGTCATCTGTTCCTGGAGTCTGACCGAGCACCTTTAACATCTTGTGGTGTTCGTGAGTCGCGGCTCAGCCGTGTGTTGCGGCTTGTCCGCTTACTGTTTATTATTTAGTTTACTTGTGTTCTGGAGCTTTTGCGGAGGATTCCGCTCCCACAGATCCACTCTGGTATCCAGCGGTGCTGGATAGGAGTAACGGATCAGGGGATCTTTGGTTGTCCTTTTCCCTGGCGGCTAGTCCGCACATACCTTTGGTTTAAGTTAGTTAGCTTGTAACCCCTGGCCTGGTTGCTTAGTCAGAGGGCCCCTTGTTATCACCCTGTCTCGGACTTCCCCTTGTCTCCCTTTAAGACCTGCGGGGGCATCGGGGTTGGGCAGACATAATCCGCCCTTCGAACGCGGCTGCCATGGGCTCAAGCAACCATAGTCTCGCAGGGGATTTCTGATAACACGGGCGAGACAACGGAGTTAGGGTGCCAGGGGTTACTAGGCTCTCCTGCTCCCACAACCAGCTTATTTTCCCTGTACTCAGACCTCTGCCATAAGATCTCCTCCGGTCTGGAGTACAGGAATCATAACACTTCTATGAGCAACTCCAGAAGATCTGGATACCAAGCCCTCCTTGGCCAGTCTGGGGCAATGAAGATTGCTCAAACTCTTGTTCTTATTATTTTGAGAACTTTTGGAATCAGTGGAAGTGGAGGGAAAACATATACCGACCGAAACAACCACTGGGTCACCAGTGCATCCACTGCTACTGCTTGAGGGTCTCGCGACCTGGAACAATATCTCTGAAGCTTCTTGTTTAGACGAGATGTCATCATGTCTACTTGAGGAACTCCCCAAAGACTTGTCACCTCTGCAAAGACTTCTTTGTGGAGGCCCCACTCTCCTGGATGGAGATCGTGTCTGCTGAGGAAGTCTTCTTCCCAGTTGTCCACTCCCGAAATGAAAATTGCTGACAGAGCTCTAACATGTCTTTCTGCCCAGAGGAGAATCCTTGTCACCTCTGCCATTGCCACTCTGCTTTTCGTTCCGCCTTGCCTGTTTATGTACGCGACTGCTGTTACATTGTCCGACTGGATCTGCATGGGATCTTGAAGAAGATGTACCGCTTGTAGAAGGCCGTTGTAAATGGCTCTCAATTCCAGAACGTTTATGTGAAGGCAGGCTTCCTGACTTGACCATTTTCCTTGGAAGCTTTCCCCCTGTGTGACAGCTCTCCAGCCTCGGAGACTTGCATCCGTGGTTATTAGGACCCAGTCAGTCATGAATCCCAAACCTGCGTCCCTCTAGTAGGTGAGAACTGTGTAGACACCACAGGAGCGAAATCCTGGCTTTGGGGGACAGGATTATTTTCCGGTGTATTTGTAGGTGGGATCCAGACCACTTGTCCAACAGGTCCCACTGGAATACTCTGGCATGAAATCGGCCAAACTGTATGGCCTCGTAGGCCGCTACCATTTTCCCCAACAACCGAATGCATTGATGGATCGAAACGCTTGTTGGTTTCAATATTTGTTTGACCATTTTCTGGATTTCCAGAGCCTTTTCCACTGGAAGAAACACTCTCCGTACTTATGTGTCCAGAATCATCCCTAAAAAGGACAATCTTGTCATCGGTTCCAACTGCGACTTTGGAAAATTCATGATCCAACCATGTTGTTGGAGTATTGACAGGGAGAGTGCGATGTTCTGCACCAACTGTTCCCTGGATCTCGCTTTTATCAGTAGATCGTCCAGATAAGGAATTATATTGACTCCTTTTTAACAAAGGAGGACCATCATCTCCGCCATCACCTTGGTGAATGCCCTCGGTGCTGTGGAGAGTCCGAACGGCAACGTCTGAAACTGGTAATGGCAATCCTGTACTGCGAATCTCAGATAAGCTTGGTGAGGAGGATAAATGGGAACATGCAAGTAAGCATCTTTTATGTCTACTGACACCATGAAGTCCCCCTCTTCCAGACTGGAAATCATTACCCTCAGGGATTCCATCTTGAACTTGAACCTTTTCAGGTAGAGATTCAGATTTTTCAGGTTTAAAATCGGTCTGACCGGGCCGTCTGGCTTCGGAACTACGAAGAGGCTTGAATAACAAACCTTCTTCTTACTGTGCCAAGGGTACCAGGACAGTGACCTGATCCTGACATAATTTTTGAATTGCCGTTGTTACTGCCTCTCTTCCCAGAAGAGAAGCTGGCAAGGTCGATTTGAAAAATCGGCATGGGGGGACGTCTTGAAACTCTAGTTTGTACCCATGGGACACTATTTGTAAGACCCATTGGTCCAGGCCAGATTGAATCCAGATTTAGCTGAAAAGTTTTAGACATGCTCCCACCCGAGCGGACTCCCGCAAGGGAGCCCCAACGTTATGCTGCAGATTTGGCAGAAGCATTGGTGGACTTCTGCTCCTGCGATCCGGGAGATGCTGCGGATTTCTTTCCTTTTCCCCTTCCCCTACCTGCAAAAACAGGGGAGACCTTTGGCCTTTTTGTATTTGTTGGGCCGAAAGGACTGTATGTGAGAGTGATGTGTCTTTTTCACCGGTGTAGGAGCATAAGGCAAGAATGTCGATTTACCTGCAGTAGCCGCCGTGACTAACGCATCCAGCCCATCACCAAACAAGGCCTCACCTTTATACGGGAGAGCCTCCATATTTCTTTTGGAATCTGACTCAGCATTCCACTGGCGAATCCACAACGCCTTCCGAGCCGATACTGCCATGGTAGCGGTTCTTGATCCCAAGAAACCAATATATTTCATGGATTCTAGTACGTACGCAGCAGCGTCTTTGATATGACCTAACGTTAGGAGTATCTCGTCTCCATCTATTGTGTCAATGTCTAATGACAAGTTTTCTGACCACTTTTCAATAGCACTACTCACCCACTCACAGACAATGGTAGGCCTGAGTAGTGTCCCATTGTCCACATCAATAAATCACCTCACTCACTTGCGGTCTGTCGGCTCCTTAAGTGAAGCCATTCCAGGCGCATGGAGAAACACCTTTTCTCTTTTATGACAGGGCCCTGTCTAAAATCCGGGGTGACTCCCACCTTTTTTGGAAAAAGGTAAGCTGCCTGATATCCTTTTGGGAATCAGAAATTTCTTTTCAGGTTAAATCAGACCTGAGGTAGAGGGAAAATTACATTACTTCTTTACTAAAGTAAACCCTCTCCTTGTATTAAAAGAGGGGGCTTCGTAACTTCTAACACCTCCTTTATAGCTAAAACATGTTTTGAATGCTTTTTTGCTAACTTAGGACCTATTCCCCTGGAATCACTAGTGTCGACACAGGAATCAGAGTCCGTGTCGGTATCAGTTTGTACTACTTGTGTAAATTTGTATGTGACCCAGAAAGGTCCCTGTGGATGAAAGGCAGAACTATTAAAAATCACATCTTCAACAGATTATTTTCATTTTCTGTATGAGATTCAGTCCAACCTCTTACTGATATGATTCACACTATCATGTAACCTTTCACCCAGTCAGGCTCTTGGTGTCATATTACACCTCTGTGTCCCTAACATGTCTCCACAGAGTTTCCTGCCACAGACATGTCACACATGTGCAGAACCACACCACAGACCCTCCGGGATTTATAGGGGACAGACCCACAGTAAAATCTGTCAGAGGGACACAGATAGGATTTTGCCAGTTCACAACCCAGTGCCAGTAACACAATTTTGACTAAGTATCAATCTTGACTATACTTTGTACTAGATAGTACCCTATATAGTCAAGATTGACTGGCCTGTACAGAATGCCGGTGTGTGTGTGTGTGTGTGTGTGTGTGTGTGTGTGTGTGTGCAACGATGCCCCTTTTGGGCTCGCTGCACTTTCCACAGGTTCTATTCCCACTCTATGGGTGTCGCACACCGTGGCAATAGTCCCTTTTAGTTGGAATGACGACTGTCAGGGATTTCAGGGTTCGGGATGTTGTCGGAGGTATTGTTACCATCCATCTCCTAACTGCCGTTCACATAACTACATCCCATTGAGTCAACATGTCTCTGAAGAGCACTTTCATTAAAATGTAGATATATAGTATTACCATTATGCTGAGACGGAAAGAGAGTATAGGTTGCAGTACATCAGACACTAAAAGAATGTATTTATTCCATAATAATGACACTGACCAAGAAAGAGAATCTTGATTGTCAAATGAAAAAATTGTCAGAGAAAGAATGGCTCGACAAAGACTGCTCCCATGCAAAGCCGGTCTGGGTCGCTAGTATATGTGTATATGAGGGACGTGCAGTGAGGTAAATGGCTCATGAAGCACTGGCTAGTACCAGAGCCAAATTTACACACACTATATAAGCCCAAGGGTTCATGTGGACATTGGGGTTCATTCCGACCTGATCGCATGGTAGAATCTTTTGCTACGCTGCGATCAGGTCAGAATTGCGCACGCGCATGCACTGCAATGTGTAGGTGCGTCATACAGGTACAAAGAGGATCGTTGCTGAGCGATGGATTTAACGAAGAATCCATTCACACAGCCGATTGCAAGGAGATTGACAGGAAGAGGGCGTTTATGGGTGTTAACTGATAATTTTCTGGGAGTGTTTGGGAAAACGCAGGCGTGTCCAAGCGTTTGCAGGGCGGGTGTCTGATGTCAATTCCGGCCAAGAACAGGCTGAAGTGACCACAGCAGCTGAGTAAGTTCTGAGCTACTCAGAAACTGCACAAAACTTTTTTTTACCGCTCGGCTGCACATGCGATCGCACACTTACAAAGCAAACATACACTCCCCTATAGGCAGCGACTATCTATTCACAGTGCTGCAAAAAATAGCTAGCGAGCGAACAACTCAGAAATGACCCCCTCTATACACAGGTGCAGTATACTGTATGCTAGTGGAAATTTGGTGAGTTTAAAATGAGATGTGTGGAAAAAAGAGGGGGAGGCTCTGCCTCACCTGCCATAGACTTTCTACTCCAGAGTTCTTCTGACTATGAAAATTATTAGAATAATACAAAGAAGATAATTATAATATATTCTTTATATTTTTCATATCATTTATACAGTCAAAACTCTGAACTACCGTATACTGGAGTATGACAGGAAAGGCTCTGCCTCACCTGCATTACCTCACCACACGTCACTGATACTAGCGGCCCACCTCCGCCTTGAGGATAATATTGCACTGCACTAGCACTGTCTTCACCTCACTGAATGTAAGAACCAAGTGTTGTTATTACTTTATGCTGTTTGTGGTTGTACAACAAAACTCAATTTTTATAGTAATACACTACATGAAAATTACCTACCAAACGATTGAATACTGAACCTGGGAGAAAGGGATCTGACTGATTATTCTGGGAGTTTCCCATTAACTCCCTGATGACACCATTGTAGGGAGAGATGACCTCAGTGGTGTTGTAAAGACCATATTGTTGACAGATTACCTTATTTTCCTTATTATATTATGAAATTACTACACTAGAGTGTGCTCTCACCCTTTCCTAGTATACTATTTTGAGACTACACAACAACGATCTCCCTGGAGAACATCAGCTGCCACCAGGGTAGAAGCACTTTTTCAGTATAATATACATTATACATATATATATATATATATATATAGAGAGAGAGAGAGAGAGAGAGATGTGCACCGGAAATTTTTCGGGTTTTGTGTTTTGGTTTTGGATTCGGTTCCGCGGCCGTATTTTGGATTCGGACGCGTTTTGGCAAAACCTCCCTGAAATTTTTTTGTCAGATTCGGGTGTGTTTTGGATTCGAGTGGTTTTTTTTAAAAAAACCCTCAAAAACAGCTTAACTCATAGTGTCACGATCCGGGTATCTGGACGCCATTTCTTACCCATCAGATGCCTCCTAAGGCTGGCTCAGCGCTCCAGGACCGGATCCCATCTGTTGTCCTGATGTGTACATTCCTGTATCCTCTCCTGTCACTCTGGGACGCTGTCACAGTAAACGCCATATTACACCTGGCATGGCGTCTCCCGCGGCCTCCGCCGCCGTCCCTGAACTTCTGCATGCAGAGTGTCTGAGTGGCGATTACGTCAGCCGCGGCCTCCGCTGTGTCCGCGTGGTTGGATGTGCATCTGTCAGCCTGGCGCCTCCTGTCTCCGGTGGCCGGCGCCGCCATTACTGTTTTCATTACCACATGGATTACAAACCAAACTTCCCTCCAAGTGTCTGCATGGGCGCAGCCATCTTGGATTCTGTCAGCTGATCATTTCCACCAATCTGTTCTCAGTATTGATAATCTGCATAATTGCCTAGCCAATCCCTTCCTTGCTGCAGGTATAAATACACTGTGCCTGAGCAAGGAAGGCGTCAGTGCTTTGGTTGTCAAACCTAGTTCCTGTTTGTCTCTCTCCTGTGATTGTCTTCCAGGTTCCAGCTCCTGTCTCAAGACTTCCACCATAGAGACCCGCACCAGCATTCCACCTGCGGTGTAGCCTGACTCTCCAATCCATTGTGGATTCATCTGTTTCCAGCTACAACATTACCTGCTTCCAGCTCAGCTTCCAGCAGAGTACAGCTTCCCTTAAAGGGCCGGTGTCCTTTCTACACTTTACCACTCTCCACCGGTATTATTATTTCTCCGCTCTCAAGTTCTACATTTCAGTTCATATTTCATCGCTCCCAAGTTCATTTATTATTTAACTGGTTCCAGCCAGTATCCACTCCGTGCTAACAACAGTCTGGTTCCAGCCAGTATCCACAGCAGCTGTTTTACCTTCAGCAACCCAGCTTTTCCTGGAACACCAGCTGGCACAATCCTGGGTTATCTCCATTGCAACAGTCGGGCCTGGTAAGGACTTTCCATCTAGAAGATCATAAGAACTATCTCACACTACCAGTGCCCTGTGGCTCCTGCCATCCTGTAGTACCCAGGAACTATATTTATTATTTGCTGACTTTTACGTTTTCTTTTACTGCTGCTGTGTTGCGGAGTTGTCATAATAAACATCATTGACTTTTATCCAAGTTGTCGTGGTCACGCCTTCGGGCAGTTATTATTCATGTTACTTACATGTCCAGGGGTCTGATACAACCTCCCAGGTTCCGGTACATCTTAGCCCCTACAACTGAGGCTGCCTCCCGTCAGCTCAGGCCCTCAGTTGTGACAGTAAGCACTGACCTAATGAATCCAGCCGGAGACCAGGATCAAGCGGCCAGGCCGATGCAAGAACTGGCAGCCCGACTAGAACATCAGGAGGCTGCACAGGGCCACATCATCCGCTGTCTCCAGGATCTCTCTACTCGGCTGGATGGGATTCAGACAACTCTCCGTGGATCAGGCGCATCTGGTGCGTCAACCACAGTGACTCCAGCTATAACCCCACCCACCTTACCCATTTCTGCTCCACGTCTTCATCTTCCAACGCCAGCAAAATTTGACGGATCTCCAAGATTCTGCAGGGGATTTCTCAACCAGTGTGAGATTCAGTTTGAGCTACAACCTGGCAATTTTCCCAGTGACCGTACAAAAATTGCCTACATCATCTCTCTTCTCAGTGTCTCCGCCCTTGACTGGGCATCACCGTTATGGGAGAGGTCCGACACCCTGCTATCTTCTTACACTGCATTCGTGTCAACATTCAGGCGCATCTTCGACGAGCCAGGCCGGGTAACCTCAGCTTCATCCGAGATTCTCCGTTTACGCCAGGGGTCACGTACTGTAGGACAATATCTGATACAGTTCCAGATCCTGGCATCCGAACTGGCATGGAACGACGAGGCCCTGTATGCTGCATTCTGGCATGGCTTATCTGAGCTTATTAAAGATGAGTTAGCTACCAGAGACTTACCTTCTAAGTTAGATGAGCTAATCTCACTCTGCACGAAAGTTGATTTACGTTTCAGAGAGAGAGCAACTGAGCGTGGAAGATCATCTGCTCCAAAATCTTCTGCTCCTCCTCCTCGTCAACTGTCACCATCTAAAGATGAGCCCATGCAAATTGGCCGTTCCCGTTTAACTCCTGCTGAGCGCCGAAGACGTCTCTCTGAGTCTCTTTGTCTTTACTGTGCAGCTCCGTCTCACACCATCAATGCCTGTCCCGAACGTCCGGGAAAACTCCAAACCCTAGCTCGCCCAGGAGAGGGCCGGCTAGGAGTAATGATCTCCTCTCCATCTCCTCATGATTGTAATCTCCCAGTCTCGCTTCAAGTTGCTCAACGTTATCGGAACGTCATTGCCCTCCTTGATTCCGGAGCAGCTGGGAACTTTATTACTGAAGCCTATGTTAAACGGTGGTCCCTACCCACTGAGAGACTTCCTTCCTCCTTTTCCTTAACTGCTGTGGATGGCAGTAAAATTTTTGATACTGTTATTGCTCTAAGGACTCTACCAGTTCGTCTGAGAGTGGGAGTTCTTCATTCCGAACTTATTTCACTTTTAGTGATTCCAAGAGCCACACATCCTGTGGTCCTGGGCCTTCCATGGCTCAGTCTTCACAATCCTACAATTGATTGGACGACTACGCAAATCCTGGCATGGGGTTCCTCCTGTGCAGAGACATGTTTGTTTAAAGTATTGCCTGTCTGTTCTTCCTCCCCCAGGTCGTCTGATGTTCCACCTCCTCCATATCAAGATTTCACGGATGTGTTCAGTAAAGCTTCTGCTGATATCCTTCCTCCTCATAGAGAATGGGACTGCCCGATTGATCTCGTTCCAGGGAAGGTTCCACCTCGAGGCCGAACTTATCCGTTGTCTCTGCCTGAGACGCATTCTATGGAGGAATACATTAAAGAGAACCTAGCAAAGGGGTTCATTCGACCTTCTTCTTCCCCAGCCGGCGCAGGCTTCTTTTTTGTAAAAAAGAAAGATGGTGGTCTGCGGCCGTGCATCGACTACAGAGGTTTGAACGACATTACCATCAAGAACCGTTATCCTTTACCCCTGATTACTGAGCTCTTTGACAGAGTTAGCGGAGCTACCATCTTTACAAAGCTGGACTTGCGAGGTGCATACAATCTCATCCGGATCCGTGAGGGTGACGAGTGGAAGACCGCCTTTAACACCCGTGACGGACATTATGAGTACCTCGTCATGCCCTTCGGATTGAGCAATGCTCCAGCTGTCTTCCAGCATTTTGTCAATGAGATCTTCAGAGACATTCTATACCGTCATGTCGTGGTCTATCTAGACGATATCCTAATTTTTGCCAACGATTTAGAGGAACATCGTTTTTGGGTTAAAGAGGTTCTGTCCCGTCTCCGTGTCAATCATCTCTATTGCAAATTAGAAAAATGCGTCTTTGAAGTCAAGTCCATTCCGTTTCTAGGGTACATTGTGTCTGGTTCCGGACTAGAGATGGATCCTGAGAAACTACAAGCAATCCAAAATTGGCCGGTACCCTTAACCCTCAAAGGGGTCCAGAGGTTCTTAGGGTTCGCCAACTATTACCGAAAGTTTATACGAGACTTTTCCACCATTGTGGCACCTATTACTGCTTTCACTAAGAAGGGTGCTAACCCGTCCAAGTGGTCTGAAGAAGCCATGCAAGCATTTCATCTTTTAAAACAAAGGTTCATCTCTGCGCCTGTTCTGAAACAGCCTGACATCGACTCTCCTTTCATCTTAGAGGTGGATGCCTCCTCCGTTGGAGTAGGAGTGGTGTTATCTCAGAGGGCTAAAGATGGCCATTTACACCCTTGCAGTTTCTTCTCCCGGAAGTTCTCCCCAGCTGAGCGCAACTATGCCATTGGCGACCAGGAGTTGCTAGCCATCAAGCTCGCTCTAGAAGAGTGGAGGTATCTGTTGGAGGGAGCTTCTCATTCAATCACCATACTTACAGACCACAAGAACCTTTTATACCTGAAGGGCGCACAATGTCTCAACCCTCGTCAGGCCAGATGGGCACTTTTCTTTTCCAGGTTCGACTTTAAACTCCAGTTCTGTCCGGGCTCTCAGAATCGCAAGGCCGATGCCCTTTCCTGCTCATGGGAGCAAGAAAATGAGTCAGAGTCTTCAGACAAGCATCCTATTATAAATCCGTTGGCATTCTCCACGGTAGGGATGGACTCTACGCCCCCATCAGGGAAAAGTTTTGTGAAGCCGATGCTAAGGAAGAAGCTCATGCATTGGGCCCATGCTTCCCGTTTTGCCGGACATACAGGTATCCAAAAAACCCTGGAGTTTATCTCTAGGTCCTATTGGTGGCCAACTCTGAAAAAGGACATCTTGGAGTTTATTGCATCTTGCCCAAAGTGTGCCCAACATAAAGTATCCCGCCAGTCGCCTGCGGGGCAACTGGTTCCACTATCCATTCCCCGTCGACCATGGACCCACTTGTCGATGGATTTCATTACAGACTTACCCATGTGCAACAAGTTCAATACCATCTGGGTGGTAGTTGACCGGTTCACCAAGATGGCACACTTCATTCCTCTCACCGGTCTTCCGTCAGCTTCCAAGTTGGCTCAAGTATTCATACAAGAGATCTTCCGACTCCACGGTCTTCCTGAAGAAATTATCTCAGATCGAGGAGTTCAATTCACAGCCAAATTCTGGCGAAGTTTATGTCAAGTCCTCCAAGTCAAGCTAAAGTTTTCCACGGCTTACCATCCTCAGACCAATGGTCAAACCGAGAGGGTGAATCAGGACTTGGAGGCCTTCCTCCGCATCTATGTGTCCTCCTCTCAAGATGACTGGGTTCAATTACTTCCCTGGGCATAGTTCTGTCATAACAACCAGTATCATTCTTCATCTGCTTCAACACCATTCTTCACTAACTTTGGATTCCACCCTAAAGTCCCTGAGTTCCAACCGCTTCCAGCAACTTCTGTTCCCGCAGTGGATATCACCTTGCATCAGTTTGCCAATATCTGGAAGAGCGTACGATCAGCTCTGCTCAAGGCATCGTTCAGGTACAAGAAGTTTGCGGATAAGAAGCGTCGAGCAGTTCCTGCTCTCAAGGTGGGTGATCGGGTATGGTTATCCACGAAGAATTTGAGGTTAAGAGTTCCCAGTATGAAGTTTGCACCTCGCTATATCGGTCCTTTCAAGATTTAACAAGTCATCAATCCTGTTGCTCACAGACTCCAGTTGCCTCCCTTCTTAAAAATACCCAGGACATTCCATGTTTCCCTGTTGAAACCGCTGATCTTGAATCGGTTTCATTCCTCACTTCCTCCAACTCCGAAAGTCCAAACTCAACGAGGCGTTGAGTATGAAGTGGCCAAGATCCTGGACTCACGTCACCGTTACGGTCAACTACAATATCTTATTGACTGGAAGGGTTATGGTCCTGAGGAACGTTCATGGACCAATGCTTCTGATGTCCATGCTCCTGCCTTGGTCCGGAGATTCCATTCCAAGTTTCCTCAAAAGCCAAAGAAGTGTCCTGGGGCCACTCCTAAAGGGGGGGGTGCTGTCACGATCCGGGTATCTGGACGCCATTTCTTACCCATCAGATGCCTCCTAAGGCTGGCTCAGCGCTCCAGGACCGGATCCCATCTGTTGTCCTGATGTGTACATTCCTGTATCCTCTCCTGTCACTCTGGGACGCTGTCACAGTAAACGCCATATTACACCTGGCATGGCGTCTCCCGCGGCCTCCGCCGCCGTCCCTGAACTTCTGCATGCAGAGTGTCTGAGTGGCGATTACGTCAGCCGCGGCCTCCGCTGTGTCCGCGTGGTTGGATGTGCATCTGTCAGCCTGGCGCCTCCTGTCTCCGGTGGCCGGCGCCGCCATTACTGTTTTCATTACCACATGGATTACAAACCAAACTTCCCTCCAAGTGTCTGCATGGGCGCAGCCATCTTGGATTCTGTCAGCTGATCATTTCCACCAATCTGTTCTCAGTATTGATAATCTGCATAATTGCCTAGCCAATCCCTTCCTTGCTGCAGGTATAAATACACTGTGCCTGAGCAAGGAAGGCGTCAGTGCTTTGGTTGTCAAACCTAGTTCCTGTTTGTCTCTCTCCTGTGATTGTCTTCCAGGTTCCAGCTCCTGTCTCAAGACTTCCACCATAGAGACCCGCACCAGCATTCCACCTGCGGTGTAGCCTGACTCTCCAATCCATTGTGGATTCATCTGTTTCCAGCTACAACATTACCTGCTTCCAGCTCAGCTTCCAGCAGAGTACAGCTTCCCTTAAAGGGCCGGTGTCCTTTCTACACTTTACCACTCTCCACCGGTATTATTATTTCTCCGCTCTCAAGTTCTACATTTCAGTTCATATTTCATCGCTCCCAAGTTCATTTATTATTTAACTGGTTCCAGCCAGTATCCACTCCGTGCTAACAACAGTCTGGTTCCAGCCAGTATCCACAGCAGCTGTTTTACCTTCAGCAACCCAGCTTTTCCTGGAACACCAGCTGGCACAATCCTGGGTTATCTCCATTGCAACAGTCGGGCCTGGTAAGGACTTTCCATCTAGAAGATCATAAGAACTATCTCACACTACCAGTGCCCTGTGGCTCCTGCCATCCTGTAGTACCCAGGAACTATATTTATTATTTGCTGACTTTTACGTTTTCTTTTACTGCTGCTGTGTTGCGGAGTTGTCATAATAAACATCATTGACTTTTATCCAAGTTGTCGTGGTCACGCCTTCGGGCAGTTATTATTCATGTTACTTACATGTCCAGGGGTCTGATACAACCTCCCAGGTTCCGGTACATCTTAGCCCCTACAACTGAGGCTGCCTCCCGTCAGCTCAGGCCCTCAGTTGTGACACATAGAATTTGGGGGTAATTTTGATCACATAGTATTATTAACCTCAATAATAATAATTTACGCTCATTTCCAGTCTATTCTGAACACCTCACACCTCACAATATTTTTTTAGTCCTAAAATTTGCAACAAAGTCGCTGGATGACTAAGCTAAGTGACCCAAGTGGCCGGCACAAACACCTGGCCCATCTAGGAGTGGCACTGCAGTATCAGACAGGATGGCACTTAAAAAAAATAGTCCCCAAACAGCACATGAGGCAAAGAAAAAAAGAGGTGCACCAAGGTCGCTGGATGGCTAAGCTAAGCGACCCAAGTGGCCGGCACAAACACCTGGCCCATCTAGGAGTGGCACTGCAGTGTCAGACAGGATGGCACTTAAAAAAATAGTCCCCAAACAGCACATGATGCAAAGAAAACAAGAGGTGCACCAAGGTCACTGGATGGCTAAGCTAAGCGACCCAAGTGGCCGGCACAAACACCTGGCCCATCTAGGAGTGGCACTGCAGTGTCAGACAGGATGGCAGATTTAAAAAATAGTCCCCAAACAGCACATAATGCAAAGAAAAAAAGAGGTGCACCAAGGTCGCTGGATGGCTAAGCTAAGTGACCCAAGTGGCCGGCACAAACACCTGGCCCATCTAGGAGTGGCACTGCAGTGTCAGACAGGATGGCACTTAAAAAAATAGTCCCCAAACAGCACATGATGCAAAGAAAAATAGAGGTGCACCAAGGTCGCTGGATGGCTAAGCTAAGCAACCCAAGTGGCCGGCACAAACACTTGGCCCATCTAGGAGTGGCACTGCAGTGTCAGACAGGATGGCATTTAAAAAAATTAGCCCCAAACATCACATGATGCAGAGAAAAAAAAAAAGAGGTGCAAGATGGAATTATCCTTGGGCCCTCCCACCCACCCTTATGTTGTATAAACAGGACATGCACACTTTAACAAACCCATCATTTCAGTGACAGGGTCTGCCACACGACTGTGGCTGAAATGACTGGTTGGTTTGGGCACCCACCAAAAAAGAAGCAATCAATCTCTCCTTACACAAACTGGCTCTACAGAGGCAAGATGTCCACCTCCTCCTCATCGTCCGATTCCTCACCCCTTTCACTGTGTACATCCCCCTCCTCACAGATTATTAATTCGTCCCTACTGGAATCCACCATCTCAGGTCCCTGTGTACTTTCTGGAGGCAATTGCTGGTGAATGTCTCCACGGAGGAATTGATTATAATTCATTTTGATGAACATCATCTTTTCTACATTTTCTGGAAGTAACCTCGTACGCCGATTGCTGACAAGGTGACCGGCTGCACTAAACACTCTTTCGGAGTACATTCTGGAGAGGGGGGCAACTTAGGTAAAATAAAGGCAGTTTGTGCAAGGGCCTCCAAATTGCCTCTTTTTCCTGCCAGTATACGTACGGACTGTCTGACGTGCCTACTTGGATGCGGTCACTCATATAATCCTCCACCATTCTTTCAATGGTGACAGAATCATATGCAGTGACAGTAGACGACATGTGAGTAATCGTTGGCAGGTCCTTCAGTCCGGACCAGATGTCAGCACTCGCTCCAGACTGCCCTGCATCACTGCCAGCAGGTGGGCTCGGAATTCTTAGCCTTTTCCTCGCAGCCCCAGTTGCGGGAGAATGTGAAGGAGTAGCTGTTGACGGGTCACGTTCCGCTTGACTTGTCATGTGTCTCACCAGCATTTCTTTGCACCTCTGCAGACTTGTGTCTGCTGGAAAGAGAGATACAACGTAGGCTTTAAACCTAGGATCGAGCACGGTGGCCAAAATGTAGTGCTCTGATTTCAACAGATTGACCACCCGTGAATCCTGGTTAAGTGAATTAAGGGCTCCATCCACAAGTCCCACATACCTAACGGAATCGCTCCATTTTAGCTCCTCCTTCAATCTCTCCAGCTTCTTCTGCAAAAGCCTGATGAGGAGAATGACCTGACTCAGGCTGGCAGTGACTGAACTGACTTCACGTGTGGCAAGTTCAAAGGGTTGCAGAACCTTGCACATCGTTGAAATCATTCTCCATTGTGCTTGAGTCAGGTTCATTCCCCCTCCTTTGCCTATATCATAGGCAAATGTATAGGCTTGAATGGCCTTTTGCTGCTCCTCCATCCTCTGAAGCATATAGAGGGTTGATCGTTACCACCTCTTGCTTCAGATGATGGCGGGGCAGGTTCAGGAGTGTTTGCTGGTGCTCCAGTCTTCGGCACCCGGTGGCTGAATGCTGAAAGTGGCCAGCAATTCTTCGGGCCACCAACAGCATTTCTTGCACGCCCCTGTCATTTTTAAAAAAATTCTGCACCACCAAATTCAATGTATGTGCAAAACATGGGACGTGCTGGAATTTGCCCACATGTAATGCACGCACAATATTGGTGGCGTTGTCCGATGTCACAAATCCCCAGGAGAGTCCAATTGGGGTAAGCCATTCTGCGATGATGTTCCTCAGTTTCCGTAAGAGATTGTCAGCTGCGTGCCTCTTATGGAAAGCGGTGATACAAAGCGTAGCCTGCCTAGGAACGAGTTGGCGTTTGCGAGATGCTGCTACTGGTGCCACCGCTGCTGTTCTTGCTGCGGGAGGCAATACATCTACCCAGTGGGCTGTCACAGTCATATAGTCTTGAGTCTGCCCTGCTCCACTTGTCCACATGTCCGTGGTTAAGTGGACATTGGGTACAACTGCATTTTTTAGGACACTGGTGACTCTTTTTCTGACGTCTGTGTACATTCTCGGTATCGCCTGCCTAGAGAAATGGAACCTAGATGGTATTTGGTACCGGGGACACAGTACCTTAATCAATTCTCTAATTCCCTGTGAATTAACGGTGGATACTGGACACACGTTTAACACCACCGCAGCTGCCAAGACCTGAGTTATCCGCTTTGCAGCAGGATGACTGCTGTGATATTTCATCTTCCTCGCAAAGGACTGTTGGACAGTCAATTGCTTACTGGAAGTAGTACAAGTGGTCTTCCGACTTCCCCTCTGGGATGACAATCGACTCCCAGCAGCAACAACAGCAGCGCCAGCAGCAGTAGGCGTTACACTCAAGGATTCATCGGAGGAATCCCAGTTAGGAGAGCACTCATCAGACTTGCCAGTGACATGGCCTGCAGGACTATTGGCGTTCCTGTCTAAGGAGGAAATTGACACAGAGGGAGTTGGTGGTGTGGTTTGCAGGAGCTTGGGTACAAGAGGAAGGGATTTAGTTGTCAGTGGACTGCTTCCGCTGTCACCCAAAGTTTTTTAACTTGTCAATGACTTCTGATGAATGCGCTCCAGGTGACGTATAAGGGAGGATGTTCCTAGGTGGTTAACGTCCTTACCCCTACTTATTACAGCTTGACAAAGGCAACACACAGCTTGACACCTGTTGTCCGCATTTCTGTTAAATTAATTCCACACCGAAGAGGTGATTTTTTTTTGTATTTTGACCAGGCATGTCAATGGCCTTATTCATCCCACGGACAACAGGTGTCTCCCCGGGTGCCTGACTTAAACAAACCACCTCACCATCAGAATCCTCCTTGTCAATTTCCTCCTCAGCGCCAGCAACACCCATATCCTCATCCTGGTGTACTTCAACAGTGACATCTTCAATTTGACTATCAGGAACTGGACTGCGGGTGCTCCTTCCAGCACTTGCAGGGGGCGTGCAAATGGTGGAAGGCGCCACCTATTCCCGTCCAGTGTTGGGAAGGTCAGGCATCGCAACCGACACAATTGGACTCTCCAGTTCTTTGCTGTGCTTTTGCCAGCTTAAGTCTTTTCATTTTTCTAGTGGGAGGATGAGTGCTTCCATCCTCATGTGAAGCTGAACCACTAGCCATGAACATAGGACAGGGCCTCAGCCGTTCCTTGCCACTCCATGTCATAAATGGCATATTGGCAAGTTTACGCTTCTCATCAGACGCTTTTAATTTAGATTTTTGGGTAATTTTACTGAACTTTTGTTTTTTGGATTTTACACGCTCTCTACTATGACATTGGGCATTGGCCTTGGCAGACGACGTTGATGGCATTTCATCGTCTCGGCCATGACTAGTGGCAGCAGCTTCAGCACGAGGTGAAAGTGGATCTTGATCTTTCCCTATTTTACCCTCCACATTTTTGTTCTCCATTTTTTAATGTGTGGAATTATATGCCAGTAATATATCAATAGCAATGGCCTACTGTACTGAACTATATATGTATACTGTTGGTCACCAAAATGCTGCACTGTAATACTAGACGCTATAGAAAAGTATGTATATTATTGTATATATATCAGTACAGAGCAGTGTAGCTGTGACACATGTGTGTCCTGACAAGCAGTATAGAAGCTATAGAAAAGTATATATATTACTGTATATCAGTAGTAGTACAGAGCGGTGTAACTGTGACACATGTGTGTCCTGACAAGCAGTATAGAAGCTATAGAAAAGTATATATATTACTGTATATCAGTAGTAGTACAGAGCGGTGTAACTGTGACACATGTGTGTCCTGACAAGCAGTATAGAAGCTATAGAAAAGTATACAGTTACTGTATATCAGTAGTAGTACAGAGCGGTGTAACTGTGACACATGTGCATCCTGACAAGCAGTATAGAAGCTATAGAAAAGTATATATATTACTGTATATCAGTAGTAGTACAGAGCGGTGTAACTGTGACACATGTGTGTCCTGACAAGCAGTATAGAAGCTATAGAAAATGATTTAAAATTATTGTATATATCAGTACAGAGCAGTGTAACTGTGACACATGTGTCCTGACAAGCAGTATAGAAGCTATAGAAAAGTATATATATTACTGTATATATATCAGTACAGAGCAGTGTAACTGTGACACATGTGTCCTGACAAGCAGTATAGAAGCTATAGAAAAGTATATATATTACTGTATATCAGTAGTAGTACAGAGTGGTGTAACTGTGACACATGTGTGTCCTGACAAGCAGTATAGAAGCTATAGAAAAGTATATATATTACTGTATATCAGTAGTAGTACAGAGCGGTGTAACTGTGACACATGTGTGTCCTGACAAGCAGTATAGAAGCTATAGAAAAGTATATATATTACTGTATATCAGTAGTAGTACAGAGCGGTGTAACTGTGACACATGTGTGTCCTGACAAGCAGTATAGAAGCTATAGAAAATGATTTAAAATGATTGTGTATATATCAGTACAGAGCGGTGTAACTGTGACACATGTGTCCTGACAAGCAGTATAGAGGCTATAGAAAAGTATATATATTATTGTATATCAGTACAGAGCAGTGTAACTGTGACCATGTGTCCTGACAAGCAGTATAGAGGCTATAGAAAAGTATATATATTATTGTATATCAGTACAGAGCAGTGTAACTGTGACCATGTGTCCTGACAAGCAGTATAGAAGCTATAGAAAAGTATATATATTATATACTGGTGGTCCCCAGTCCCCACAATGCAGCACACTGATCAGATATTTGCAGCACACTGAGCACAGATATGGAGCATTTTCAGGCAGAGAACGTAGATATTTTCAGCACACTGAGCACAGATTATTTGCAGCACACTGAGCACAGATTATTTGCAGCACACTGAGCACAGATATTTTCAGCACACTGAGCACAGATTATTTGCAGCACACTGAGCACAGATTATTTGCAGCACACTGAGCACAGATATTTGCAGCACACTGAGCACAGATTGCAAAGATTTTCAGGGAGAGAACGCAGCCACGTCCTCTCCGTTCAATCTCCAAAGCACGAGTGAAAATGGCGGCGACACGCGGCTCCTTATATAGAATACGAATCTCGCGAGAATACGACAGTGAGATGATGACGTTCGGGCGCGTTCTGGTTAACCGAGCAAGGCGGGAAGATCCGAGGCTGCCTCGGAACCGTGTAAAATGGGTGAAGTTCGGGGGGTTCGGATCCCGAGGAACCGAACCCGCTCATTTTACATCATGGCTGTCTATTGGCCTGCTTGCACCTAATGATACCTGTGATGCAGCTAGAATATGGCCATTTCTTCGCTAGTTACATTCTCTTTGAGATAAAGAACTGTGCATGATTGACATTTTGACCCCAGGATCCCCCCTCAGTCACTGTGTACCCATTTCCACCTCATTGCCTTACTGTGGCACAGCAAGTTGTAACAAGAATCCAACGATAATTGCCGGTGAAAGATACTTGTTGCCTTGGCTAGGGAAAGTTAGAAGTCAGTAGCTAAAATGACTGAAACATATTGTCGCTATTCTTTTGTGATCACATTGTAGAATGTAATGCACAGCGTTTGATTTCATGTCACTGATTCCAATGATTTTATGTTCATTTTTGTGATTTGAATTGCTTCTCATCTTTATTCTAATACAGGTTGAGTATCCCATATCCAAATATTCCGAAATACGGAATATTCCGAAATACGTAATTTTTTGAGTGAGAGTGAGATAGTGAAACCTTTGTTTTCTGATGGCTCAATGTACACAAACTTAGTTATCAAAAATATTGTATTAAATGACCTTCAGGCTGAGTGTATAAGTTGTATATGGAACATAAATGAATTGTGTGAATGTACACACACTTTGATTAATGCACAAAGTTATTAAAAATATTGGCTAAATGGTATGCAATTATTCCAAAATACAGAAAAATCCAATATCCAAAATACTTCTGGTCCCAAGCATTTTAGATAACGGATACTCAACCTGTAACTCATTTTCATGATTCTAATAACTTGTTTTTTTGCAAATTGGATGACTTTTTGTGTGTAACTGTAGAGAAATTTGCATAATTCTTTTTTTCCTATATCAGAGTGTTCTTTTTATAATTCATCACCCAAGTAACTTTTCTAAATCCATCATTCATCCTAAATCCAGAGTTCATTGCAGATTAATAAAAAGACTTCCTGTTAGAATTGCCGACTCACTTCTGATTCGTATCAATCTCTCTTACCTCTCTGAGCATGGTACTAAGAGAACAGGTATGGGGAACAACACTTGAAGGGGAAAGGTCAGTCATATAGTCACCCAACATCTGTGATACCTCTCTCAAACACTTAGACATACCCTGCCAACCCCCGGGGTGGTTACACATACAGTAGTCACCTGAGGACACTCTAGAAACCTGAGTCCTCCGCAGCTCTTAAGTTGGTAGTGCGTGATTATTGTTCCAACTTGCCAGCGAAACAGCTAAGTGGAATACTAATTATGTAGTATTTGGTAGCAAATGATAATTGCCCATTAGCAGGAAAATGCAAAAATGTGGCAAAGACCGTTTTATTCACACTGGTTGGGATTTTAACCAATCATCAATTAGCCGCCATTGTGCAAATTGTGCCATTGTACAAGGGAGGTTTCCAGCTTTCACGCAATTTGTCTGTCAAATAAGTAGGCTGACAACTCCTCATTTTCCATAAACAAACAAATCCAATAATAATGGTTTAATCATGCTCGCAGAAGCATAATCTTTTGCGAACTGAAAAGGTGGCACCAATCAGTGTCAGGGGTGTGTTCACAAACAGCCAATAAAAAGCAGCTCTCTAGTGTTGGTGACCAGAGTCATCATTATCTGCTATTTGGACCTGTACTTGAACATCTGCAAATAATATGGCTCTCTCTTGTGTATAAGTGAGTATTCCCCCATATATGCATGAACACACCCTTCCTGTACTTATGAGAATGCCGCTTCCCAGGCTCCTTCCACCTTCCCAGTCATAAGGATCTCTCCATGCTAGATGTATGCGTGCCTGCAAGCGCGTATATGTGTGCATTTGCTTTCACTCAAGAATCAGACACACTAGGCCAGCTGGCGTAATACTCACTCTGCACCTGTTCCACATGGCGTATCAATACAACAAAAGACATGGACTTCACAGTTTTAGTTTATTACATGCCTTGCTTGGCCCTACTATAAAAGTTACAGGTTGTGATGTGACTTCTAACAATGACCTCATGGGTAAAATCCAATGTAGATATCAAAAATAGGGGGGGAGGGGGGGGGTATACTGTAGTGTACACTGCATAAAATATGACACTTATGGTGTCAACATGTTAAAATGTCGACAGTGGATATCAACATTGTCAGAATGTTGACATTAGGGTTAGGTTTAGAGATGAGCGCCTGAAATTTTTCGGGTTTTGTGTTTTGGTTTTGGGTTCGGTTCCGCGGCCGTGTTTTGGGTTCGAACGCGTTTTGGCAAAACCTCACCGAATTTTTTTTGTCGGATTCGGGTGTGTTTTGGATTCAGGTGTTTTTTTCAAAAAACACTAAAAAACAGCTTAAATCATAGAATTTGGGGGTCATTTTGATCCCAAAGTATTATTAACCTCAAAAACCATAATTTACACTCATTTTCAGTCTATTCTGAATACCTCACACCTCACAATATTATTTTTAGTCCTAAAATTTGCACCGAGGTCGCTGTGTGAGTAAGATAAGCGACCCTAGTGGCCGACACAAACACCGGGCCCATCTAGGAGTGGCACTGCAGTGTCACGCAGGATGTCCCTTCCAAAAAACCCTCCCCAAACAGCACATGACGCAAAGAAAAAAAGAGGCGCAATGAGGTAGCTGTGTGAGTAAGATTAGCGACCCTAGTGGCCGACACAAACACCGGGCCCATCTAGGAGTGGCACTGCAGTGTCACGCAGGATGGCCCTTCCAAAAAACCCTCCCCAAACAGCACATGACGCAAAGAAAAAAAGAGGCGCAATGAGGTAGCTGTGTGAGTAAGATTAGCGACCCTAGTGGCCGACACAAACACCGGGCCCATCTAGGAGTGGCACTGCAGTGTCACGCAGGATGTCCCTTCCAAAAAACCCTCCCCAAACAGCACATGACGCAAAGAAAAAAAGAGGCGCAATGAGGTAGCTGTGTGAGTAAGATTAGCGACCCTAGTGGCCGACACAAACACCGGGCCCATCTAGGAGTGGCACTGCAGTGTCACGCAGGATGTCCCTTCCAAAAAACCCTCCCCAAACAGCACATGACGCAAAGAAAAAAAGAGGCGCAATGAGGTAGCTGACTGTGTGAGTAAGATTAGCGACCCTAGTTCCGACACAAACACCGGGCCCATTTAGGAGTGGCACTGCAGTGTCACGCAGGATGTCCCTTCCAAAAAACCCTCCCCAATCAGCACATGATGCAAAGAAAAAGGTTAGGTGGTATACAATTATGGACGGACTGCCTGCCGAGTGCAGACACAGAGGTAGCCACAGCCGTGAACTACCGTACTGTACTGTGTCTGCTGCTAATATAGACTGGTTGATAAAGAGATGTCGTAGTAGTATGTATGTATAAAGAAGAAAAAAAAACCACGGTTAGGTGGTATACAATTATGGACGGACTGCCTGCCGAGTGCAGACACAGAGGTAGCCACAGCCGTGAACTACCGTACTGTGTCTGCTGCGACTGGATGATAAATGATATAAAAAATATATATATATCACTACTGCAGCCAGACAGGTATATATTAGAGATGAGCGGGTTCGGTTTCTCTGAATCCGAACCCGCCAGAACTTCATGTTTTTTTTCACGGGTCCGAGCGACTCGGATCTTCCCGCCTTGCTCGGTTAACCCGAGCGCGCCCGAACGTCATCATGACGCTGTCGGATTCTCGCGAGGCTCGGATTCTATCGCGAGACTCGGATTCTATATAAGGAGCCGCGCGTCGCCGCCATTTTCACACGTGCATTGAGATTGATAGGGAGAGGACGTGGCTGGCGTCCTCTCCGTTTAGACACTTGATTTACTAATTTTGGGGAGCATTAGGAGTACTCAGTAGTGTACAGTGCAGAGTTTTGCTGATAGTGACCAGTGACCACCACTTTTATTTATAATCCGTTCTCTGCCTGAAAAAAGCGATACACAGCACACAGTGACTCAGTCACATACCATATCTGTGTGCACTGCTCAGGCTCAGGCCAGTGTGCTGCATCATCTATTATCTATATATAATATTATATATCTGTCTGACTGCTCAGCTCACACAGCTTATAATTGTGGGGGAGACTGGGGAGCACTACTGCAGTGCCAGTTATAGGTTATAGCAGGAGCCAGGAGTACATAATATATTATATAGTGAGTGACCACCAGACACACAGTGCAGTTTATTTAATATATCCGTTCTCTGCCTGAAAAAAGCGATACACACAGTGACTCAGTCAGTCACATACCATATCTGTGTGCACTGCTCAGGCTCAGGCCAGTGTGCTGCATCATCTATATATATTATATATCTGTCTGACTGCTCAGCTCACACAGCTTATAATTGTGGGGGAGACTGGGGAGCACTACTGCAGTGCCAGTTATAGGTTATAGCAGGAGCCAGGAGTACATAATATTATATTAAAATTAAACAGTGCACACTTTTGCTGCAGGAGTGCCACTGCCAGTGTGACTAGTGACCAGTGACCTGACCACCAGTATATAATATTAGTAGTATACTATCTCTTTATCAACCAGTCTATATTAGCAGCAGACACAGTACAGTGCGGTAGTTCACGGCTGTGGCTACCTCTGTGTCGGCACTCGGCAGCCCGTCCATAATTGTATATACCACCTAACCGTGTTTTTTTTTTCTTTCTTTATACATACATACTAGTTACGAGTATACTATCTCTTTATCAACCAGTCTATATATTAGCAGCAGACACAGTACAGTGCGGTAGTTCACGGCTGTGGCTACCTCTGTGTCGGCACTCGGCAGCCCGTCCATAATTGTATATACCACCTAACCGTGGTTTTTTTTTCTTTCTTTATACATACATACTAGTTACGAGTATACTATCTCTTTATCAACCAGTCTATATTAGCAGCAGACACAGTACAGTGCGGTAGTTCACGGCTGTGGCTACCTCTGTGTCGGCACTCGGCAGCCCGTCCATAATTGTATATACCACCTAACCGTGGTTTTTTTTTCTTTCTTTATACATACATACTAGTTACGAGTATACTATCTCTTTATCAACCAGTCTATATATTAGCAGCAGACACAGTACAGTGCGGTAGTTCACGGCTGTGGCTACCTCTGTGTCGGCACTCGGCAGCCCGTCCATAATTGTATATACCACCTAACCGTGGTTTTTATTCTTTCTTTATACATACATACTAGTTACGAGTATACTATCTCTTTATCAACCAGTCTATATATTAGCAGCAGACACAGTACAGTGCGGTAGTTCACGGCTGTGGCTACCTCTGTGTCGGCACTCGGCAGCCCGTCCATAATTGTATATACCACCTAACCGTGGTTTTTTTTTCTTTCTTTATACATACATACTAGTTACGAGTATACTATCTCTTTATCAACCAGTCTATATATTAGCAGCAGACACAGTACAGTGCGGTAGTTCACGGCTGTGGCTACCTCTGTGTCGGCACTCGGCAGCCCGTCCATAATTGTATATACCACCTAACCGTGGTTTTTTTTTCTTTCTTTATACATACATACTAGTTACGAGTATACTATCTCTTTATCAACCAGTCTATATATTAGCAGCAGACACAGTACAGTGCGGTAGTTCACGGCTGTGGCTACCTCTGTGTCGGCACTCGGCAGCCCGTCCATAATTGTATATACCACCTAACCGTGGTTTTTTTTTCTTTCTTTATACATACATACTAGTTACGAGTATACTATCTCTTTATCAACCAGTCTATATATTAGCAGCAGACACAGTACAGTGCGGTAGTTCACGGCTGTGGCTACCTCTGTGTCGGCACTCGGCAGCCCGTCCATAATTGTATATACCACCTAACCGTGGTTTTTTTTCTTTCTTTATACATACATACTAGTTACGAGTATACTATCTCTTTATCAACCAGTCTATATTAGCAGCAGACACAGTACAGTGCGGTAGTTCACGGCTGTGGCTACCTCTGTGTCGGCACTCGGCAGCCCGTCCATAATTGTATATACCACCTAACCGTGGTTTTTTTTTCTTTCTTTATACATACATACTAGTTACGAGTATACTATCTCTTTATCAACCAGTCTATATATTAGCAGCAGACACAGTACAGTGCGGTAGTTCACGGCTGTGGCTACCTCTGTGTCGGCACTCGGCAGCCCGTCCATAATTGTATATACCACCTAACCGTGGTTTTTTTTTCTTTCTTTATACATACATACTAGTTACGAGTATACTATCTCTTTATCAACCAGTCTATATATTAGCAGCAGACACAGTACAGTGCGGTAGTTCACGGCTGTGGCTACCTCTGTGTCGGCACTCGGCAGCCCGTCCATAATTGTATATACCACCTAACCGTGTTTTTTTTTTCTTTCTTTATACATACATACTAGTTACGAGTATACTATCTCTTTATCAACCAGTCTATATATTAGCAGCAGACACAGTACAGTGCGGTAGTTCACGGCTGTGGCTACCTCTGTGTCGGCACTCGGCAGCCCGTCCATAATTGTATACTAGTATCCAATCCATCCATCTCCATTGTTTACCTGAGGTGCCTTTTAGTTGTGCCTATTAAAATATGGAGAACAAAAATGTTGAGGTTCCAAAATTAGGGAAAGATCAAGATCCACTTCCACCTCGTGCTGAAGCTGCTGCCACTAGTCATGGCCGAGACGATGAAATGCCAGCAACGTCGTCTGCCAAGGCCGATGCCCAATGGCATAGTACAGAGCATGTCAAAACCAAAACACCAAATATCAGTAAAAAAAGGACTCCAAAACCTAAAATAAAATTGTCGGAGGAGAAGCGTAAACTTGCCAATATGCCATTTACCACACGGAGTGGCAAGGAACGGCTGAGGCCCTGGCCTATGTTCATGGCTAGTGGTTCAGCTTCACATGAGGATGGAAGCACTCAGCCTCTCGCTAGAAAACTGAAAAGACTCAAGCTGGCAAAAGCACCGCAAAGAACTGTGCGTTCTTTGAAATCCCAAATCCACAAGGAGAGTCCAATTGTGTCGGTTGCGATGCCTGACCTTCCCAACACTGGACGTGAAGAGCATGCGCCTTCCACCATTTGCACGCCCCCTGCAAGTGCTGGAAGGAGCACCCGCAGTCCAGTTCCTGATAGTCAGATTGAAGATGTCAGTGTTGAAGTACACCAGGATGAGGAGGATATGGGTGTTGCTGGCGCTGGGGAGGAAATTGACAAGGAGGATTCTGATGGTGAGGTGGTTTGTTTAAGTCAGGCACCCGGGGAGACACCTGTTGTCCGTGGGAGGAATATGGCCGTTGACATGCCAGGTGAAAATACCAAAAAAATCAGCTCTTCGGTGTGGAGGTATTTCACCAGAAATGCGGACAACAGGTGTCAAGCCGTGTGTTCCCTTTGTCAAGCTGTAATAAGTAGGGGTAAGGACGTTAACCACCTCGGAACATCCTCCCTTATACGTCACCTGCAGCGCATTCATAATAAGTCAGTGACAAGTTCAAAAACTTTGGGTGACAGCGGAAGCAGTCCACTGACCAGTAAATCCCTTCCTCTTGTAACCAAGCTCACGCAAACCACCCCACCAACTCCCTCAGTGTCAATTTCCTCCTTCCCCAGGAATGCCAATAGTCCTGCAGGCCATGTCACTGGCAAGTCTGACGAGTCCTCTCCTGCCTGGGATTCCTCCGATGCATCCTTGCGTGTAACGCCTACTGCTGCTGGCGCTGCTGTTGTTGCCGCTGGGAGTCGATGGTCATCCCAGAGGGGAAGTCGTAAGCCCACTTGTACTACTTCCAGTAAGCAATTGACTGTTCAACAGTCCTTTGTGAGGAAGATGAAATATCACAGCAGTCATCCTACTGCAAAGCGGATAACTGAGTCCTTGACAACTATGTTGGTGTTAGACGTGCGTCCGGTATCCGCCGTTAGTTCACAGGGAACTAGACAATTTATTGAGGCAGTGTGCCCCCGTTACCAAATACCATCTAGGTTCCACTTCTCTAGGCAGGCGATACCGAGAATGTACACGGACGTCAGAAAAAGACTCACCAGTCTCCTAAAAAATGCAGTTGTACCCAATGTCCACTTAACCACGGACATGTGGACAAGTGGAGCAGGGCAGGGTCAGGACTATATGACTGTGACAGCCCACTGGGTAGATGTATGGACTCCCGCCGCAAGAACAGCAGCGGCGGCACCAGTAGCAGCATCTCGCAAACGCCAACTCTTTCCTAGGCAGGCTACGCTTTGTATCACCGCTTTCCAGAATACGCACACAGCTGAAAACCTCTTACGGCAACTGAGGAAGATCATCGCAGAATGGCTTACCCCAATTGGACTCTCCTGTGGATTTGTGGCATCGGACAACGCCAGCAATATTGTGTGTGCATTAAATATGGGCAAATTCCAGCACGTCCCATGTTTTGCACATACCTTGAATTTGGTGGTGCAGAATTTTTTAAAAAACGACAGGGGCGTGCAAGAGATGCTGTCGGTGGCCAGAAAAATTGCGGGACACTTTCGGCGTACAGGCACCACGTACAGAAGACTGGAGCACCACCAAAAACTACTGAACCTGCCCTGCCATCATCTGAAGCAAGAAGTGGTAACGAGGTGGAATTCAACCCTCTATATGCTTCAGAGGTTGGAGGAGCAGCAAAAGGCCATTCAAGCCTATACAATTGAGCACGATATAGGAGATGGAATGCACCTGTCTCAAGTGCAGTGGAGAATGATTTCAACGTTGTGCAAGGTTCTGATGCCCTTTGAACTTGCCACACGTGAAGTCAGTTCAGACACTGCCAGCCTGAGTCAGGTCATTCCCCTCATCAGGCTTTTGCAGAAGAAGCTGGAGGCATTGAAGAAGGAGCTAAAAGGGAGCGATTCCGCTAGGCATGTGGGACTTGTGGATGCAGCCCTTAATTCGCTAAACAAGGATTCACGGGTGGTCAATCTGTTGAAATCAGAGCACTACATTTTGGCCACCGTGCTCGATCCTAGATTTAAAGCCTACCTTGGATCTCTCTTTCCGGCAGACACAGGTCTGCTGGGGTTGAAAGACCTGCTGGTGACAAAATTGTCAAGTCAAGCGGAACGCGACCTGTCAACATCTCCTCCTTCACATTCTCCCGCAACTGGGGGTGCGAGGAAAAGGCTCAGAATTCCGAGCCCACCCGCTGGCGGTGATGCAGGGCAGTCTGGAGCGACTGCTGATGCTGACATCTGGTCCGGACTGAAGGACCTGACAACGATTACGGACATGTCGTCTACTGTCACTGCATATGATTCTCTCAACATTGATAGAATGGTGGAGGATTATATGAGTGACCGCATCCAAGTAGGCACGTCACACAGTCCGTACTTATACTGGCAGGAAAAAGAGGCAATTTGGAGGCCCTTGCACAAACTGGCTTTATTCTACCTAAGTTGCCCTCCCACAAGTGTGTACTCCGAAAGAGTGTTTAGTGCCGCCGCTCACCTTGTCAGCAATCGGCGTACGAGGTTACATCCAGAAAATGTGGAGAAGATGATGTTCATTAAAATGAATTATAATCAATTCCTCCGCGGAGACATTGACCAGCAGCAATTGCCTCCACAAAGTACACAGGGAGCTGAGATGGTGGATTCCAGTGGGGACGAATTGATAATCTGTGAGGAGGGGGATGTACACGGTGATATATCGGAGGGTGAAGATGAGGTGGACATCTTGCCTCTGTAGAGCCAGTTTGTGCAAGGAGAGATTAATTGCTTCTTTTTGGGGGGGGGTCCAAACCAACCCGTCATATCAGTCACAGTCGTGTGGCAGACCCTGTCACTGAAATGATGGGTTGGTTAAAGTGTGCATGTCCTGTTTTGTTTATACAACATAAGGGTGGGTGGGAGGGCCCAAGGACAATTCCATCTTGCACCTCTTTTTTCTTTTCTTTTTCTTTGCATCATGTGCTGATTGGGGAGGGTTTTTTTGGAAGGGACATCCTGCGTGACACTGCAGTGCCACTCCTAGATGGGCCCGGTGTTTGTGTCGGCCACTAGGGTCGCTAATCTTACTCACACAGTCAGCTACCTCATTGCGCCTCTTTTTTTCTTTGCGTCATGTGCTGTTTGGGGAGGGTTTTTTGGAAGGGACATCCTGCGTGACACTGCAGTGCCACTCCTAGATGGGCCCGGTGTTTGTGTCGGCCACTAGGGTCGCTAATCTTACTCACACAGCTACCTCATTGCGCCTCTTTTTTTCTTTGCGTCATGTGCTGTTTGGGGAGGGTTTTTTGGAAGGGACATCCTGCGTGACACTGCAGTGCCACTCCTAGATGGGCCCGGTGTTTGTGTCGGCCACTAGGGTCGCTAATCTTACTCACACAGCTACCTCATTGCGCCTCTTTTTTTCTTTGCGTCATGTGCTGTTTGGGGAGGGTTTTTTGGAAGGGACATCCTGCGTGACACTGCAGTGCCACTCCTAGATGGGCCCGGTGTTTGTGTCGGCCACTAGGGTCGCTAATCTTACTCACACAGCTACCTCATTGCGCCTCTTTTTTTCTTTGCGTCATGTGCTGTTTGGGGAGGGTTTTTTGGAAGGGACATCCTGCGTGACACTGCAGTGCCACTCCTAGATGGGCCCGGTGTTTGTGTCGGCCACTAGGGTCGCTAATCTTACTCACACAGCTACCTCATTGCGCCTCTTTTTTTCTTTGCGTCATGTGCTGTTTGGGGAGGGTTTTTTGGAAGGGCCATCCTGCGTGACACTGCAGTGCCACTCCTAGATGGGCCCGGTGTTTGTGTCGGCCACTAGGGTCGCTAATCTTACTCACACAGCTACCTCATTGCGCCTCTTTTTTTCTTTGCGTCATGTGCTGTTTGGGGAGGGTTTTTTGGAAGGGCCATCCTGCGTGACACTGCAGTGCCACTCCTAGATGGGCCCGGTGTTTGTGTCGGCCACTAGGGTCGCTAATCTTACTCACACAGCTACCTCATTGCGCCTCTTTTTTTCTTTGCGTCATGTGCTGTTTGGGGAGGGTTTTTTGGAAGGGACATCCTGCGTGACACTGCAGTGCCACTCCTAGATGGGCCCGGTGTTTGTGTCGGCCACTAGGGTCGCTTATCTTACTCACACAGCGACCTCGGTGCAAATTTTAGGACTAAAAATAATATTGTGAGGTGTGAGGTATTCAGAATAGACTGAAAATGAGTGTAAATTATGGTTTTTGAGGTTAATAATACTTTGGGATCAAAATGACCCCCAAATTCTATGATTTAAGCTGTTTTTTAGTGTTTTTTGAAAAAAACACCCGAATCCAAAACACACCCGAATCCGACAAAAAAAATTCGGTGAGGTTTTGCCAAAACGCGTTCGAACCCAAAACACGGCCGCGGAACCGAACCCAAAACCAAAACACAAAACCCGAAAGATTTCAGGCGCTCATCTCTAGTATATATTATATATTATATAATGACGGACCTGCTGGACACTGTCTGTCAGCAGAATGAGTTTTATTTTTATAGAATAAAAAAAACAACAACACACAAGTGAAGTCACACGACGAGTGTTTAACTTTTTCAGGCAATCACAATATAAGTATACTACTAACTATACTGGTGGTCAGTGTGGTCAGGTCACTGGTCAGTCACACTGGCAGTGGCACTCCTGCAGCAAAAGTGTGCACTGTTTAATTTTAATATAATATTATGTACTCCTGGCTCCTGCTATAACCTATAACTGGCACTGCAGTGCTCCCCAGTCTCCCCCACAATTATAAGCTGTGTGAGCTGAGCAGTCAGACAGATATATAATATATATAGATGATGCAGCACACTGGGCTGAGCCTGAGCAGTGCACACAGATATGGTATGTGACTGAGTCACTGTGTGTATCGCTTTTTTCAGGCAGAGAACGGATATATTAAATAAACTGCACTGTCTGGTGGTCACTCACTATATAATATTATGTACTCCTGGCTCCTGCTATAACCTATAACTGGCACTGCAGTGCTCCCCAGTCTCCCCCACAATTATAAGCTGTGTGAGCTGAGCAGTCAGACAGATATATAATATATATAGATGATGCAGCACACTGGGCTGAGCCTGAGCAGTGCACACAGATATGGTATGTGACTGAGTCACTGTGTGTATCGCTTTTTTCAGGCAGAGAACGGATATATTAAATAAACTGCACTGTCTGGTGGTCACTCACTAGTAAACTCTCTGCACTCTCTACACTTCTACAGTACTCCTCCTAGTCCTAAGCTCCAGTAAATCTCTCTCTCTTATAATCTAAATGGAGAGGACGCCAGCCACGTCCTCTCACTATCAATCTCAATGCACGTGTGAAAATGGCGGCGACGCGCGGCTCCTTATATAGAATCCGAGTCTCGCGAGAATCCGACAGCGTCATGATGACGTTCGGGCGCGCTCGGGTTAACCGAGCAAGGCGGGAGGATCCGAGTCTGCTCGGACCCGTGAAAAAAACCATGAAGTTCGGGCGGGTTCGGATTCAGAGAAACCGAACCCGCTCATCTCTAGTTAGGTTGCTGAGGAAGGTAAGGGTTAGGCTGTGGGCAGTTAGGGTTAGGTTGCAGGTAGGTTAGGGTTATACTGTGGGAGTTAGGTTTAGACTGTGGGGAAGTTAGGGTTAGGCATTAAGGGAAGGGTTACAGGTAGGGATTACAGATAGTGGAAAAATAGTTACTGAAATGCTGGAAGATCTGAGCTCTGACCATCATGGTCACATGACCACCGGGAATGTGGCTAGAGCCACTGTAGCCAACAGGAGCAGTTAAGTCACCGCTGGGCCACCATGACAAATTGTTGACATTCTAACATGTCAACATTTCATCACTATCTACCTGATGAATGTTGACATGGTCAATGTCTACATTATAAACATGCTGTCATTTCATACCCAACCCCTGGATATAATGTCTTTTATTCTCCTGTTGATATGAATTAATGTAGACTTTGAATGCCCCAAGAAAGCAATAAAAATAGTATACTGCCATTTTTTTACCACAGAACAATATACTTATCCCTGTTTGCGGACACATTTTGCATATATTCGCATTACGGAGGCTTTGGAACAATCATCCCAGCGTAAGCCACACGTACTGCTTTTATTACAGTGGGGCAAAAAAGTATTTGGACAGCCACCGATTGTGCAAGTTGACCCACTTAAAAAGATGAGAGAGGTCTGTACATTGTATGATTTTAAACAATTTACTTATATATTGTATATTCTTGTGGGAAAAAAATATTTGGACACCTACCAAGCAGCAAGATTTCTGGCACTCACAGACCTGTTACTTCTTCTTTAAGAAGCTCTTCTATCCTCCACTCGTTACCTGTACTAATGGCACCTGTTTGAACTGGTTATCTGTATAAAAGACACCTGTCCACACCCTCAAACAGTCAGACTGCTACCTCTCCACCATGGCCAAGACCAGAGAGCTGTCTAATGACACCAGGGACAAAATTGTAGATCTGCACAAGACTGGGATGAGCTACTCGACAATAAACAAGCACCTTGGTGAGAAGAGATCAACTGTTGGTGCAATTATTAAAAAATGGAAGAAATACAAGATTACTGACAATCTCCCTCGACCTGGGACTCCATACAAGATCTCACCTCGTGGGGTATCAATGATCGTGAGAATGGTGAGGAATCAGCCCAGAACTACACAGGGGGACCTGGTCAATGACCTCAAGAGAGCTGGGACCACAGTCACAAAGGTTACCATTAGTAACACACGTCGTCATGGATTGAAATCCTGCAGCGCCCGAAAGGTCCCCCTGCTTATGCCAGCACATGTCTAGGCCCGTCTAAAGTTTGCCAGTGACCATCTGGATAATCCAGAGGAGGATTGGGAGAATGTAATGTGGTCAGATGAGAGCAAAATTTTACTTTTTGGTATAAACTCCACTTGCGGTGTTTGGAGGGAGAAGAATGATGAATGGCATCCCAAGATATAGTATCCACTGTGAAGCATCGGGGTGGAAACATCATGCTTTGGGGTTGCTTTTCTGCAAAGGGGACAGGACGACTGATCCGTATTAAGGAGAGGATGAATGGGGCCATGTATCGTGAGATTTTGGGCAAAACCCTCCTTCCCTCAGTAAGAGCATTGACGATGGAATGTGGCTGGGTCTTCCAGCATGACAATGACCCCAAACACTCCGCCCGGGCAACTAAGGAGTGGCTCCGTAAGAAACATTTCAAGGTCCTAGAGTGACCTAGCCCAGTGATGGCTAACCTTGACACTCCAGCTGTTGTTGAACTACACATCCCAGCATGCCCTGCTACAGTTTTGCTATTTGGCCTTGCTAAAACTGCAGGGCATGCTGGGATGTGTAGTTCAACAACAGCTGGAGTGTCAAGGTTAGCCATCACTGGCCTAGCCAGTCTCCAGACCTCAACGCAATAGAAAATCTGTGGAGGTAGTTGAAAGTCCGTGTTGCCCGGCGACAGCCCCAAAACATGACAGAACTATAGAAGATCTGCATGGAAGAGTGGGCCAAAATACCTGCTACAGTGTGTGGAAACCTGGTCAAGAACTACAGGAAACGTTTGACCTCTGTAATTGCCAACCGAGGTTACATTACAAAGTATTGAGTTAAACTTTTTGATTGTCCAAATATTTATTTTCCGCAAGAATATAAAAATAAATTGTTTAAAAATCATACAGTGTGATTTCCTCGTTTTTTTTTTTTTTCAGATTCTGTCTCTCACAGTTGAAGTGTACCTATGATGGAAATTACAGACCTCTCTCATCTTTTTAAGTGGTCAACTTGCACAATCGGTGGCTGTCCAAATACTTTTTTGCCCCACTGTATATTACCTTATATAAAAGAATTGTGTTGTCTCTCACATTATTATCTGTTCCATCTTTTAAGTTGTTTTTAAATAAAATAATTTTGACACTGTATTTTTAGAATGTTTATCAACAGGAAAGCAACCTCTGTGTGACATTGTTGACCAAACTATTTTAAAGAAGTATACTTGAAGCAGCCAATTTTCACTGATTTTGAAACGGTGCATAACATTAATCAAAAAGGAGCAAATGACTAAATTAATATGGAACACTCCGAGAATGAAAACTCTGCTGCAGTCTCATTTGATGCTGCTTCCTCTGTGACCTTCTGAAGGGCAATGCGTTTATCAATCACTAAGCATCTAGTTGAGGTTGGAGATTTCTTTGCTTGCATGATGACTTCAGCCCAGGCACAGCTGGGGTTTTGCAGAATTGTAGAATGATAAATTTGCTAGATTTAAAATGCAGAATAACTATTGAGATCTCTCTTTAAATATAAATGAATTTGCCAATATAAATTGGCACTATTTTTGGCACCACAATAAATGTTTAATAAAACAGTCTAAGACTCTAAGGCTTAAAAATGTATATAGAAAAAATAAGATTTTACTCACCGGTAAATCTATTTCTCGTAGTCCGTAGTGGATGCTGGGACTCTGTAAGGACCATGGGGATTAGCAGCTCCGCAGGAGACTGGGCACAACTAAAGAAAGCTTTAGGACTACCTGGTGTTTACTGGCTCCTTCCACTAAGACCCTCCTCCAGACCTCAGTTAGGATACTGTGCCCAGAAGAGCTGACACAAATAGGAAGGATTTTGAATCCCGGGTAAGACTCATACCAGCCACACCAATCACACCGTATAACTCGTGATACTATACCCAGTTAACAGTATGAAATATAACTGAGCCTCTCAACAGATGGCTCATCAATAACCCTTTAGTTAGGCAATAACTATAAACAAGTATTGCAGACAATCCGCACATGGGATGGGCGCCCAGCATCCACTACGGACTACGAGAAATAGATTTACCGGTGAGTAAAATCTTATTTTCTCTGACGTCCTAAGTGGATGCTGGGACTCCGTAAGGACCATGGGGATTATACCAAAGCTCCCAAACGGGCGGGAGAGTGCGGATGACTCTGCAGCACCGAATGAGCAAACTCTAGGTCCTCCTCAGCCAGGGTATCAAACTTGTAGACTGTTGCAAAAATGTTTGAACCCGACCAAGTAACAGCTCGGCAAAGTTGTAAAGCCGAGACCCCTCGGGCAGCCGCCCAAGAAGAGCCCACTTTCCTCATGGAATGGGCTTTTACAGATTTAGGGTGCGGCAGTCCAGCCGCAGCATGTGCAAGTTGAATCGTGCTACAGATCCAGCGAGCAATAGTCTGCTTTGAAGCAGGAGCACCCAGCTTGTTGGGTGCATACAGGATAAATAGCGAGTCAGTTTTCCTGACTCCAGCCGTCCTGGAAACATATACTTTTCAGGGCCCTGACTACGTCCAGTAACTTGGAATCCTCCAAGTCCCAAGTAGCCGCAGGTACCACAATAGGTTGGTTCACATGAAAAACTGATACCACCTTAGGAAGGAAATGGGAACGAGTCCTCAATTCCGCCTTATCCATATAAAATACAGATAAGGGCTTTTGTATGACAAAGCCGCCAATTCTGATACACGCCTGGCCGACGCCACGGCCCACAGCATGACCACTTTCCACGTGAGGTATTGTAGCTCCACGGATTTAAGTGGCTCAACCCAATGTGACTTCAGGAAATCCAACACCACGTTGAGATCGAACGGTGCCACTTGAGGCACAAACGGGGGCTGACTATGCAGCACTCCCTTAACAAAAGTCCGAACTTCAGGCAGTGAAGCCAGTTCTATTTTGGAAGAAAATCGATAGAGCCGAAATCTGGACCTTCATGGAACCCAATTTTAGGCCCATAGTCACCTCTGACTGTAGGAAGTGCAGAAATCGACCTAGCTGAAATTTCTCCATTGGGGCCTTCCTGGCCTCACAGCACGCAACATATTTCCACCATATGCGGTGATAATGGTTTTGCGTTCACTTCTTTCCTAGCTTTAAATAGCGTAGGGATAACTTCCTCCGGAATGCCCTTTTCCTTCAGGATCCGGCGTTCAACCGCCATGCCGTCAAACGCAGCCACGGTACGTCTTGGAACAGACAGGCCCCCTGCTGCAGCAGGTCCTGTCTGAGCGGCAGAGGCCATGGGTCCTCTGAGATCATTTCTTGGAGTTCTGGTTACCAAGCTCTTCTTGGCCAACCCGGAACAATGAGTATAGTTCTTACTCCTCTCCTTCTTATTATTCTCATTACCCTGGGTAAGAGAGGCAGAGAAGGGAACACATACACCGACTGGTACCGCCTGAGGGTCCCTTGACCTGGCGCAATATCTTTGTAGCTTTTTGTTGAGGCGGGACACCATCATGTCCACCTGTGGCCTTTCCCAACGGTGTACAATCATTTGGAAAACTTCTGGATGAAGTCCCCACTCTCCCGGGTGGAGGTCGTGTCTTCTGAGAAAGTCTGCTTCTCAGTTGTCCACTCCGGGAATGAACACTGCTGACAGTGCTAACACATGATTTTCCGCCCATCGGAGAATCCTTGTGGCTTCTGCCATCGCCATCCTGCTTCTTGTGCCGCCCTGTCGGTTTACATGAGCGACCGCCGTGATGTTGTCTGACTGGATCAGCACCAGCCGGTGTTGAAGCAGGGGTCTAGCCTGACTTAGGGCCTTGTAAATGGCCCTTAGTTCCAGAATATTTATGTGTAGGGAAGTCTCCTGACTTTTCCATAGCCTTGGAAGTTTCTCCCCTCTGTGACTGCCCCCCAGCCTCGAAGGCTGGCATCCGTGGTCCCCAGGACCCAGTCCTGTATGCCGAATCTGCGGCCCCCTAGAAGATGAGCACTCTGCAGCCACCACAACAGTGACACCCTGGCCCTTGGAGACAGGGTTATCCGCCGATGCATCTGAAGATGCGACCCGGACCACTTGTCCAACAGATCCCACTGGAAAATCCTTGCATGGGACCTGGCGAATGGAATTTCTTCGTAAGAAGCTACCATCCTTCCCAGGGCTCACGTGCATTGATGCACCGACACCTGTATACGTATTAGGAGGTCTCTGTCTAGAGACGACAACTCCTTGGACTTCTCCTCCGGGAGAAACCCTTTTTATCCTGTTCTGTGTCCAGAACCATACCCAGGAACAGTAGACGCGTCGTAGGAACCAGCTGCGACTTTGGAATTTTCAGAATCCAGCCGTGCTTTTGTAGCACTTCCCGAGATAGTGCTACTCCGCCGAACAACTGCTCCCTGGACTTCGCCTTTATAAGGAGATCGTCCAAGTACGGGATAATTATTTCGGCCATTACCTTGGTAAATACCTCGGTGTCGGGGACAGACCAACGGCAACGTCTGGAATTGGTAATGACAATCCTGTACCACAATTTTGAGGTACTTCTGGTGAAGAGGGTAAATAGGGACATGCAGGTAAGCATCCTTGATGTCCAGTGATACCATGAAATTCTCCAGGCTTGCAATAATCGCCCTGAGCGATTCCATTTTGAACTTGAACCTTCGTATATAAGTGTTCAAGGCTTTCAATTTTAGAATGGGTCTCACCGAACCGTCTGGTTTCGGTACCACAACATTTTGGAATAGTAACCCCGGCCTTGTTGAAGGAGGGGTACCTTGATTTCACCTGCTGGAAGTACAACTTGTGAATTGCCGCCAGTACTACCTTTCTCCGAGGGCAGCAGGCAAGGCTGATGTGAGGTAACGGCGAGGGGGACTTGCCTCGAACTCCAGCCTGTATCCCTGTGATACTATTTGCAGAACCTAGGGATCCACCTGTGGGCAAGCCCACTGGTCCCTGAAGTTCCCGTGACGCGCCCCTACCGCACCTGTCTCCACCTGTGGAGCCCCAACGTCATGCGGTGGACTCAGAGGAAGCGGGGGAAGATTTTTGATCCTGGGAACTGGCTGCTGGTGCAGCTTTTTCCTTCTTCCCTTGTCTCTGTGCAGAAAGGAAGCGCCTTTGACCCGCTTGCTTTTCTGAAGCCGAAAGGACTGTACCTGAAAATACAGTGCTTTCTTAGGCTGTGAGGAAACCTGAGGTAAAAAAATTTCTTCCCAGCTGTTGCTGTGGATACGAGGTCCCAGAGACCATCCCCAAACAATTCCTCACCCTTATAAGGCAGAATCTCCATGTGCCTTTTATAGGCAGCATCACCTGTCCACTGCCGGGTTTCTAATACCCTCCTGGCAGAATGGACATTGCATTAATTCTGGATGCCAGCCGGCAAATATCCCTCTGTGCATCCTTTATATCTAAGACGACGTCTTTAATATGCTCTATGTTAGCAAACTATTATCCCTGTCTTAGAGTATTAATATTATCTGACTGGGTATCAGACCACGCTGCAGCAGCACTATTTATGCTGAGGCAATTGCAGGTCTCAGTATATAACCTGAGTGTGTATATACAGACTTCAGGATAGCCTCCTGCTTTTTATCAGCAGGCTCCTTCAAGGTGGCCGTATCCTAAGACGGCAGTGCCACCTTTTTTGACAAACGTGTGAGCGCCTTATCCACCCTAAGGGATATCTCCCAACGTGACCTATCCTCTGGCGGGAAAGGGTACGCCATCAGTAACTTTTTAGAAATTACCAGTTTCTTATTGGGGGAACCCACGCTACTTTACACACTTCATTCATTCATCTGATGGGGGAACAAAACACTGGCTGCTTTTTCTCCCCAAAAATAAAACCCCTTTTATGTGGTACTTGGGTTCATGTCAGAAATGCGTAACACATTTTTCATTGCCGAGATCATGTAACGGATGTTCCTAGTGGATTGTGTATATGTCTCAACCTCGTCAACACTGGAGTCAGACTCCGTGTCGACATCTGTGTCTGCCATCTGAGGTAACGGGCGCTTTTTTGAGCCCCTGATGGCCTTTGAGACGCCTGGGCAGGCGCGGGCTGAGATGCCGGCTGTCCCACAGCTGTTTTACGTCATCCAGCCTTCTATGTAAGGAGTTGACATTGTCGGTTAATACCTTCCACCTATCCATCCACTCTGGTGTCGGCCCCACAGGGGGCGACATCCCATTTATCGGCCTCTGCTCCACCTCCACGTAACCTTCCTCATCCCATATGTCGACACAGCCGTACCGACACACAGCACACACACAGGGAATGCTCTGACTGAGGACAGGACCCCACAAAGTCCTTTGGGGAGACAGAGAGAGAGTATGGCAGCACACACCAGAGCGCTATATAATGCAGAAATTAACACTATAACTGAGTGATTTTTCCCCCAATAGCTGCTTGTATAAACAATATTGCGCCTAAATTTAGTGCCCCCCCTCTCTTTTTAACCCTTTGAGCCTGAAAACTACAGGGGAGAGCCTGGGGAGCTGTCTTCCAGCTGCACTGTGAAGAGAAAATGGCGCCAGTGTGCTGAGGGAGATAGCTCCGCCCCTTTTTCGCTGACTTTTCTCCCGCTTTTTTATGTATTCTGGCAGGGGTATTTATCACATATATAGCCTCCGGGGCTATATATTGTGATGATTTTGCCAGGCAAGGTGTTTATATTGCTGCTCAGGCCCCCCCCCCAGCGCCCTGCACCCATCAGTGACCGGAGTGTGAGGTGTGCATGAGGAGCAATGGCGCACAGCTGCAGTGCTGTGCGCTACCTTGGTGAAGACTGAAGTCTTCTGCCGCCGATTTTCCGGAACACTTCTTGCTTCAGGCTCTGTAAGGGGGCCGGCGGCGCGGCTCCGGGACCGAAAATCAATGGCCGGTTTCATGCGGTCGATCCCTCTGGAGCTAATGGTGTCCAGTAGCCTAAGAAGCCCAAGCTACCACCAGTTAGGTAGGTTCGCTTCTTCTCCCCTTAGTCCCTCGCTGCAGTGAGTCTGTTGCCAGCAGATCTCACTGTAAAATAAAAAACCTAAAATATGCTTTCTTTCTAGGAGCTCAGGAGAGCCCCTAGTGTGCATCCAGCTCAGCCGGGCACAAGAATCTAACTGAGGTCTGGAGGAGGGTCTTAGTGGGAGGAGCCAGTGCACACCAGGTAGTCCTAAAGCTTTCTTTAGTTGTGCCCAGTCTCCTGCGGAGCCGCTAATCCCCATGGTCCTTACGGAGTCCCAGCATCCACTTAGGACGTCAGAGAAAAATATAGGATATACTCAATTGCTTTGTTTATTTTATTTTTTCCTTTAAAGAACTTATGAGATAATATCGTCATCCAGTTAGCCATACCTCTCAACTGTCCTGATTTTTCTGGGACTGCCCCGCTGTCTCACCCGCGGGTCGCAGTTTCCCACTGTGTGTGATGGGAAGGGGGGGAGGTGTGGGCAGTTGGGAGACCCTCAGTGCTGTAAACATTGACCCGACCTGTTACACTCTGCACCCTCCCTGTTCCGCACCCCAGCAGCACACACACACACACACACACACACACACACACACACACACAGGAGATTGTTTCACAGCGCAGTCAGATGCTCAGCTTTTCCACTGTTGGCCACACAGGAAGAGAGGTATCGCAGACGTTCAAAGCCAGCAACAGGACCCACATTCTGCAGGACCAGCTGTGTGTTTAGGCAGGACACAGGGTCGGACTGGCCCACAGGGGTACAGGGGAAATCACTGGTGAGCCCCACTGCCTGGGGGCCCACTCCTTCCTCTAGGGATCAGGCTCCAGACTGTGCACCCATATTATATGCAGGGCCGGCCCAAGCCTACATTTTTTGGTAAGCAAATATAGATTTTGGCGCCCCGCCCTTAGTCTAAAATAGGGTTAGTGCACACCGAAGGCACGCATAAAAAGTAAGGGCCTCCTTATTCACGGGGAAGGAGTGTGACCACAGAATAGTACCAGGTCACATTAAACCGCACAATAGTGTCTGCAGGTAACATTACACCGCACAGTAGTGTCTGCAGGTCACATGACACCGCACAGTAGTGTACGTCAGTAACATGATACCGCACAGTAGTTCCCCTTATTCCATGTTAGAGCCCCTTACACAAATTACACCACAGTAGAAAAGAGCCCCTTATACACATTACGCCAGGTACAGCCCCTTATACATAATATTAATTTTAAACATGCCCCAGCTGGTTGCCTTATAATAATAAGAGGAGCTTACCATTGGTATTATAACCCAGCCAGCAAGGACATGTTTACAATTGATATTAGTCAGTTTGGTGCACTCCTCTTGGTATTATAAACCAGCAGCAGGGACAATTTTTAAACTCAATATGGATCAGTATGGAGCCACAACATACTGAATAATATTAATTTTAAACAAGTCCCTAGTGCTGGCAGGTTTATACTGTACCAGTACATTACTGCAGTGAGTCAGTGTGAGTGTGACACTGACTCCAGAGCTCTGACGGCAGCAGCAGTTACAGAATACCTAAATTAGAACAAGCTCCCCTTTTCTTGGAGTACCTTGACTGGAGCTTGAGCGCGGCGACAGGCAGCGGGCTATCCGCTCAAACATCATCATGTCTACCTCTCTGCTCAGTCCCGCTCCTCCACTCCAGCCTCCGCCCTCCAGGCACGACAGTGGCGGCGACCAGCAGCCGTCCTGCCCCTGCACCACTCTTTGCGCATATTGTAATGAGCGACGAAGCGTCATGACATCACGCTGCTCATTACATATGCATGATGCGGTGCTGACTTCACAGGGGGAAGGGGAGGCCGCATCTGGAGCAGGCAGCAGCAGCTCACAGAGGTTGCTGGCTCTCTAGTGCAAATCGCGGCAGAGCGCCCTCTATGTGCGGCACCTTACTCAGCCGCGTACTTTGCTTATCTGTAGGGCCGGCCTTGATTATACATGGTAGATATGTTGCATTACACTGCACAAGTGTATTTCAAGCCTCTTTGGGGGTTGGACACCCCCTATGTAGGCTGACCACACCCCTAAGTATGGGCTCCTATTACTGCAATCCCCCGGTGGGCCCGTCATGCCTCAGTCCGACACTGGCAGGACATCAGGTCATTTCCACCCCATTTAACTATCTTCCAAGAGACAAGGTAAGGGACGGCAGTTCCAAGGTAGTAATTGTGGCGGCAGGGCATCAACTCTTAGTTGCACCATGGATCCCACAAGCTTTGATCCGGCCCTGGTGTGATCTGTGCAATGCCTCTCTGTGTTAGTGCAAATAAAAGGCAGCTGAGGGTGGCAAAATGTCATTCTCCAGAACAGTAATGTATTTACAGCACTTGTGTCCACTGGATTGGGAGCTGTGTTTTTTTATTTTGCCAAGACCAAAATATTACTACTGGAGAAGAGGACAGATCACCACCAGGGACAAGGTGAGTGTAAGTGCAGGTAACCTATTCAGTATATGGGTCTTGTGTTATTTATGATAGTTCCATTACAATGGGACTACAAGCGCCATAAGACCTTTAATGCCTGGGCATGCTGGTACTTGTGGTTCTCCAGGTGCCAACATGTGAGGCAGGCTTGCTGCAGTCCCACTGTAATGGATAATATTACTTCTTACTGCTATCAACCTCACATCAACCACCCAGGGCTACAAGGGATAGTCCCGAGTGTCAGCCCAGGCCTGGGGTATACTTGGAAGGGAGAACCACTTTATTGGTGCTGTGGATTTCTCACCACTGCGGCTGCAATGTGATTGACAGCAGAGGGCATTTGTGGGACGGCGACGCTGCATTGTGGGGTGAGGCGGTCCAAATAGGGGCACGCCATGACCATTTTGGGGGCAGCTGCATGACGTCACATGCAGGCGCTCCGATTAAATAAATGGCAGCGCTGCCAGGGGTCAACCTTATTTTGATGCATGCGCAATCTAATTGCAGACGCATCGGGAGGTGGACCGGCGCACATGCTGGGCGGCCTTGCCCTGTGCTGGGCGGCCCTCAGCATGGATGGATACAGATCTTGCTGCATATGCAGCGATCTGCGTCCATCTCTGAATGAGGTCCTATGTACTGTCAAAGTCAGAAAAATATCACGCTACACATTGCCATATTTGCACCTCATGCGTGTCCCCGCTGCACGTGCATGAGCTCTCCCGTGCGTGCGCATACTCGCTGTTGCGTGCACCCGCGGGCGCACGGTATGCGCATTTACGGTAGAGTTTGTATACGTCTAGCGTGCGACTCAATCGTAACATATTTTAACCATATAATGTATTTTGTAGATTATGGTCCCTTTGATAGAATCTGAAAGTTTAGTTAATGTAGCATGTTCATAGACAAAGAGATCCCTCTTTGTTTGATACGAAGGGTCAGACAGGGGTTATACAGTGGTGTTTAGTATCCATCGGAAGAGTATTTAATTAGCAATATTCCGGTGTTGGTTTGAAGCGGATTAATCGCTCGTGCGAATAGTTATGGACATAAGAAGTTTATGAACATTTACTGTATTTGCACTTTATTACCCATGCGGCGGGAAACCCAGTTTCCCACCCACCTGAGCAGTTAGGAATAGTCACAGCCCACCTGTATGAATCAACCTATGACCTTTTGTTATAATGCGAAGACGAATTCCTGTGTCCAATGAACAATAAGAATATAGGGACCATTGTACTGTATTGTGTGTAGTGTATAAAAGGACAAGCCGATCTGGGCCAGCTCTCTATTCTCTTCAACGGTTCTCATCACTGATAATCGGGAGCTGGACATCCAGAAGGCGCATGCGATTGTTTCCCTTTGTGCGTAAGTTTCTCTGCAATCATATTGTCTTTATTGTTAAAAGCCATTCTCTCTCATTCTCTCTCACTTTCTCACTCTCTCTCTCTCTCCTTCCCCCTTTAAAAGTAATTGTATCTTTATTGTATTTTATGTGTAGTTACTTGGTTAGATATTCTATGTTATTTTGGTAGTGTATAACTTGTACTGTATTATTCTTTTGCGATTGAACGTTCATTCATTTCCTTAAAAGGCGTTAGACCCTTAGACCGGTATTAGTGTTTTATTATATTGCTAAGGAGTTCTCAGAGCGTCACATACGCTCATACAGCTTTTAAACTAACAAGGTTACACTGTGTTGCATTTACACCTTATCACTGCACAAGGGTTTACAGTATAAGTATATTGTTTATGGTATAGTTATAAAGGTTTAACACTGTGAGCGTCAGCGCCGCTTGTGATCTCCTCGTGGTCCTGAGCGTCCGCTATGCTGATAGCGTATCATTACGTTAGTCGGCAGCCTATAGCGTGCTTGCCTGTACGCTCTAAACCGTGAGCGAACGTGCCGCTCGTGCGTCTCGACCACGGCTAAGCGTTTGATACGCAACGTGCGTACTCTTACGGTATTCCATACGTCAATTGCGTACTGTGTTCTTTAACCTTTTAGAGTGTTTTAAATAAAATAAATATTAGGCTTTATCAATTGGCGACTCGTCCGTCCTTCACATATCTGCACTAGGTAATTTCAGCAGACATTATCGGTCAGCAAAGGGCGGGAGGTAATATTCCTCGTAGTGCTGACCAGATAAGCGTCTGCTTCGCTTAGTAAAGGGTGCTGAAGGAATCCGGAACCGGAGGTAAGAACAATACGCTAGTGTCTTTTAAAACTGTTTTTTTTTCTGTTCTGTCTTGCGTACGCACGCACGCACGCATACATCTGCATTTCTTTTCATCCGTGTATTTTCATATATCACTCTCCTGTTTGCCATTTCACAATTGATAACGTACTAAGAAAGATTTGTTGCTATTAGTAGTTAAAGAGTAAAAGTAATACATTAAGGGGTAATTTGTAAAGCACGCACACAGCTTTGCCTAAGATACAAGGAGAGACCTGTGTGGTGCTCGGTAGATGATTACAATTAAAGATCATCTACATTGATAAACGTGTTAATTGTATTTCTGTGGACATATCTGGCTGGCATACACGTGTTTCTAACAAAAGGGTGAGACTAGTGTACGCAACACAAAGGCCGACGCACGTAGCGTATATTACGCAACGGAGCGTCCGGGTACGCCCACATAATTCAAAACACACGATAGTATTATTTTTAACAGGCGAAAAGGAGGCAACGCGGTAAATAGCGCAAGTCAATTTTAGTGTCCAAAATTTTAAGCTAATAGATCCTTCTCCAATTTGCGACTCATCTGGTCTAGATTGTTTACTGAATGAAAGGAATTTCTGCGCAGAAATAAAATTAAAGTGTACATGTGGTGAGTGTTTGTATATATAAGTTTCTACAATTTTGGGTTGAACCACAAGAAGTCGAGTTCCCGTGAGGTACATACATGTAAGTGACGTGCATGGTGGCTTGGGAGGCATCCCTTGTTAAACATAAATTTGAGCATTAGAGTATAGCGGACCAGGAGGTCTACTGTAGCACAGACCAGGAGGTCCGGAACAGACCAGGAGGTCTAGGTACAGCAGACTAAGAAGTCCGCTATAGAGAAAAGAGCACAACACCAGGAAGGGTTGGTGCGGAACCCATATAGGCCATTAAAGCTCTGGCTGAAGGAATTCGCAGCCGTAATTTTCGATTCCACTGGTCGCTCCGCACATAAGATTAGTTGCTTATGTGCAGAACGATTGTACCGCACGTAATTGTGTGCATTAGTTAGTAACCTGACCAGTACCATTTGCGTACGAAAGGGGTCATAAACGCTATTTGTACACTCTAACGTGATTTGTGTAATTTTTTTTATTTTAAGGGAGGTTCGCTGGTCACTCGGGAACTATCCAACAACCGATACTTGCTGGGGACTGGTAGGTCCAACACGCCCCAGTGAGTAAAGGTTCATAGGGGCCCTAGGTTGGGTACAGCAGCTCTGAATCAGTGATTGCAGTACTGGCCAACGTGGGCGAGGAGTGAGTGGAGTACTCGGTAAACTTCGCCGCCGGCCTACCCCGGACATCTTGGTTTTTGTAAGGGTTCGCTGAAGACCCTGATTTGAAGGTCAGAGGTAGTGAAAGCAACACCTGCAAGTATGGGGGCCAGTTGTTCAGGTAGGGGGCGATCAACCTTGGTTCGGGTTGATTTAGTAAACCGACCAATCGGGTCGGCAAGGTATGTAATGTGTGAGAAATACGGTTCACACACAGAGGTTTTATGTGATGAATGGGAAAGAATGACTGTGCATGACGGGGAAAAGTTTCCCCGGGTAGGTAGTTTTAGCCCAGATGTGTTACAAAATCTAAGGAGAAGGATATGTCTCATTAAATCAGCAAAGAGACGGATCAAACATTATGATTGTTTAAAGTTATGGCAAAAGGAAAGTGAAATACAAAGAAACTTAACTTACATATCTGACTCTCATCTTGGGAAGAGAGACATGGCAATGGAGAGGATTATGGTTGCAGAGAATGGCGCAATGGGGTACGATAAAAATGCACTTAGTAACTGTATTAAGAATGAAAGTAACAAATGTAATAATGTTTATAAAAATGAAAGTGTAAAAATTACAAATGTTAACCTGTGCAAGTTGCACCCCATGTCAAACTTCCCTCAGGACTACAAGCAAGAACGTGAGCCCAGCACGATGTCGGCACCTTTTCCAGCAGCCATCACACAAGACATCCAGGTGGACGCGACCAAATCGGTAAAGGCAGTAATCGAACCCCCTAACGGAGGGTCAGGTGAGGTCGTGTCCACAGGTACGTACGGTGTTATATATCACGCACAAACAAATGTACCTCATATTGTAAGACCAACACAAGATGATGTAATTGAGTTTAGTCCTGTCAGGGTGATCGCAGTCCCCAATGGGAAGACTGACGATCAGGGAATCATTCCCGTCAAGGACAGTGCAATGCCCTGCCCCTGGTCCCGGACAGAATTAAGGACAATTATGTCTGAATTTCCTGATCCTAGGAAAAATCTAGTCGCATGTCAAAGGTTCATTAAAGAACTAGGAAACTCAACAGAACCCACCAACAAAGATTGGCGGACAGTGCTGAGGGCATGTTTGCCCTCCAGTGTTGAATCTGCGAAATTTATTGCTGATTGTAAGCTAGACACGGAAGTACCTCAAACGGAGGAACACAATCAGGAATGTATTAAGCAGATCAACCGACAGTTGGGAGTGTATTTCCCTGCCGTTGTCAAGTGGAATGAAATTTTCTCCATAAGACAAAACGAAGGGGAAAGTATTTCCAATTATTTTAATCGAGCACTGCAAGTAATGGCTAGAAACACTGGGATCACGGACATCAAGACAAATGTAAATCATAGAGAAGTAGCAGTATCTGTGTTAATGAATGGTTTAAAGGAGGTATTGAGAACAAGGGTACAGACCACCAACCCAAACTGGAGAAATATCTCGGTGGCAGCATTAAGAGAGGCCGCTATTGACCATGATTGGAATATCACTAGATACAGGGAGTCACAAAGTGATAAGTTAATGACCGTAAGTATACAGGCCCTAACCACAAGACCACTCCAGCATAAGCCCCAAACCCCTGCGAGAAATTCAAATGTGGAAGTCTGTTACAATTGTCATAAAGAGGGACACTTTGCAAGAGATTGTAGATCAAGAAAAATACAAAAGTCATATCAACCCCCTAGACAACAACATAACCATGATATCCAAGGAAGCAGGGAAGTACAGGGAAAACGGTTGATGGTGATGAGCATCCGAGCGTTTGAGGAGGCATCAAATCAACCTAGACCTCAGGTCACTGACACTTGGAGGTAGCCCAGGGTTTGTTATCTTTGTAAAAGAGAAGGGCATTATGCCAGTAACTGCAACAGCCCACATAAAGTCAGACCCCCTAGACATGAATATGAGCATGAATATGACACACCAAATTATAATCAGGGATCATATAGGAAGAATTTTGGGCCACACCCATGACATGTAGTCAGGAAAGGTGATCATTAGGACTGATGGTAAGCCTGAGGTTATTGTTAACGAATTGGGAGGTCACTCCTTGAGGACACAGGAATGACCGGGTAAAATTTGTAATGTATCTGTGAAATGTTTTCCTTTTTCCCCATCTCTGACAGTCATCGACAGGACTCAAACATTGCATAGCTACTTGGTCTTTGCAGAAGTCTACCAAACCCCAGCATGACCTACCCGCATCAATGTATCCTGGCCAGATACAAAGGGTGGAGTATGGAGGTGCTGGTGGGAGGGACTGCGCAAGGATACCATTGGACATGTAGATATGACAGCCTGATGAACAATGTTTTAAAATGTTTGAAAAATGTTTTTCCCTGTTGTTGTTTATTGTTGGTTTATGTAATATATATGTATATGAATTGTTCTCTCTCTCTTTTGTTTTTTTTGTTTTCTCTCTTCTCACTCATGTTTTCATGTTTTAAAGATGGTATGTCACACATCAGTTAGACAAATGGTGATGCAAGATTTTTGCTCCTTACAGAAAGATCGCTGGTTTGGAAGAAATATTGTATCACCGGAGTGTTCGGTTGGAAGACTGAGAGACAGCACCTTTGAGATGACAGCAGAACAAGAAGAACGACAAGACTAGAGAACTAATTATCGTAACAAGTTTCTCTCCCCCTCAAACTGTTTTCCTGTACCCCCATTACAAATTTCTCCTTTCTCCTCCTGTAAGATGGACTCGCCTCAAGAGACTGTGATACGTGTTTTCCTGTTGACCATGATGTTGACCAGAGCAGTCTGTTTTGGTGAGAGTACCAGTGAGGTCGAGAAAGGATCCAGAAAGGTTTCTGATGACTGAGACGGAGGTGTAAATTTCCAATAGCAACACAATCACCAAGCAAAGGCGAGTACCGGAAACGATCTAGCAGCCATGTTATTTACTGTTAGCTGAAGAAAATTGCATCTGTAGGCATTGTGACAATGTAGTTGAGGATGGGTGCATCAAGAAATGCCAATCCAGTTTTAATATCCATATGGATAGGCATCCATTGAGTGACTATCACTCCTTAGTGGGTAAAGTACTAAATCAGACAGACTGTTGGGTATGCTCTCAAGTACCTCAAGGTCACAGCAAGTCAGGACTAGTACCATTTCCTTTAACGATAGGGGAGGTACTTGAGTTAAGTGGTGGGAGGCCGGTGGACAAGAGGTTTAATATCTCTAGTCCTCCTAGTTTGAAGCTCCACCAATACCATGTGGATAGGTCTTTAGTGTGCTTTAACATTTCCAATCCCCGAAAGCCGGGAAATTGGGAAGTGTCATGGAATAACAAAACCATGACATTCTCACATAGAGCCGACGGATTGCCTACAGATACAGAACTTATACGCCACTTAGCCGGTAGTGGAAGATATTTCCGATATAGGTATACCCTAGGAAGTAGAACCATGAGAGTTGGAGAGGTATCACCAGGATACTGTGCACATATCGTACAAACCGATACGTGTACTAAACAGATGGGAGAATTAGGGTTAGGAAATTTCATATGGAAAATGTGTAATATGGTTATATCCTACTCCGTCCCATATGTTCTCCCCGATGATGCATATTTCATATGCGGGAGGAAGGCGTATAAGTGGCTTGCCCCAAACTCAGAAGGATTGTGTTATATGGGAAAAGTACTGCCTGAAGTAATGACTGTATCACATACTAAAATGAAAGATATTCACCGCGGTGCCCAAGCTCCTTATACTCACACTCATTACGAGCACATCGTTAAACGCCACCTAATAGAAAGAACAGAGCATCCGGCCTCTGACCTGATCCATGAATCCACCGGGATTCAGGTTCTACTCGCGTTAGACATCACTCGCACCGCCAGAGGAGTGTTGAATTATAAATACATATCAGCGCTTGCAAATTTATTAGACAATATCACTGAAATGTATGACGACACTTTTAGGTATACCGGAAGGGAGCTCCAAGCTTATAAAACAGAACTGGTTCAGCATAGGATGGTTCTTAATTATCTCACAGCAGTGACAGGCGGATATTGTGTCACACTGGCAACGCAGTACGGCGTAAAATGCTGCACTTATATTACGAATAGCACCGAGGACCCGGTCGAGGTCATAGACCAAAAGATGGACGACATTCTCCAATTAAAGTGGGAATTCCGCAGGAGACACAATCTCACCCTTGCTGCTGTGGGTAATGAGCTGACCGGTTGGGTGTCATGGTTGAACCCACGAAATTGGTTCTCTGGTTTAGGAGAATGGGCTCAAGGAATTATAATGGATGTAGGGAAATTTCTTCTGTGTATCTTGGGTGTTGTCATATCGATTGGTTTGATATTTAGATGTGTTCAGGCTTTAACGAAGTGTAAACGAAGTACTAAGGTGATGAGTTTAAGGAGTGAGGACATTATAATTCCAATGGATTTGATTTATGACCCAACGATAGAGACAATGTTGTGATGAAAATGTGATTCCACGGTCCGTTTCTTTCACCCGTTTCTCCTTTGTTTCTCTCCAAGGTAAAAAGACATCCGCTTGGAAGAAGAATTTGACAACCTTTTACACAGACAACTGATGGACTATGCCATAGACCCCCCATATCCCTAGTACCTTTAATTTTATGCTAGCCCAACACTTTTTGTAAGTCTATGGACATTGATAAAGCTTTGCTTGCGTTTATTGGCAAAAGCACAAAGAGACTACAGTCAACATGTACATCGAGACAAGACAAGACAAGACCTCAATCGGCAAATGTATATTAAACTCACATAGTTTATCACTGCATTTACCATAATTGTTCTTTATCTTCATCTCTACAACCTTCAGGTAATGACACACATAGTCGATAGGGAATACAGGCACAGATATCAGCACCCACATATCCCCCCCTACTCATGTATCATCAACTAAAATGTGCTCCCCCATTTTGTTGCAACCAAAAGCCGAAGAGAGCTCGGTAAAGTTTGACAGCCCATCCACAGACCCGTACCACGGGGTAAGAAGGAATTCAAATGTATACTTCGCAATACCTCGAAGCTTGATTTAAAACACGTACGGCACGATGATACATGACCCCCCCAAACATGGATTCATACACACATGCTTCTGCTATCTCACTAGGACATACCCTTTTCCTACCTTCTCCTCTCCTCCCCTACCCAATCATAGAAATGTATTATACATGACATATATTTTTCTCTTTTTGAAATGTTTTAGAAAGTGGCAGTTATTGGTGACTGCCAAAGGGTGGACTGTCAAAGTCAGAAAAATATCACGCTACACATTGCCATATTTGCACCTCATGCGTGTCCCCGCTGCGCGTGCATGAGCTCTCCCGTGCGTGCGCATACTCGCTGTTGCGTGCACCCGCGGGCGCACGGTATGCGCATTTACGGTAGAGTTTGTATACTTCTAGCGTGCTACTCAATCGTAACATATTTTAACCATATAATGTATTTTGTAGATTATGGTCCCTTTGATAGAATCTGAAAGTTTAGTTAATGTAGCATGTTCATAGACAAAGAGATCCCTCTTTGTTTGATACGAAGGGTCAGACAGGGGTTATACAGTGGTGTTTAGTATCAATCGGAAGAGTATTTAATTAGCAATATTCCGGTGTTGGTTTGAAGCGGATTAATCGCTCGTGCGAATAGTTATGGACATAAGAAGTTTATGAACATTTACTGTATTTGCACTTTATTACCCATGCGGCGGGAAACCCAGTTTCCCACCCACCTGAGCAGTTAGGAATAGTCACAGCCCACCTGTATGAATCAACCTATGACCTTTTGTTATAATGCGAAGACGAATTCCTGTGTCCAATGAACAATAAGAATATAGGGACCATTGTACTGTATTGTGTGTAGTGTATAAAAGGACAAGCCGATCTGGGCCAGCTCTCTATTCTCTTCAACGGTTCTCATCACTGATAATCGGGAGCTGGACATCCAGAAGGCGCATGCGATTGTTTCCCTTTGTGCGTAAGTTTCTCTGCAATCATATTGTCTTTATTGTTATAAGCCATTCTCTCTCGTTCTCTCTCACTTTCTCACTCTCTCTCTCTCTCCTTCCCCCTTTAAAAGTAATTGTATCTTTATTGTATTTTATGTGTAGTTACTTGGTTAGATATTCTATGTTATTTTGGTAGTGTATAACTTGTACTGTATTATTCTTTTGCGATTGAACGTTCATTCATTTCCTTAAAAGGCGTTAGACCCTTAGACCGGTATTAGTGTTTTATTATATTGCTAAGGGGTTCTCAGAGCGTCACATACGCTCATACAGCTTTTAAACTAACAAGGTTACACTGTGTTGCATTTACACCTTATCACTGCACAAGGGTTTACAGTATAAGTATATTGTTTATGGTATAGTTATAAAGGTTTAACACTGTGAGCGTCAGCGCCGCTTGTGATCTCCCCGTGGTCCCGAGCGTCCGCTACGCTGATAGCGTATCATTACGTTAGTCGGCAGCCTATAGCGTGCTTGCCTGTACGCTCTAAACCGTGAGCGAACGTGCCGCTCGTGCGTCTCGACCACGGCTAAGCGTTTGATACACAACGTGCGTACTCTTACGGTATTCCATACGTCAATTGCGTACTGTGTTCTTTAACCTTTTAGAGTGTTTTAAATAAGATAAATATTAGGCTTTATCAGTACAGTATTGTTTTCCCGTTCTTACTCCCCTATTGTTTGTATCTGCCTTCTATTCTCAGCTCAGCTAATCTGTACCACAGGGCCTCTCCTGTAATACAGATGAGCTGACTAATGGTGACAGCAGGACCAGGGGCGTAGCCAGAACTTTGTGGGCCCCATAGCAACATTTTGAAGGGGCCCCTGTCCTAATGCTTCTAGAGACACCTATACACAGAAATTGTTCATTTTAAGCCCCATAAATAGTGCCCTAGTTTATTTTATGAACCATAGTAGTGCCCTAGTTCATTGTAGGGCCACCAATACACATTAACCAACACGGTGACCCCAATTCACATTATGACATGCTGTGTGCTCAGTTCATATTATGGCACATTACAGATTCCCAGTTCAGATTGTGAAACATTGTAATGCCCTCCAATTAATTTTATACCACATTACAATGAGCAAGTCAAGAGGCATAACTAGATATATTCAATGCCCCAAGGCAAAGGTTTGATAGGGCCCCTCTCAGCTCTGGGCCCCATAGCAGCTGCACTCCCTGCACCTACGCCCTTGAACAGGACAGATATTGTGGTAGCATACCTCCCAACTTTGCCCTTGCTTGAAGAGGGACGCTCCTGAAAAGGGGGCGTGGCCTATAAAAAGGGGTCGTGTCTTCACGGGAGGACCCGTGATCACGAGCCACTCCCCCGTTTTTATCACTGAGGGGGCATGCCCAGCACACACCTCTCAGCACACATCTCTCCCCCCGCTTAGCACAGCGCGATGTGTGCTGAGCGAGGGGAGATGGACGGGGGGGCCACTCATTTTACCCAGCGGTGAAGTGAGCGACTTGCTAGATTGTGCCTGCATGCAGGCTCAATCTAGCACCGGCAATAGCAACGCTCGGGACTGCGCATTGCTGTCGCCGGCACCCCTACACACGGAGCGATGTGTTTCTAACATCACTCCATGGCCAATATTTATTTACTAAGAATTCGAGTTTGTCCGATTTGTGTTTTTTTTTCTAAGTCCCAATTCGGGAATTCACTAAGCACCAATCTCGGCAGTGTTTGGACTATTCGTAATGGTTTGATTTGCAAAGTTCCGAAATACGAATGAATAGACCATCGGTCAAACGCGGCTGTTATTTCATACAATACGGGCATTCACTATTCATTCGTATTTGGGTGTTAGTCTCTGAGTGCTCAAGTGCGGGTCTGGTTTTTTTCCATTCGTTAAAAAAAGCAGCAAAAAAAATAGACCTGCTTTTTCCAGTCGAGTTTGGATAACCATGCACGGATCAGTGAGATCTGTGCATGGTTATCTATGGGAAAGGGTCTGTTTAGTGATATTTAACGACTTTAAACACCTTTTTAAGGTACACAATGAAGCCCTGCACGGATCTCACAGATGCACTGCACGCTCTGCACCCATTATAGATACGCAGATATATATGTGTGCGTGGGTGCATGCGTGTGTTTCTGTAAAACATGTGCCTGCTCAAAATGAAATACTATGCATCGTATGCTGAATTAGGAGTGCATTCCTACTTTTTAAAGTCTGGCCTGCACCCCCAAAGTAAATTCAGGACTGGGTAATTAGCACTTGGCGCACAGACACACACACACACACACACACACACACACACACACACACACACACACAAACATTATGCAAATGTAAACATCATTGCTGATTTCTCTTTAAATTATCAATAAAATGTGCAAATACCTTACACAAGTATTATATATTACCGACAGCAAGTATCTCAGCACCAGACACCATGAGTCCCCTGCTTATATCAGAATAATATTACTGTTACAAATTTGTGATACAGTATATCAGATATTAGGATCAGTCGCTAGAAAGTCACAGGCTTATAAAAAAGCAATTGTGCCCTGACTGTGAGTAGATAGATGTGTACAGGGCACAGGCAGAGAGAATCACTTGGTAAATTGATATGGATTGTGATATAGCAGGAACCACGGAGCAGTCAGATAAGCGCAGCAGGAGCAATATGATCAGGTATGACTGACGCCTCATACATTGCCCCGTTATTGCTATATGATACCAGCATGACATTCTATTGCTAATTGTCTGCAAAACGTACTCCAGCCAGTGGCAGGGGAAAGGGTCACACAGACTTATTTAATAACATTTGCAAAACACTTTTAATATGAACTATATGTCGCTCAAAAAAACGACCCCAGGTTATTTATGGATGCCAAACGCACTTTCAGACTCCACTTACATGTAACATTGTCCATCTTATTACATATCTGGAGGGGCTGGGATTGATAAACTGGCGATCAGAATACTGTATGCGGCATCCCAATGTTGAGAATCCTGACAGGGGATGGTAAGTATACTTACCTTCCACCAATGGCCCCTTAACCTAACCCTCCCTTCCAGCAACCCAGACCTAGCTCTTGACCACCCCCACACCCCAGGGATGTGCGGTGAGCTAAAAGGCTAAGGAGGCACTGGCTAGCACCAGAGCCAGATTTACACACAAAATATGAGCCAAAGCGTACACCTGGGCATTATACACAGGTGCAGCAGTATAAACTCCTGGAACTTTGGTGAGTTTGATCAGAGATGTGTGGAAAAGGTACGCAGGTGCAGCACTGCCTCACCTCTCACACTGCCATAGACTTGTTACTCCAGAGTTTTGGCTATAAAAATTATTAGAATAATGCAAAGAAGATATTTCAAACATATTCTTTGTATTTTTCATATACTTTATACAATCAAAACTCTGGTAGAAACGTAAGTATGACAGGAAAGGCTCTGCCTCACCTGCCTCACCCCACCGCACATCACTGCCACACCCTGTAGACTAACCCTAATCCTCCCTGGTGGTGCCTAAACCTAACGCCCCCTCCCTGCAGCCTAAACCTAACCCCCCACCACCACCACCATCGCAGCCTGTTCCTAACCCTCCCCGGGAGTGCCTAAACCTACCCCCACTCCCCCTTTGCCGCAGCCTAACCCTCCCCACGCAGCCTAAACCTAACTTCCCCCTCTCTTCGGTTTACCACTCAGAAGGACCGGCACAGGCTCATTCGGGATCCAGGCAGTCGGGATTCCGGCACCGGGCTTGTGACCCTATTTGGGATGTCGGCATTCCAAGTAGTGATGGGATTCCGGGAACTGGCATTTCGACTACCTGCATCCTGACCGGATTCCGTGTGTAGGAGTCTCAATTTAGTGAACATTCTATATTAAATGTTTGGTACTTTGTGCATGTGCCGGACCTGTACTGAGCATGTGCAGAATGGGTCTGCAACATCAGTAGGATAGCTACTGCAGACTGTCGGTGATAGGCAGTATGCTGCCATTTAGGGGCGGTGACAGCGATGAGACCAAGACCTCTGTTGAAGGACGTAGATTTCCTGGCCTCCTTGTTGCATCTGCTGTGTCTGGTTTGCGCGACCCCATAGGTCATGCAGCCCGCCAATAGTGTCTGATGCTGTGTCCTCTGAGCAGCACTGGATCACTAGTGCAAGTAGGAGGCGTCTTATACCATGCGCCCCATGCTACATTACCAAATTAGTGCTATCACTACAGCTTCCATGTAAGCAGCAGCTACAGCACCTCCAACCTCATCTGAATCAAGTCCATATATAAGACATAAGCTCTGCACTTATCATATATATATATATATATATATATATATATATATATATAGAGAGAAATAGAGACCTAGGCGCTAAAGTACAAACGTGCGGTATAGGATGTAAGAAGGAAAACACTCGTTTAGCTCTTTTAGGAGTAGCAGCTCGTAATACAGGATTAGTGCATGGTATACACATATAGTAAAATTGGGTAGTGAAGAGTACAAGCGCTAATGAGTGTAGTGACGATTATACTGGGAATGATAGGTGGATTAAAAGATTAAAAAAAAAAAAAAAAAAAAATAATTATTATAAATGGCCTTAGGCACTTATCTGATAAGATTAAAACTTCAATCCGGTATTCATCATTTTAGGAATCATGTAAAAGAAGAAACAGCAAACATAGTGTGTATCGTTCACAGGTAAAAATAGAGCAATTCTGCTATATAAGGTGCAAATTTTTAGGGAATTTTGGCTATTCCCAATAAAATTATAATCTGTAGCTTCACAACATAAAATACAGATTTTAATGAACAATACAAAACACGGCTAGACAACACACGTACAAGATTTAAAATCTTAAAAGCTTATCTGTCCGTTTTATGCACAAGGGAATCAGTAACCAATTATTCCGTGGACACAGGATAGCCAAAGTTTATGCGTACAGGATAAAAGTAGTTCAAATGCTTATCTGTCCATCAATAGGAGTTTCAGCAGCAAACGGTACCAACGCGTTTCGTCCTTCAAGGTGTGGACTTTTTATATAATAAAAAAAACTCCAAGCTGTATTCTCTGTATACTTTATAAGCAGGGAACGTTAGTTTCAATTACTGCAAAATTTGTTATGCCGACCATCTGCGCCAAAGTCTTTTCCATCTAGTCAGTCCTACTCTATCCCTCACAAACATGGCAATTGCTATCACCAGTGAGGGGGAATGAGGTGGAACTAATTGTAGGTGGAACTAGTTCCACCTCCTCTACAGCCTTGCACAATAATTCCATAATGTGTATAAGCAGTACCACTGTGTAGCATAATGTGAATAAAGGGCAATACTGAGTGATGTAATGTAAATTAAGGGGCACTACTACGTGGTGTAATATGAATCAAGGGCACTACATGCGTTGTTATGGGAATTAGATTGTTCTACTGTGTTGCTTAATTTTAATTGGGGGTACTATTGTGTGACCTCGCCCCTTCCTTGTAAGACCACTGTCCCTTTATAAAGTATGGGAAGTAATGCAAAAATTAATAATTTTCAAGGGGATGCCGACAGGGCCATCTTTTCATATGGGCTCAATGGGCTCTTGCCCAAGGGCCCCAGGAGTATAAGGGCTCTAGGCTGATAGCTGAGGGTCCCCTCTTTCCAGGGGTACTAGATTTTTCAAAATCTGCCCTGGGGAACCGGAAATATCCGACTTGAAAGCAGTGGTCCCCGTCCAAGCCTGTTAATTGCTCTTCCCAGCCAGATATCTTGGGTTCTGTCTGACTTAGAGTTTTTCTGAGGGTATAAGCCAAAAGCTTGGACTATACCCTTTTGGTGGACACTGGCAGCTTGTCTCTACTATGCCCAGAACCAGAGATATCAGCCTTCAAGCAGCTGGTCCAGCTCCACACGCCTAATATGCAGTTTTAGATTTTCATTGGTGAATTGCTCTGGCTCCTGAATGCTGATCCCCAAGTCCCCAGAACCTTCTGAAAGGTGGGACTCTCTAGTTTTTTATATATATTTTCAGAAACTTGAGATTTCTGCAGTCAAGCTAGCTGCGCTCCCACTGGAAAATGGTAAATATTAAGCCCACTCCACTATCCACCCCTCCCCTACATATTAAACACCCCCTACCACCCTGGAAGTCATGTACCAGGGCTTCTCCATTCAGCCCAATGCCCCTTCTACAGTTTAGCCCCATCTGTACAGTAAAGAAGTAATTAGCAGAAATGACTGCTCCAGGTCCTACATGCTGAGCGGAAGATAGAACACCCACTACCGCCCGCGGGACATCAAAGCTGCCGCTGATAGCACCCCCCCCCCACCCATGCCACTGGAGGAAGGTTAGGGGGCCCAGTGCATTGCTGTGCCCAGGGGCCTACACTGCTGTTAAGACGGCCCTGGATGCCGAACACCCTAGCACTAGCCCTGGCTCCGCCTAATTGGAGGTGGTGGGGGGGATAGGTGGCGGAGTAAATTAGTTCCACCACCTCCCCTGGACCACTTTAAGTCCTGGCTATCACACACACACACACACACACACACACACACACACACACACACACTTCATTTCATTGTTCCAGTCCTTACAGGACATAATTTCTTGCATTGAGCTAAGGGCTGTTTAGAGACATAGTGGGACCCCATCTGCAAAATCCAAGGCATGATGTAGTATAATGATGGATCTGGACCAGTGGTTCCCAAACTTTTTTGAATCACAGCGCCCTACAGTATCAGAATTCTTTTCATGGCACCACTAGGCCAAAAGTGTCTTATTAAAAAATTTAGAAAGAAATATTAAATTAAGTAAAAATCCTTAGGTACAGTTATATGGTGGGGGACAAAATTTGCCTCTGTTTGTCCATATATTTTATGATTGCCAGCCACCAGCACTGGTTTTGCCTGTTACATTGGCCATAAAAGTGTCCTGAGGCACCACAGGCAGCCATGGCACACAGCTTGAGAACGACTGATCTAGACTGTAGCTACAAAGCTGGGGCCATGCCAGAGAAGAAGCAACATGATTCTGCGTCCATAGTCAGACCTCTTGCCTGTAACTATGTAACTGAGCGATCTATTTATCAATCCGGAGTTCCACTGGGCGCCTCGGTGAAAACACTTTGGTGCTTTTCTCCCCCTCACCAGCAGCCTAAGGGGTCTATTCATGAAGCAGTGAAAAGTGTGGAGAAATGAGCCAGTGAAGAAGTTGCCCATGGCAACCAATCAGCCGCTATGTATAATTTTATAGAATGCACTTGACAAATGTTACTTAAAAGTTGATTGGTTGCCATGGGCAACTTCTCCACTGGCTGACTTCTCCACTCTTTTCACTGCTTCATGAATAGATCCCTATTACACTGGCTTATCATGCGTAGTTACACATGTCCTGGAGGGGAAACCGCAAAGCTTCTCCAGCTTCACAGGCCCCCCACTGATTGGTGTGAGGAGAAGGGTTTTATTGAGCTGTTAACCATTCCTCCATAGCCTGTTGGCTCACATAGCCCTTGGTATAATTTAACAAGAATGCAATTCTATGACATGTCTTCAGTATATGTCATTGCTATGCCTTAGTTAAACCTCCTATCAAACAATTATAGCGGTAAACAATTACTCGGAGACTGGAGTCAGAGGAGATCTATAACACTTTGGTAATAATGTGGTATCCAAGCTATAGATATGTATGGACATTTCTTTTAGGTGTCAATTGTTGTTTAAGGCAATCCCAAGACATTTGTAATGAAAGTGAATGGGGTCATGTGTTTAAGCTTTGATAAGATAAATTCTGTTGTAACCACAAGACTTCAAATTAATAAACCAAGCTACAAGGTAGCGCTGACTGCAGATGGTTGTGAGTGGGGGCGGGATGTACTATAAGACATCGCCATCCCTCGCCGCCTACCGCAGCGATACTAATCGCATATGTACTAACATATGCGATTAGTATCTCAATGCGGTATAGGAGGCCCCGCGATGATGTCTTCAGGGGTCGGCGGGGGTCAGCGGGGGTCTCCGTCACCTCCCAGAGCCGGGAGGTGACGTGTGCAGGGAGTCCCCGGGCTCCTTCTCCTTCCCCCTGCAGCCGGAAGGAGACAAGGCTGTGCTGAAGGGGAGAAGGAAAAGGGGGGGCCACACCAGCAGCAGCACACAGGTATGCGGGGGAAGGGGGGTCGCTGTGAGCGGTGCGGGGTGGTGACGGGATGCGGCGGCGGTAAGGTCCCATAGGCTTCTATGGGGTATCGCCATAAAAAGATGGTGATACCCTATGGGGCGAAAACGCGGCGGTCGGGGGTTAGTACATATGAAAATGCGGTAAAACTGAGGTTTTACAGCATTTTCCCTTTAGTAAATCCCGCCCTGGGTGTGAGAAAGATCCTCGGTAACGACTCCATTATAGAAGTAAATATCTGGAGGTTTCACATGAATGAGTCTTGCGTTAAAGCTTATTTTGAGTGAGTATAGAAGGTAGAAGACTAGAGGAGAGTTACTTATGATGCATTGGCTATGGTATGCTGGTGGTCCGGATCCCGGCGGTCAGCATTCCGCCGCCAAGATCCCGGCCACCAGAATGCCAGCGCAGCAAGTAGGAATAGCCCCTGCTAGCTGGGATTCCAGCTGTCGGCATTGTCAGTGGTCGAGATTCCGGCGTCGGTAACCTGACCACCTGGATCCCGACTGCCGGCAATGTAACCGCATCTCCTTATGATGTAGCATAATAAAACAAACTGTTGCACAGTAAATATGTTTTACTTGAATGATTGGAGCTGTCAGTGACAGTAGATTTTATTCAATATCATTTGTCAGTGATTAAGGGGAACATGTACTAAGCAGTGATAAAAGTGGAGAAATGAGCCAGTGGAGAAGCTGCCCATGGCAACAATCAGCTGCTCTGTATACTTTTATAGTATGCAAATTATAAATGTTACGTCAATGCCACTGGCTCACTTCTCCACTTTTATCACTGCTTAGTACATGTCCCTCAAAGTGACAGTAGCAGCTATGGGGAGCAAATGCTGCTGGGGGTCATTCCGAGTTGAACGTAGCTGTGCTAAATTTAGCACAGCTATGATCATGTTCCCAGACATGCGGGGGGACGCCCAGCACAGGGCTAGTCCGCCCCGCATGTCTGCCCCCCCCCCCCTCCCGCACAAGTACAAAAGCATCGCCGCTGCTTTTGTACTTGTGGAGTAAGTCCTGGCCAGCGCAGCTCCTGCGGCTGGCCGGGAGTGGATCGTTGCTGCCCTTGGTCACAGCGGCTGCGGCCCACCCCCCGCACGGTCCGGCCACGCCTGCGTTGGCTGGACCGCGCCCCCATAATGGCGGCCAAACGCCGCCGTGCCGCCCCCTCCCGCCCAGCGACCACCTCTGCCTGTCATTCAGGCAGAGGCGATCGCTAGGGAACGACGGCCTTCGGCTGTCCGGCATGCGCCGGCGCACTGCGGTTCCAGTGCATGCGCAGTTCCGACCCAAATGCTGCGCTGCGATAAACTGCAGCGAGCAATCGGGTCGGAATGACCCCCGCTGTTGGATCCCTTTATTCTTTGTGCTGTATGGGATATATGACCTGTTTTAGAGGTTTTGGTTCCAGTATTCAATCAGTGAAGATGAGCAGTATTCTTGAAGAGAGAATTAGCAATGTTTTCTGTAGTAAATGGTTAAATGTTTTACATGTGATTTCTTAGTTTTTTATTTTTAATAAATTAACAAAAATCTAAAAAAAAAAAATCTTTTTTCACGTTGCCATTATGCGGTAATGTGTGTAGAATTTGGAGGGAAAAATGAATTTATTCCATTTTGGAATAAGGCTGTAACATAACAAAATGTGGAAAAAGTAAAGCACTGTGAATACTTTTCGGATGCACTGTATGTGTGTATTATGTATTGCAGAGTTTGCAATCTTGTCTCGAACTATCAGCCAATAATAAATGATTCTTTTGGTGAATGGATGTAGACACACACACACACACACACACACACACACACATTTATGGCACACTTGCATTAACTTTCAGAACACTCCTTGCAAGGGATTTGAACATCCAACCTTCTTTACCATATTCTTGCACTTAACTTGCAAGCTAACAGTAATAGTGGGATTTGATTTGATTCAAACTCTCAACCTCATACACTACAGTCAGACAGCTAACACATGGAGCTGTTTGCTCCAGCATGGGCAGCCATCTGAGTCGCCTATTCCATTTCTAGAGTATTATTAACCTCAATAACATTAATTTCCAATCATTTCTGTGGCAGTACGGATGGTGTACTGGTTAGCATTACTACCTCACAGCACTGAGGTCATGGATTCAATTCCCACTATGGTCCTAACTGTGTGGAGTTTGTATATTCTCGCCGTGCTTGCGTGGGTTTCCTCCGGGTACTCTGGTTTACTCCCACAATCCAGAAATATACTGGTAGGCTAACTGGCTCCCAACAAAAATTTACCCTAGTGTGAATATGTGTGTGTGTGTGTACATATGGTAGGGAATATAGATTGTAAGCTCCACTGGGGCAGGGACTGATGTGACTGGTCAAATATTCTCTGTAAAGTGCAGCGGAATATGTGTGCGCTATATAAATAACTGGTAATAAATAATACATTTCTACTAAATTTTGACCACCTCACAGCTCACAATATTGTTTTCACCAATACTGGCCAGATGCTGGCTGGCTAAACTGCGGTATACAGTGCGGGATACAGGATAGGTTGGATACAGTACGGGATACATTGTGGGTTAGATACTGTGTGGGTTGGATACAGTGTGGGTCGGATACAGTGCGGCATACACTTCGGCTCGGATACAGTGTGGGTTAGATATTGTGTGTGTCGGATACAGTTTGGGTCGGGTACAGTGGTGGATACATTGCTGGCTGGATACAGTGGGGATACAGTGCGGGTTGGATACAGTTCGGGATACATGGCTGGTTGGATACAGTGCGGGTTGGATACAGTGCGAGTTGAATACTGTGCGAGATACAGTGTGGGATGGATATAGTGCGGGATACAGTGTGGGTAAGATACAATTCAAGATACAGCGCAGGGCGGATACACCAATAGTGCACGTACTGTGACAGGGAATGCCGGTGGTGTCCTCAGTGCAGGAGTGTCGGCAGTGCAGGGGTGCTGGCCTCACTGTTGGGTTGCCTGCGGTGTCAGTACTGCTGGGGTGCTGGCAGTGTTGGCAGTGACGGTGGTGTCCTCAGTGCAGGGGTGCTGGCAGTGTCCTCGGTGCGGAGTTGCTGGCGGAGTAGGTACTGTTGGCTGTGTCGGTACTGTGGGGGTGCCAGAGGTGTCCTCACTGCATGGGTGCCGGCAGTGCTGGCAGTATCCTCAGTGCAGGACTGCCGGTAGTGTCAGTATTGCTGGGGTGCTGTCGGTGTCGGCAGTTCAGGAGTATTGGCGGTGTCCTCAGTGCTGGGGAATGTAAGCAGTGTTGGCAGTGTGGGGGTGCAGGCTGAGTCAGCAGTGCAGAGTGCCAGTTGTGTCGGCAGTGCAGGTGTGCCCGCAATGTCCTCAGTGTGAGGGTGTCAGCAGCGTGGGAGAGCTGCCGGTATCCCCAGTGCGGGGGTGCCAGCAGTGTGGGGTGTTGGCAGCGCGGGCTGCGGTGTCAACAGTGCGGGCGGTGGTGTTTGCAGTGCAGGCGGTGGTGTCATTTGCATGATATGAGCCACCATCTTGCCCCATTAAAGTCTACGTGGACACGCTGATTGGCTGAGAGCTGTGACAGATGGCTCTCTCAGCCAATCAGCGATCAGACTATTGCCTTCTGAGACAAAACCTCAAGATCCGAAAGCGGGATCTCATGGTTTTTGCCTCAGGTCGGGACACGAGGCAGCCGGGGCAGAGTCTAGCCCAGAGCCGTCTTAACAGCAGTGTAGGCCCCTGGGCACAGTAATGCAGTGGGGCCCTTACCCATCCCCCAGCAGTAGGGGTGGGGGCGTACTGTCAGCGGCAGCTTTGATGTCCCACAGACGGTAGGGGGTGTTCTATCGTCTGCTCAGCATGTAGGACCTGGAGAAAAAAATTATGCTAATTACTCCTTTACTGCATAGATGGGGCAGGAAGGAGAACACTAAACTGTAGAAGGGGGCAGTAGGCTGAATGAAAGGGCTCTGGTACATGACTTCCAGGGTAGTAGGGGATGTTTAATACGTAGGGGAGGGGTCAATAGTGGAGTGGACTTAATATTCATAATTTTCTGGTGGGAGGGCAGCCTGCTTTACTGCAGATATCTCCAGTTCCTGGAAATAGATTTCTTAGCTTTAATGGGATTAAAAAAAAATAGAGAGTCCCACCTTTCAGGAGGTACTGGGGACTTGGGGATCAGAGTGCAGGAGCCAGAGCAATCCACCAATAAAAATATAAAACTGCATACCAGGCGTGTGGAGCTGGAGCAGGAAGCAGCTGCTGGAAAGCTGATATCTCTGGTTCTGGGCATAGTAGTGACAAGCTGCCAGTGTTCACCAAAAGGGGAGAGTCACAGCTTTTTGGCGTATACCCTCAGAAAAACTCTAAGTCAGACAGAACCCGAGATACAGTATCTGGCTGGGAAGAACAATTAACAGGCTTGGATGGAGACCACTGCTTTGAAGTTGGATATCTCCGGTTCCCCAGGGCCGATTTTAAAAAATCTGGTAACCCTGGAAAGAGGGGACCCTCAGCTATCATCCCTTTTACTCCTGGGGCCCTTGGGCAAGAGCCCATTGAGCCCATAAGAAAAGACAGCCCTGGCCGAGCCCCGGCTCAGTTGCCCTGGATCCCAGAAGTTCGGAGCAGTTCGTATTTCTTAAAAATAAGAGGGGGCATGGCAAATAGGGGAGGTGTGGTCAGACCCTGCTCCTTCCAAAATATGAAAAAATACAACTTCTGTGAAGGTAGGGGGGTGCCGGTGTCAGAACCAGTGGGCGGCAGCGAGCGAGCAGGTGTTCGTGTGCAATTGCTCCCCTTTTTCTCATCATACAGGGGGAGAAGACCAACTGCTGCTGCAGCTGCCTGTCTTCCCAGCACACAGCAGCGTGTGCCGATGTGCGGATGTCAACAACGGGGAAGTGGGAGGTCAGCGGGACCCAGGGCCACTTCAACGAGTATGGGCAAGGAGTACCCATTGCCCCCCACCCCCACCCCCTCCCTTGGCGTCACTGGTAATCCTTTCATAAACTAAATGCTGATAGCAGCTTAATAAATATACAGTATTTCTTCTTCTTATTATTATTATTATTATTATTGTAATTATTATTACTATTATTATTATTATTATTATTATTGTAATTATTCTTATTCTTATTCTTCTTATTATTATACTTTAGTTATATGGCGCCACATGGGATCCGCAGCGCCCAATTACAGAGTAAACAAACAAGGAAAACATGTGACTTACAATTTAATACACTATAGGACAAGTAGAGGGTATATAAACATAGCTGCGTCAGTAAATAGCACTGAAATAAGTATCAGGGCGTCGGTATTTCCCCTCTAGTTGGGATTCCGGCTTCGGCCATGTGACGTCCGGGATTCTGACTAGCGGTATGGTGACCGCTTCCCATGGGGAGTACTACTTCCCATGGGTAGCACCGAGAGTAGTTAGTATGGCTCATGCCACTGATGTGAATAGACTTTACTCTTTAACCAGAGGGGTAGCATTTGTCCAGAATAATGTTTATTTAAGCTCCCGCAATCAGTGTGAGTTTGAAATATACTGTATGAATCCACTAATCCACACAGACTTCAATGCAAGTCTGCTAGGCTGTCAGTCACTGTCTGCATGACTAGTTACAGAAGATCTTCCCTCTTACGATGGAGAATGGGGGGATAACATGGTGGATATATGGTAAGATAAATAAATACTACAGTTATTGCATGTATTATTATCCAGCTGAAAAGTACACAACATCTACAGTATATATTAATAGCAGAACAACTATTATGAATGACTTATTTCTATGACGCCGACGTCTGCGCAGGGCACATCATATACCAAATTAAAGCTCTTGGTCCGTAGATTTGCAGAATTATATTGGCGTTGTAATTGGTATCTTTGTTTTGGTGTTATTTGATAAAATGTCTGCCTGCCATTAACAATGCCTCACCATTGTGTGCTTTGAAAATGTGACAGCTGGTGAACCCTGTGCACCTGTTGGATGACCTGGAACATATGACCTGTTGGACAGTCTGGAAACTGTGACAGTTTTTTGCAGCCACCCACTAACCAGGGATTTTTTTTACTTCTGAGGGGGTGAAAAGGAGTCAAATGTTCCGCTAGTTCATTATTATTATTATTATTATTATTATTATTATTATTATTAGTAGTAGTAGTAGTAGTAGTAGTAGTAGAAGTAGTAGTATTAGTATTTGATATGATATAAAACTCAAAAGGGGCTTAATTTACTCTTTCACCAGAAAAACAATTATATCTCCATTTGGAGAATACTCAAAGAAAACATTATACAGTAGTATGAAAAATCATGTTTATCTGGTTCTTTTTAATGACTCTTAAGTGAGAATAATTAAATATGATCACGTCCTCCTGCAACAACTATTTATGATCTATTAGAATTCATTAAGTCTTGATGAATCTGAGATGTAATTCCTAATGTTACCAATAATTATTGTTAGTCAAAATTAATGCAAATTTGAGAAGATAATTAATAGCCAGCCAAATCCAGAAGATACATGACATCCTCGGGGACACATCGGAAATGACAGAGACCGCTGTATAATACCAATAGGATATATGCAAATCTGGGCAACATGAAGCCATGAACAAAGACATCAAAAGGCTACACTAAAATTGCTAACACAAAACATAGGAGATGTTCTAGTAATGATAATGCATCTGCTCAATGCGTAGCTGAGCAGCAGTACAAAGAATTCTATGTGCACCTTCATAAAAAAAAACCATCTACATCTGCATGATAATGTACATGTGACAAAACAGGATAATGCTGACATTAGTAATGATAATACTTTAACCTCCCACCACCCACGTGCGCTCCAATATGTTTACAAAAATTTAAATTATGTATGTATGTTTGCTGGACTAAGGGGTTGATGCAGAACTTAATATACTGTAGTTTGCATATGGTGGGGTCGATGTACTAAACCTTGGAGAGTGATAAAGTGGAGAGAGATAATGTACCAATGATTCTACTCCTAAGTGCCATGTTACAGACTGTGGTGCCAAGGGGGGATGGGGTAGTGGTGGGGATCAGAGCGGTATTATCCAGGCCTGGGCTTGTTGGAGGGGCCTGGTGGGGGCTGGGTCCGTGCGCCCCTTCTTACCTGTCAGCCAGCAGCACTACAGCCTCTCTTCCCAGCCCAGTACCTGCAGCAGTCTCCTCTGCCTTCAAGGAGGGAGGGTTAGCGATGGCACTGATTATGCCTACCCCCCCCCCTCCCCTACATACACACACACACATGTACCCCCTTTGGTGAAAATGGAATCTATATATATAATTGTTAGATTCTAAAATTAGCTGTGCAATTGTAATATATAGATATATATGTGTGGGTGGCTGTAATTGACTGGACATGGAGTATGCTCGTGGCCATGATAAGGGACTGCGAGGAGAAAGGTCTGGAAGGAGGGATAGCACGAGGAGAGAAGGAGCTCGTGAAGGAGCGGTTAGAGGGGTGACGCAGCTGGAGGTGAGGGACGGAGAGAGACCGGAGAGGACCAGCGAAGGATCCGGAGTCTAAAGCCCGCAGCGCCGCACGCTAAAAAGCCCTGAAGCCGCCGGAGAGTGGGAGGTGTGGCTAGTAGCGGAGCCGCCTGAGACTGGGGAGCTGAGCCATAGCCTGACACACTGAATCCCTGGAGAGAGAAGTGCGGCGAATAGCGGAGCCATTTACCATCCAGCAAAGAGGATGGCGGCGCAACGGTAGTCTAGAGGCGGCCAGAGACCTGAGACTGTGAGACAGGGCAGAGGGGCTGGAGTGGTGCTTTACCTGTCATTGTACCGGTGCCAGACTCTGATGGGATCCCGCTGGCAGCGCTGAGGAGGCAAGAAAGACAGGGTATGTGTCTGGGAGCTCGTAGTTCTGTGCTGAGGATGCGAGGAGGAGAGGCAGGGACACAGCAGCCTGAACAGTTAATACTACAGTAAGGAGGAGTCGGGGGAGTGGAAGCTTGAAGCCTGTTATAACAGCATATAGGGACGACCTAAGAGGAGGTGTGACCAAGCCATCATTCATACACACCATTGTATTAATTTCAGGCAGTATACCTAGTTCCACTAGTCCGAGGGTATACCTATATGAAATTGAATCTAATTGAGTAAAATATTCCATCATACACAGATCAACTCACCGAGATACGACTCAGCAAGTCAAGATAGCAGGCTTGCACTTAAATCACCCATTGTCCCTACTCCCGAGTAAATAAAGAGGGGATGAAGCAACAGCATACCAGGCTGCCATTATAGTGGAGGAAACTGATAGTAACTGTGAATGACAGAGGGGAGAAAAGTAACCCCAGAGTGAAGTGATTAAGAGACCTTGTGGGGAGGCTACATAGACTTATCATTGGCAGAGGATCACTGTAGCTGAACTAGAGTCAACTAACAGCAGGGTAATACCCCTGGGACTAAGAGTAGTGGATTTTACAGTTTGATCACAGGAGCTGGAGATTAATGAAAGTCATAGTAAAGGGAATTACTGCTTCTTAAGGTCATCAGCGTTAGTAGTATTAGGAACAGAAACACTGCTAGCCTAATGCGTCAAAATCTAAAGTGTGATATCTCTGGATAAATGGCTATCATAGCCAGATAGCAACACTGGTACTGTTTATAATAAGCCCACACTCCTAAGTAACTTTGGGAAAAGAGGAATCGAGCGATAATACATTAGATTTCTCTAATCACTACCGCACCATAGTAATTAACTGTATGTTATTAAAGGTTTAGTTCTGCTGCATTCTCTGTAGGAGGTTGTTATCTACCCCTTTGGTATAAAGTAGAAGAGACCAGAATATTCAGGGATACGGTGGTGAGAGAGGCACATTATACAGAAATTGACTGTTATATTTGGAAATGCATTATGGTTTCTCATGTACCAGCCGGAATGTTAACATAGGTCATTTATTATATTAGTATTAGTCACCCATCCTATTGTTGGCTAAATCAGAAGTATCTATACAACTCTTCCGGTCAAGGAATGAAAATTGACAGCAAGTACAGACTTTGCCCTGCCGCACCAGCATCTGGTTAAAGCTGTGACCCTCAGAAACTTTCGTCCAATAAAGCGGAGCACTCTGTTATATTCTCACAATTTAACAATATTGGATAGCCGTAAGGAATTACCTCGGTGATCCCTCACCGGATTCAAGACTAATGAAATCCACTTAGGAGAATCCCTCGCAAGTCATCAAAGTGTGGTTCTGTATTGATAATATAAACCTCTTAGCCTTTATAGACTATATCCCCTCCATGTGTACTGGATCCAGTATCAAACAAAAGTGACTGATAGATATAAAATATATTTATTAGCAGGAATACCAATCATTATTGGTGGATACCCAAAATTTAATTAGAGTATCATATACCTACTACAGTGATACCGTGATCACATTATTTTTTAAAGGTTCAACCTGCGCAGGAGGTAAGATTAAGAGTAAGCTTAAATCCCGGGTCCATAGTCTGTTAGACTATGGGATATATATAAATTTTTTGTATATTGCATGCATTCTGTCTGTAATATAAAATTGTACAAGTGTTATATTTGTTAAATTGATATTTATTCTATTTTAAAATGATACATGAATAGTTAACTGTGTAAGGATAAAATAAAATTACTTACCAAATCTAGCGGGTCCACTGTGTCCGAGAACTCCTGATCCAAGAGAGTATTGTCATAAATACAAAACCTGAAACCAACGAATATTACTGGATTAGTAAGGTGAGCTGACTACCTTATTTAATATACATATATATATATATATGGTCATATCTTTAAAAGTTATCTATAGATATTTCCCGCAGTTGTAGATTTCACACCATACAATACCCCAACCCATACCGGGTAAGGTTCTCCCAAGCGAACCAGGGTATATCGTAACATCAGCTTGGGTGGAGGCACGCCAGATTTCATAAACCCTGGGACTCAAGAAGTAGGAGAAGGGTTACATTTTTGGAGGCACTGCTGAGATCCCTGAACCTTTAGACAACTCCTGACTTATTTTAGGTTAACATGGAGATCATAAACGGGCAGGACATATATCGATGGTGCATCCAGAAGAGAGTGGAACCTACTTGTAGTTTTGGTATAGGGGGAGATTTTTACGCAGTGAGTGATGACGATGTGAAGAAAGCCTTGAATAGATTGTATGGGTTAAATAATCCTTATGTAGTAGACAGGTGGAAAGGGCCCGGCGAAGATACGATTGCATTGCTAATTAGCAATAGATCCCCTTTGGATTTCACTTTATTACCAAGTAGGATTGTGATGGAGAACATTCCGGAAAAGAAATTTCAGTTGATCTGGCCTGATGCTAGTAATGAAGAAGAGGCTGCATCATCAGGTGATGGGACTGGTACGGACCCCCCAAATTTACTGGGGGACACTATTGTTAGTAATATGGGAAAAGAATCTGTCCCTGTTAAAGTATCAACTACTGAATCACCCGCCGAAGCGGTGGTAGATAAAGTTGTTAGCCAGTTGGAAAGATGGCATTTTGAGGGAGGATATCGGCGTCTACGAATCTTCTCTGGTATTACTCCAGTGCCAGGGGTGAGGAGACGTATGAATTGTGGCGGGAGGCCGCCATTCAGCATTCCGAAGAGTGGCAATGCCCAGAGCATAACAAGAGGCAACGAGTGGTGGAGAGCTTGAGGGGTCCGGCCTTGGGGGTAATTCAAGCCACCCGGAGGAGTAATCCCCAGGCCACTTTAACTGATTATATTGAAGCTTTAGATTTTTTCGTATGGAACAGTGGAAGATCTTTTATCTAGACTGAATGGCACTTATCAGGAGTATGGGGAAACGTTGACCCAATACATATACCGAGTGGATCGACTAATTTATAAAATAGTCGACAAAGGTGGTATCAATAAAGAACAAGTGGATGAAAGACGTATCATACAGGTACTAAGGAGCACTTACTAATAGCCCGGTGGCGCAGAAATTACGGTGCACATTGTCCAAAACCATCCCTATTACCCTGATTGAATTTGTTAAGGAAGTTAAATTAGAAGAGGTCCAGATCGAAAAGAGGGACAAAGCTATAAAAAAAGTAAAGGTAGTGTTACCAACTGCCGAAAAGCAAGAGAAACCCATCCTGGATGACCGGTTAATCAAACTATTGGAAGAGCAAAATAGTAAAATTTATCAGTTGATTGCATTGCAAACCACCAGCATAGTGAAACCCAATATGTCGTCCGGTATGGGACAAGGACGGATGCAAAGGGGAGATAGCCGAGCACCCATAATATGTTATTCGTGTGGCCAGCCTGGACATCGTTCATTTGAGTGTCCTATAAATAATCGAAGTCGACAGAGAAGTAATTCTTATAATCAATGGAGGCCAGAACGGTCGGAAAACCCCAATGGGAAGCCTGTGACCCCCGCACAGGCTCCCCAATAATAACCGTACATGCTATGGGGAGTGCACAGTGGTTGGATGATGTGCCAGATAGTCTTATGGGGTCGGCACCCGTTGTAAAAGCTATGATCAATGGGCATGAATGTTCTGTACTCATGGACAGTGGATCACAAGTGTCTATCGTCTTTGAGACCTGGTATCAGACTAATTTGACCGAAATTCCTATACAACCTCTCAGTGGGCTCACCATATGGGGCCTTAGCGAGCAAAAATACCCTTATTTGGGATATATTGTCACCAGGATAACATTCGATCCAGGACTGGGTATAGCCAATGAAACTGTCCCTCTAGTAGCCCTGGTATGTCCTGATTCGCCAGGAGACAATGGGAGGTTGCCTGTAATTGTGGGGACTAACACCAATTTGTTTAAAAACTTAAAAGATTGGTGTGAGAAGCAGGGGCAAGCCCATTCCGGTGAGTCTGTAGACTCAACCCGAGGATGCCATAGGATCTGTGGTGATTTGAATTCCGGGGATGAGGGAGCAGGAGGGACAAGTGCCCATGTTGATCCACCTATATGTCTGGAGGGATGCTTTAGTGGCAGTGATATTGATCCCAAAGATAAAAGTAAGTTACTAGAGCAACTGTATATGAGAGAAAAAGTATTCTTCCGAGGGGAGTGGGATTTAGGGACTGCCAAAGACGTGGAACATAATATAAAATTATTGGATGATACCCCGTTCAGAGAGAGATCGAGGCGGCTCACTCCAGCCGACTTTGAAGATGTTCGGAAACATTTACGAGGTTTGCTGGAAAATCAGGTTATAGCAGACTCAGAAAGTTCATATGCCTCACCCATAGTTGTGGCACAGAAAAAGAACGGGGAAATACGACTTTGTATTGACTATCGCACATTGAATACCCGGACCGTGACAGACCAGTATACTGTGCCTAAGATCGATGAAGCACTGGATTGCCTACAAGAGAGTCAGTGGTTCTCGGTGCTTGATCTCCGTAGTGGATATTATCAAATCCCTATGAGTATTAATGACAGATGCAAGACAGCATTTATATGTCCTATAGGATTCTTCGAGTTTTTAAAAATGCCGCAAGGAATAAAAGGAGCTCCGGCCACATTTCAAAGGATGATGGAAAACACGATTGGCGATATGTGTTATAGGGAAGTACTAGTATATCTGGATGATGTGATTGTCTTTGGAAAGACTATCGAAGAACACAACATTCGCCTGCTAAAAGTGTTAGATCGCCTGCAGGCTAAAGGGCTAAAATTGTCCATTGAAAAATGTTGCTTATGTCAGTCTGTAGTAAAATACTTGGGACATATTGTCAGTAGACAGGGAATTGCTACTGACCCTGCCAAAGTACAAGCGGTTAAGGATTGGCCCAGGCCCACGTGTTTGAAGGAATTAAGATCGTTTCTGGGATTCTGTGGGTATTACAGGAAATTTGTTCCACAGTATTCTAAGCTGGCTCAACCTCTTACCACGCTAACTAAAGGATACCCCCCTAATAACCTGAAGAAACGAGCCAACAGGACTCAGACCACCCAATATTTTAGGCCCCAGGAACCGTTCGGGGATAGGTGGGATGTGTCATGTGAAGAGGCGTTTAACCAATTAAAGTGGAGTTTGATCAATGCGCCTGTACTAGCCTATGCTGATCCGTCACTACAATACCATGTCCATGTAGATGCCTCGTACGAGGGACTTGGGGGAGTGCTATATCAGGTGCAGAGTGGTGACAAGAAACCCATCTCCTATGTTAGTCGAGGACTGTCTACTAGTGAAAGAAACTATCCAGTTCATAAATTAGAGTTCCTTGCTCTGAAGTGGGCAGTATCTGACAAGTTCCACAATTATTTGTATGGGGTACCATTTACGGTACTTACCGATAACAATCCTTTGACGTATGTACAGACTACGGCCAAACTCGATGCTACTGGACATCGGTGGCTAGCAACCCTGTCCAATTACGATTTTACCATCAAGTATAAACCAGCAGTTAATAACATCGATGCAGACGCCTTATCTCGAAATCCTCGACAAGAAGAATATCATAGCCAGCCCGCCTCTGAAGAATGGATCGAAGTTCCTGCTGCTAGTGTGAAGGGATTATGTTTCCAAATTAGAGAGTTACTGGACATCCCAATCCCTGCTGTTGTTTCCATGGGTGCATCAGTGACTGCCCTGCCTCCTTTATACTGTTGGATAGATTATGCTGATATGGATGGTTTGGATGTAGTGACTCCTGGACAGATGAGTCATGAGCAGAGGGCCGATACAGATATATATCCTATCCTTCAGATGGTAGAGCAACGATTGAGTAAACTCCCGGATGTACCCATGACTAATAAGGCACTGATGTTAGTTCGGCAGAAACGAAAGTTGACTATTAAGCAGGGTATATTGTTCCGGAAAACTCGGAAACTGGATGGTACCAATAGAATGCAACTAGTGCTTCCTAGTAAATACATTGATACGGTATTGAAATTGCTCCATGATCGTCATGGGCACTTAGGGTATGATAAAACCCAGGGGCTGATTTCGGAGAGGTTCTATTGGCCCTACATGAACAGGAATATCGATGAGTACTGCAAGACTTGTGGAAGCTGTATTGTACGAAAAAAATTGCCGGAAAGAGCTGCTCCATTGGTTAACATCGTTAGCAATGGGCTGATGGATTTAGTATGTCTTGATTACCTGTCATTGGAAGATCCTGGGGGAAAAGAAAACAACATCTTAGTGGTGACGGACCACTTCACAAGATATGCCCAGGCTTACGTGACTACTAATCAGCAAGCAGTAACAGTAGCTCGAACCCTCTGGGAGAAATCTTTCATCCATTATGGGTTACCTGCGCGAATCCACACAGATCAGGGAAGAGACTTTGAGAGTAGGCTCATCCGGAAATTATGTGACTGCTGTGGCATTCGGAAATCAAGAACTACTCCGTATCATCCCCAAGGGGATCCGCAACCGGAGCATTTTAACCGTACTATTCTAAATATGTTGGGCACCTTAAGTGAGGAAAAGAAATTGCGTTGGAAACATTATCTATCACTGTTAGTGCACTCCTATAACTGCACCAAGAATTAGAGTACTGGATATTCTCCATATATGCTAATGTTTGGGCGAGAAGCAAGACTCCCCATAGATGTGAGTCTAGGAACCAAGATTAACCATTCTAGTAGTCCCTCTCATAGCCAATACATCCGGCAACTAAGGAGACAGTTGGCGGGAGCCTATCAGAAAGCGCAGCCCGAAGCCCGGAAATTAGGAGAAAAGAACAAACAAAGATATGACGCTCATGTGAAAGAAAATAAGTTAATACCTGGAGATAGAGTATTAATTAGACTGCTCGGGTTACCTAGGCGTCGTAAGCTAAGTAACCGGTGGAAATCACAACCTTATGTTGTAGTTAAACAGCTCCCCAATATTCCTGTATATCAACTACGGCCAGAAAATGAGGCAGGACCCATACTGACGTATCAACGACAACATTTATTACCTAGAGCGCCAGGAGTCAGATGGGAAGGGACCGGTATAGAAAAGAGAACAGTATCAAAAGACGGTAATGTGGAGCCATCTATGCTAAAGACGAGTGAAATTCAAGAATCTGAGTCGGAGTGTGTCACTCAAGAGGAATGGTATGAACCAGGATGGTATTATAAAGAATCCAGGCCAATGGGTAATGATAAAGACTGTGAGATAGAAGTCGACCAAGAAGAAACACACTGGAAACCAAATACTGTAGAGTGGGAAGGAAATGGAGGCGAAAATAGTCCAGACCGGGATTGGAATATTCCTGATGCTCATGATGAACAAGTGGTAGAGGAACTTTTCTCCCAGTTACCGCCATCAGAAACAAGTGGAGAAACCAACAGACCACAGAGGACTAGAAGACCTCCGACCATACTCACTTATGATAGATTAGGTATACCTAATGAGACCCCGTTGCTAGTCTATCCTAGAATAGTAATGCCGTGGCCTTATTTTGAATATAATATAGTTAATGTGCAGGATATTGGGGGTAATAACTATATATGATGATCTCTATAATGAACAAGGGAGAGATCATCAGGGGGAGAGTGTACCCCCTTTGGTGAAAATGGAATCTATATATATAATTGTTAGATTCTAAAATTAGCTGTGCAATTGTAATATATAGATATATTTGTGTGGGTGGCTGTAATTGACTGCACGTGGAGTATGCTCGTGGCCATGATAAGGGACTGCGAGGAGAAAGGTCTGGAAGGAGGGATAGCACGAGGAGAGAGGGAGCTCGTGAAGGAGCGGTTAGAGGGGTGACGCAGCTGGAGGTGAGGGACGGAGAGAGACCGGAGGGGACCAGTGAAGGATCCTGGAGTCTAAAGCCCGCAGCGCCGCACGCTAAAAAGCCCTGAAGCCGCCCGAGAGTGGGAGGTGTTGCTAGTAGCAGAGCCGCCTGAGACTGGGGAGCTGAGCCATAGCCTGACACACTGAATCCCCGGAGAGAGAAGTGCGGCGAGTAGCGGAGCCATTTACCATCCAGCAAAGAGATGGCGGCGCAACGGTAGTCTAGAGGCGGCCAGAGACCCGAGACTGTGAGACAGGGCAGAGGGGCTGGAGTGGTGCTTTACCTGTCATTGTACCAGTGCCAGACTCTGATGGGATCCCGCTGGCAGCGCTGAGGAGGCAAGTAAGACAGGGTATGTGTCTGGGAGCTCGTAGTTCTGTGCTGAGGATGCGAGGAGGAGAGGCAGGGACACAGCAGCCTGAACAGTTAATACTGTGTGGAAGCTTGAAGCCTGTTATAACAGCATATAGGGACGACCTAAGAGGAGGTGTGACCAAGCCATCATTCATACACACCATTGTATTAATTTCAGGCAGTATACCTAGTTCCACTAGTCCGAGGGTATACCTATATGAAATTGAATCTAATTGAGTAAAATATTCCATCATACACAGATCAACTCACCGGGATACGACTCAGCAAGTCAAGATAGCAGGCTTGCACTTAAATCACCCATTGTCCCTACTCCCGAGTAAATAAAGAGGGGATGAAGCAACAGCATACCAGGCTGCCATTATAGTGGAGGAAACTGATAGTAACTGTGAATGACAGAGGGGAGAAAAGTAACCCCAGAGTGAAGTGATTAAAAGACCTTGTGGGGAGGCTGCATAGACTTATCATTGGCAGAGGATCACTGTAGCTGAACTAGAGTCAACTAACAGCAGGGTAATACCCCTGGGACTAAGAGTAGTGGATTTTACAGTTTGATCACAGGAGCTGGAGATTAATGAAAGTCATAGTAAAGGGAATTACTGCTTCTTAAGGTCATCAGCGTTAGTAGTATTAGGAACAGAAACACTGCTAGCCTAATGCGTCAAAATCTAAAGTGTGATATCTCTGGATAAATGGCTATCATAGCCAGATAGCAATACTGGTACTGTTTATAATAAGCCCACACTCCTAAGTAACTTTGGGAAAAGAGGAATCGAGCGATAATACATTAGATTTCTCTAATCACTACCGCACCATAGTAATTAACTGTATGTTATTAAAGGTTTAGTTCTGCTGCATTCTCTGTAGGAGGTTGTTATCTACCCCTTTGGTATAAAGTAGAAGAGACCAGAATATTCAGGGATACGGTGGTGAGAGAGGCACATTATACAGAAATTGACTGTTATATTTGGAAATGCATTATGGTTTCTCATGTACCAGCCGGAATGTTAACATAGGTCATTTATTATATTAGTATTAGTCACCCATCCTATTGTTGGCTAAATCAGAAGTATCTATACAACTCTTCCGGTCAAGGAATAAAAATTGACAGCAAGTACAGACTTTGCCCTGCCGTACCAGCATCTGGTTAAAGCTGTGACCCTCAGAAACTTTCGTCCAATAAAGCGGAGCACTCTGTTATATTCTCACAATTTAACAATATTGGATAGCCGTAAGGAATTACCTCGGTGATCCCTCACCGGATTCAAGACTAATGAAATCCACTTAGGAGAATCCCTCGCAAGTCATCAAAGTGTGGTTCTGTATTGATAATATAAACCTCTTAGCCTTTATAGACTATATCCCCTCCATGTGTACTGGATCCAGTATCAAACAAAAGTGACTGATAGATATAAAATATATTTATTAGCAGGAATACCAATCATTATTGGTGGATACCCAAAATTTAATAAGAGTATCATATACCTACTACAGTGATACCGTGATCACATTATTTTTAAAGGTTCAACCTGCGCAGGAGGTAAGATTAAGAGTAAGCTTAAATCCCGGGTCCATAGTCTGTTAGACTATGGGATATATATAAATTTTTTGTATATTGCATGCATTCTGTCTGTAATATAAAATTGTACAAGTGTTATATTTGTTAAAATGATATTTATTCTATTTTAAAATGATACATGAATAGTTAACTGTGTAAGGATAAAGTAAAATTACTTACCAAATCTAGCGGGTCCACTGTGTCCGAGAACTCCTGATCCCAGAGAGTATTGTCATAAATACAAAACCTGAAACCAACGAATATTACTGGATTAGTAAGGTGAGCTGACTACCTTATTTAATATATATATATATGGTCATATCTTTAAAAGTTATCTATAGATATTTCCCGCAGTTGTAGATTACACCCCATACAATACCCCAATCCATACCGGGTAAGGTTCTCCCAAGTGAACCAGGGTATATCGTAACATCAGCTTGGGTGGAGGCACGCCAGATTTCATAAACCCTGGGACTCAAGAAGTAGGAGAAGGGTTACACACACACACACACACACACACACACACACACACACACACACACACACACACACACATTTGGTGTGGATTATTAGAGCTACACTAAAAAGGTCAATAGTCAGTAGGTCTACCACTAATGGTAGACATGCATTAGGTCGACGAGGGCCAAAAGGTCGACAGGGTCAAAAGGTCGGCATAAAAATTGTTGACACAAAAAAAGGAAGACACAATTGGACTGTCTACCTTTTACATGTCGACCTTTTGACACTGTCCACCTTGTGATGTCTACCATTAGTGATAGACCTATTGACTGTAGACCTATTGACTGTCCGAGGTGCCGTTAACCAGGGCTGACGAAAATTCAGATGATCTTGGGTGCTGATGGGGCATGGCTACACCCCCTCATCACGGTGAACAGCTCAGGGTTAAGTGGCAGCATGCACCTCGGGACGGGGGGGTTGTGGTTACACCTCCTCTGCACTTCTGGGGGCCCTGAGGAATCGGTATCTGCTCCCCCTTAGTCTTGGCACATATTAGAGGTACAGACATACGCATACCCTCCTACCTTCCCTATTTTGCCAGGCAAACCCATTTTTCAGGTACTATCCCGCCATCCCACTTACAGATCGCAGTGTCCCTTGGTTGGGGGGGGGGGGGGGATGCATTTAATGTCCCAGCTGTTGGGATCTAGGCGCTCGGCAAACCCGTGCCGGGATCCTGACCGCCGGGATACTGACACATATTCCCCCATGACACCTCTGGAGGGAAATGCACCACTGTGCCCTCAAGGGGTTCTTTTGCGCTCGCACCGCTGCCGGCGTTCCGGCAATCAGTATCCCGCGGTCGGGATTCTGACCACCGGGAAGACAGGCGCCAGTATATAGATACCAACCCGGTTGTGAGGACCACTCTCACCGCTGCTCTGCTTTGCAGAGCAAGCGGTGAATAGATGCAGTGCGCATATCCTCATCGTGACTAAAATGGGTGGCATGGCTCGCGATTACGGCAATTCCTGTCAGGCCACATTCCCTTTTTGCACTATCATGGGCCCTATTTGGATTAATACATGGGTTCAGGTTGTTTCTAATTTTGCCATGTGTCACAAAAAATAAGATCCAGCGGTAGATTTCATTGCTTACCTGTACAGGTATAATTAATATTTTTTTGGATATTCCTGTAACTTTGCTTTACTCATTTTTCAAAAAGAAAAAAAAATCTGTTTTTTAATCAAAAATACCCACAGCGTTTCCTCCCTTGAAAACTGATGTTTACTCTGGATTCCCAATACACACAAGAATATTCAGAAAATCAAAGCAATACGGGGATATCCTTTTCATTTCGGATTCATTGCTTTGTTATTTGTATAATTCCGTTTTTCTGCACTTTTTTCCCATCTGATACGCCGGGTACAGCTGGTTGCCCTTTAACAAGAAATTCCTAGCCAACCTCATATTTTGTTAATGTACTTTTCATGTGGCTCAGTGTACATTTCAAGTGCACCAATTACTCGGTACCATGCTGTTTTAAATAAGGACCTGCATGAAAAAGCAAATGGGGTTCCCCGTGGCTGTCTCTGTGCCATCACTTCACAAAACTACATTTAAAACTTTTAACCTTCTGGATGTACGGCAGCGCATTCACACAGCGCACTTTCACCAGATTATACAGTTTACATTTCTTGGCCTTAAGGATTGTATCTTTGATATGTTCGTCTTTTAAATAACGGCATCTTAGGGAGTTCTGACATTTGTGCGCAGCTTGCGTCTTCCTCACAGTGCAAGGAAGGGCTCTTGCTCTTGAAATATGGCAAACAATAAAAGTCACTGTTAAAAACAAAATGTTTCATTTAAAATCCGATGACAAATAGGTTCTAGCAGGAACATGGACTCAGAGCCGGCCCTAACCGATATGATGCCCTAGGCAAGATTTTGGCTTGTGCCCCCTAGCACCGCCGCTAGTTCTGCAGGAGATGCCTGGCATGAGTCAGCTGGCAGATCTGCTAACATTGGGCGCCTTTTCTTTATGAAAATGCATCTTATTTGCATTACTATGTGGCTAGGATGCACAATCAGCTTCTGCTGATTAAAATGATATGCAGCATGCCTATATTCTGTGTGTGACTGCGGCTGTATCTGCATACGAAATGCTACATTACAGTGATTTCCAGGAATACACGCAACGTAGCATTTCGTATGCAGATACAGCCACAGTCACACACAGAAAATAGGCATGCCGCATATCATTTTAATCAGCAGAAGCTGCTGGTGCCCCTAAGCATATCAAATGCCCTAGGCATTTGCCTAGTTTGTCTATGCCCAAGGCCGGCTTTGCATGGACTTCTTGTAAACATGTGCACATGTAAATGAGGGGTGCACTCACCTGCTGGTGTGGACCTACTACATACCTCCAAATTGTCCCGATTTTCTCGGGAAAGTCCCGTTTTTTGGGACTGTCCCGCTGTCCCACCTGTGGGCCGCAGTGTCCTGCTGTGGGGGGCAGTTGGGAGGCTCCTTTCACTCTGCAGCGGTGAATAGGCACTATTCACGGGAGACAGAGTGGCTGGGGGCATGCCAGCAGCTCACAGAGTGCTGGTCATGCCCCATAAGTGACGAATTCGCGAGGCGTGGCTTGCGGACATATCATCCCTGCTAGGCTGCACCCCCTTTTCCTGAGGCCACACCCCCTTTTCGGATGCACCGGAGTCCCGCTAAGACCTTCCTCAATGTTGGGAGGTATGCTACTAGGATAGATAGATAGATAGATAGATAGATAGATAGATAGATAGATAGATAGATAGATAGATAGATAGATAGATAGATAGATAGATAGAAGGAAAGATAAGGTAAACCAAACGGGATGCAGTCAATTTACCGTCAATCAAAATCCCGATGGTCGAAATCCCGACAGCAATTGACTGACGGTCAAAATACCGACAAGGTCAAAATTCCGACATGGACAAAATACCGACATTTAAAATACAGACAAGGTCAAAATACCGACATGTAAAATGTCGACAGGTCAAAATGACGACATGATTTTTTCATTTTGTTTTTTCATTGAAACCGACTTGTTCATACTTCACCATCCCAGTGGGCCTGGAGTGGAAATATAATAGTGTGTCGAGCGCAGCTAGGCACCGTGCCCGAAGCATGGCGAGCGCAGCGAGCCATGCGAGGGGACGCGGTACACTTATATGGTGTCCATGTCGACCTATGTCGACATACACAAAAAATGAAAACTCATGTTGGCGTTTTGACCTGTCGACATTTTACAAATCAGTATTTTGACCATGTCGGTATTTTTAATGTCAGTATTTTGTCCATGTCGGGATTTTGACCTTGTCGTGATTTTGACCGTCGATCAATTGATGTTGGCATTTCGACCTTTGGGATTTTGATTGTAGGTATTTCATACCGATCCCAACCAAACAATGGCTAACATAAAGTATGTCTCTACCCCTAAGTCACATCCCGTTAAGGATACATACTGTACTACAAATGCATTCTATAGTTGTAGAACCTAAACCGTCATGACTGGATGACATTATTAAGTACAAGCTTTCCCATGTCCATTATAATCTATATGACAGATGACAACAATTAGAAGTAGCTAGTGTTTTAATTTGTGAACAAGCTTTTTAATTAATTATGATGTAATTTTATTTGCAACCTGACTCGGTGCTGCAGAGGGAACATTTTACCAGTAAGTGTGTGATCTTTGGAGCCTGGAGAATTGAGGGGTCGTCTATTTACTAAGGCTTGGGGGTAAATTTACTAAAGGTTATAAAAATGAAAATTGGTGATGTTGTTCATAGCAGTCAATCAGATTCTGTCTATCATTTCTCTATTGCATCCTAGAAAATGATACACAGAACTTGATTGGTTGCTATGGGCAACATCACCACTTTTCATTTTTAGAACCTTTAGTAAATTTACCACTTGGAGAGAGGTAAAGTGGATGGAGATAAAGAAACAGCCAATCAGCTCCTAACTGCCATGTTACAGGTTGGGTTGGAAAAATAACAGGAGCTGGTTGGTAGGTATTTAAGGGGTCTATTTATGAAGCAGTGAAAAGTGTGGAGAAGTGAGCCAGTGGAGAAGTTGTCCATGGCAACCAATCAGCATTGAAGTAACGTTTATAATTTGCATACTATACAATTGTATGGAGCAGCTGATTGGTTGCCATGGGCAACTTCTCTACTGGCTCACTTCTCCACTCGTTTCACTGCGTCATGAATAGACCACTGTGTCTTATCTCTAAGGTCACAACTCACAGTGCACCCATCTCAAAATCATGTGCACTCAACTTGGTACTTAGGAAGCTAAGATGTGAGAATAAGGTTTGACAGCAGCAGCAACTGACAACAGGGAGGAGATTTATCAAACTAGCTCAAGAGGTCAAGGGCAGAAGTTGCCCATAACAGCCAATTAGATTCTAGTTTTCATTTATCTAGTACATTTTACTGTATTAAATCATAAACCTCCTAATGATAATGTGTGGACCCTTATTCAAAAAGTAAAGCATTCAATACCTTTAATACCAAGAAATAATGACACGGAGACTTGAATTTGGCAGAAAATTGTTAGCTATTTATTGTACCCTAACCATTAGAAAAAACCTGTAAAGTAAAATTTTAGTTAACATGCCGATTCAGCCGGCATATGGTGGCAGAAAAAAGAACGGCTATACTCCACTGACGATAGCCTCAAAAAACATTAAAACCCAAACGATCCTAATTTACCACAAACCATACATAGGTAATAGGTGCCCGACTCAGACCTCCACACTGACTGCCCACCCTGATGGGTGATGACGCTGCCCCCTGATGGGTGATCTAGCGGCCTTAAAAGTCAATGGAGGTGAGTGCACCTAAACCACACCAATACTGTAAACAACTGTAACTAACAAGTCAAACTACAACCTGCCGTTCTTTTCCGCCAACAGCGAAAGACTCATCCCCAGAGTCTTCGCACCGCCACCATACCCTCAACCTAACTCCTGCAACACCAGAAACAGATCCTCCAGGAAAAACAACATCCCCTCCTTGGACAGATGAACACCATCAGGCAGAAAAAGGTGACTGGCACGAAACCGAATCCTAGGGTGGCGAACCACTTTCCCTCCGTGAGCCAACACCCACTTCGCCACCGCCGCATTCACCTTTTGCCTGGCCTCATCAATCGGGCGACCGTCCGCCACTCCTCGCCAACGCAACCTTGGCACCATCATAGAGAACACCAAAACACAATTGGGCCACGCTGCGGCCACACTGGCCAGATCCTCCATCATGGCCCATTGCAGCTCCAAAGATGTCCTCTTCCCCAGATCGTTGCCACCCAAACGGACAACCAGCACCCTAGGGACTCCATGCTTGCTGACCTGACCGACCAATCTACTCTTCAGATCATGCCACATCATCCCACCCCAACCAAGCCAACGAACGCCATGAGCCCAAGGAAAAAACTGCGCCCCCTCCGAGGCCAAAAACCTGGCTGCCCAATAAACATAAGAGTGGCCAACTACCCAGATTGCCAAATCGTCATCTACCCAACCTGAAGAGAAGGAAAGGAGTAAAAATCGGTTAATAAGTATCCTAACAGGAGCTTATTGAATGCATTAACCTGAAGGATCTGCCAAAAGAAAAAAGGGGTTTTCGTGTCTTGCATAAGTCACGGCCTAGCCGATCTAAACAAGCTTCCAGCCAATCGAAGCATAACATAAAGATACAACGGGAAAGATCAAAGTAAAATAAGGAAAATAAAAAGGGGGGGGTTTAAAATGGGAAAAACATGTAAGAACTCAGCTGGAGGTGAAAGCGTAAAAACCTGCTGAGGGACTTTGAGTTGTACTGATCAGCCGAATTGTAGATTGAAATTCAGTCCGTCAAGTCAGGCAAAAAATCGCAAAAGAACTCCAGACCGAGTAGCTAATCCCTGAGTAGGATGAACAGGGGAGACAAACAGACACAACTGCACAAGGACGTACTTAACCTTACAACATGAACTTATACAACGTCTCATAAAATTGAACTGTTAAACAAACTAAAGACTCATGAAACTGGGCGAATATAACGTCTGTAACTTGACGACTTCCATCACCCCACTGCCTGAATCTCCGCAACGGAAAAACCCGCCGACACAGCCGACGTCGCCGCCCCAATTCGGAAAGAATGCGTACCGAAAGCAGCGGGTGAAAGGCCCAAACTCGCCAGACAGCGACTCAGCATCCAACGAAACTGATATGTCGTCAAAGGTAAACCGTCATAGTGCAGCAGCCACGACCCCTGCACACCGGGCCGAACCGCTGCATATTTCGATGCCAATCTCACCGGGCAAATGTTCCCTTCCAGAGACGGTACCAAAGTGACCCATCGCCCTCTACCTACTTGGTCCGTCTTAGAGCGACGCAATCTGCACAGCAAGGACCTCTCACCCACCACCACGTCATCCAGAAGCATGCGCGAGTCTGCCCGCTTAGATGGCGCTACCAGCTCCGAAACCCGAAAGGCTCCGTGGTAAGCCATGGAGAACGCCAACTGGAACAAAAGCGATTCAAAAATTGACGACGCGATACTGCCTACCGCATCGATGACAGCCGGTAGCAAGGCCGCATCGATGGGGCGTCGCCTATCAGGCGGCGTAGGCGCCACGCGCGCCCACCCTTTCATCGCCTTTACCAGAAGCCCGCTCTTTGTCACGTCGGGGACACCCTTGATTCTATAAAAAAATGAAATCCCTGCTAAGTACCGGGACACCACCACTCTGGACCTACCCATGACAAAAAGCTGCCAAATAAAAGAAAGCATCATCCGATGCCCGCTCTTACCTTCTTGACTACGTCTTCGGACAAACTCTTCCCACTCGCTCCAAGCTTGACCGTAAGCCTTGAGCGTGCTCGGAGCCACTGACCGCATCGCTAGACCCTCCAGTCCGGTCCGATCACCTGCCAGACATAACCGGGACATTGAAACCCCCGCTCGTCGGCCTCGGGTGCCAACAAACGAAATCTCTCCCACTGACCGCGGGACAACGTGTCGGCAATTCCGTTCTCAAGCCCTGGCACATGCTGCATGCGAAACCATACATTCTTATGCAAGCATGTCAGCAGCAATCGCCCAAGCACCCTCAGAACCACCAGCGACTTCGCCCTCTGGTTATTTATCGCATGCACCACACCCAGATTGTCACATCTAAACAAAATGCTGCGATGAGCCAGACGATCCCCCCAAACCTCCAGCGCTACCATTATGGGGAAAAGCTCCAGCAGCAAAAGGTCCTTAGTGAAACCTTCGCGATGCCAATTCTCAGGCCACGAGGCCACGCCCCAAGATCCTTCTAGGTAGCAACCGAACCCAGAGGAACCCGCCGCGTCGGTAAACAGCTGTAACCTAGCATTGTCAATCGTTGGGGCCAGCCAGATACGCACCCCATTAAAGTCCTCCAGGAACGAGGCCCAGACGGCCAAATCCCTCTTAATCTCGGAGGACAAACGAATGAAATGATGCGGCCTGGCACACCCCGCCGTCGCCCTCTCCAGTTTTCGGCAGAAAACCCTGCCCATCGGGATCACCCGGCAAGCAAAGTTTAAGAGTCCCAGCAAGGACTGCGCCTGCCTCAGCGTGACTTTGCGCGACATCACGAACTGTCCAATAACCTCGCGGCGCTTCGCGACCTTGGCCTGAGGAAGGCGACACGAGCCTGCCACGTGTCGATTTCAATCCCCAAGAACGACAAACAGGAAACCGGCCCCTCCGTTTTATCCTCGGCCACAGGAACGCCAAAATGATAAAACAACGCTCGGATGCTGAACAGCAAGTCGCTGCAACGCGGCGAATTCGCCGGTCCCATACACAGGAAATCATCGAGGTAATGCGCAACTCCATGACCCCCTGAAGAAGACTCCACACACCAATGCAAGAATGTGCTAAACCGTTCAAAAAACGAGCAGGAAACGGAACATCCCATCGGCAAACATTTGTCAATGAAATATTCCGCTCCGATCCGAAAACCCATAAAATGGAATGAGTCCGGATGCAACAGGAGCAACCGAAACGCGGACTCAACATCGATCTTAGCCATCAGAGCTCCGGGCCGTAACTACGAACCAACTCCAGCGCCTCGTCAAACAACTGGTACACCACCGAGCAGTGTGCCGGCGGTATCGCGTCATTGACCGACGACCCTGACGGGTAAGAAAGATGTTGAATGAGCCGAAAGGCACCCGGAGTCTTCTTGGGGACTACCCCCACTGGGGAAATGACCAAGTCATCCACTGGGGGCGAGCTAAACGGGCCCTCCATCCTACCCATTCGCACCTCTTTATCGACTTTCTCGCGCAAAACAGACGGCAAGGCGCGAGCGGACTGAAGATTCCGGAGAGCCTTGACCGATACTTCGCCCGCAACTGGCAAGCGGAAACCAAACTTAAAACCCTGAAACAAAAAACTGAGCGTCCGTACTATTCGGATACCAATCCAACCATTTGGACATGGCGTCCAAATTAATTGGCGTTGGGGCCCTGTGGAGCGATCCCGCTCGCGCCGGGTCTTGCGTAGCTTTGCTCTCCCCTCGCGCCTTGCCGATTTCCTTTAAAACAGTTGGAAGCCGGGTGGAAGCCGCCACATTGCAAGCACGAATGTCGAAACCGACACTACTTGCCGAAGGAACAGGTCGCATTATTAAATGCGAAGGACTTCCCCCTTGCGGCGGCCTGCCCACCCCCGCGGATAGCCAACCTACCTTTCCTACCCGGTCCGCCTTCCGCGCTACTCCCCTGAGCGGACGACCCTGCGAATTGCCCGTCCGCCCCCGGATTCCGGGGCTCCTTTACGGGTTGAGAAGCCCGGGTGACCTGGAGCCAGACCTCCACGTCCTTGCACCCAAAGTCAATAATCTGTAAGCAGTCCTGCTTCTCTCGGAACTTCTCATCATACGTCCGCCATTCGATTCCTGACGATGTGCGCTGCATATCGTGTATCAAGTGCAGGTATCGTATGACGTTCATATGTTCCTCAGGCCTATCTTCCAGATAACACGCCGCAAAGACGCAAAAACCGGCCAGCCAGTTGTCGAAAGTACGGAAAGCTTCAGATCCGATGCCTTTCTTAGCTATCGCAGCCTTATACTCCTTCTTCGCGTCCTTAGTCAGCACGAACATATCCACGTAATCGCCTCTGCAGATCTTCCTACGGCAGCTATCCCGCAACCCCCTCAAAACTGCCGTATAATCACAGTGGACTACTCCCGGCAAATCGCGGCGCTTCTTGGCCCTGCGAGCGTCCTCGCTAAGCCGCTTGCGTCTCTTCCGTCTCTCCTGCTGCCCTGCCGCCCTCTTAGCGTACTTCGTCGCACGCTTTTTTGCCCTAGTCGTGCTACTGACGTCGGACGCTTGCGACGACAGGGATGAAGAAGAGGAGGAACTGAGAGAACTGGAGCGCGCACTGGAGCCCGATGCCGCCTGCTCAACCTCACCTGACGCTGTCGACTGTACGGACTGGGAGTCCTCCGGTGTGGAAACATCGAAATCCTCCTCATCGCTCACGTCCACCTCAACCTCTCCGCGATCACCTGAAAAAGAAAACAAAGCGCGGGACCCGGAAGCCACTCCCAGGGCATGCCTAGCACTCCGGGGCAAAGATGTCCCCACCTCGCGTCCGCGCTCCGTCCGTACTGGACGGTGTCCCAACTGCGCCGCGGCCACCCCCAGGTCACGGCAAGCGCGCGCTATTTGCTGGGCCGCTGACCCCGGCTGCGTACCGGGCTCCCCCGTTTCTGCGCGTGCGCCGGAGAGCCTAGCTGCCCCCGGGGATGCGGCTGCGGCCAATGGGCCCAATGCCGCCACCACCGTCGACAGAGCCGACGCCAACTCTCCGGAAGCCTCCTGACTTCCCCAAAAATCGCGACCGGCACCGGCGGGAGCCCCCGCAGATGCCGGCGCACCTCTGCTCGCCCGTCGGCCGGCAGGCGCCGATAAGGGACCCAACGGCCAATACCCCGCCTGGCCTGCTGATGATCCGCTGGCCTCCCTGACCACGGTTGGCGTGGTCCCCCACCAATCCTCTAACCCATCCTGCGCCTGCTGGCCCTCACTATCGCTGCTGTGCCTGCCACCAGCCCCCCCGCGCGTGCCCTCCCCCCGCAGGCCGGAGCTCACTCCGTCTGCAGGGAAGGCACCTCTGCGGGGCTCAGTGCTGCCGCACCCTATCCTGGGACGCCCCCCCCGCCGGATTCCGGCTGTAAGGGAGGCAGCAGGGGAGACGTTGAAACTGGCGGCGCTGCTGCGCGCACACGTGCGCGAACAGCGCCACTGGCTGAGAGCGCGGGCATGCGCGCACCTCGTGCGCGCGGCCCGCCGCTTCCCGCCACCGTCCTCCCAGCGTCTGGGCCACCAGCAGGGACCGCCGGACGAGGCCCCGCGACAGGCCTCGTCCGACCCGCCGCCGCTCTCTGCCCACCCCGGCCCCCTCGCCCGGCATCACTCTGCGGCCTTGACAAGGGGAACGGGTGGGGAGATGGGATGGGAGCCCCCGTAGGCCGCCCGCTCTGGCGTGCACTCGCGCGCCCGCGAGTGCCTGCTCCCGGCAACGGCGCCTCACCCTCCAGAGGTGGAGGTGAAGGCCGATGCCCGGCCACCTCCGGCCGGCTCCCCCGTGCCCCCGGCCCCCCCTGCCGCCCGCGGCCGGAGGTTGACACCGGACCCGAAACAAGGGGCAGGGAAGACCGGTCCGCCCAGCCACCGCCGCGCGGGCACCCGCGCCGGCGCCGGTGGACGGGGAACGGGCAGATGAGCCCGCAGGCCCATCCGCGGACCCAGCTTCACCACCTGCAGAGCGGTAACGAGCTGGGGTCCCGGCAGAGCGAAGGGGGCGAGAGGCGGCCATTATCCCAAGCAGTACGTGGGGGAGATGAGAGAGGAGGGTGAAACTATAACAGTGCAGTGCAAGATTGAAGACTCTAATTAGCTTAGCTAAAAAAAAAACTAGTGCATGTGCAATTCAGCAACACTCACCAGAAGGCAAACCAGCAGCAAGAGAGACTTAGCTAGCCTATACATCCCTATATATACTGATCCCTCCCTTCTCTACCATTGGCTGTACTTTTCATAACAGTTAGGTCCACCCCTCACAGGAGGTTTAACTCTCTCCATTCCTATGCCTGTCATTTTGCTCTCCTACTTGCCTACTTTGGAATACTAGTTTCAGGGTCAGGGAGATTATGATAATTAGTAAAATGTGCCTCACGTAGTCATTGAGGGTGTGTGTCATGCTCTGCCCAAAGGGCATGTCTAGTCTAACTCCACCTATGGGTGTGTCCTGCAGTGTCATTTCCCCCTGAGCCCACACTCTGCCTCCCCCTATAGCAGTGTCATCAGCCCCCATTCTCCATTTCTCTGCCTCCCTCACCCATAGCCTCCCCCTATAGCAGTGTCATCACCCCCCATTCTCCATTTCTCGGCCTCCCTCACCCATAGCAGTGTCATCAGCACACCGAGCCCCCACCCCCCATCTCTGCCTCCCTCCCCCACTCATAGCAGTTTCATTAGCCCACCGAGCCCCCATTATCCATGTCTCTGTCTCCCTTTCCCACCCATAGCAGTATCATCAGCCCACCGAGCCCCCACTCTCCATGTCTCTGCCTCCCTACCCTCCCATAGCAGTGTTACCAGTACACTGAGACCCCACTCTCCATGTCTGTGCCTCCCTACCCTCCCATAGCAGTGTTATCAGCACCTAGAGTCCCCGCTCTCCATGTCTCTGACTCCCTCCCCTCCCATAGCAGTTTTATCAGAACCAGAGTTCCCGCTCTACATGTCTCTGCCCCTCCCCAGAGCAGTGTTATCAGCCCACTGAGCCCCAACTCTTCATATTTCTCTGCCTCCCTCCTCTTCCATAGCAGTGTTATCAGCACCCAGAATCCCCACTCCCCATGACTCTGCCCCCTCTCCCATAGCAGTGTTATCAGCACCCAGAATCTCCACTCCCCATGACTCTGCCCCCTCTCCCATAGCAGTGTTATCAGCACCCAGAATCCTCACTCCCCATGACTCTGCCCCCCTCTCCCATAGCAGTGTTATCAGCACCCAGAATCCTCACTCCCCATGACTCTGCCCCCCTCTCCCATAGCAGTGTTATCAGCACCCAGAATCCTCACTCCCCATGACTCTGCCCCCCTCTCCCATAGCAGTGTTATCAGCACCCAGAATCCTCACTCCCCATGACTCTGCCCCCTCTCCCATAGCAGTGTTATCAGCACCCAGAATCCTCACTCCCCATGACTCTGCCCCCCTCTCCCATAGCAGTGTTATCAGCACCCAGAATCCTCACTCCCCATGACTCTGCCCCCTCTCCCATAGCAGTGTTATCAGCACCCAGAATCCCCACTCCCCATGACTCTGCCCCCCTTTCCCATAGCAGTGTTATCAGCACCCAGAATCCCCACTCCCCATGACTCTGCCCCCCTCTCCCATAGCAGTGTTATCAGCACCCAGAATCCTCACTCCCCATGACTCTGCCCTCCTCTCCCATAGCAGTGTTATCAGCACCCAGAATCCTCACTCCCCATGACTCTGCCCCCCTCTCCCATAGCAGTGTTATCAGCACCCAGAATCCTCACTCCCCATGACTCTGCCCCCTCTCCCATAGCAGTGTTATCAGCACCCAGAATCCTCACTCCCCATGACTCTGCCCCCCTCTCCCATAGCAGTGTTATCAGCACCCAGAATCCTCACTCCCCATGTCTCTGCCCCCCTCTCCCATAGCAGTGTTATCAGCACCCAGAATCCTCACTCCCCATGACTCTGCCCCCCTCTCCCATAGCAGTGTTATCAGCACCCAGAATCCTCACTCCCCATGACTCTGCCCCCTCTCCCATAGCAGTGTTATCAGCACCCAGAATCCTCACTCCCCATGACTCTGCCCCCTCTCCCATAGCAGTGTTATCAGCACCCAGAATCCTCACTCCCCATGACTCTGCCCCCTCTCCCATAGCAGTGTTATCAGCACCCAGAATCCTCACTCCCCATGACTCTGCCCCCCTTTCCCATAGCAGTGTTATCAGCACCCAGAATCCCCACTCCCCATGACTCTGCCCCCTCTCCCATAGCAGTGTTATCAGCACCCAGAATCCCCACTCCCCATGACTCTGCCCCCCTCTCCCATAGCAGTGTTATCAGCACCCAGAATCCTCACTCCCCATGACTCTGCCCTCCTCTCCCATAGCAGTGTTATCAGCACCCAGAATCCCCACTCGCCATGTCTCTGCCGCCCCATAGCAGTGTTATCAGCACCCAGAATCCTCACTCCCCATGACTCTGCCCCCCTCTCCCATAGCAGTGTTATCAGCACCCAGAATCCTCACTCCCCATGACTCTGCCCTCCTCTCCCATAGCAGTGTTATCAGCACCCAGAATCCCCACTCGCCATGTCTCTGCCGCCCCATAGCAGTGTTATCAGCACCCAGAATCCTCACTCCCCATGACTCTGCCCCCCTCTCCCATAGCAGTGTTATCAGCACCCAGAATCCTCACTCCCCATGACTCTGCCCTCCTCTCCCATAGCAGTGTTATCAGCACCCAGAATCCCCACTCGCCATGTCTCTGCCGCCCCATAGCAGTGTTATCAGCACCCAGAATCCCCACTCCCCATGACTCTGCCCCCCTCTCCCATAGCAGTGTTATCAGCACCCAGAATCCTCACTCCCCATGACTCTGCCCTCCTCTCCCATAGCAGTGTTATCAGCACCCAGAATCCCCACTCGCCATGTCTCTGCCGCCCCATAGCAGTGTTAACAGCACCCAGAGGCCATGGGGTGGATTAGTATGGAAAACCAGCCCAGGAAAGGTATGGAAGCAGCCCTAATGGGGGTGCAGTCTGCTGATGGGTTGGGGTCTGTTGAGGGGATGGGATCCCTCCTCATAGGGCCTGATTGTACGCAGTTGCAGCCTTCCTTGCATCTTTTGCTGCAGTTGTGTCTGAAACCAGGGCCGGATTGGAAACTAAAAGTGTCCCTATAAAATTTTGTAGAAGTAGCCTGACATGGGCAACATAAGGGGTATAACATACTGTGTAGCCATGGCAGCATCACTGAGAGGCAAAGTTGCTGTGCTGCAGAGATGGAATAACAGAATGAATGGGGACAATGCAATGTACTGAGTGCAGTGGGCTGCCTGTCATGTGTGTGTGTGTGGGGGGGGGGGGGGGGGGGGGCGCACACACAACAGGCCCCACAGAAACGTCGTCCTTCCAGGAATCTTCCTGGTGAGCCCTATGGCTGATCCGCCCCGGCAGAGTCCTCACTTTCCATGTTGCTGCCTCCCCAAACTCCTTCCCAGCTAGGCCACGCCTTCAACGCCTGCTGTCTCTGTTTAAAATATGTGGGGTGTGGCTGCCAATGCACAGGACACGAAAATGTCTAGTCACAGCTCTGTGGATGAGGATTGCTATGGGAAGGGGGTGATGGGTGTTGCTGGCTGCTGCAGTGTTCTGTGCTGCTGGGTGATGGGTACTGTGCTAGGAGAGTGGTGCTGTGTTAGAGGCGGAACTAGTGGTGGTGCTAGGGGGCACCAGCCAAAATCTTGCCTAGGGCTTTAAATTGGTTAGAGCCAGCTCTGGTAAATATTCTTCTATGGAGCTGTATATACAATATTATAAAGCAATGGGACAGTACTAAAATAGTTTGTCATTTGTGGTAAGACATCAAAACCCAACAGTGACAGAATATACCAATGTCTTGTTTTGCTACAATTGTATTTAAAACACTTAAAAAGCTTCTTTTTTGGCTGCAGTTCAAGAACTTTACATAGTTTTATTGCTTTTGTAGGATTGTGACCTTTTGTGCTGTATATCAGTTTACTCTGATTACACACTCTATCACTTTCATCTCACACTGTCTGTAGGGAACAGAAACATGCCCTTAATACATGTAATCCAAAACAAGCTACTTCTAATTTATTAGTGCTTTACTCACAAGTGCACTCCAGTGGCAAAAGGAAAAAAAAACACAAACAAGCATTTAAGAAAGTTATTCTCCGGCGCACTAAAACATATTGTGTTATAAATGTGTTTGTAATATTCTGACTCCATACACATTTTATTCCAGAGATTGTTCCTGCTGATATTTCCTCCGGGGCTTGAAGTTTAAGAATGCTCCTTGAATGAGTGAAAAGAATTAGGCATAGAAAGTTATATGATATCTATATGAGGAATATTAGGAAGAAGAAGAAGGAGAAGAAGAAGAAGGAGAAGAAGGAGAAGGAAAAGAAGGAAAAGAAGGAGAAGAAGAAGAAATCATTATAATAATGTGTTCATTTGAAGCACGAACAGAGATCTATGCCACCTTGTGCCGGTGCAACCCCCTAAACCAGTGACATTGTGATGTCACACCCAGGGGGTGGGGCCATAGGCTTCTGCAGGTAGAGGCAAGTGGACAGTTATACAAGATAACTACCAGGCGCTACGTCAGGCTGTTTCTCTATAAATAGCTGTTAATAGATTGGAGGCAGTCTCCATTAAATTGGATAAATATAAATAGTAGCAACAGCGCTAAATCTAATTAGACATTGTCAATATGTAACCATGTGTAAAAGATATAAATGATTTTAATGTATATGGGCCCTCATTCCGAGTTGTTCGCTCGTTCTTTTTCATCGCATCGCAGTGAAAATCCGCTTAGTACGCATGCGCAAAGTTCGCACTGCGACTGCGCCAAGTAACTTTACTATGAAGAAAGTATTTTTACTCACGGCTTTTTCTTCGCTCCGGCGATCGTAATGTGATTGACAGGAAATGGGTGTTACTGGGCGGAAACACGGCGTTTTAGGGGCGTGTGGCTGAAAACGCTACCGTTTCCGGAAAAAACGCAGGAGTGGCTGGAGAAACGGTGGGAGTGCCTGGGCGAACGCTGGGTGTGTTTGTGACGTCAACCAGGAACGACAAGCACTGAACTGATCGCACAGGCAGAGTAAGTCTGAAGCTACTCTGAAACTGCTAAGTAGTTAGTAATCGCAATATTGCTAATACATCGGTCGCAATTTTAAGAAGCTAAGATTCACTCCCAGTAGGCGGCGGCTTAGCGTGTGTAACTCTGCTAAATTCGCCTTGCGACCGACCAACTCGGAATGAGGGCCATGGTGTATAAAAGCAATAGTATTATATCTTAAATAAAATATATAAAATGACACACCACAAGATCTTGGGATACTTAGAAACATAGAATTTGACAGCAGGCAAGAACTACTTTGACCCGTCTAGTCTGCCCCTCTTTTACCTTTTGGTAACATCAACCCTATCTGATCCTTAGTTCTTGCTGTATATGGACTAAGATAGGGCCGTATTCAATAGCTGTCAGAAGCTGCAGTTTTGTCAGAAAGACGGCAGCTTCCGACAGATTTCGGTCGGAAGGGGTTCCGACCTATTCAATTTGGGCAGTTTTTTTCTAACATGTCGGGAATTCCCGACTTGTCGGAAAACACGTGGATCGGCGGAATAGGCGCTGATCTGCGTGTTTCTGTCTGAAACGGGGCCAAATCCGACAGGTTTTGGCCCCCTTTCTGACAATCTCAATCCAACTTTAAAAAAAAAGTCGGATTGAGCTGGGCGTCCACCGGGCCAGGCGCCTCCCTCCTGGCAGCGCCTCCCCCCGCCATCACAGACATCACCCCCAGTGCCGCAGACATGTCCTCCCACCGCCAGCTTTCCCCGGTGGGAGGACATCCGACAGTCGGATTTGCAGTTCATTGAATAGCTCTTGTCAGATCCATTCCGACAAATGCATGTCGGAATGGATCCGACACTTATTGAATATACCCCATAGTGGATATTTCACTGTTGAGTAAACAGTCCACTTAGTATATGTCCTTGTTTATCTGGACAGCTACTATAATCATATAGGAGTCTCAGTCCAGCATTTATAGTATATTTACCAGTCCATGCGGAACAATCCGGGGTCTCTTAGCGATTAGTTGGCAACACAATTGAACGGTCCCCTCCTTTGCATGCTACAAGTATGCAGGTGCTTCAAGATGTAAGTCAAGGCAAGGTGAGATGTGAAATAGGTTCACAGTAGGTCCGCAGCTGTTCTGGGGTGAGGTGATGTAGTCAAGAAGCCCACCTAGGGCTGGACTGAGACTCCTATATGATTATGGCAGCTGCCCAGTAAAACAAGCACATATACAATAAGTATTTCCCCACTTATGAAAAAGGGGCATGGCCTCACAGAGGGGGCATGATCTTATGGAAGTGAGTGGTCTTCAGGTGCTGTGCTCCCCCTCCCCCTATTGTGTAGTGGTCCCCATCCCACACAGCCTCATCCACCACCCCTTGTTTCTCTCCAGCCCCAGCCCACATAAGTTTCTTTCAAGCTCCACAACATTGTTAAACAGTGCTTATGCCTACGGCCAGGTTTCACTACACTGCTCAGCTTACACTTTCTGTACATGCACCCAGGAATGGTGCTCCTCTGTGACCCCCCCATGTGGTAAAGTGAGATGCTGGCTTCACTGCATCTGAGTTCACCTTACCGCACCAGGGGTCACAGCAGGAGCACAGCAATCAGATGACTGGCTGCCCTCACCGGATCACCAATCACCAGTCCCTGGGTCTAGGTAAGTATTACTTTTATTTAATTTATTTCTAACTTTTTTTTTCACACAGTGATCAGCCTGTGTGTCTATCACACACACATGGATGCTCACAGGGGCCGGATCCGAGCTCAGCCTTCACTGCCAGGAGGCTGGGCTGGAGCATGGGAACAGGTGGAAAATGCTATTAACGATATCTGGAGATACAATACTCTGGTATTAGTAAATTCCGACAGATCGCATTATTAAGTATGGGAAATGTGATTTGGTTACTAAAAAAATTGAATTTAAGGGCTGAAAGGAGAATTTGGCGAATTATCCTCCAGTTGCCCATTAGCACATTCAGGTGACACTAAAATAATGTGAAAAGTAGTGATGTGCACCGGAAATTTTTCGGGTTTTGAATTTTGGTTTTGGATTCGGTTCCGCGGCCGTGTTTTGGATTCGGACACGTTTTGGCAAAAACCTCCCTGAAATTTTTTTGTCGGATTCGGGTGTGTTTTGGATTCGGGTGTTTTTTTACAAAAACCCCTCAAAAACAGCTTAAATCACAGACTTTGGGGGTCATTTTGATCCCATAGTATTATTAACCTCAATAACCATAATTTCCACTCATTTCCAGTCTATTCTGAACACCTCACACCTCACAATATTATTTTTAGTCCTAAAATTTGCACCGAGGTCGCTGGATGACTAAGCTAAGTGACCCAAGTGGCAGACACAAACACCTGGCCCATCTAGGAGTGGCACTGCAGTGTCAGACAGGATGGCTGATTTAAAAAATAATCCCCAAACAGCACATGATACAAAGAAAAAAAGAGGTGCACCAAGGTCGCTGGATGGCTAAGCTAAGCGACCCAAGTGGCCGACACAAACACCTGGCCCATCTAGGAGTGGCAATGCAGTGTCAGACAGGATGGCCGATTTAAAAAATAGTCCCCAAACAGCACATGATGCAAAGAAAAAAAGAGGTGCAATGAGGTAGCTGTGTGGCTAAGCTAAGCGACCCAAGTGGCCGACACAAACACCTGGCCCATCTAGGAGTGGCACTGCAGTTTTCTAGCGAGAGGATGAGTGCTTCCATCCTCATGTGAATCTGAACCACTAGCCATGAACATATGCCAGGGCCTCAGCCGTTCCTTGCCTCTCCGTGTCGTAAATGGCATATTGGCAAGTTTACGCTTCTCATCAGACGCTTTTAATTTTGATTTTTGGGTCATTTTACTGAACTTTTGTTGTATACTTGACGACACAGGGGTAGAGCAGTGGACTACTGTACCGTACTGCTATATATTATATACTGGAGGTCAGCAAAAATAAGAATTTACTTACCGATAATTCTATTTCTCGTAGTCCGTAGTGGATGCTGGGGACTCCGTAAGGACCATGGGGAATAGCGGCTCCGCAGGAGACTGGGCACAAAAGTAAAGCTTTAGAACTACCTGGTGTGCACTGGCTCCTCCCCCTATGACCCTCCTCCAAGCCTCAGTTAGGATACTGTGCCCGGACGAGCGTACACAATAAGGAAGGATTTTGAATCCCGGGTAAGACTCATACCAGCCACACCAATCACACCGTATAACTTGTGATCTAAACCCAGTTAACAGCATGATAACAGAGGAGCCTCTAGAAAAGATGGCTCACTACAGCAATAACCCTATTTTTGGTAACAATAACTATGTACCAGTATTGCAGACAATCCGCACTTGGGATGGGCGCCCAGCATCCACTACGGACTACGAGAAATAGAATTATCGGTAAGTAAATTCTTATTTTCTTTGACGTCCTAGTGGATGCTGGGGACTCCGTAAGGACCATGGGGATTATACCAAAGCTCCCAAAACGGGCGGGAGAGTGCGGATGACTCTGCAGCACCAAATGAGAGAACTCCAGGTCCTCCTCAGCCATGGTATCAAATTTGTAGAATTTTACAAACGTATTTGCTCCTGACCAAGTAGCTGCTCGGCAAAGTTGTAAAGCCGAGACCCCTCGGGCAGCCGCCCAAGATGAGCCCACCTTCCTTGTGGAGTGGGCATTTACAGATTTTTGGCTGTGGCAGGCCTGCCACAGAATGTGCAAGCTGAATTGTACTACAAATTCAACGAGCAATAGTCTGCTTAGAAGCAGGAGCACCCAGCTTGTTGGGTGCATACAGGATAAACAGCGAGTCAGATTTTCTGACTCCAGCCGTCCTGGAAACATATATTTTCAGGGCCCTGACAACGTCTAGCAACTTGGAGTCCTCCAAGTCCCTAGTAGCCGCAGGCACCACCATAGGTTGGTTCAGGTGAAACGCTGAAACCACCTTAGGGAGAAACTGAGGACGAGTCCTCAATTCCGCCCTGTCCGAATGGAAAATCAGATAAGGGCTTTTACAGGATAAAGCCGCCAATTCTGACACGCGCCTGGCCCAGGCCAGGGCCAACAGCATGACCACTTTCCATGTGAGATATTTTAACTCCACAGATTTAAGTGGTTCAAACCAATGTGGAACCCAAAAAAACTACATTGAGATCCCAAGGTGCCACTGGAGGCACAAAAGGAGGCTGTATATGCAGTACCCCTTTTACAAACGTCTGAACTTCAGGGACTGAAGCTAGTTCATTTTGGAAGAAAATTGACAGGGCCGAAATTTGAACCTTAATGGACCCCAATTTCAGGCCCATAGACACTCCTGTTTGTAGGAAATGTAGGAATCAATCCAGTTGAATTTCCTCCGTCGGGCCTTACTGGCCTCGCACCACGCAACATATTTTCGCCAAATGCGGTGATAATGTTTTGCGGTTACATCCTTCCTGGCTTTGATCAGGATAGGGATGACTTCATCCGGAATGCCTTTTTCCTTCAGGATCCGTCGTTCAACCGCCATGCCGTCAAACGCAGCCGCGGTAAGTCTTGGAACAGACAGGGTCCTTGCTGGAGCAGGTCCCTTCTTAGAGGTAGAGGCCACGGATCCTCCGTGAGCATCTCTTGAAGTTCCGGTTACCAAGTCCTTCTTGGCCAATCCGGAGCCACGAATATAGTGCTTACTCCTCTCCATCTTATAATTCTCAGTACCTTGGGTATGAGAGGCAGAGGAGGGAACACATACACTGACTGGTACACCCATGGTGTTACCAGAGCGTCTACAGCTATTGCCTGAGGGTCCCTTGACCTGGCGCAATACCTGTCGAGTTTTTCCCAATGGTTTATAATCATGTGGAAGACTTCTGGGTGAAGTCCCCACTCTCCCGGGTGGAGGTCGTGTCTGCTGAGGAAGTCTGCTTCCCAGTTGTCCACTCCCGGAATGAATACTGCTGACAGTGCTATCACATGATTTTCCGCCCAGCGAAGAATCCTTGCAGCTTCTGCCATTGCCCTCCTGCTTCTTGTGCCACCCTGTCTGTTTACGTGGGTGACTGCCGTGATGTTGTCCGACTGGATCAACCCCGGCTGACCTTGAAGCAGAGGTCTTGCTAAGCTTAGAGCATTGTAAATGGCCCTTAGCTTCAGGATATTTATGTGAAGTGATGTCTCCAGGCTTGACCATAAGCCCTGGAAATTCCTTCCCTGTGTGACTGCCCCCCAGCCTCGCAGGCTGGCATCCGTGGTCACCAGGACCCAGTCCTGAATGCCGAATCTGCGGCCCTCTAGAAGATGAGCACTCTGCAACCACCACAGGAGAGACACCCTTGTCCTTGGTGACAGGGTTATCCGCTGATGCATCTGAAGATGCGACCCGGACCATTTGTCCAGCAGGTCCCACTGGAAAGTTCTTGCGTGGAATCTGCCGAATGGGATTGCTTCGTAGGAAGCCACCATTTTTCCCAGAACCCTTTCATTGATGTACTGAGACTTGGCTCGGTTATAGGAGGTTCCCGACTAGCTCGGATAACTCCCTGACTTTCTCCTCCGGGAGAAACACCTTTTTTCTGGACTGTGTCCAGGATCATCCCCTAGGAACAGAAGACGAGTCGTCGGAATCAGCTGCAATTTTGGAATATTGAGAATCCAATCGTGCTGCCGCAACACTACCTGAGATAGTGCTACACCGACCTCCAACTGTTCCCTGGATCTTACCCTTATCAGGGAATCGTCCAAGTAAGGGATAACTAAAATTCCCTTCCTTCGAAGGAGTATCATCATTTCGGCCATTACTTTGGTAAAGACCCGGGATGCCGTGGACCATCCATACGGCAGCGTCTGAACTGATAGTGACAGTTCTGTACCACAAACCTGAGGTACCCTTGAGAAAGGTAAATTGGGACATGAAGGTAAGCATCCTTGATGTCCCGAGACATCATGTAGTCCCCTTCTTCCAGGTTCGCAATCACTGCTCTGAGTGACTCAATCTTGAATTTGAACCTCCGTATGTAAGTGTTCAAGATTTTAGATTTAGAATCGGTCTCACCGAGCCGTCCGGCTTCGGTACCACAACAGTGTGGAATAATACCCCGTTCCCTGTTGCAGGAGGGGTACCTTGATTATCACCTGCTGGGAATACAGCTTGTGAATGGCTTCCAAAACTGCCTCCCTGTCAGAGGGAGACATCGGTAAGCCGACTTTAGGAAACGGCGAGGGGGAGACGTCTCGAATTCCAATTTGTACCCCTGAGATATCCCTTGAAGGATCCAGGGGTCTACTTGCGAGTGAGCCCACTGCGCGCTGAAATTCATTGAGACGGGCCCCCACCGTGCCTGATTCTGCTTGTAAAGCCCCAGCGTCATACTGAGGGCTTGGCAGAGGCGGGAGAGGGCTTCTGTTCCTGGGAACTGGCTGATTTCTGCAGCCTTTTTCCTCTCCCTCTGTCACGGGGCAGAAATGAGGAACCTTTTGCCCGCTTGCCCACGAAAAGACTGCGCCTGATAATACGGCGTCTTCTTATGTTGAGAGGCGACCTGGGGTACAAACGTGGATTTCCCAGCTGTTGCCGTGGCCACCAGGTCTGAAAGACCAACCCCAAATAACTCCTCCCTTTAATAAGGCAATACTTCCAAATGCCGTTTGGAATCCGCATCACCTGACCACTGTCGTGTCCATAACCCTCTACTGGCAGAAATGGACAACGCACTTAGACTTGATGCCAGTCGGCAAATATTCCGCTGTGCATCACGCATATATAGAAATACATCTTTTAAATGTTCTATAGGCAATAATATACTGTCCCTATCTAGGGAATCAATATTTTCAGTCAGGGAATCCGACCACACCAACCCAGCACTGCACATCCAGGCTGAGGCGATTGCTGGTCGCAGTATAACACCAGTATGTGTGTAAATACATTTTAGGATACCCTCCTGCTTTCTATCAGCAGGATCCTTAAGGGCGGCCATCTCAGGAGAGGGTAGAGCCCTTGTTCTTACAAGCGTGTGAGCGCTTTATCCACCCTAGGGGATGTTTCCCAACGCACCCTAACCTCTGGCGGGAAAGGATATAATGCCAATAACATTTTAGAAATTATCAGTTGTTATCGGGGGAAACCCCCAGCATCATCACACACCTTATTTAATTTCTCAGATTCAGGAAAACTACAGGTAGTTTTTCCTCACCGAACATAATACCCCTTTTTGGTGGTACTCGTATTATCAGAAATGTGTAAAACATTTTTCATTGCCTCAATCATGTAACGTGTGGCCCTACTGGAAGTCACATTTGTCTCTTCACCGTCGACACTGGAGTCAGTATCCGTGTCGGCGTCTATATCTGCCATCTGAGGTAACGGGCGCTTTAGAGCCCCTGACGGCCTATGAGACGTCTGGACAGGCACAAGCTGAGTAGCCGGCTGTCTCATGTCAACCACTGTCTTTTATACAGAGCTGACACTGTCACGTAATTCCTTCCAACAGTTCATCCACTCAGGTGTCGACCCCCTAGGGGGTGACATCACTATTACAGGCAATCTGCTCCGTCTCCACATCATTTTTCTCCTCATACATGTCGACACAAACGTACCGACACACAGCACACACACAGGGAATGCTCTGATAGAGGACAGGACCCCACTAGCCCTTTGGGGAGACAGAAGGAGAGTTTGCCAGCACACACCAGAGCGCTATATATATACAGGGATAACCTTATATAAGTGTTTTTCCCCTTATAGCTGCTGTATTTTTAATACTGCGCGTAATTAGTGCCCCCCTCTCTTTTTTAACCCTTTCTGTAGTGTAGTGACTGCAGGGGAGAGCCAGGGAGCTTCCCTCCAACGGAGCTGTGAGGGAAAATGGCGCCAGTGTGCTGAGGAGATAGGCTCCGCCCCCTTCTCGGCGGCCTTATCTCCCGTTTTTCTGTGAATTCTGGCAGGGGTTAAATTCATCCATATAGCCCAGGAGCTATATGTGATGCATTTTTTGCCATCCAAGGTGTTTTTATTGCGTCTCAGGGCGCCCCCCCCCCCAGCGCCCTGCACCCTCAGTGACCGGAGTGTGAAGTGTGCTGAGAGCAATGGCGCACAGCTGCAGTGCTGTGCGCTACCTTGTTGAAGACAGGACGTCTTCTGCCGCCGATTTTCCGGACCTCTTCTGTCTTCTGGCTCTGTAAGGGGGCCGGCGGCGCGGCTCTGGGACCTATCCATAGCTGGGCCTGTGATCGGTCCCTCTGGAGCTAATGTCCAGTAGCCTAAGAAGCCCAATCCACTCTGCACGCAGGTGAGTTCGCTTCTTCTCCCCTTAGTCCCTCGATGCAGTGAGCCTGTTGCCAGCAGGTCTCACTGAACATAAAAAACCTAAAACTAAACTTTTCCCTAAGCAGCTCAGGAGAGCCACCTAGTCTGCACCCTTCTCGTTCGGGCACAAAAATCTAACTGGGGCTTGGAGGAGGGTCATAGGGGGAGGAGCCAGTGCACACCAGGTAGTTCTAAAGCTTTACTTTTGTGCCCAGTCTCGTGCGGAGCCGCTATTCCCAATGGTTCTTACGGAGTCCCCAGCATCCACTAGGACGTCAGAGAAATTCTGCACTGTCCTCCTACTATATATAGTTATATACTGCGCACAACTAAAATGCACCACAGGTATGGATGGATAGTATACTTGACAACACAGAGGTAGGTAGAGCAGTGGACTACTGTACCGTACTGCTATATATTATATACTGGTGGTCAGCAAAATTCTGCACTGTCCTCCTACTATATATACTGCGCACAACTAAAATGCACCACAGGTATGGATGGATAGTATACTTGACGACATAGAGGTAGGTAGAGCAGTGGCCTACTGTACTGTACTGCTATATATTATATACTGGTGGGCAGCAAAATTCTGCACTGTCCTTATACTATATATACTGCGCACAACTAAAATGCACCACAGGTATGGATGGATAGTATACTTGATGACACAGAGGTAGGTAGAGCAGTGGCCGACTGTACCGTACTGCTATATATTATATACTAGTGGTCAGCAAAATTCTACACTGTCCTCCTACTATATATACTGCGCACAACTAAAATGCACCACAGGTATGGATGGATAGTATACTTGATGACACAGAGGTAGGTAGAGCAGTGGACTACTGTACCGTACTGCTATATATTATATACTGGTGGTCAGCAAAATTCTGCACTGTCCTCCTACTATATATACTGCACACAACTAAAATGCACCACAGGTATGGATGGATAGTATACTTGACGACACAGAGGTAGGTAGAGCAGTGGACTACTGTACCGTACTGCTATATATTATATACTGGTGGTCAGCAAAATTCTGCACTGTCCTCCTACTATATATACTGCACACAACTAAAATGCACCACAGGTATGGATGGATAGTATACTTGACGACACAGAGGTAGGTAGAGCAGTGGACTACTGTACTGTACTGCTATATATTATATACTGGTGGTCAGCAAAATTCTGCCCTGTCCTCCTACTATATATACTGCGCACAACTAAAATGCACCACAGGTATGGATGGATAGTATACTTGACGAAACAGAGGTAGGTAGAGCAATGGACTACTGTACCGTACTGCTATATATTATATACTGGTGGGCAGCAAAATTCTGCACTGTCCTCCTACTATATATACTGTGCACAACTAAAATGCACCACAGGTATGGATGGATAGTATACTTGACGACACAGAGGTAGGTAGAGCAGTGGCCTACTGTACCGTACTGCTATATATTATATACTGGTGGTCAGCAAAATTCTGCACTGTCCTCCTACTATATATACTGCGCACAACTAAAATGCACCACAGGTATGGATGGATAGTATACTTGACGAAACAGAGGTAGGTAGAGCAGTGGACTACTGTACCGTACTGCTATATATTATATACTGGTGGTCAGCAAAATTCTGCACTGTCCTCCTACTATATATACTGCGCACAACTAAAATGCCCCACAGGTATGGATGGATAGTATGCTTGACGACACAGAGGTAGGTAGAGCAGTGGACTACTGTACCGTACTGCTATATATTATATACTGGTGGTCAGCAAAATTCTGCACTGTCCTCCTACTATATATACTGCACACAACTAAAATGCACCACAGGTATGGATGGATAGTATACTTGATGACACAGAGGTAGGTTGAACAGTGGACTACTGTACCGTACTGCTATATAATACTGGTGGTCACTGGTCAGCAAAATTCTGCACTGTCCTCCTACTACAGTATATACTACAATGCAGCACAGATATGGAGCGTTTTTCAGGCAGAGAACGTAGATATATTCAGCACACTGAGCACAAATATTTGCAAGCACACTGAGCACAGATATTTGCAGCACACTGAGCACAGATATTTGCAGCACACTGAACACAGAAACTGAGAGAACGCTGCACGTCCTCTCCCTATCATCTCCAATGCACGAGTGAAAATGGCGGCGACGCGCGGCTTCTTATATAGAATACGAATCTCGCGAGAATCCGACAGCGGGATGATGACGTCCGGGCGCGCTCGGGTTAACCGAGCAAGGTGGGAGGATCCGAGTCTGCCTCGGAATCGTGTAAAATGGGTGAAGTTCGGGGGGGTTCGGATTCCGAGGAACCGAACCCACTCATCACTAGTGAAAAGGGTGTGAAAACACCCATTTTCTCATTATTTTAGTAAAAATGTTTTTGATAAGTATGCCCATGTTGTACATGAACCATTCAAGCACTCTGGAGGCAAGAAAAAAAGAGAACCAGTGTAGTACTTGAGGGAGAGACACTGGGTAGAGATTTGTTCCTTTAGGATTGGTGAGATGAACTTGTGCTTATGTCAATGGGAAAAGCGTAGCTATAGTTTGGAATGCAGTCAGTGAGAAGCAGTAGAAGGGCAAGATGCATCATCACTTGGAAAGTGATAAAATGGAGAGTGAAAAAGAACCAGCCAATCAGCTCCTAACTGCCATTTTTCAAACACAGCCTGTTACATGGCAGGTGGGACCTGATTGGCTGTTCTTTTTCACTCTCCATTTTATCACTTTCCAAGCGATGATTCATCTAGCCCGAAATGTTTTAGGGTAAGATGGTGATGATACAGTAGGTGGGCAGAGACTATATCCTTGGTTACTGGAGCAAATGTACTGAGGGTAGGTTGGAAGGGTAGGTTTGTAAGGTCTGGCACGAGGACATACCTAGCTGAATATTGTCAATTTTGCCTTTGAAGCAAGTGGCAAAGTCATGGCCTGTTATGGAGGAAGGGAGAGCTGGTGCACATGGCGGGGTAGCAAGCTAACTATGGCAACGAGAGGATTTATTGGTGTGAGGTTTGTTTCTGCTTGTGTATGTAGGTGCTAGGCTTTACTCAGTTTGGCATCCCCCCCATCCCTTCTAATACCTGCCATCTTTGCTAATACTCATTCTACAGTACTTCTTCCAACAGTTCCAGGAAAGTGCCAAATAGTCCACCTGCATTTGTGACATAGGGGATCGCTATGCAGTAAGCAGAGCATCCCACTGAACACAGTAATCACAGCCTCCAGTGACCGTCATATAGTACACACAGCCTCCAGTGACTGCCATACAGTGCACACAGTCTCCAGTGACCACGACACAGTACACACAGCATTGCAGTGACTGTCATACAGTAAACACAGCCTCCAGTGACCATCATACAATAAACACAGCATCACAGCAACTGCCATACAGTACACACATAACCTCCAGTGACTACTGGCCCTCATTCCGAGTTGATCGCACCAAGCAACTTTTTGCTGCTGTTGCGATCAACTAATCTCCGCCTATGGGGGAGTGTATTTTAGCATAGCAGGGCTGTGAACACTTGTGCAGCCCTGCTATGCTAAAAAGGTTTCACACAAAACAAGACCAGCCCTATACCTACTTACCCTGTGCGAGGGATCCAGCGATGCAGGTCCCGGCTTTGACATCAGACATCCACCCTCCGTTCGCCTGGACATGCCTGCGTTTTTCTTACCACTCCCTGAAAACTAGAGATGAGCGCCTGAAATTTTTCGGGTTTTGTGTTTTGGTTTTGGGTTCGGTTCCGCGGCCGTGTTTTGGGTTCGAACGCGTTTTGGCAAAACCTCACCGAATTATTTTTGTCGGATTCGGGTGTGTTTTGGATTCGGGTGTTTTTTTCAAAAAACCCTAAAAAACAGCTTAAATCATAGAATTTGGGGGTAATTTTGATCCCAAAGTATTATTAACCTCAAAAAACATAATTTACACTCATTTTCAGCCTATTCTGAACACATCACACCTCACAATATTATTTTTAGTCCTAAAATTTGCACCGAGGTCGCTGTGTGAGTAAGATAAGCGACCCTAGTGGCCGACACAAACACCGGGCCCATCTAGGAGTGGCACTGCAGTGTCACGCAGGATGTCCCTTCCAAAAAACCCTCCCCAAACAGCACATGACGCAAAGAAAAAAAGAGGCGCAATGAGGTAGCTGTGTGAGTAAGATTAGCGACCCTAGTGGCCGACACAAACACCGGGCCCATCTAGGAGTGGCACTGCAGTGTCACGCAGGATGTCCCTTCCAAAAAACCCTCCCCAAACAGCACATGACGCAAAGAAAAAAAGAGGCGCAATGAGGTAGCTGACTGTGTGAGAAAGATAAGCGACCCTAGTGGCCGACACAAACACCGGGCCCATCTAGGAGTGGCACTGCAGTGTCACGCAGGATGGCCCTTCCAAAAAACCCTCCCCAAACAGCACATGACGCAAAGAAAAAAAGAGGCGCAATGAGGTAGCTGACTGTGTGAGTAAGATTAGCGACCCTAGTGGCCGACACAAACACCGGGCACATCTAGGAGTGGCACTGCAGTGTCACGCAGGATGTCCCTTCCAAAAAACCCTCCCCAAACAGCACATGACGCAAAGAAAAAAAGAGGCGCAATGAGGTAGCTGACTGTGTGAGAAAGATAAGCGACCCTAGTGGCCGACACAAACACCGGGCCCATCTAGGAGTGGCACTGCAGTGTCACGCAGGATGGCCCTTCCAAAAAACCCTCCCCAAACAGCACATGACGCAAAGAAAAAAAGAGGCGCAATGAGGTAGCTGACTGTGTGAGTAAGATTAGCGACCCTAGTGGCCGACACAAACACCGGGCACATCTAGGAGTGGCACTGCAGTGTCACGCAGGATGTCCCTTCCAAAAAACCCTCCCCAAACAGCACATGACGCAAAGAAAAAAAGAGGCGCAATGAGGTAGCTGTGTGAGTAAGATTAGCGACCCTAGTGGCCGACACAAACACCGGGCCCATCTAGGAGTGGCACTGCAGTGTCACGCAGGATGTCCCTTCCAAAAAACCCTCCCCAATCAGCACATGATGCAAAGAAAAAGAAAAGAAAAAAGAGGTGCAAGATGGAATTATCCTTGGGCCCTCCCACCCACCCTTATGTTGTATAAACAAAACAGGACATGCACACTTTAACCAACCCATCATTTCAGTGACAGGGTCTGCCACACGACTGTGACTGATATGACGGGTTGGTTTGGACCCCCCCCAAAAAAGAAGCAATTAATCTCTCCTTGCACAAACTGGCTCTACAGAGGCAAGATGTCCACCTCATCTTCACCCTCCGATATATCACCGTGTACATCCCCCTCCTCACAGATTATCAATTCGTCCCCACTGGAATCCACCATCTCAGCTCCCTGTGTACTTTGTGGAGGCAATTGCTGCTGGTCAATGTCTCCGCGGAGGAATTGATTATAATTCATTTTAATGAACATCATCTTCTCCACATTTTCTGGATGTAACCTCGTACGCCGATTGCTGACAAGGTGAGCGGCGGCACTAAACACTCTTTCGGAGTACACACTTGTGGGAGGGCAACTTAGGTAGAATAAAGCCAGTTTGTGCAAGGGCCTCCAAATTGCCTCTTTTTCCTGCCAGTATAAGTACGGACTGTGTGACGTGCCTACTTGGATGCGGTCACTCATATAATCCTCCACCATTCTATCAATGTTGAGAGAATCATATGCAGTGACAGTAGACGACATGTCCGTAATCGTTGTCAGGTCCTTCAGTCCGGACCAGATGTCAGCATCAGCAGTCGCTCCAGACTGCCCTGCATCACCGCCAGCGGGTGGGCTCGGAATTCTGAGCCTTTTCCTCGCACCCCCAGTTGCGGGAGAATGTGAAGGAGGAGATGTTGACAGGTCGCGTTCCGCTTGACTTGACAATTTTGTCACCAGCAGGTCTTTCAACCCCAGCAGACCTGTGTCTGCCGGAAAGAGAGATCCAAGGTAGGCTTTAAATCTAGGATCGAGCACGGTGGCCAAAATGTAGTGCTCTGATTTCAACAGATTGACCACCCGTGAATCCTTGTTAAGCGAATTAAGGGCTGCATCCACAAGTCCCACATGCCTAGCGGAATCGCTCCGTGTTAGCTCCTTCTTCAATGCCTCCAGCTTCTTCTGCAAAAGCCTGATGAGGGGAATGACCTGACTCAGGCTGGCAGTGTCTGAACTGACTTCACGTGTGGCAAGTTCAAAGGGCATCAGAACCTTGCACAACGTTGAAATCATTCTCCACTGCACTTGAGACAGGTGCATTCCACCTACTATATCGTGCTCAATTGTATAGGCTTGAATGGCCTTTTGCTGCTCCTCCAACCTCTGAAGCATATAGAGGGTTGAATTCCACCTCGTTACCACTTCTTGCTTCAGATGATGGCAGGGCAGGTTCAGTAGTTTTTGGTGGTGCTCCAGTTTTCTGTACGTGGTGCCTGTACGCCGAAAGTGTCCCGCAATTCTTCTGGCCACCGACAGCATCTCTTGCACGCCCCTGTCGTTTTTTAAAAAATTCTGCACCACCAAATTCAAGGTATGTGCAAAACATGGGACGTGCTGGAATTGGCCCAGATTTAATGCACACACAATATTGCTGGCGTTGTCCGATGCCACAAATCCACAGGAGAGTCCAATTGGGGTAAGCCATTCCGCGATGATCTTCCTCAGTTGCCGTAAGAGGTTTTCAGCTGTGTGCGTATTCTGGAAAGCGGTGATACAAAGCGTAGCCTGCCTAGGAAAGAGTTGGCGTTTGCGAGATGCTGCTACTGGTGCCGCCGCTGCTGTTCTTGCGGCGGGAGTCCATACATCTACCCAGTGGGCTGTCACAGTCATATAGTCCTGACCCTGCCCTGCTCCACTTGTCCACATGTCCGTGGTTAAGTGGACATTGGGTACAGCTGCATTTTTTAGGACACTGGTGACTCTTTTTCTGAGGTCTGTGTACATTTTCGGTATCGCCTGCCTAGAGAAATGGAACCTAGATGGTATTTGGTACCGGGGACACAGTACCTCCAACAAGTCTCTAGTTGGCTCTGCAGTAATGATGGATACCGGAACCACGTTTCTCACCACCCAGGATGCCAAGGCCTCAGTTATCCGCTTTGCAGTAGGATGACTGCTGTGATATTTCATCTTCCTCGCAAAGGACTGTTGAACAGTCAATTGCTTACTGGAAGTAGTACAAGTGGGCTTACGACTTCCCCTCTGGGATGACCATCGACTCCCAGCGGCAACAACAGCAGCGCCAGCAGCAGTAGGCGTTACACGCAAGGATGCATCGGAGGAATCCCAGGCAGGAGAGGACTCGTCAGACTTGCCAGTGACATGGCCTGCAGGACTATTGGCATTCCTGGGGAAGGAGGAAATTGACACTGAGGGAGTTGGTGGGGTGGTTTGCGTGAGCTTGGTTACAAGAGGAAGGGATTTACTGGTCAGTGGACTGCTTCCGCTGTCACCCAAAGTTTTTGAACTTGTCACTGACTTATTATGAATGCGCTGCAGGTGACGTATAAGGGAGGATGTTCCGAGGTGGTTAACGTCCTTACCCCTACTTATTACAGCTTGACAAAGGGAACACACGGCTTGACACCTGTTGTCCGCATTTCTGGTGAAATACCTCCACACCGAAGAGCTGATTTTTTTGGTATTTTCACCTGGCATGTCAACGGCCATATTCCTCCCACGGACAACAGGTGTCTCCCCGGGTGCCTGACTTAAACAAACCACCTCACCATCAGAATCCTCCTGGTCAATTTCCTCCCCAGCGCCAGCAACACCCATATCCTCCTCATCCTGGTGTACTTCAACACTGACATCTTCAATCTGACTATCAGGAACTGGACTGCGGGTGCTCCTTCCAGCACTTGCAGGGGGCGTGCAAATGGTGGAAGGCGCATGCTCTTCACCTCCAGTGTTGGGAAGGTCAGGCATCGCAACCGACACAATTGGACTCTCCTTGTGGATTTGGGATTTCGAAGAACGCACAGTTCTTTGCGGTGCTTTTGCCAGCTTGAGTCTTTTCAGTTTTCTAGCGAGAGGCTGAGTGCTTCCATCCTCATGTGAAGCTGAACCACTAGCCATGAACATAGGCCAGGGCCTCAGCCGTTCCTTGCCACTCCGTGTGGTAAATGGCATATTGGCAAGTTTACGCTTCTCCTCCGACAATTTTATTTTAGGTTTTGGAGTCCTTTTTTTTCTGATATTTGGTGTTTTGGATTTGACATGCTCTGTACTATGACATTGGGCATCGGCCTTGGCAGACGACGTTGCTGGCATTTCATCGTCTCGGCCATGACTAGTGGCAGCAGCTTCAGCACGAGGTGGAAGTGGATCTTGATCTTTCCCTAATTTTGGAACCTCAACTTATTTGTTCTCCATATTTTATAGGCAGAACTAAAAGGCACCTCAGGTAAACAATGGAGATGGATGGATTGGATACTAGTATTGGATACCTGCCGACTGCCGACACAGAGGTAGCCACAGCCGTGAACTACCGCACTGTACACTGGTTGATAAAGAGATAGTAGTATACTCGTAACAACTAGTATGACACTATGACGACGGTATAAAGAATGAAAAAAAAACCACGGTTAGGTGGTATATATTATAATAATAATACAATTATGGATGGACGGACTGCCTGCCGACTGCCGACACAGAGGTAGCCACAGCCGTGAACTACCGCACTGTACACTGGTTTTATAAAGAGATAGTAGTATACTCGTAACAACTAGTATGACACTATGACGGTATAAAGAATGAAAAAAAAACCACGGTTAGGTGGTATATATTATAATAATAATACAATTATGGATGGACGGACTGCCTGCCGACTGCCGACACAGAGGTAGCCACAGCCGTGAACTACCGCACTGTACACTGGTTGATAAAGAGATAGTAGTATACTCGTAACAACTAGTATGACACTATGACGACGGTATAAAGAATGAAAAAAAAACCACGGTTAGGTGGTATATATTATAATAATAATACAATTATGGATGGACGGACTGCCTGCCGACTGCCGACACAGAGGTAGCCACAGCCGTGAACTACCGCACTGTACACTGGTTGATAAAGAGATAGTAGTATACTCGTAACAACTAGTATGACACTATGACGACGGTATAAAGAATGAAAAAAAAACCACGGTTAGGTGGTATATATTATAATAATAATACAATTATGGATGGACGGACTGCCTGCCGACTGCCGACACAGAGGTAGCCACAGCCGTGAACTACCGCACTGTACACTGGTTGATAAAGAGATAGTAGTATACTCGTAACAACTAGTATGACACTATGACGACGGTATAAAGAATGAAAAAAAAAACCACGGTTAGGTGGTATATATTATAATAATAATACAATTATGGATGGACGGACTGCCTGCCGACTGCCGACACAGAGGTAGCCACAGCCGTGAACTACCGCACTGTACACTGGTTGATAAAGAGATAGTAGTATACTCGTAACAACTAGTATGACACTATGACGACGGTATAAAGAATGAAAAAAAAACCACGGTTAGGTGGTATATATTATAATAATAATACAATTATGGATGGACGGACTGCCTGCCGACTGCCGACACAGAGGTAGCCACAGCCGTGAACTACCGCACTGTACACTGGTTGATAAAGAGATAGTAGTATACTCGTAACAACTAGTATGACACTATGACGACGGTATAAAGAATGAAAAAAAAACCACGGTTAGGTGGTATATATTATAATAATAATACAATTATGGATGGACGGACTGCCTGCCGACTGCCGACACAGAGGTAGCCACAGCCGTGAACTACCGCACTGTACACTGGTTGATAAAGAGATAGTAGTATACTCGTAACAACTAGTATGACACTATGACGGTATAAAGAATGAAAAAAAAACCACGGTTAGGTGGTATATATTATAATAATAATACAATTATGGATGGACGGACTGCCTGCCGACTGCCGACACAGAGGTAGCCACAGCCGTGAACTACCGCACTGTACACTGGTTGATAAAGAGATAGTAGTATACTCGTAACAACTAGTATGACACTATGACGGTATAAAGAATGAAAAAAAAACCACGGTTAGGTGGTATATATTATAATAATAATACAATTATGGATGGACGGACTGCCTGCCGACTGCCGACACAGAGGTAGCCACAGCCGTGAACTACCGCACTGTACACTGGTTGATAAAGAGATAGTAGTATACTCGTAACAACTAGTATGACACTATGACGGTATAAAGAATGAAAAAAAAACCACGGTTAGGTGGTATATATTATAATAATAATACAATTATGGATGGACGGACTGCCTGCCGACTGCCGACACAGAGGTAGCCACAGCCGTGAACTACCGCACTGTACACTGGTTGATAAAGAGATAGTAGTATACTCGTAACAACTAGTATGACACTATGACGACGGTATAAAGAAAGAAAAAAAAATACCACGGTTAGGTGGTATATATTGTAATACAATTATGGATGGACGGACTGCCTGCCGAGTTCCGACTGCCGACACAGAGGTAGCCACAGCCGTGAACTACCGCACTGTACTGTGTCTGCTGCTAATATAGACTGGTTGATAAAGAGATAGTATACAATACATACAACAATATACTACTATACTGGTGGTCAGGCACTGGTCACCACTAGTCACACTGGCAGTGGCACTCCTGCAGCAAAAGTGTGCACTGTTTAATTTTAAATTAATATAATATTATGTACTCCTGGGGGCTCCTGCTATAACAACCTGCAGTGCTCCCCAGTCTCCCCCACAATTATTATAAGCTTTGCCTTTTATACATTGATGTGCAGCACACTGGGCTGAGCTGAGTGCACACAGACTGAGTCACACTGTGTGACTGGCTGCTGCTGTGTATCGTTTTTTTTCAGGCAGAGAACGGATATAGCAGAGAACGGATATATTAAAATAAATAAAAGTTAACTAACAACAACTGCACTGGTCACTGTGGTAAACTCTGTCTGACTCTGCACAATCTCTCTCTCTCTTCTAATCTAATTTCTAATGGAGAGGACGCCAGCCACGTCCTCTCCCTATCAATCTCAATGCACGTGTGAAAATGGCGGCGACGCGCGGCTCCTTATATAGAATCCGAGTCTCGCGAGAATCCGACAGCGTCATGATGACGTTCGGGCGCGCTCGGGTTAACCGAGCAAGGCGGGAGGATCCGAGTCTGCTCGGACCCGTGAAAAAAACATGAAGTTCGTGCGGGTTCGGTTTCAGAGAAACCGAACCCGCTCATCTCTACTGAAAACATCTGGAAACGGTGAGTATCAGCATTTCTGACCCATTCACACCGCAGCGAAGAACCGCTGCGTGCGAATGGGTGGGAATGACCCCCACTGTACAGTACACACAGCATTGCAGTACCTGCCATACAGTACAATGACTCAAATCAATATAATCAATTTACTATTTATGTAATGAGACCACCTGACATGCCCCTTAAAAGCTCCACCTTCCCCATATACACATTGTGAAAATACAGGGGCAAATGCAGTTTTGCCATGCACAATTCAGTCGCAAACTAACTTGCAACAGAGTAGGCAGAACTGGGCTGTAATGGGTCATTCTTACTGACGCTAAGTACAGCGAGGGCGTGCCAGCAGAAGTACAGGTTGTGCAAAGTTGTGTATATACATATATTGTTGTTAGTCATCCGATGGTGTGTACACTGCTACATCCTAAAGCCTGCACACACATATTTACAATATATACAGTATGCCTGTTTTCAGATGCATCGTTTACACCAATTAGAAGGCTGCCATAAATGTGCACTGATAACTAAGATGGCTATATAATCAAGCGTGCAGATAGGATTTTTGGTTAAGCCACAGAGTTACGCACGGCTCTGCATGTAGCCAGAGTCGGCCTTAGGCATAGGCACACTAGGCAAATGCCTAGGGCATTTGGTATGCCTAGGGGCATAAGCAGCTTCTGCTGATTAAAATGATATGCAGCATGCCTATATTCTATGTGTGACTGCGGCTGTATCTGCATATGAAATGCTACATTACAGTGTATTCCTGGAAATCACTAACGTAGCATTTCATATGCAGATACAGTCACAGTTGCACACAGAATATAGGCATTTCGCATATCAATTTAATCAGCAGAAGCTGCTTGCGCATTCTAGCCACATAGTAATGCAAATAATGCAAAAAAAGGCACCCAACGTTAACAGAATTGCCAGCTGACTCACGCCAGGTATCTCCTGCTGCATAGCGTATTGAGGCAAGATGTATGAGGACACATCTGTATCCAAGCAGAGGCAGAGGTCACAATTTTAGCGGCCATGTGAGTGATGTGTGCGGGTGCATTGGTTGTGCAGTAGTGTTCGGCATATTTGTAAGGGGCATTATGTGTGTGAATAAAATTTCCCTACTGTGTGGCATAATTTTAATTGGAGGTACTATTGTGTAGCCATGCCCCTTCCCAGCAAGAACACACCCCTTTTTGGACTGTGCGCCAAATGTGCAATGTTCCTATTCAAAATATAAGGGGAAGGAACAACAAAATTAGGACTGCTATGGGTGAGGGGAGATGGTGCTGGGAAAGGGGTGCAGGGTGAGAGGAGGAACTAGCAGTGGTGCTAGGGTGCACCAGCCAAAATCTTGCCTAGGGCATCATATTGGTTAGGGCCGGCTCTGCATGTGGCTGAGTATATATATTTAGTTCCATGCATGCAATGGACTAAACCTGCATTCAGCTTTGTGTCTTTCCAATAGTGGCCGACTGCGCATGCGTGCGTAATCGCAAGTAGGGGAATACATGCTGCATCTTGTGTGAAAGCAGACCCCCATGAAATAGGCGTTTCTGGGCGGCAACTGGGTGGTGAGCACAAGACGTATGGAACGACTGTTTCTGATGGGAGTGTATTGGGCATGTACTGTATGTATATCCCCGTGCGTAGGTGTAAGTGGCGACTGTTTCAGATCGATCTCTTGCATCTGTCATGGTTCTGGTGCCATTATGGCTATGACTGCATATGCTAGAAATGTGGGCCTAATTCAGACCTGATCGCTAGGGTGCGTTTTTTGCACTGCTGCGACCAGGTAGTCGCCGCCTACAGGGGGAGGCGATAATCGCTATGCAGGGGTGCGAATGCATGTGCAGTCTCTGCACAGCTCAGGACTTACTCAGCCGCTGCGACATCAGGAACCCTCCCTTAAAACGTCTCGACACGCCTGCGTTTCTTGGACACTCTTTAAAAAACGGTCAGTTGACACCCACAAACGGCCTCTTCCTGTCAATCTTCTTGCAAATGCCGGTGCGATCGCTTTCTTCATAAAATCCATCGCTGTCCGGTGATCCCCGTTGCCGGTGGCCGACATGCCTGCACATACGCATGCGCAGTTCAGACCTGATCGCACCCCTGCAAAAAAAAAAGCTAGCGTGCGATCGGGTCTGAATGACCACATGAGCGGGAAGCCTTGCACTTTCAGACGCACAGATTTGCGACTTACTGTGGCTCAGCTGATTGATTCATTAGCATCTGAAAGTGAGTACAATGCTGCAGCCGCAGAAACACGCCACTCAGAATAAGTCCCAGTATATATGCAGACACCTGCTGGTGAAAACAACCAACTAACAAGCTTAATGATTTACCTAGGGGTGTGGGGTCGGCAGCATCACTGTCCTGTAACCCCTTGCTTCTGGCAAGCAGTGTGCTTGGGACAGCACCCTGCAGCCAGAATCGCAGCTGCAGTGCTGCTCGGAGTGTACTTTTGACCCTCCAGGCAAGCAGCCTGCAGTCTGTGAAACCTTCTGGGCATCCACATGACGCTCCAGGTAGCTCTGCACTCTCCGTGCTGGCAGTCCCACCCCCTCTGTGCAACGTCATGAAGTCATGCATTGAGGGAGGCGGGGAAACACAGGGCCCTCTTCATACTTGTCTTCTCTCTTGGAACCGGCAAGAGGCTCCCGTAAAATGGGGTGGCGCTCCCTGCCCCCCAGGAAAGTGGGCAAGTCTCCAGGAGCCACCCAGCTGGGACCCCCGCATAGCAGCCACAAAGCCGTGTCACGACCAAACATGGGGGGTCATTCCGAGTTGTTTGCTCGTTATTTTTTTCTCGCAACGGAGCGATTAGTCGCTAATGCGCATGCGCAATGTCCGCAGTGCGACTGCACCAAGTAAATTTGCTATGCAGTTAGGAATTTTACTCACGGCATTACGAGGTTTTTTCTTCGTTCTGGTGATCGGAGTGTGATTGACAGGAAGTGGGTGTTTCTGGGCGGAAACTGGCCGTTTTATGGGAGTGTGTGAAAAAACGCTACAGTTTCTGGGAAAAACGCGGGAGTGGCTGGAGAAACGGAGGAGTGTCTGGGTGAACGCTGGGTGTGTTTGTGACGTCAAACCAGGAACGACAATCACTGAACTGATCGCACTGGCAGAGTAAGTCTCGAGCTACTCAGGAACTACACAGAGAAGTCTTTTCGCAATATTGCAAATCTTTCGTTCGCAATTTTGATAAGCTAAGATTCACTCCCAGTAGGCGGCGGCTTAGCGTGTGCAAAGCTGCTAAAAGCAGCTTGCGAGCGATCAACTCGGAATGACCCCCATGGCCCTCTCAGCTGATTTCCAGTCTTTTGTGTGAAATGTGACTGATAAATGCATGCTGTGCATCATGGGAGATGATGTCATGCCGAGGTGACTCACTTCCTGTTTGTCTCCTGTTACTTCCAATCCACTTGGTGTCTAGCTCATGCTGAGTAGAGACCTGTATTACACTGATGCTGCAAGTGTCGTCCTGATTTTGTTGATACACATCTACAGTGACTGTGCTTAGACCTTGCAGTGATATAAGTATGACTTAAATCTACCCTATAATCATTTGTCATGGCACACGTGCATTTCTAATATAAAACAACCATTCATTAGCTGTCAAAAATCCTGTTTATAAATGAGAGCAATGAGTGGAGCCACAATGCTTTGTAGTTATATGCATTTGACCTGAGCTCATTTATTGTCATGTTAAAAGCAGCAGTTATTTACGTAACATCTAGAATTTGCTTCCACCAGCTGCTTTGGAAGTGCGAGCACCAGGCAGGAGCAGGGACAGGTTCTCTGGGAGAACATGCTTTTCACAGCTAGTTGTTTGTGTAATGCAAGTATCTTGGGAGACAGCGAGAACATGCTTGTTTATCATGGAAGGAATGGGTGGCTCAAACCTCTTTAGAGAGATTTATGGGAGCAATTAATCAGCAGGAGGTTCCAGCAAGAACGTTATTAGATATAATAATTAACTTGTGGGGGCTGCATTAGTGACTAGTGTGCTGACTTAATGATCATTAAAGCAGACAGTGAAATGCAATTGCAAGCATTTAAGACAAACGCAAACATAAATTAGTAATGATTATGATTTATTAACTGAAAGCAAAGGTAGTCAATATGTGTCAGAGATGTTTCTCTGTTTAGTTTTATTCCACATACAGAAGCCTATTCATAATCAATTAAGGGCCCGTTATACATGCAAATGTTTGATGTAACAGGACCATTCGTTATTAGGTACCCAATAGGGCCAGCTCACATTCAGAAAACTTGCCTGCGACAATAAACGCCGTCTTCAGATCCCTCCGCCGCCTCCTTGCTGTGTGCCCAGCGGCTGTGTGCATGCGCCACCTCAGGTCACACAAGCACAGAAGCCGGCATGGGGGCGGTAAATATCACTGCTACCTCTGCAGCAGCGTCACTGACTGGCTTTTCAGAGCAGCTGTCCCCACACTAGAGCAATGCTGAATTGCTCCGGTAATTAAGTATCCCCCGCCACAGTATGTACATGTAGTTAGCTATTGCCACACCCAGTGGAGGCAGGTGACCGGTGCATGCTGCAAGTGAAGTTCGTTTGAGGAGGAGTATAAGGGGGAGATGTATTATACCAGTGGCATCACCAACGGGGTGCAGGCCACACCCAAAGGTTGCTGACTCCTGCTCAGTGACAGGACCTGCGTGCTGCACTGTAATAGTACGTGCAGCACCTAGCTCTTGTCACAGTGTAGGAGCCAGCACTGCATTTTCGGACCCCCGAATTGCCGAAAATGGGTGTTTGGGCCACCAGGCCATACTCCAACTCATGAGGCCATGCCCCTACCAGTGAGGCCACGCCCTGTTTTACAAAAGTTAGGGACGCCACTGTATTAAACCTTCGAAAGAGATAAAGTGAAGAAGCTGCCTATAGCAACAAGACAGCCTCTAGCTATCATTTAACTAGCACCGTCTAAATAGTTAGAAGTTGATTGGTTGTTACTTCGGTCCTTCTCAACTTTATCTCTATTGAAGGTTGGATACATCTTCCCCTCAGAAGGTCATGGATGGCCTTGCACTACAGAAGTTCCAGCCATGCCCACAGGGTTTGTGGCCACTCCCACTGCATTGCAGCCACAAACCCAGTATTCCCAGCAAGCCACATGTCACAAGTATCATGTTGGGAGGTATAATATAAGGCACACGCCCAAGAAAAACACATCTTTAGAAAAAGAATAGAAAGTTTGCCTAGGCCATACAATTACCCCATTCTTCCTCCCCCACTCCTTACCCCATTCTTCCTCCCCCACTCTGTATTTAATAATGATAATTATAAATAATAATGTTATATATACCACTTTTCTCCTAATAGAACTCAAATTTCCTATTGAAAGAGCTCCCAGGGGGCGGGATGTTTTTAATTTCACATGAAAATTGAGATACATCCCCTGCCCCTTTCACCTACAAAAAGGCATCTGTGAAGCTGTGATTACCAGCATGCGGATACACTTTCCCGCCACAGGAAGTATTTTTTATCTGGGGACCTACTGTGCATGTGCAGATATTGGCCTGCGCGTGACCAGCCATCAGATGGAGCTTGCTGCATGCCGCCATATTGCAGCCTCATAAAATTCTGTGGAGACTGATGCAGCAGCAGCCTGAGTGCCATATGTATCACATACATCCTGCTCAGAGTATAAAGAGGGATCCATATATATTCCGCCACCTCCTGTGGCTCTCAGCACATACACAGGGCTGTTGGCAGCAAGGATGGACCACGGTACTGAGGAGATGTAGCCAAATCAGGGTGAGGCATGGCCATGCCACCTCCCAAAACATTGTTAATGTTACTGGGTGCATACTCCAGCGCTGTGCGCAACTGGACCAGGGTCAGGGTCGGATCCATGGGGGGGAGGCGATTGGTATGATTGCTTCCCCATAACAATTCCTACTTGCCCTCTAACTCTGGCCACTGTATAGCAGTGCAGTGGCAGTGGACACATCAACCAAGGGAATAGAGGAGACTCAGTGGAAGCAGCATCCCTGGACCCTCCCCTGTCCAGCACACAGAAGCGTATGCTGGACTGGAGATAGAGACTGCTGCTGCTGTCTCGTCTATCCCTGCCCAATGTGCAGCCGACCTGAGCCCCGCTGCTGGGCCCCTCCAACGAGCCTGAGCTTGGGTAAAGAGTACCTCCCCTCAGCGCTACTGGTCATACATGCATAATGGCACCAACCAGAATACGACACAGGCACCCTCCCTCTCACTCAAAAGGGTAGGAGCCGTCACCGGTTACAAGCTATAACAAGTGCATCTAATAAAAAATTAGGAAAGAGATGGGGCCAAAGGTGAAGCCTCGAAGGGCACCATGCGGGCCTAGGGTCACGTGCTGTTTATCACTGCAATGTCCTGTAGAAATTGATTGATAGGGATATAGGGGGTTATTCAGAGTTGTTAGCAAATCAAAAGTTAGCAATTGGGCAAAACCATGTTGCACGGCAGGCCCGCCATCAGGGGGATGCTGTGGGCACAGTAGTCCCGAGCCCGGCCTCTCTAACAGATCTGACTCTGTCACAGGAGGGGGAGAGGATGCAGCAAGCATCAATTGTAAGCGTCCCTCATACAGGCTCCTCTAGTATCTTTAATAACTGTCTCCATTTTGGGAGGTGGCCATTTTGGGAGGGACACTTCCAGTTTTTCATCCAGAGATATGTGACATTGTATGTTCTAACCTCAAAGCCTTTTTAATGATTCATCCACCGGTAATTCCTCATATGAATATTTAAGGAAAAAAGAGATAAAGGGGGACATGTACTAAGCAGTGATAAAAGTGGAGAAGTGAGCCAGTGGAGAAGTTGCCCTGGGCAACCAATCAGCATTGACGTAACACTTATAATCTGCATACTATAAAACTACACAGAGCAGCTGATTGGTTGCCATGGGTAACTTCTCCGCTGGCTCACTTCTCCACTTTTATCACTGCTTAGTACATGTCCCCCATAAAGCACTGCTAGTGCATTACCACAAACAAACTTTTTAATGTCTCACATAAATTAAATACATCCCAAATTTATGTGAGACATTAAAAAGTTTGTTTGTGGAAAAGCTGGAAGTGTTCATCTGCGGACTAGGATAGCATTAAGCACATTTGGAATATTGAACGTATGTTCTCCATTCCCACCATTTTTGGTGAGTATAACATCACGCGGTGTGTATAACATCGAAAATTCATCTGTATATGACATATGGAACTTTGGTAATTTTTTGAATATATGCTGTGTTGAGGAGTAAGAAAGAGGAATCTTCCTTTAATTAAGAAAAACAGACATATCTCATTCTCAGCGCTGTCTCCTAATTAACTCTTTATGTGGATTTTGTTATTTTGAGGACAGTGAAACCTCATTATTGGGAGAAAAGCAGCAGAGAAGTGAAGCGCTTTTTGGACTAGAATTTTTTGTATTGCATTTTGGGATGGACATTTTCAATTGAAGCTTGCAGCGTCCTCGCCGCCCTCCTGTGACAGTGTCAGAACTCGGGCATGAAAAGGGGGCAGAACTGCCGGAGACCAGGCTGGCTGCTACCACAGGGAGGGTAAGAGAGAAAGTGTGTGTGTGTGTGTGTGTGTGTGTGTGTGTGTGTGTGTGTGTGTGTGTGTGTGTGTGTGTGTGTGCGCGGTCATCATGTGTAAGCGGTGCTACAAGTGGCATCACTACAGGGGCATTTTGTGTTTTAAGCGCCACCCCTACTGGGGGCAGTTTGTGTGTAAGCGGCACCGCTATTGGGGGTATTAGGTACTGTATGTAAGCAGCACTACTGGGGGCATTAATATGGTGCAGGAGGCATTAGTGTTGCTCCGTATGTGCACAGGATCTACATATTTTGTACATATATATTTATTTATTTTGTTACTATATATATATATATATTTAGGTGGGGGGCTAAATATTTTGTCAGTCCCGGGACCCACAATTTCTGATGGCAGCCGTGACTGCAGGTGGAGCATGTGCGGAGTTAGATTTGGGTGGGTTATATTGTTTCTGTGCAGGGTAAATACTGGCTGCTTTATTTTTACACTGCAATTTAGATTTCAGTTTGAACACACCCCACCCAAATCTGATTTCTCTGCACATGTTACATCTGCCCCACCCACAGTGCAACATGCTTTTGCTCAATTGCTAACTTTTTTGGTTTGCTAACAGCTCTGAATAACCCTCATAGTTTTACCCTTGTTCTCGCTTAAAAATTTAATATTTTTTTTGTATAATAAATGTTAATTTTGCTGTTCTTTTGTCAACTGTTCTAATGTAACCTGCTTTATTATTTCACTATTTTTCTGCTGTCTACACTCTTACTAATGTATCTGAGGTTTATATGTGGTTGGGCAAGATTACATGTAAAACTGTGATACCATAAACAAAACTGGCGTTTGACGGACGCTGCAGGAAGAGATAGTTCCCCCTCTCAACACACGTTAATTATCGTATTAGTTACTTTCTAAAATGATTTGTAGTGTTGCTGTTTGCACCACAATCTTTAACAACAATTGTAACTGATTCTATTTGCACACATTTGCCGGATAAATTATGCCATTAATTTCAAATACGTAAACATTTTTATGATTTTATGATGGTAATAAATCCCCTTCACAATTGCAAATGAGAGTATAGAAGCAAAAAACAAGGGTGGTTTTGATGAATGAGCGTTATTAACTCATGCCTTGGTTCCAGTAGTGCATTGATTATCCCAGCCATGTGCCAAGCACGTTAGACAAGCCTGGAGTACATGCTGAATCTGTCACATTTCCTGTAAGATGCACAGAGGCTTGCGTGGGACTTCACAAGCGCAAGCACGTACTCACTGAGATCAATAGACTCCTCGCTGAGCTGCTCCGGGCAGAGTAAAGGAACCAGCAATATCTCCTACAGAATTGATTTTACAGCAATTCCATTTAAACACATACAGGCAAAATGATTTGATGTTTCAAATAAGATAAATAGGGTTTTAATTAAATTTGTCTCCTTATTATAAAGTGGATCATTTGTAAAGTTCTGGTTATAGCTTTAATGTTGATGTTTGTTTGACATTATTCCGGTATCACGAGTAAAACAGCTTTACAAGCGGTGCTGCTTTTTAATTGCGGAACACCGTCAAAATGATTTACATAAGTGGGTTGGGCCAATTGCTAATATGCATTTCCCTAGAGACAGAAAATCTTAAAGGTTGGATATTGTTCTCATGCTTATTCACTATGTGACCAGATTTGTAGTGAGCGGGGGGAAAACAACGGGAAGCCAAAAAGGGAATCAGTATGTATTACCGACGGTCGGGATGCTGGCTGTCAGTATACAGACAACGGCATCCTGAACGTCAGTATGCTGACAGCGGGGTGAGCGCTAGTAAGCTCTTGCAGGTTCGCTACGCTCACCACGCTGTGGGCTCGATGGCTCGCTATTCTCACCACAGATTCTATTCCCACTCTATGGGTGTCGTGAGGACCCATGAGTGGGAATAGCCCCTGGCGGCATTGTCAGCAGTCGGGATTCCGGCGTCGGTATCTTGACTGCCAAGATCTCAACTGCCTGCAATGTACAGTAACTGCATCCCCCAAACAGTCATCAGAGGGCTTGATTCCACGTTGGATGCAAAGATCTGCTATCTTATGCCCATGCAACTTTCCATTGATCTTTGTGAGCCGCCATGGCTTTATTCAAATGTCGCACCCCCCACTGTTTTTACGGCTGCAGCCGCCATGATTACTATATGTCATCTGGGGGCTGGTCCTAGAATGAAATGTCTTTGGCATCAGTCTGGCCATTTATAGTATTTACATAGTAGCGTTCCTGTCTCCCTGTATTCTTGCTCAGTCTGATTCCTGAGCTGACCTCTTCACTGTTTGGTGCCTGTACTTACCTCTTGCTTGTGAGCTCAACTCTGCCTTGTATGCTGCCTGAACTGACCTACGATTGGGACCTTGATATTGTTGCGTGCTCCCTAGACTGACATATGCTTGTGACATAAAATCTGCCTTTGTGTACCGCCCGGACCAACCTTTTGCTTTTACACGTAATTCCAATTGAATTCCATTCACGCTTTGAGCTCCGATTTTTCATCATGCACTCAGTGGGCAGATCTTTAACTTGTGGCTGCTACATTGCTTGCTGTCATATACACACGTCAGTAATTGTGTCCACTGTTCTGGAATCAGTGTTGACCACTTTTCTTCTTATTGCATGCAACATAGTACAACGCCTATAAGTTACATTTACTTCAACAGTGACTTTGCTGTACTCTGCCGGATTGTATTGCCGTTTACCTAAGTCTATTACAGCCCAGCTGCTGCATACAGGGGACAGATGTCAATCTCCGCATCGCAATGTGACATGTTGATGTCATACTGCATGCCTTCTCTCCTCTCTTGCCCGTGCTCTCCTGCCGCCACATGTGCCCTGCCACTGCTGCCGTCAGCCACACCAACGCCACAGGCAGAGCCCAGGCACCGTTGCTCTCAGGAGGACTCGGAGCTGCCGCCGGAGCGGAGGACACAGCTGAGCGAGCCTGAGTCAGTTCAGCACTCAGCAGGGAGGGTGAGACAGACTCTCTCTGTCAGTGTGTCACTGAGCCAGCTCACTGCGTGCTGCAGCCTGCCCTGCAGCTGAGCCTTTAGCTCCTCCTGATGCAGTGGAAAGAGAGGGGACCAGGCCAGCCATGGTGAATAAAATTATGTATGTAGTATATTTTTCTGCAGCAGGGTACACTGGTATTCCACAGGGAATAACATCGGGGGGTGTAGAGTTGGATCTTGATCCGAGGCACCAACAGGCTAAAGCTTTGACTGGCGGGACCCGCCGAAATCGCGATCCAGCGGCGTTGTCTCTGAAGATGGGCCGCGCCGCGGGCGTGGACACATTGGCCATGCAGGGACCCCACTATATCCACCAGGACAAGGGTCACAGGTCGGATTTACTAAAATCCATTTGATATAGGCCCCGCAGTACCCAGTGGTGAAGTCCAGCTGAGGGGATAATGCTCTGACCTGTAGCCCCTCCTCCAGCCCCAGGCGCCATTTACTGCAAATGTTCCCGCCCTGGAGCTGCATCTCTCTGTCTCCCTCACTCCCTGTCAGCGTTTGGGCGCCATTACACAGAGCTGCGCTGATCCTGGGACTGCTGGGCATTGTCTCCTCTGTAAAGCCGCCTGTCTCATCAGCGCTGTGCTTTTACAGGACACTTAAGTATTCTGCATGTCGTTTAGATAGTGTTAGTTAAGAAAAAGTGCATTACTACAGGGATATTTCAGTACAAGTACCCTGTGATATACATTCAGTATTTACTGTGCATTGTTATATCTGTATACATATATAGCTTTATTACTATTATTATTATTATTATTATTATTATTATTATCCTTTATTTATATGGCGCCACAAGGGTTCCGCAGCGCCCAATTACAGAGTACATATGGACATAATCAAAACAGGAAAACAGTGACTTACAGTTGAAGACAATTTAGGACAAGTACAGGGTACTAAGCATAACTACACCAGTAAATGACAGAGATAAGTTCCAGGTGGCCAAAAAACTGCGTGATTTGGGCAGTTGGGGATTATTAAAGTTAGAAAAGGATAAGCACATGAGGGAAGAGGGCCCTACTCGTGAGAGCTTACATTCTAAGGGGAGGGGTACACAGACAGGGGTGACACAGATGGGGTACATAGAGAGCGTGGAACAGAGGGTTAGGATGAGATTTGGCTGGGTTTGGTAAGGAAATGGGTCTTAAGAGCCCGTTTGAAGTTTTGTAGAGATGTGGAGAGTCTGAGGGGGAGAGGTAAAGAATTCCAGAGGAAGGGAGCAGCACGTGAAAAATCTTGGAGATAGGAGTGGGAGGAAGTAATCAGCAGACAGGAGAGTTGGCGTGCATTAGCAGAGCGAAGAGGACGGGTGGGAGAGTAAAGGGAGATAAGGTCAGAGATGTAAATGGGAGAGGAGTGGGTGAGTGCTTGTGAGAAGTTTGAATTGGATTCTGAAAGGGAAGGGAAGCCAGTGAAGGGCTTGTAGGAGAGGAGAGGTGGACGTAGTGCGTTTGGTGAGGAAGATAAGCCGGGCAGCAGCATTGACGATAGATTGGAGTAGAGAGAGGTAATTGTCAGGGAGGCCAGTTAGGAGGAGATTACAGTAGTCCAGTCTGGAAATAATCAGTGAGTGAATAATGATCTTAGTGGCATCCTGGGTGAGAAAAGGTCTGATCCTGGAAATGTTTTTGATATGAAAATGACAGGTTTGTGAGAGGTGCTGAATGTGTGGTTTGAAGGAGAGGGAAGAGTCAAGGATTACACCAAGACAGCATACCTAGGGGCTAGAGGAGATAGTCGTGCCATCAATGGATAATGAGATTGTGGGAGGTGAGGTTGTGCGGGAGGGTGGGAAGATGATCAGCTCAGTCTTAGACATGTTGAGTTTAAGAAAGCGCTGGGACATAAAGGAAGAGATAGCAGAAATACAGTTAGAGGCACGAGTGAGGAGAGCCGTGGAGAGATCAGGGGAGGAGAGGTAGATTTGAGTGTCATCAGCATAGAGGTGATACTGGAAATTTAAAAAAACTAATGAGTTCACCTAAAGAGGACGTATAGAGAGAGAAAAGGAGAGGACCAAGAACAGAACCTTGGGGGACACCAACAGTTAGTGGAAGTGGGGGCGAGGTAGCATCATGAGAGGAGACAGAGAAGGAACGATCAGAGAGGTAGGAGGACAGCCAGGAGAGGGCAGTATCGCGTAGACCAAGAGAGTGAAGGATTTGCAGAAGGAGAGGGTGGTCCACAGTGTCAAAAGCAGCAGATAGGTCAAGAAGAATAAGCAGAGAGTAGTGGCCCTTAGATTTGGCGGCATGGAGGTCATTGCAGACTTTTGTGAGTGCAGTTTCAGTGGAGTGGAGAGAGCGGAAACCAGACTGGAATGGGTCAAGCAGTGAGTGAGAGGAAAGAAAGGCAGTGAGGCGATTTACTTAGTATTGCTAGTCCAGTGCAGTTTAATTGTTGTAGTAATAATCTCTGCATTGTACATGTGACTGTGTGTGTGCCAATAGATGCTGTGTGGTTCCTATTCTGTGTATCTCACACATATTGCTAACCCTATATTATGTACCCTGAAGGGGGCTAAGTGCATATATATGTATATGTATATGTATATATATATATATATATATATATATATAGAGAGAGAGAGAGAGAGAGAGTGTTTCACAGGATATACTACCTCTGTATTTTTCTCTGTGTATATCAGTCACCATATACCTCTTAAATCCTCTGTTTGTGCTCTACAGTTGCAGTCATGCTACATAGGGGGTTTTGTCAGGTACTGTGTCTGGCTATATTGTACTGTTACGCCCTAAGGCTTCATTCCCACATAATGTCTGCTACACAGGGCGGGAGATCCGTGGCTGATCCTGCGTCATGCAGTGCTGACGCCGCAGATGCACCTGAGGAAAATATTCCAGCTGTGGGACCAGGTACCGGGGTTTCAGTACCCCTCAGTCAGCCTGCAGCACTGGTGGCACACCAAGACCCACCCTGGGCTGCTTTTTCTAATTTGCTGACTACGCTAGTAACGAGACTTTCACCCCCTGTGGGACCTACTGTGCCTTTACAGCCACATATTGTCCCTGCAGTTAATCTGCCATGGGCAGATAATCTGTCAACTCAGTTACAGCAATTAAATCAGTCTTTGGTTAAACGAATACCTAACCCTCACCCTCCTAGGACCAAAGGGTCATCTAAGCGGGCCATTTCTTCCTCACAATCCATGCTGGTTATAGATACTTCATCTGATGAAGATGGGGTATACAATGATCCCTCAGACTCTGATGCAGATGCTTCTGATAGGGAATCTATTTCACAGGTGGATGTTCCTGACCTCTTGGAGGCTATCAAACTGATTCTTCAGATTGAGGATGAATCTGAACCTCCAAAAATGTCTAAGAAACCCGATAAGTTCAAACGTCAGAAGGTCACTAAATTAGTTTTGCCCCATTCTGACCATTTAGTTGACATACGTCAGGAATACTGGGAGTATACAGGAAGGAAATTCTCCTTGTCTAAGAAGATGCTAGCTTGTTATCCCCTTGCTGCAGAGTTATGTAAAAATTAGGAAACACCGCCTCCGTTGGACTCACATGTCACGCATCTGGTGGTGTCCTCTACTCTGCCTGTCATTACCGTCACTTCTCTGAAGGAACCGACGGATAAGCGTGTGGAGGGTTGCTTGAAGTCTACTTACACCCGTGCAGGTGCTGTGCATAGACCCACTATAGCTGCCTCTTGGGCTGCGAAGGCTATTGAAGCCTGGGTTCAAGAAGTTAAAGCGGAGCTACCTTCTAATTTTTCTGATAATGCCAGACAGTGTCTTTCATATATTATCACAGCCTCTCATTATATACAGGAGGCGGCCTCTGATGCCGGTATCCTGGTGGCCAAAGTGTCTACTACGTCCATTCTGGCCCGCCGGATTCTGTGGTTGCGGTCCTGGTCTGTGGATCTCTGGATCTTGTAGGTTATCCCCTTTAAAGGAGACATCCTGTTTGGGGAAGTTCTGAACAAGATTGTTGCTGACTTAGCGTCTGCTAAAACTGCATGTCTGCCGAGTACTAATCCTTCGGTTCACCTTTCATTCCTTTCGACCTCCAAGTAAAGCAAAGGGTCAGGTGTACCCGAAACAGGCTCGCACCTCCAAAACCTCTAAGCCCAATCCTAAACGTTCCTGGGCTGCCCTTCAGTCTACTTCCAAACCAGACAAGTCTGCTGCATGACGGGGCAGGCCTCCCTCTGGGGGATCCCAGGGTGGGAGGCCGACTTCTACGGTTTGCTCAGGTATGGTTACAGACCACTTCAGACGCCTGGGTAAGGGTAGTCGTCACTCATGGAAACGCCATCTCTTTCAAGAATCGTCCCCCTCGCCAGTTTTGCTTAATAAATATCCCTTCAGATCCGGTAAAAGCAAAAACTCCCCATTTGGTGGTACAATCCCTCCTGGACACAGGAGTGGTAGTGCTGGTGCCTCTGGCTCAGAGAGGTAGGGGGTACTATTCAACGCTGTTCCTAGTTCCAAAACCGAATGGTTCTTCCTGGCCCATTCTCAACCTCAAGTCTCTGAACAAGTTTGTGAAGGTTTCCAAGTTCCGTATGGAAACTATTCGCTCTATTGTTCTGGCCTTTGAGCCCATGGACTATACGGTATCCCTTGTCAAAGTGGAAAAATATTACAGTACACACATCACGTACAAACTACACACAGATGGCCTCCTTGCGCGTACTTAATCTGCCGTGCGTCCGCATATTCGCAATTTGCGTATGGTCGCTCCGGCGGACCTGCGTATTAGCGCGTGGTATGAGTATTTATGGTAGAGTTTGTGAACGCATGGAAATGCCATCAAAACACATTACATATTTAATCCAAATAGTGCACATTTTACACATAGCCTCCCTGCACTACAGCAGCAAGTTACAGCAGTTTAAATGGTAACAGAACAAAGGGATTCACCTTTACAGGATAGGAGGGGACAGAACAAGGATATAAGGTGGTGTTTGGTATCCAGCTGTAGGGTATTTTAAGGGTAACATTCCGGTGTTTGTTTGAGGAAGATCGCATTTTCCTGCGGATAGTTATGTGCAGGAGCAGAATATAGATATAAACTGTATTTACTGTACATTATGTATGCTGCTGGAATCCAGAGGAGACCACCCACAAGAGCAATTGGAACAGACATCGCCCACCTATTCAAACTAACCTATGACCTCTCCTGTACTGTAAATGACCATCCCTGTGTCCAATGGACAAAGAGATTACAGTATCCATTGTGTTAAGTTTTGGATGAATTGTATAAAGAGAGCCTGCTGCAGGCCTGGTCAGACACAATACTCACAAAGTTATCTATTAGATGACCGAGGACCGGACCGGGTACCGCGGCGAATCCAATCACGTATGTACCATTGAATGTAGCCATTATTCTGTTGTGTTGTATTGTATTGTTTGTATTGTAACCCCCTTTCAGCAATAATACGCTGTGGTGTCGGAACCCAGTGGTTTAACTACAGACTGGTGTCGTGTCTTTCTGTCCCTGCTAAGGTTTAAAGTGTATAAGTATCGCATTGCATTGCTGTATAAGGTTTAAAGTGTGTTCATTGGGTGTGTACGCGCTGTGTGTACTTTGTACCGTCAGCACGGCGTTTGTACGCAAAGTCCATACGCAGTACGGGACTCTTTACGCTAATAGCGTAAAAAGTACGTAGAGTGTGTATTAAGTATAGCGGCCGCAGCGGCTCCATGGTAAAGTGTATTTAAGGTGTGTTTAAGGTATAGCTTTCATTCCTGTATATAAAGCAGCATTCTCAATTGGGGGCTCCGTCCGGTTTTCCACATACTCACAGCCTAACAGGTCACAGCAGACTTAATCTATCAGCAAACGGGCGGACAGAAAGTATCCTACGTATCCTTTTCCTGGTCGATGGATGCACTGAAAACCCTATTTATTTGCTGATTAGATGGTGTCTGCTCTGTATGGTTTGTAGAGATGCTGGGAGAACCCGTAAAGTAAACAGAAAAAAAAAGCTATTTAAAAATCTATGAATTTATTTTTGGCGCCAAAAGCGTACACAGCACCCATACTCTTTGTATACCCTCACATTGTTGCCATAACACTCAGATTGCTAGATTCATTTAGATCTGTGTGAAACCGGTTACATTTGTTGCTATATAGTTAAAACTAAAATAAATGTTTAAGGAAGTAAGCGTTAAGCACAAACGCAGTCTGGCCTGGTTGTTAAGGTTTATACAGAAAGAAACTGTGTTGTGTTTAGTGGGCAATAGTAGTTAATATTGCTCACATTTATAGAAGTTGTGTGATCTGTTTTATTGCGTACGCACATTGGTACACGTGGTACGGAACGTGAGGACAGCGTACAAAAACGTGCACGTGGCGCAAGGCCGCACACGTGGCATAGAGGTACGCACGGTTGCGTAATTACGCAAGCTTGCGTAGGGTTGTGTGCGCATAATAAAACCACACGATAGTTCATTTAGTTTAAAGGTGGGACAGTAGCCATGCTACGATAGCACAAAACTACCCGGTTTCTAAAAAAAAAATTAGTATAATTTTTTTTTAGTATAAATATTTTTTTTAAATTGCCTCTGGGGTAAAGCTGCCAACCTGAATGAATCCAAATTTTCTGTACAGAAAAACAAAGTGTATTTGAGTGAGCGAATGTAAGAGTGAACGTATTGAACTCCGGAAATCGGGTCCCGTGGTACACCAAGTTAGTAGAGGCTTGGTGGCGTGAGGCAGCTGACTCACGTTAATATAGATTGAAATACGCAAATCGTGAGATGATTTGCAAAGGAGCGTGATAGTGCATAAGTATTGCGAAGTATTGAAGTAAAAAAGGTTTTTGTATTACGCTCCGGGCTGAGGGTCGCAGTTTGTACATCGACCCGTGGTTGTACAGCAGATAGGTAACAAGTACCTATACGCTGTACGATTAGACCGCGCGTTTGTGGGTGCAATATATACAGCGCAACTTGATACCACTTTACGAGCTTTTGCGTAAAACCGCGGTATCAGTAGTGCCGTGTAGAGCATACGCAAGCGTGATTTGTGTATAAGTTATAGGGAGTTTTCGCTGGTCTCTCTCAGGAAAATCTCCAGCGGTGTATATTTACTGGAATAGGTAAGTCACTCCTAAACACTTCCAGTAAAATAGAAACTAGATCGCTGGGTTCGCGGTGTTCACTATTGCAGTGAGTCGTGGTACTCAGTGGAGAAGGAGCGAGTGAAAGCGCTAGGTGTCTTTCACGTCTATCTGCGGTGTGCATTGGGGATTGCGTTTATTGGCAAAAAGTCCGCAATGGGATCCAATTGCACAAGCAGTGGGCATTCAGTAGCTAGGTTTCAGGCTGAAGAAGTGGGACCGAAAAGGTCAGATTTGCGACCGAGAGGGTCAGCAATGTTTATTATGTGTGAAAAGTTTGGTTCACACACGGAGGCTTTTTGCAATGAATGGGTATGTATGACTAACAAAGATAGGGAACAATTCCCTAGGGTGGGCAGCTTTGAACCAGAGGTATTACAGAACTTAAGGATAAGGATATGTCTGATAAAATCCAGGAGACAAAGGATTAGACATACAGATTGTTTAAATTTATGGCAGCAAGAGGGGGATGTGCAAAGGGAATTAGCTCGCGCAGCAGGTTCTAAACCTAGCGGGAAAACAATGGTGACCGCACCACCATCACCATATATTGTGGGGGAGAAAGTGGCTACAGACAATGGTACATTGGCACAGGATAGGAGAGTAATTGATAAATGTACTAACGTTAACCCTTGCCAGTTGTATCCTGTTTTAAATTTTCCCCAGGACTGCGAGCAGGAAGATGAGCCCAGCACGATATCGGCACTCTCTCTAGCAGCCATCATACAAGACACTCAGGTGGGCACGGCTCAACCAACAAGAGCAGTAACAAGGCCCCCTAGCGGAGGGATAAGTGAGGTCGTGTCCACAGGTAAGTATGGTACCATACATTATGCAGAGACAATAGCTCCCCACATTGTAGAATCAAACCAGAATGATGTAATTGAATTAAATCCTGTCATGGTGATTGCAGTCCCCAATGGGAAGACTGACGCTCAGGGAGTCACTCCCATCAGGAACATTGCCATGCACTGTCCCTGGTCCCGAGCAGATTTAAGGTCAATTATGTCTGAATTTCCCGATCCCAGAAAAGATCTAGTTGCATGCCAGAGGTTCATTAAAGAGTTAGGTAATGCCAACGAACCCACGAACAAAGATTGGCGAATAGTGCTATGGGTATGTTTACCCTCAAATATTGACCCCGCAAAATTCATAACCGATTGTAAGTTAGACACAGAAGTACCTCTCACTGATAAATACAATCAGGAGAATGTACGGCAAATCAATCTGCAATTAGGAGTATATTTCCCTACTGTTGACAAATGGAATAAAATCTTTTCCATAAGACAAAAGGAAGGTGAAAAGTAGAGATGAGCGCCTGAAATTTTTCGGGTTTTGTGTTTTGGTTTTGGGTTCGGTTCCGCGGCCGTGTTTTGGGTTCGAACGCGTTTTGGCAAAACCTCACCGAATTATTTTTGTCGGATTCGGGTGTGTTTTGGATTCGGGTGTTTTTTTCCAAAAACACTAAAAAACAGCTTAAATCATAGAATTTGGGGGTCATTTTGATCCCAAAGTATTATTAACCTCAAAAACCATAATTTACACTCATTTTCAGTCTATTCTGAATACCTCACACCTCACAATATTATTTTTAGTCCTAAAATTTGCACCGAGGTCGCTGTGTGAGTAAGATAAGCGACCCTAGTGGCCGACACAAACACCGGGCCCATCTAGGAGTGGCACTGCAGTGTCACGCAGGATGTCCCTTCCAAAAAACCCTCCCCAAACAGCACATGACGCAAAGAAAAAAAGAGGCGCAATGAGGTAGCTGTGTGAGTAAGATTAGCGACCCTAGTGGCCGACACAAACACCGGGCCCATCTAGGAGTGGCACTGCAGTGTCACGCAGGATGGCCCTTCCAAAAAACCCTCCCCAAACAGCACATGACGCAAAGAAAAAAGAGGCGCAATGAGGTAGCTGACTGTGTGAGTAAGATTAGCGACCCTAGTGGCCGACACAAACACCGGGCACATCTAGGAGTGGCACTGCAGTGTCACGCAGGATGTCCCTTCCAAAAAACCCTCCCCAAACAGCACATGACGCAAAGAAAAAAAGAGGCGCAATGAGGTAGCTGTGTGAGTAAGATTAGCGACCCTAGTGGCCGACACAAACACCGGGCACATCTAGGAGTGGCACTGCAGTGTCACGCAGGATGTCCCTTCCAAAAAACCCTCCCCAAACAGCACATGACGCAAAGAAAAAAAGAGGCGCAATGAGGTAGCTGTGTGAGTAAGATTAGCGACCCTAGTGGCCGACACAAACACCGGGCCCATCTAGGAGTGGCACTGCAGTGTCACGCAGGATGTCCCTTCCAAAAAACCCTCCCCAATCAGCACATGATGCAAAGAAAAAGAAAAGAAAAAAGAGGTGCAAGATGGAATTATCCTTGGGCCCTCCCACCCACCCTTATGTTGTATAAACAAAACAGGACATGCACACTTTAACCAACCCATCATTTCAGTGACAGGGTCTGCCACACGACTGTGACTGATATGACGGGTTGGTTTGGACCCCCCCCCAAAAAGAAGCAATTAATCTCTCCTTGCACAAACTGGCTCTACAGAGGCAAGATGTCCACCTCATCTTCACCCTCCGATATATCACCGTGTACATCCCCCTCCTCACAGATTATCAATTCGTCCCCACTGGAATCCACCATCTCAGCTCCCTGTGTACTTTGTGGAGGCAATTGCTGCTGGTCAATGTCTCCGCGGAGGAATTGATTATAATTCATTTTAATGAACATCATCTTCTCCACATTTTCTGGATGTAACCTCGTGCGCCGATTGCTGACAAGGTGAGCGGCGGCACTAAACACTCTTTCGGAGTACACACTTGTGGGAGGGCAACTTAGGTAGAATAAAGCCAGTTTGTGCAAGGGCCTCCAAATTGCCTCTTTTTCCTGCCAGTATAAGTACGGACTGTGTGACGTGCCTACTTGGATGCGGTCACTCATATAATCCTCCACCATTCTATCAATGTTGAGAGAATCATATGCAGTGACAGTAGACGACATGTCCGTAATCGTTGTCAGGTCCTTCAGTCCGGACCAGATGTCAGCATCAGCAGTCGCTCCAGACTGCCCTGCATCACCGCCAGCGGGTGGGCTCGGAATTCTGAGCCTTTTCCTCGCACCCCCAGTTGCGGGAGAATGTGAAGGAGGAGATGTTGACAGGTCGCGTTCCGCTTGACTTGACAATTTTGTCACCAGCAGGTCTTTCAACCCCAGCAGACCTGTGTCTGCCGGAAAGAGAGATCCAAGGTAGGCTTTAAATCTAGGATCGAGCACGGTGGCCAAAATGTAGTGCTCTGATTTCAACAGATTGACCACCCGTGAATCCTTGTTAAGCGAATTAAGGGCTGCATCCACAAGTCCCACATGCCTAGCGGAATCGCTCCGTGTTAGCTCCTTCTTCAATGCCTCCAGCTTCTTCTGCAAAAGCCTGATGAGGGGAATGACCTGACTCAGGCTGGCAGTGTCTGAACTGACTTCACGTGTGGCAAGTTCAAAGGGCATCAGAACCTTGCACAACGTTGAAATCATTCTCCACTGCACTTGAGACAGGTGCATTCCATCTCCTATATCGTGCTCAATTGTATAGGCTTGAATGGCCTTTTGCTGCTCCTCCAACCTCTGAAGCATATAGAGGGTTGAATTCCACCTCGTTACCACTTCTTGCTTCAGATGATGGCAGGGCAGGTTCAGTAGTTTTTGGTGGTGCTCCAGTCTTCTGTACGTGGTGCCTGTACGCCGAAAGTGTCCCGCAATTTTTCTGGCCACCGACAGCATCTCTTGCACGCCCCTGTCGTTTTTTAAAAAATTCTGCACCACCAAATTCAAGGTATGTGCAAAACATGGGACGTGCTGGAATTTGCCCATATTTAATGCACACACAATATTGCTGGCGTTGTCCGATGCCACAAATCCACAGGAGAGTCCAATTGGGGTAAGCCATTCCGCGATGATCTTCCTCAGTTGCCGTAAGAGGTTTTCAGCTGTGTGCGTATTCTGGAAAGCGGTGATACAAAGCGTAGCCTGCCTAGGAAAGAGTTGGCGTTTGCGAGATGCTGCTACTGGTGCCGCCGCTGCTGTTCTTGCGGCGGGAGTCCATACATCTACCCAGTGGGCTGTCACAGTCATATAGTCCTGACCCTGCCCTGCTCCACTTGTCCACATGTCCGTGGTTAAGTGGACATTGGGTACAACTGCATTTTTTAGGACACTGGTGAGTCTTTTTCTGACGTCCGTGTACATTCTCGGTATCGCCTGCCTAGAGAAGTGGAACCTAGATGGTATTTGGTAACGGGGGCACACTGCCTCAATAAATTGTCTAGTTCCCTGTGAACTAACGGCGGATACCGGACGCACGTCTAACACCAACATAGTTGTCAAGGACTCAGTTATCCGCTTTGCAGTAGGATGACTGCTGTGATATTTCATCTTCCTCGCAAAGGACTGTTGAACAGTCAATTGCTTACTGGAAGTAGTACAAGTGGGCTTACGACTTCCCCTCTGGGATGACCATCGACTCCCAGCGGCAACAACAGCAGCGCCAGCAGCAGTAGGCGTTACACGCAAGGATGCATCGGAGGAATCCCAGGCAGGAGAGGACTCGTCAGACTTGCCAGTGACATGGCCTGCAGGACTATTGGCATTCCTGGGGAAGGAGGAAATTGACACTGAGGGAGTTGGTGGGGTGGTTTGCGTGAGCTTGGTTACAAGAGGAAGGGATTTACTGGTCAGTGGACTGCTTCCGCTGTCACCCAAAGTTTTTGAACTTGTCACTGACTTATTATGAATGCGCTGCAGGTGACGTATAAGGGAGGATGTTCCGAGGTGGTTAACGTCCTTACCCCTACTTATTACAGCTTGACAAAGGGAACACACGGCTTGACACCTGTTGTCCGCATTTCTGGTGAAATACCTCCACACCGAAGAGCTGATTTTTTTGGTATTTTCACCTGGCATGTCAACGGCCATATTCCTCCCACGGACAACAGGTGTCTCCCCGGGTGCCTGACTTAAACAAACCACCTCACCATCAGAATCCTCCTGGTCAATTTCCTCCCCAGCGCCAGCAACACCCATATCCTCCTCATCTTGGTGTACTTCAACACTGACATCTTCAATCTGACTATCAGGAACTGGACTGCGGGTGCTCCTTCCAGCACTTGCAGGGGGCATGCAAATAGTGGAAGGCGCATGCTCTTCACGTCCAGTGTTGGGAAGGTCAGGCATCGCAAACGACACAATTGGACTCTCCTTGTGGATTTGGGATTTCAAAGAACGCACAGTTCTTTGCGGTGCTTTTGCCAGCTTGAGTCTTTTCAGTTTTCTAGCGAGAGGCTGAGTGCTTCCATCCTCATGTGAAGCTGAACCACTAGCCATGAACATAGGCCAGGGCCTCAGCCGTTCCTTGCCACTCCGTGTGGTAAATGGCATATTGGCAAGTTTACGCTTCTCCTCCGACAATTTTATTTTAGGTTTTGGAGTCCTTTTTTTTCTGATATTTGGTGTTTTGGATTTGACATGCTCTGTACTATGACATTGGGCATCGGCCTTGGCAGACGACGTTGCTGGCATTTCATCGTCTCGGCCATGACTAGTGGCAGCAGCTTCAGCACGAGGTGGAAGTGGATCTTGATCTTTCCCTAATTTTGGAACCTCAACTTTTTTGTTCTCCATATTTTATAGGCAGAACTAAAAGGCACCTCAGGTAAACAATGGAGATGGATGGATTGGATACTAGTATACAATTATGGACGGACTGCCACGGTTAGGTGGTATAAAAAAACCACGGTTAGGTGGTATATAATACAATTATGGATGGACGGACTGCCTGCCGAGTGCCGACACAGAGGTAGCCACAGCCGTGAACTACCGCACTGTACACTGGTTGATAAAGAGATAGTAGTATACTCGTAACAACTAGTATGACGACGGTATAAAGAATGAAAAAAAAACCACGGTTAGGTGGTATATATTATAATACAATTATGGTTGGACGGACTGCCTGCCGAGTGCCGACACAGAGGTAGCCACAGCCGTGAACTACCGCACTGTACACTGGTTGATAAAGAGATAGTAGTATACTCGTAACAACTAGTATGACGACGGTATAAAGAATGAAAAAAAAACCACGGTTAGGTGGTATATATTATAATACAATTATGGTTGGACGGACTGCCTGCCGAGTGCCGACACAGAGGTAGCCACAGCCGTGAACTACCGCACTGTACACTGGTTGATAAAGAGATAGTAGTATACTCGTAACAACTAGTATGACGACGGTATAAAGAATGAAAAAAAAACCACGGTTAGGTGGTATATATTATAATACAATTATGGTTGGACGGACTGCCTGCCGAGTGCCGACACAGAGGTAGCCACAGCCGTGAACTACCGCACTGTACACTGGTTGATAAAGAGATAGTAGTATACTCGTAACAACTAGTATGACGACGGTATAAAGAATGAAAAAAAAACCACGGTTAGGTGGTATATATTATAATACAATTATGGTTGGACGGACTGCCTGCCGAGTGCCGACACAGAGGTAGCCACAGCCGTGAACTACCGCACTGTACACTGGTTGATAAAGAGATAGTAGTATACTCGTAACAACTAGTATGACGACGGTATAAAGAATGAAAAAAAAACCACGGTTAGGTGGTATATATTATAATACAATTATGGATGGACGGACTGCCTGCCGAGTGCCGACACAGAGGTAGCCACAGCCGTGAACTACCGCACTGTACACTGGTTGATAAAGAGATAGTAGTATACTCGTAACAACTAGTATGACGACGGTATAAAGAATGAAAAAAAAACCACGGTTAGGTGGTATATATTATAATACAATTATGGTTGGACGGACTGCCTGCCGAGTGCCGACACAGAGGTAGCCACAGCCGTGAACTACCGCACTGTACACTGGTTGATAAAGAGATAGTAGTATACTCGTAACAACTAGTATGACGACGGTATAAAGAATGAAAAAAAAACCACGGTTAGGTGGTATATAATACAATTATGGTTGGACGGACTGCCTGCCGAGTGCCGACACAGAGGTAGCCACAGCCGTGAACTACCGCACTGTACACTGGTTGATAAAGAGATAGTAGTATACTCGTAACAACTAGTATGACGACGGTATAAAGAATGAAAAAAAAACCACGGTTAGGTGGTATATATTATAATACAATTATGGTTGGACGGACTGCCTGCCGAGTGCCGACACAGAGGTAGCCACAGCCGTGAACTACCGCACTGTACACTGGTTGATAAAGAGATAGTAGTACACTCGTAACAACTAGTATGACGACGGTATAAAGAATGAAAAAAAAACCACGGTTAGGTGGTATATATTATAATACAATTATGGATGGACGGACTGCCTGCCGAGTGCCGACACAGAGGTAGCCACAGCCGTGAACTACCGCACTGTACACTGGTTGATAAAGAGATAGTAGTATACTCGTAACAACTAGTATGACGACGGTATAAAGAATGAAAAAAAAACCACGGTTAGGTGGTATATAATACAATTATGGTTGGACGGACTGCCTGCCGAGTGCCGACACAGAGGTAGCCACAGCCGTGAACTACCGCACTGTACACTGGTTGATAAAGAGATAGTAGTATACTCGTAACAACTAGTATGACGACGGTATAAAGAATGAAAAAAAAAACCACGGTTAGGTGGTATATATTATAATACAATTATGGATGGACGGACTGCCTGCCGAGTGCCGACACAGAGGTAGCCACAGCCGTGAACTACCGCACTGTACTGTGTCTGCTGCTAATATAGACTGGTTGATAAAGAGATAGTATACAATACTACTAATATACTGGTGGTCAGGCACTGGTCACCACTAGTCACACTGGCAGTGGCACTCCTGCAGCAAAAGTGTGCACTGCTTAATTTTAATATAATATTATTTATCATGTACTCCTGGCTCCTGCTATAACAACCTGCAGTGCTCCCCAGTCTCCCCCACAATTATAAGCTTTATATACAATACATTGATGTGCAGCACACTGGGCTGAGCAGTGCACACAGACTGAGTCACTGTGTGACTGTGTATCGTTTTTTTCAGGCAGAGAACGGATATATTAAATAAAACAAACAACTGCACTGTCTCTGGTGGTCACTGGTCACTGTGGTCGTCAGTCACTAAACTCTGTCTGCACTCTCTTCTAATCTACAGTATCACAGCAATCTCTCTCTCTCTCTCTCTTCTAAATCTAATCTAAATGGAGAGGACGCCAGCCACGTCCTCTCCCTATCAATCTCAATGCACGTGTGAAAATGGCGGCGACGCGCGGCTCCTTATATAGAATCCGAGTCTCGCGAGAATCCGACAGCGTCATGATGACGTTCGGGCGCGCTCGGGTTAACCGAGCAAGGCGGGAAGATCCGAGTCGCTCGGACCTGTGAAAAAAAAAGTGAAGTTCGTGCGGGTTCGGATTCAAAGAAACCGAACCCGCTCATCTCTAGTGAAAAGGCATTCGAATATTTCCATCGAGCACTGCAGGAAATGTCTAGATACTCTGGGATCGAGGACATAAAAGATAATGCGCATCACAGGGAGGTAGCTGTTACTGTATTAATGGACAGGTTAAAGGAGGCATTAAGAACAAGGGTACAGACCTCTCTACCAAACTGGAGAGGTATCTCGGTGGCTGCATTGAGAGAGTCCGCTATCGAGCACGATAGGAACATCAGTAAACACAGGGAGTCTCAGGGGGATAAGCTGATGACAGTAAGTATAAATGCTCTTACAACGAAAGCACATCAGCCAAAACTCCAGACCCCTGATGGTAAGTCACGGTCAATAATATGCTTCTATTGTAAGAAAGAAGGACATTTTGCAAGGGACTGTAGGAATAAAGGTACACATAATGTATACCGACCCCCTAGACCAGGATATGAACCACACTACAATGCACATAATTGGCATCAGGGACCACCTAAGAGAAATTACGAGCCACATGCAGGGGAAACAAGGAGGTACCCACCAAGGAGAGACTGGCAGGCCTCCGAAAATTCTCAGCTACCCCCCTCACATATTGTAGCTGCCAATGCGCTGCGGGAGAGTCTCACCACACAATAGGGGTTGGGCCACACCTGTAGTCTGCAGCCAGTGAAGTTGATTGCTAGCCTTGGTAGCGAACCTGAGGTCACAGTTGATGTAGCTGGTGTACCATTACCTTTTCTTGTAGATACAGGGGCGGCCAGGTCAGTGTTAAATTCGACGGTAGGTATAAAAACCACGGGAAAACAATTTCGGCAATGGGAGTAACAGGAACTGTGCAACAATACCCTTTGAGTAGACCGGCAGAGATTACGATAGGGCCCTTGCAAACCAAACATTCTTTTCTGTTGGCTGCATCAGCTCCGACTAATCTGCTCGGCAGAGATTTATTGTGTAAAATGCGGTGTGTCATATACTGTACTCCTGAGGGTGTATTCTTGGATATACCTGGGAACCACGCTCAAGAAGTACAAGATATATTAGACACCCCTCAAAGGCTAATGTCGCATTCTACTGTTATAGACTAGTGTCCAACAAAGGTAGAGGAAATGATCTCACAAATACTGGGTTCCCTTTGGACCAAAGATGGACAAGACACTGGATTGATGGCAAATGTAGCTCCAGTAGTAGTGCAAGTAAAAGATGGTAGGATAGCTCCAAAAATCCCTCAGTATCCTCTGAAGCCAGAGGTAGAATTAGGAGTGTACCCCGTCATAGAGCGGTTGTTACAACAGGGCATCCTAGTCAGGACGTCCAGCACTGCCAATAGTCCCATCTTCCCTGTGAAAAAGAGTGGGGGGAGGGGTTACAGGCTAGTGCAGGATCTAAGGGGGATAAACAAGATAGTTGAGAGCCAATTCCCCGTAGTGCCCAATCCAGCTGTCATCGTCATGCAAATCCCCTCCACTGCAAAATTCTTCACTGTCATCGACCTCTGTTCTGCCTTCTTTTCTGTCCCTCTGCACCCTGACAGCCAATACCTCTTCGCTTTTACATACGGGGGAGTACAGTACACCTGGACTCGACCTCCCCAAGGTTTCATTGACAGCCCGAGTATTTTCTCCCAGGCCTGGCATGACTGTTTACAATCCTTTCAACCTGAGAGTGGATCAGTGCTAATACAGTATGTTGATGACTTATTGTTGTGTTCTGACTCACTCGAATCGTCCTTGAAAGACACGAAACAGCTTCTGTTTCATCTTTCCCAAACGGGACACAAGGTTTCAAAGGATAAGTTGCAGTTGTGCCAGACCAGGGTAAAATATTTGGGACATTGCTTGACTCAAGGACTTAGACACCTCACCGCTGATAGAATACAGGCGATTCACGACATGACTCTGCCACAAACGCAGCAACAGATCCGCACTTTCCTTGAAATGTGTGGGTACTGTCGAAACTGGATTCCAGGGTTCTCTATACTGGCTTTACCTTTGCAAGAAATGGTCTCTTCGAACAAACAAGAACGGATCTCGCACACAGATGAGTCCGAACTGGCCTTTGAGAGACTCAAACAGTGCCTGTCACAGGCACCTGCATTAGGTATGCCAGATTGCCAGATTATGAGAAGCCCTTTGAATTATACGGTACAGAAAGTGCAGGGTGCGCGGCAGGAGTGTTAACCCAGAGACATGGTGATGCCAGCAGGCCGGTAGCTTACTACAGTGCACAGTTGGACACCGTAGCGCGGTCTCTCCCCACATGCTTGCAAAGTGTTGCAGCGATAGCTTTGCTAGTAAGTAAAAGCGAGGACGTAGTGTTAGGACACAACCTGACCATCCATACACCTCATGCAGTATCAGCCTTACTGAACTCCGCCCAAACTAGACATGTCTCATCTGCTCGGTTTACAAAGTGGGAATTATCACTGATGGCCCCTGTAAACATCACCATTAAGAGATGCAGCTCACTAAATCCTGCAACTTACTTGCCAAGTGTGCCTGGACAGGCACAAAGGGTGGAGGATGAGAATGATGGTGAAGGAGGATTTAGTGCAGACACTGATACGCATGATTGTATGGAATACCTGAATCAGACTTTCACTGCGAGACATGATATCAGTGACAACCCACTGGAAGGAGTAGACTTTACCTTCTACACTGACAGTAGTTGCCATAGACAGACGGACTCGGGAGACCTGTGCACTGGATATGCAGTTGTAGACGACAGAGGTATCATAGAAGCTGAACCCCTGGGCCCACCGCACTCAGCACAAGTTGCTGAGTTGGTCACCCTAACCAGAGCATGTGAATTGTCCAAGGGTAAGTCAGCTAATATATACACAGATTCTAGGTAAGCCTTTGGAGTGGTGCATGATTTCGGAGCCCTATGGCGCCTCTGAAATTTCATGACGGCAGCTGGCACACCGGTAGCGCATGCGTCCCACATAAAAAGACTTTGAACAGTGATACAGGAACCAGACAGAGTGGCTGTTATCAAGTGCAAAGCTCATACTTACAACCAAGACCCAATTTCACTTGGTAACAGCCGGGCAGACGAAGCTGCTAAATCAGCAGCCAGCACCCTCATACAAACGAACATCACATCACTTATGACATTTAACACGATCAACACACAACAATTAATTGAAATGCAAGATTTGTGCTCTTTACAGGAAAAGGCAGTCTGGAGGTCAAAGGGGTATGGCCAGAAGTCCTCAGGACTTTGGACAGGTGGACACGGTAAGCCAGTAGCCCCCAGAGCATATTTTCCAAGCTTAGCTGAGGCGGCACACGGTCTGACTCATCTGGGTAAAGAGGGTATATGTAAGCTGGTGAGAGCCTACTGGTGTGCGCCAGGATTCTCTTCTCATGCATGTAAGAGAGCAATGACATGTTTAACTTGCTTGAGGAAGAATATTGGAAAGTCAATACCAACAGAGCCATCCCATATCCCTCCAACAGACGGACCTTTTCAGGTAATACATAGTAACATAGTATGATAGTAACATAGTATTTGAGGTTGAAAAAAGACAATTGTCCATCGAGTTCAACCTATTTGTGGTGTCCTATGCATGATGATTTGACTAAAATTTCTGACTGATGCTGCTGTCAGCCATTGCATTTTATCCCTATTTATAGTAACTATAATGCATGACTATGCACCATACCCCTGGATATCCTTATCCAATAGGAATTTATCTAACCCATTATTAAAGGTGTTGACAGATTCCGCCATTACAACTCCCTCGGGCAGGGAATTCCAAACACGTATTGTCCTTACCGTGAAAAAGCCTTTACGCTGTATTGTGCGGAATCTCCTCTCCTCTAACCTGAGCGAGTGTCCACGAGTCCTCTGTGTTGATCTAACCAAAAACAGGTCCCGCGCAAGCTCTGTGTATTGTCCCCTTATATATTTGTAGATGTTGATCATATCCCCTCTTAGTCTTCGCTTTTCCAATGTAAACATGCCTAGTCTTTCAAGCCTTTCCTTGTATTCCATCGTCTCCATGCCCTTAATTAGTTTGGTCGCCCTCCTCTGTACCTTTTCAAGCTCCAGGATATCCTTTTTGTAGTACGGTGCCCAGAACTGTACACAGTATTCAAGGTGTGGCCTCACTAGTGATTTATATAACGGGAGTATAATACTCTCGTCCCTAGCATCAATACCCCGTTTTATGCATGCTAATATCTTATTAGCCTTCTTTGCTGCAGTCCTACTTTGGGTACTACTGCTTAGCTTGCTATCTATGAGGACACCTAAGTCCTTTTCCAGTACAGAATCCGCTAATTTTACCCTATTTAGTAGGTAGGTGTAATTTTTGTTCTTGTTACCACAGTGCATTACCTTACACTTGTCTGTGTTGAAGCCCATTCTCCATTTGGCTGCCCATGCTTCTAATTTAACTAAGTCGTTCTGAAGAGACTCGGCATCCTCCTCCGTATTTATAGCCTTACACAATTTGGTATCATCTGCAAAAATTGACACCATGCTCTCTAGACCTTCTGTTAGGTCGTTAATGAAAATATTGAACAATAGCGGTCCTAATACTGAGCCTTGCGGCACACCACTTAGCACTTCAGTCCAAGTTGAAAAAGATCCATTAACCACAACGCGCTGCTTCCTATTATCTAACCAGTTTTTGACCCAAGTGCATATTGTGCTTCCTAGCCCTGATTCTTGTAGCTTGTATATAAGTCTCATGTGTGGTACAGTATCGAACGCTTTGGCAAAGTCTAAAAAGATTACATCCACATCTTTACCCTGATCTAGGTTTGCGCTTACTGTTTCAATACAAATCGATTTCATACAGTTACCACCCTGTAGGAATTTAAAATATGTATTAGTTTGTATCAATGTATTTTCCAACTGGGTAGTAGCGTTCCCTGCTGCCACAAATACTGCTACGTTCACTGCAAAGAAAATTGTGCAGGAATTTGTGTGTAGATATGGTATCCCTAGAATAATTGAAAATAATAGGGGTACCCATTTTACAGGTGAAGTCTTTCAGGTCATGTGCAAGCTGATGGGAATTAATAGGAAGCTGCATACTCCGTACCATCCACAGGCGAGTGCAAAGGTGGAGAGAGTGAATAGCACTATTAAGAACAAGCTGAGCAAATTAATGGCTGAAACTGGATTGTCGTGGCCAGAAGCTTTGCCACTAGTATTGTACAACATCAGAACCACTCCCAGGTCTCCCCTAAACCTATCACCCTTTGAAATCCTTTTTGGTCGACAACCTCATGTACTGATAGACCCCCAGGATGATTTGAAATTTAATAATGAAGTGACTGTGAAATATTTGGTTGGGATGAGCCAGCAGCTGAGAAATCCACAAAGGAATATAAAGCTGGTGATTCCTGACCTACCGAACAGTAATTGTCATGACATTGAACCTGGGGATTATGTGATGATTCGAAATTTCTTACGCTCAGGTTGCCTCATAGAGAGGTGGGAAGGACCATATCAAGTCTTGTTAACCAGCACAACAGCCAAAAGAGAGACTTGGATCCACTCGTCCCACTGCAAGAAGGTCGCTGACCCGGAGAGAACTCGTGACAAAGAGCAGAGTGTAGAGAATCTCGTATCACTGGAGTGTTCCGGGAAAGTTGAGAGGCAGGACTGTTGATGGGCATTTGAGCACAGAGAGTAACAAGATATAGAACGTTTGTCGTACCACTTTCTTTTTTCACCTCCCCCTGCATTTTTCCTTTCTTTTCTCCTTCTTATTTTCCTCCTTTCCCCTAACGAAATGGATCGATCACAAGAGACTGTGTTTCGGGTTCTGTTAGTAATTTTGGTTTTGATAAGGACAGTGTGTTTTGGTGAGGGTCCCAGAGAGGTCGAGCAGGGATCTGGAATGGGTTCTGATGGCAAGTATGGATTTGTAGGATCTCAGGATCAGCGCATCACTTTAGTAAAACCTGGCATCAGTAAGCGTTCTGGTAGTCAGGGAGCTCGGAGGCACTGTGAGGGGTTATTGTCTGATGAATATTGTATTTGTAGGAATTGTGAGAATATAGTTGAGAATGGGTGCATCCAGAGATGTCAGTCCAACCTTAATATCAACATGGACCGTCATCCGTTGAGTGATTACCACTCACTAGTGGGTAAGCTCTTAAACCAGACCGAATGCTGGGTGTGCTCATAGGTACCAAGGTCAGAGCAAGTCAGGATTAGTACCGTACCCTTTAGCAATAGATGAGGTACTCGAATTATGGGATGGGAGACTGGTGGACAAGAAATTCAATATCTCTAGGCCCCCTAGTTTGAAGCTCCACCAGTATCATGTAGACAGGTCCTTATTGTATTTTAATATTTCCAATTACCGAAAACCGGGAAATTGGGAAGTGACATGAAATAACCAGACAATGACCTTTTCACACAGAGCTGATAGGATACCCATAGACTCTGAACTTGTACGCCAAATAGCCAACAGTGGGAGGTATTTTCGGTATAGGTATACTCGTGGAAGCAAGACCATGTGGGTTGGAAAAGTATCGCCAGGGTATTGTGCTCATATCATCCAGCACGATACTTGTACTGAGCAGATGGGAGAAATAGGGATTGGTTTCTTTACTTTGTAAATTTGTAATATGGTGATGTTATATTCGGTCCCCTATGTTCTACATATGATGCCTATTTCATATGTGGGAGGAAGGCATACAAGTGGCTTTCCCCGAGCTCAGAGGGATCGTGTTATATTGGAAGAGTGCTGCCAGAGGTCATGACCATAACCCATGATAAGGTGAAAGACGTTCACCGCAGTCCTCAGGCACCTTATACTCATACCCACTGTGAACACATCATCAAGAGACACCTCATAGATAGGACAGAGCACGCAGCCTCTGATTTGATCCACGAATCCACCGGGATTCAATTCCTTCTCGCATTAGACATCACCCGTACTGCCAGAGGAATTATAAATTATAGGTATATCCATGCGCTAGCGAACTTGATAGATAATATCACTGAGATGTATGACGACACCTTCAGGTATACTGGAAGGGAGTTACAAGCTTACAAGAAGGAACTGATTCAGCACAGGATGGTCCTTAATTATATCACAGCCGTGACAGGTGGGTACTGTGTTACTCTGGCAACTCAATATGGTGTGAAGTGCTGTACGTATATTACGAACAGTACTGACGACCCCACGGAGATCATCGATCAAAAGATGGACAATATCTTGCAGTTGAAGTGGGAGTTCAGGAGGAAGCACAACCTTACCTTAGCGACTGTGGGTAATGAACTGACCGGCTGGGTCTCATGGTTGAACCCACGAAATTGGTTCTCAGGTTTAAGAGAGTGGGCTCAAAATGTTATTATGAGTGTAGGGAAGTTTCTCCTTTGTATCCTGGGAGTCGTCATAATTATTGGTTCGATATTTAGGTGTGTTCGAATTCTGATGCGGCGCAAGCACGGCACAAAGTTGATGAGTCTAAGGAGCGAGGGCGCTGTTATAGCAGCAGATTTAATTTATGACTCATCCATAGAGACAGTGTTATGATAAGGATTGCAAATTAATTTCATGGCCTGTTTCTTTCACCCGTTTCTCTATTGTTTCCCCCTCTGCCCAGATACATCCATCCAGAAAAGACATCAGCCCTACCCAAAATGTTTATGTGAATGTATTTTAGATATGTGTCTTATCTTCATCTCTGCAACCTCCAGTTAACAGCACACATAGTCGACAGGTGATATCCACATATACTAGCACTCACATATGTTCCCCCTCCATGTATCATCAACTAAATGTGCACCCCATTTGTTGGAACAAGAAGCCGAAAAGAGCTCGGTAGTGTTTGTTGGCCCATTTACAGACCCTTAGTACGGGATGAGAAGGATTTAATGTATACTTCGCAGTACCTCGAAGCTTATTTAGAACATATACGGCACGATGATACATGCCCCTCAAATATGGATTCATACATACATGCTTTTTACTATCCCACTAGGTCATACATTTCCCACCTACAACTCTGCCCGATCATCAAAGCTTCTGTAGATAGTGTATAGATATTTTTTCTGTTTAGTGATTAAATAGTGGCAGTTATTGATGACTGCCAAAGGGTGGACTGTCAAAGTCGAAAAATATCGCAGTACACACATCCCGTACAAACTACACACAGATGGCCTCCGTGCGCGTACTTGCTCTGCCGTGCGTGCGCATATTCGCAATTTGCATATGGCCGCTCCCGCGGACCTGCGTATTAGCGTGTGGTATGAGTATTTACGGTAGAGTTTGTGAACGCATGGAAAAGCCATCAAAACACATTACATATTTAATCCAAATAGTGCACATTTTACACATAGCCTCCCTGCACTACAGCAGCAATTTACAGCAGTTTAAATGGTAACAGAACAAAGGGATTCACCTTTACAGGATAGGAGGGGACAGAACAAGGTTATAAGGTGGTGTTTGGTATCCAGCTGTAGGGTATTTTAAGGGTAACATTCCGGTGTTGGTTTGAGGAAGATTGCATGTTCCTGCGGATAGTTATGTGCAGGAGCAGAATATAGATATAAACTGTATTTATGTATGCGGCGGGAATCCAGAGGAGACCACCCACAAGAGCAATTGGAACAGACATCGCCCACCTATTCAAACCGACCTATGACCTCTCCTGTACTGTAAATGACCATCCCTGTGTCCATTGGACAAAGAGATTACAGTATCCATTGTGTTAAGTTTTGGATGAATTGTATAAAGAGAGCCTGTTGCAGGCCTGGTCAGACACAAGACTCACAAAGTTATCTATTCGATGACCGAGGACCGGACCGGGTACCGCGGCGAATCCAATCACGTATGTACCATTGAATGTAGCCATTATTCTGTTGTATTGTATTGTTTGTATTGTAACCCCCTTTCAGCAATAATACGCTGTGGTGTCGGAATCTAGTGGTTTAACTACAGACTGGTGTCGTGTCTTTCTGTCCCTGCTAAGGTTTAAAGTGTATAGGTATCGCATTGCATTGCTGTATAAGGTTTAAAGTGTATTCATTGGGTGTGTACGCGCTGTGTGTACTTTGTACCGTCAGCACGGCGTTTGTCCGCAAAGTCCGTACGCAGTACGGGACTCTTTACGCTAATAGCGTAAAAAGTACGTCGAGTGTGTATTAAGTATTGCGGCCGCAGCGGCTCCATGGTAAAGTGTATTTAAGGTGTGTTTAAGGTATAGCTTTCATTCCTGTATATAAATCAGCATTCTCACCCTGGACATACAGGATGCTTACCTACATATACCTATTGCCATTTCACATCAACAATACAGTACCTGAGGTTTGCTATTGGCAACATACATTATCAATTCCAGGCCTTGTCTTTTGTACTAACCATGGCTCTGAGAATCTTCACACAGGTCATGGTGGTTATGACGGCTCTGCACCGCCGTCAGGGTATCAAAATCCTGCCGTATCTGGACGACTTGTTGATCCTGGCAAACTCCCCAGAGGTTCTCCTCCATCATCTGGAACTGACGGTACAATTCCTGCAAGCCCACGGGTGGCTCATCAACTGGAAGAAATCATCCCTGGTCCCTGCTCAGAGCATGGTGCACCTGGGGGCATTGTTGTACACATACAACCAACGGTTGTTCTTGTCCCGAGAGAAGGTCCTGAAACTTCTGGACAGGATAAGATCCTTCCTTTCTCGTCCGCGAGTGTCGATACACTCGTCGATGCAAGTACTAGGCCTCATGGTGTCGGCTTTCGACATGGTAGAGTACACTCAATTTCACTCATGCCCTCTGCATAAGCTAATCCTTGCCAAGTGGGATGGCCTGCCTCCCTGTACCAGGTCTCACATGATTTCCTTGACTCCGGAAGTTCATCAGTCACTGAGCTGGTGGCTACAGGACCAACAATCCTAATGACGGATGCCAGTCTGCAGGGTTGGGGCGTGGTGTTCAAGCAACACTCTCTTCAGGGTTGGTGGACCAGGGAGGAATCTCTTCTCCTGATAAATATTCTAAAATTGCAGGCAGTGTTCAATGCTTTGAAACTGGCCATGACTCTGGTACAGAACAGGCCTGTTCAAGTACAGTCGGACAACGCCACCAGAGTGGCATACATAAATCATCAAAGCGGCACTCGAAGCAACATGGCGATGTTGGAAGTGTCAAAGATTCTTCAATGGGCGGAACGCCATTTGCCAGCCATATCGGCATTGTTCATTCCTGGGGGTCCTCAACTGGGAAGCGGACTTCCTCAGTCGTCAGGACGTACACGCCGGAGAGAGGATCCTTCATCCAGAAGTATTTCAACTCCTAGTGGACAAGTGGGGCCTACCAGATGTAGACCTGATGGCATCTCGACACAATCACAAAGTTCCGGTCTTCGGAGCACGGACAAGGGTTCCTCAAGCAGCGTTTGTGGATGCCCTGGCAATTCCATGGAACTTTCGGCTGCCATACGTGTTCCCTCTGTTGTCACTCCTGCCCGGGGTAATAAGGAAGTTCAAGCAAGAAGGAAGAATACTACTTCTGATAGCTACAGTGTGGCCCAGATGGCATTGGTTCTCAGACCTACAGGGTCTCTCGATTGAGCGTCCTCTTCTACTTCCTCAACGCCCAGACTTCCTCGTTCAGGACCCCTGTGTTTACCAGGATTTGGCCCGATTGGCTTTGACGGCGCGGCTCTTGAAGCTACAGTTCTGAGGGCCAAAGGTTTTTCTGAGGCGGTCATTCAAACGATGTTGAAAGGCCGTAAACTGTCTTCGGCTCGGATTTATTATAGGGTCTGGAATTCTTACTTCACCAGGTGTGCGGCTAAGAATTTTGATGCATGCAAGTTCAGTACTGCCACACTCCTGGTGTTTCTGCAACAGGGCCTGGACTCAGGACTTCGTCTGGCCTCCCTCAAGGTTCATGTTTCAACCTTGTCGGTGTGGTTTCAGAGAAAAATCGTGTCTCTGCCTGACATTCATACCTTCACTCCTTGTTTTACGGATTCAACCTCCCTATGTTCCTCCTGTGGCTCCTTGGGATTTATCGGTTGTTCTGGATGCCCTACAAGAGTCTCTGTTTGAACCTCTTGAGTCTGTGGACCTTAAATGGCTTACGCTTAAGGTCTTATTTTTGCTGGCTACTGCCTCTGCTAGATGGGTTTCAGATCTGGGTGCCTTATCCTGTAGGTCTCCCTTTCTGATTTTTCACCGTGACCGTGCGTTTCTTAGAACTCGCCCTGATTATCTACCTAAGGTGGTGTCATCCTTCCACCTTAACCAAGAGATTGTGGTTCCGCCCTTTATCTCTCCTGATTTGTCCTCCAAAGAACGGTCTTTGGATGTGGTATGGGTTCTCCGTGTCTATGTGAAGAGAACCGCCTCCCTTAGAAGATCTGATTCTCTCTTTGTCCTTTTTGGTTTTCACAAACATGGCTGGCCTGCTAATAAGCAGACTTTGGCTAGATGGATTAGAATGGTGATTGCACAATCTTATGTACGGGCTGGACTTCCAGCTCCTGCTACTATTAAGGCCCATTCTACTAGGTCTGTTGAACCTTCTTGGGCGGCCCGCTGTGTGCGTCCATAGAACAATTGTGCAAGGTGGCTGCGTGGTCCTCAGTGAACACATTCATCAGGTTCTATGCCTTTGATACTTCTGCCTCCCAGGATGCTTCCTTTGGACGCCGGGTTCTTGTGCCCACTACAGTGCGTCCCCTCCCATGAGGAACTGCTTTAGGACATTCCCGATGTTATTCCCTGTGGAATACTAGTGTACCCCGCTGTAGAAAAGGAGATTTATGGTAAGAACTTACCTTTGTTAAATCTCTTTCTGCGAGGTACACTGGATTCCACGGGGCGCCCACAATGACACACTTAGCTTCTTTGGGTTTGTATGGCATTAGCCGCTGGTACCGTCTCCTGTCGTGAGAATTTGGTACGCTGTGGCTACTAACTGTTATCGTCTCTTTTACCTGCTACTGCATTGGACTGGTTAACAAAACTGAGCTCCAGTGCACGGAGGAGGGTAAGAATGCCAAATTGATTTCTCACAAATATTTAAAATGCCCGCTCTAATATATATTGCAGACACCAGGCGCATCTTATTGCCATATACGATAAAAGTGCGCTGTACATCGCAAAACACTGTATCCCATAAGAGAAAACAATACACCCACACATTATCTGAGTTCCAAAGCTCATTGATGTATATACTTGTTCTTAAAAAGGATATGGATTCAATATATATTACAAAGTACAGTAGTACAGTATACCTATAGTTACATGGTTACACTCACACAGTAAGCAGTTAAAACATACAATTACATACAGTTACATACAGTTACATGCCAGCATACAATACCATTATCCTTAAGTTATATAAATTCGTCGTCCATGTCACTTTCTCTCTCTGTAAAGTAATACTGGGACTCCATCTTCCTCTGAGACCAAAACAGGAACTGAGCTGGCAATAACTCCATCATCGTCTCAGACCTTACAGCAACTCTGAGACCAAAACAGGAACTACCTTCCTGTGTGATCAGCTATGTGTTATCTAGTTTCTGGGGGAGGGATTCACGATGAGTCACCAGTTCCTTTGTATATGCTGAACAGGTTCAGCCTTGGGAACGTCCAAAGGGCTGGCATGAGTTTCCTGTTCATTACCTGTTTGGAATATCTATTGTTCTAATAAAAGTGATTTTAGCTTTTATACATTTAATCATAATTTCGTGTTGCAATGTCCTACAATTTAATAACAAGTATCAAATGAATCCACACATTAATCTGTAAACATGACTGGTCTATCTTATTTCGTTCAAATAATACACATATATGACACCACTCCATCATATACAATTCTAAATCATCATGATGTCTGGCGCTTGATACCACCACAATTATGTACTGCATGAAATAAGTGTCGAATCCATCTCTGTGGCATGTCCGTGTAAATGCGTGTGTTACCATATATTGCTGTGCTCGCTGCACGTATTTGCAAGTATAGCGACTTATATGTGCGTAGTTTGCATGTTCTCTTTATGTAATATTTTTTTTACTTTGACAGTCCACCCTTTGGCAGTAAACAATAACTGCCATCAATTATTAACATAAGAAAAAATATTTCATACCATAATCGGTGACCTAGACACAAGTATGTATGCATTTCGCAAATCAGACACTTGACTATATTTGGGGAAGACAGGGAGGAGGACGAGACATCCTCTATATGCACTCGGCGGTCACGGGACCACTGGTTGGGTCTGGGACAACATTCAACCTAAAGAGTATGCTGGGACAGTGCTTTGGCCTATAATGTCTGATTTGCAACGAACATTTCACACATACATGTACCTACGTCTTTGTACACTGATGTTTGGATTCAATTGAGGGTCTGCTGGATAGATGAAAAAGACACAAACAAATCGTGACAGTGACATATAACATTTTCATGATCTACATATTCCTATCATTTTCTGAACATTGTTTCCATTTCTGGAATGTATGCTAGGTCTGTTTAATCATTGAACAAGGGTTATAAGTAGTGTCCTTCCTAAATAACGTAAACCTTCGGAGTTCGGTGAGAGCCACTCATAAACCTTTCTTCCACATATATTAATGAGCTCTTTATCTACAATGTGTGAATAGCCATTGTCTGATTGTTCCTGATTACCTCTGAACTTCATAACTACTAGAACTTTGATTTTTCTCTGACTTTAACAAACTGATCGGCTAATCCTGGTATCCTATAAGGGGATCACTCCTTTCTACAGAACCAGTTCCAGTCCCACACTCGACTCCTCATAAAAAAAAAAACTTGCAAAAATAGAATATCCTGAAAGAAAATGTTTGTCAGCGGGAAAGAGAGAAAAGAGAAATAGAACAAAACAACTCTTGTTCATAACAAAACAATTACAATGACTGGTCTTTCTGCAATCCTTTAGTACACTCAGGTAGTGTCCAACAGTGCCGCCTCTCAGTCTTCACGGAACAAAGTCTCTGGTGATACGAGGTTCTCTTTGCCATGCTCTTTGGACACACAGTTCACTTGGAACACACAGTTCACTTTGCTCTCTACCTTGCTCTTTGAACACACAGTTCACTTGGAACACACAGTTCACTTCGAACACACAAACTCGATGAATGTGAGCAATAAACTACTTTGTCACAAGTTCTCTCCGGGTCAGCAACCTTCTTGCAGTGGGACGAGTGGACCCAAGTCTTTCTTTCGGCGACCTTTAGTGCTGTCAACAAATCTTGGTATGGTCTTCCCACCTGTCTATTAGGTAACCTGAGTGTAAGAACAATCACACAGTCTCTTGGTTCATGTTAGGGTAATTTAACCTCTTCTGGTCTGGTCTATAAACTCTCTGCAGTCATCAGTCAGAATGCTGTTCCTTTAGCAACCGGTTGGAGGTCAGTGAATGAAAAGATGACACAGGATTATGTGTAACCTAAGCAAATCATAAATGACCTGCTAGGGGCCGTCATAGGTTTATTATTTATAGCTTAAACAAAATCATGCTTGCCAATACATTTAGCCAATAAGAATACACCATGTATGTCTCAGAACCTGAAATACGTCAATTGTCATACAATGTTCCAAGTGGCAACTAGAACAGCCTTGAAAATGGTTATTGTTTTGTGATTATCAGTCTTTCAGACATAAACTCAAAACATTCTTCAACATTCTTCCCAATTAGCCTTGGATATATCTGGTGTTGCTTTGTCCGCCTTGGATACATCTGATGTTGCCCTGTCCTTGTACAGTCATGCTTTAAACAAGATATTCAGCAAATATAGTTTTCTGAATATCTGTGCAATATATTTAAGGATACATGAACACATTTAGTGATTAACAGTAAATATCTTAATAAATGCGAAAAAGCTTGAATCAATATATTTGCTATACTGCGGAAGCTCCTACACCATAATTTCCCCTCTTTTTGATTCCACTTTTTCTCCCTATTCTACCTACACTAGGCCTGAACTATCCCCTTTCAGTAAACCAGTCCCCTGGACTTATAGCCCAAACCTTAGGGATTACCCCTAACAACAACCAAAGGATAAGCAACTTCATTCTTCTGGCTGGAGAGTCACTGTCAACTTCTTCAAGTGGGAGGCGTGTAATCAGGTATCATGACCTTTCATCTTAATTTGAGGTAGGCATGGTTAGCAGCACTTGATATGGACCATCATGTCTTGGTTCAAAGGTCTTTCTCACATGTCTCTTTAAATAGACCCAATCTCCTGGGTTTAGTTTATGCGTAGCTGATTCTTCTGGGTCTGGAATGGAAGAAAACACTCGGCAATGGAGGTTAGTCAATGTTTTACAGACCTCCTGTACATAACATGTTAAATCACCATGATTATGTTGTAACTGTTGTGGATAATAACAACCTGTTCTTGGAGCTGACCCAAACAATATTTCATATGGAGTCAGTTTACTAGGTCTCATAGGTGTGGTCCTAATATTGAACAAGACTATAGGTAGGCATTCTGGCCAAGTTCTTTTGGTTTCTGTCATCATTTTCTGTAGTTTTAGCTTAAGGTCAAAGTTCAGATGTTCCCCCCTCCCACTCGCCTGGGCACGGTAAGGCACGTGGAAGGCCTGCTGTACCCCCAAATCTTTCATTATATGCTGCATGACTTCTCCTGTGAAATGTGTACCTCTATCTGATTCTATAACTTCTGGTACCCCATATCTGCACATAACTTCTGAAACAATTTTTCTAGCTATTGATTTTGCTGTGGTTCTTTGCCATTGGCAAATAACTGAAAATGTCTGTGGCTACCAATACATATTTGGCAGTTAGATATAATCAATTTGCAGTCTTTGAAATGGAAAATAACTTTTTTGGGATTGCTCCAAGGATTGACTTGACCTTCTGTCCTGGATTGGACATTTCCAGTAGGCCTACATATCTAGTAGGCTTGTACAAACTTGGTTGCGGCTGGATAACATCCTGGAGCTATCCATCTTCCATTAACTAAATTTTCCATTTGATCCTCTCCCAGGTGTGTGAGTCCATGGCTGACTTAACACCTATGTGGATATAAGCTTCTGGGTAAGTATAACTTTTCTTCTAATTTTCATAAGCCAGGGTCTTTTTCTTGTCTGGCTCTTCTTCTTTGCCATGCTGCTTTTTCTTCAGGACCTGCTTGTTCCTGAAATTTCTTCAAATCCTGTAGATTAGGCATTTGAGGCCTTGCTTCTTTCTGTTACTTCTGTCTGTATGGTGTAGATGGCTACCTTTACTGGTTGGTTGGTTGTTTGGTTGCTTTCTTTATCCAAAGGCTACTTTCTCACCCTCTCCTGCTTGGTTCTCAAATTCAATCAGCGTTTCTAGTCTGGCACTGGAATGATTACTGGATAGACTTGCCTTTCCTGCTGCCCTCTTGGCTTCAGCATCTTACCAGATTGTTGCTTCTTGTATCAGGAGTGTCATTTCTTGCATGTGCCTGGATCTTCATTACTGCAACCTTTTCTGGGGCCCTTGCAAAGCTCTGAACTGGTGTCTGATCAGTGAAGCATGTTGTATGTCTTCGCCACTTGTTTTCTTGAAGCTCTGCTTTTCCATATCTGGCCCACACTCTTGTACTGGGATGGTAAGGATCCTGAATCCACAACTCCATGTTCAGTGGTCACTTATTCCTGTATAAGGAATTCCATCCTCATGGTACCTTGATCAATCCACATATAGCTCTTGCTGAGCTTTAGGTAGGGCTGTGTATGTAACATATGGCAAATTGAGGTTCTTGTTCCATTAATGCCACACAAGGAAAAGGAAGATTTTTGATTGCTAGAATTATTCTCTTCCTCTTCTGAACCATCCCTCTGGTCATGCATCCATGATGATCTGTCTGTATCTTGCTCTTCTGGACCACCTTCCTGGTCCTTATCATCAACTTCTTGCTTTCCCATTCATCAGTAGATAATCTGTTTTTCCCTCCTTTTGAATCTTGAGATTCAACACCTTTATTGATTAATGCTGGAAAAGGGTTGCTGAGTTGAGGGTAATACATCTTCTGATGGTTACTTGTCGCACTTTGGCAGTGCTACTTCATACATGGTCAGCCTTGCCGCTGACAGGTGTTTGGTTCTTGCTTGTTGAAACTTCTCTGTACCTGCATGTGGACACTGGATGATAAGTTCATGATTCAGCACTATGCCTGTGCTCTTGTCCTCTTCTAGGACTACTGATTCAGCACTGTGTCTGTGCTCTTGTACTCTTCTAGGACTGTTGCTGCTATCACTGCTCTGATGCCGGTAGGTGCTCCTTGAGTACTGCTGTCAAGCTTGCTTGAGTTGTAGGCCACTGGTCTTCACCTCAGTCCATGATTTTGCATAAGGACTTCTATGTATGGCCTCCTTCTTTAATAGTCAGGTAGTTCTAGGGCTTGAGATGAGGCAACTGCTGTTTCCAATTGTTCAATAGCTTCATTCATCTGTTGCTGTATGTAGGATGCGGACCCTCCTCCCTTTCAGTGTTGTCATACAATGCTTGCATGTAGACTGGTGCTAGAGGTATCCGTGTTCTGTAGTGTCTTACTAGGCCCAGGAATGATCATCTGACTTGCTTGACACTAGTTGGCATCTTAGCTTGCAGTATGAATCTTTTCCTTCTCACTTTTGTTAGATGTCGGGTACCTTGGGTGTCCTAGGAAGATTACCTCTTGCTTGACTAGCTGCAATTTCTCCTTCTGAGGCTCTGCAGTCTTGTTCTTCCAGAAACTTCACTAAGGACACTGCCCCTTCTTGGTACTTCTTTTAGTAGTGGTGGCAATCAGCAGTTCATTCACATCCTGTATTTAGCTGTGTGTTTTGTGGATAAATCACTTGGTGATATGGCCCCTCCACAGGGCTATCCTGGTCCAGTAGTATTGCTTACTTTCTTCTACAACTGGTACTGTAGGAATGAGTCAATACTGAACTTCTGTTTTAACTTGCTTCTAAATGGCTTTTTTGTTCTTTCCTTTTATAAGTTGCTGGAAAGTTAAACTTCTGCTGGTGTGTACTGTATTCTCCTTGGATAAGCTTTAGGACATTGTGCTCCAGCAAAGTCACTGGACATGTACTCCGAGGTCAAGAACTGGGCTCGTATTGGTGACTGTAGTTCTTGCATCTCCTGTCCTTTTAAGAATTTCTGATATCATCAGTTCTTGTGGTATCTCCCTCTGCTGTCTTCTGCGTGTGCTGGCTCCAGTATTCATTAGGCACAAACGTATTTCTCCAGTGGGCAAGGTGACTGTAATCATACCTTCTGCTGTTTCCTCTGGAGACATTATGTTCACTGGGGAGTACCTGAAGAAGCTTGTACTTCATATTGGCAGAAGAAGCATCATTCATTTGTCTTCTGGAACTTTTTCTGTCTTGTTCCTTATCGTATAGTGACTTTATCATAGTAAGTTCTGATGGACTCAGTCTTCTCCTGTTTCAAGTCTGGGGCTGCTGGTGCCCTGAGTGTCTGTGCATGACACCATCTCTTAAATCTTGTCATGTACATCTTTCCACTTTCGAACGTTGTTCTATTTTCCTCTGCCGGGGCGGCCTTTATGGCTGGGCAATCGTTTGCTGCAATTGCTACTGCCATGGTGCTCACTGCTTGAGCTGTTCCTGGTCCTAGTATAGCCTCACACAACTGGTGATAGTCGACCCATGCTGGTGTCCATATGGCTTGAATTCTTTCCATATAGGCATAAAATGCTGCTGGGTTTTTTTCTAGGATCTGGGGACTCTGCAACTATATTTGCGAGGTCGTTGCCATACCATGGTTTGTGGTGTTGGCTCTGTACGATATATGGTTCGTTCGTCCAGGCTACATCATCTGGGTTGCGTATTCTCTGTACTTGTACTGGATACAGAGAAACAGGCAATGATGACCGTCTTTCAGCATTTCTAGTTGCATAGATCTTGGCATGGCGGTTCATGGGGTGAAATCCAGTTTCCACAATTTGGGCAATGTTCATATCCTTCTGGAATGCAAAACTGACATACCGGACACAATCTTTCTGGAAAATATGTCACTTTATTCTGTACATTATGTACCTGGGCATGAAAAGCTGTAGAGGCTGTGTCTTGACCCCTTGCTTCTCCTCTCCGCCTGATTTGCACCCTTTCGCCTATAGTTCCTGATTGTGGACTATTGTTTACTGGACTCATAGCTTGATTCCAGGTGTCCACCACTCGTTTAAACATGAGGGGAGCTTTAGGTGGCCAGTTTCTTTGGTTTGATCTTGTTGGGGTTTCTTGTGATAAAGTATCAGGACACTGGGGCATACTCTGTACACATAGCTCAGGTAAATCATTTGGGATTTCAACCACAGATCCTTTCAAGATAGGGCTGATTATTCGCCACTCTTTTCCTGGTTCATCTCTTTTCAATTTCACTGTTAGTGAGCTTGCAGATGATTCAATTCTGTTCATACTAGGGGTACCTGGGTGTGCATGCATGTCTGAGTATAGGGGTGGGGTATGGTGTGGAGGTGCTGTTGCTGGAATCACAGGCAGTGAGCTTAACGCTGGTTGTGGTGCTATTGGGTACTCTGGTACAATGGGGAAATCATTTTCCTCATCTCTTCTTCTATTTTCTGCTTCTAATTCTTTTGCTACAGTGATCCAGATGGATACTTGATCTCTACAATTATGCTTAATTATCCAACTCTTGTTACAGGAGGCAAATTTTTCCCATTTCTCTAAGTCTAGTGTCCCTTCTGACGGAAACCTGCTCTTTTGAAAATTTTACTTATTCCTTTCAGAGCTTTCCACCCCTCCCTGTTACTAACAATATCCACAGGTTTGTCGGGCCCTGACATCTTTACAGACTGCGCTCCCATGCCTGGGTGTGTGTGCGCAGAACCCCTCCTGATGTGGTATTTTAGTAACCCCTTATGAGGGTCTCCCCTCCCTGTTACTAACAATATCCACGGGTTTGTCAGGCAATCAAGACAGTTAGCATTTAGCATACCAGCAATCAACAATTTCAAGTTCTTTTGTCAAGTTCTCAAATGCTGGCTCATCTCAATAAGGTACTGTACTGTCACCTCATTGGTGTATTTCTGATCATTGTGCGGATCAATCATGACATGACGTTGTCTTCCAAAAACAACCCAAAAAGACACAAATACCAAAACAAAAACAAATTTCGAAGAGGGTGATTCGTCGAGTGAAGATCTGGGAGTGGTTCCGAAGCTACATAATACTAGTGGCAGTATCTATGATCACAATAGTACAATTTCAAGCTTTGCTCCTACTTCTCGGGGTACCATTATCTACACACAAATTTCTGCGCAATTTTTTTTTGCGGTAAACACAGCAGCATCCGTGGCGGCAGGAAATGCCTCTACCCAGTTTGAGAAAACATCAGTGCACACCAATACATAACAATAATTTCTAAAGGGTGTTAACTGTACGAAGTCGATTTGTATTTCCTGAAAAGATCCGTCTGCAGGAGGGATATGGGATGGCTCTGTTGGTATTGCTTTACCAATATTCTTCCTCAAGCAAGTAAGACAGGTCATTGCTCTCTTACCTGCATGAGAATAGAATCCTGGCGCACACCAGTAGGCTCTCATCAGCCTGCCTACCCTTTCTGTGGACTTATGAGAGGGCCAAAACAATGGTCACCTTATAATACTGATAAAAGTATATGTGCGAGTGTGATTAGAAAACTGATAACGTACAGTGTAATATAAAATTAACACATAATTTAATGCACAATTACATAAAACAACTTAAAAGCGTACCAATAAGGTTGTTTTGGCCCTCTCATAAGTCCACAGAAAGGGTAGGTGCCCAAGGTACATCACCATCCCTTTACATTCGTATTTTTTGGGGTAAAGAAGGAAAACCCCGTAGGTGTATCCCAGGCTGCCTGGTTCCCTTCTAGCGCCCAATAAGTTTTCCCACACCTTGCAAGTTCTCATCAGCCTGCACCTACCCTCTTTGCCTAGATGAGTCAGACCGTGTGCCACCTCAGCTAGACTTGGAAGGTATGCTCTGTGGGCTACTGGCTTACCATGTCCACCTGCCCACAGTCCTGAGGACTCCTGGCCTTACCCCTTTGTCCTCCAGACTGCCTCTTCCTGCAGGGAACACAAATTTTTGTATCTTAATTTAACTATTGTGTGTTTGCAATGTAGAGTACCATGAGCATAACTCAAAAAAAAAAAGAAAAAAAGAAACATCTCTAGAGAAGAGAAAGAAGAAGAAAATGAAAAAGAAAATGTCAGGTTTGCCATTCACCAACAGGCATATCAGTGTCTATACAAAATTTCCCTTCACCAGTATTCCCATTCTCCACCCTTTGTGCATGACAAGGCACACTGCAGTAAAACTGGTGTCATCGTGCTGTTGAGATATACTGGGTTTGGGCAGAACTCTGTAGGACCTAGGCATGTGGAGTTTGAACTGTACGTGGGTCCATGTATTGTACCACCCTGTGTGAATGCAAAAGATGAAGAGGAAAACTGTAGAGAAACAGAATAGAGGTTGGTGACAGATGAGTTTGTAGAGGTGGAGAAGATTTTATAAAAATATGACAACTGGATTGGGCACTACAGGGAAGTGATTCTCTACTTGGTCTATACCCCTTAAAAAAAAAATCTGTGTGTCTTATCTCTACTGGGACTATCCCAGCCATCAATCCAGTGTCCTGTCCATCCTAAGTTCATAGGGAACCCGGTATCTGTGAGTTAATTTCCTCTACCTGTGATGGACATGCATCTAGAACAGTGAAATGTAACATTAGTAAGTTGCATTTATTCTGTTCTTCCCATTAGCCGAATCTGTGTTTTCTATATGGCTTATGATTCCTTACTATATGTCCCTTGGTCCCGTCTATGTGTTTAATAATGTGGCTTGTGTTTTCTGTCTAGAGGATCTATATTGACTATGTGTCCTACTACTCCTACAATCTCTGGCAAAATGCCCTTCTTCCTACAAGTGTAACATATTATTGACCATTAGGGATCTGGGGTTTGGACTGATGGGTCTTTCCTGTATGTGCCAGTATACTTACCATCCTCAACCTCTCCACCTGTTGTTCTCTGCGCCTTACACTATTCTTGTGATGTTCAGTAGCACACTCTCTAAGATTAGCTACTGTGACCCCTTTCCAATTTTGCAAAGAAGTCTGCACCCTGACACTCAATGCCTTATTGAGCCCATCCATTTGCACAGAGACAGCCACTTCCCATTTGCCGCATTAGTGTTTACCAGTGGTCTCTGCCCTATTCCACGTGACCGGCTGCGATCACGTGACATAATCTCTGGGTTATATTTCTATATTTTTAAAGCGTTTATAGGACTCGTTTTTACAAATAAAAATAATTTTAGTATATATAGTTGCAATGATTGCCTTCTGTTGTAAATGATTATTTGTTTTACGAAATGTACACCAATATGTGTTAGCAGGGCCAACAGGTGTTTCCAACCTATCCCTAACTATTAAGGGTATATAAAGCCCACTGGCTGGGCATTGGATTTATGCTCCTGAGGAAGCTGGCACCCATCAGACCAGCGAAACGCGTTGGGCTTCAGATTGTAGGACCACAAGTATCAGCACCCCTATCCACCTCCTGGTAAATTTTGGACTTATCAGCTTCCACTGGATGAAATTCTGACACAAGTTCTTCATATGACCTGGACTCATCCCCATCTGCCATTTGGTTCCTAACTGCAAGACAGACCTAGGGGACTTATCTGGAATCCAGTCTGGTAAATTACCTTACACCTAATTGAACTTGTGGGCAAATGTGGAATAGCGTCCTAGCCAGGAATTGTGGACATTATACTTGAAAGGGTTAACCCTGTGGGATCCTACTAATTGTACTTTTTATCGTTAAGCAATTGCTTATGTTTTACCTTTGAGGGGTAGGATAACCTCTCCTTTATGAATGTTCATTAAATGTACCTTTTTACTTAATTATTTATTTATTGAGTCGTTCATCCTATTTTGAATTTCAGCCGGCGCCAGTATTTATTTCTTTCTTTTTTGCCTAAATTACCCAGGGAATTGACCTTCCCAGTACGGGCTGCCGTTGACAGCGCACTCCATCTGTGTATTTATTCCAATTTTGCAAAGAAGTCTGCACCCTGATACTCAATGCCTTATTGAGCCCGTCCATTTGCACAGAGACAGCCACCTCCCATTTGCCGAATTAGTGTTTACCAGTGGTCTTATCCAGATGGAGAGTTTTCTATTACTGCAAGAGACAAAAACCAAAAAAAGTTTAACAAGCTTCTAGGTCATGCAAAGTATTTCATTCAATCCTTCTCATCCCGTATTAAGGGTCTGTACGTGGTCCAACAAACTTTTCCAAGCTCATCTTTACTAGGGGCATTACTAGGAATGAATACTTCTTATATGGTAACTGAAAGAAATACCCTGGGGTTACCTTGTCTCTGTCCGCTTTTCTACTGGCAAATACTAATGTGCAGACAGGTTTTTCTCCATTTCTGACGTTACTTTCTTGATTTTTTTTTATTTTTTATATTTTTTTATATTTTACTATATATGTACACGAATGATACCATACTTACCTGTTCCACTGGTCTCAGCCACTTCCCCCACAGGCTACTGCTTTTCTTTTACCGGTTGGATACTCCTCTGGGTGCATGAGAAATGGCTGAAAACGATCAGGTCACCTTCTCCTCCTAAATAAAACTTCAACATTCATTAGTACATATATAGGTTACAGTCATATTTTTCATATTGTTATTATTTTCTATAGTTTGTATGCTGGCCGTAACTGCTTCCACATCTACATATGGCGGTGTACTTGCATTCTCTTTTTTTTCTTTCTTCCTACTTATTTATTGTTGCTACAAGTTCAAACAGTTCTTATATTTCCATTCTTGTCTTATATGACTTTGGTTAAACATACCACCTGCAATACCTTAGGATCAAACTCACCAACCCCTCTTGCTGCCACAGGTTTAAACAATTTGTATGTCTGACCCTTTGTTTTCGGGATTTTATCAGACATATTCTTATCCTTAAGTTCTGCAATACCTCTGGTTCAAAGCTGCCCACCCTAGGGAATGGTACCCTATCTTTGTCAGTCATACATTCCCATTCAGACAAAAAGTCTTCCGTGTGTGATCCATATTTACCACACATAACAAACCTCGCTGACCCCTTGGGCCGCGGCACCTCAACCTGAACCCTAGTTACCAAACGCCCACTGCTTGTGCAATTGGATCCCATTGCGGACTTTTTCCTTTTTACGCAATCCCCAATGCACACCGCAGATAGACGGTGAAAGTTCTTAGAGCGCTTTCACCCACTCCTTCTCCGCTGAGTACCACGACTCACTCCAATAGTGACCACCGCATACCCAGTGAGGCCCCTATCTGGTTTCTATTCACTGGAAGTGTTTAGGAGTGACTTACCTATTCCAGTGAATATACACCGCTGGAGATTTTCCTGAGAGAGACCAGCGAAAACTCCCTATACACTTATACACAAATCACACTTGCGTATGCTGTATACAGCGCTAATGATACCGCGATTTTACGCAAAAGCTCGTAAAGGGGTATCCAGTTGTACTATATATATCGCACCCACAAATGTGCGGTCCAATCGCACAACATATAGGTACTTGTTACTGTCAAAGTCAGAAAAATATCTCTATGCACACTGCCATATTTGCACCTCACACTGGTCCGCGCTGCGCATGCGTGCGCTCTCCCGTGAAGGCGCATACCCGCAGTTGCGTGCACCCGCTGGTGCACGGTATGCGTATTTACGGTAGAGTTTATGTGGTTGTAGCGTGCGACTCAATCATTACATATTTTCACTAATAATGTATTTTGTAGATCATGGTCCCTTTGATAGATTCTGAAAGTTTGGTTAATATAGAATGTTTATGAACAGAGGAATCCCTCTTTGTTTGATACGAAGGGTCAGATAGGAGTAATACAGTGGTGTTTAGTATCCATCGGAAGAATATTTAATTAGAAATATTCCGGTGTTGGTTTGGAGCGGATTAATCGCTCGTGCGAATAGTTATGGACATAAGAAGTTATGTCCATTTACTATTATTTGTTCTTACTTAGTAACAGTTGGAAACAGGTATCAGTGGGTCTCAAATGGCTCTTTGACCTTAGAGATCCCCCAAACAATAGTTTGCATGTTGGGAGGGCCTCACATCTTCACATGCATAAGGTAAGCACAGGAATAGTAATTGAAGATTAATTGTACTCCAAATCAGTATCTTTCCCGCAGACGGAGTACAATAGCCTTTAATTACACTGAGCTTTGAGACTCAATGAGGAGGGCCAACACCTGTGTTTACGAATGGGTTAGGGTTTGTATCCAGGAGAATGATGGCTGAGATGTCATTGTCTCAACTGAAAGTGGACATCATGAATATTGAACAAAACCCAGAGACAGGGTTTTGTTTTGTATTCGCCAAACAATAGCTCTCCAGAAGACAGGAATGTGTTAGTCATCACCCTTTGTTTTGCATAACCAAGGCCACTGATACAAGACAGCCCACCTGTATGAATCAACCTATGACCTTTTGTTATAATGCGAAGCCGAATTCCTGTGTCTAATGAACAATGAGATTGTTGGGACCATTGAATTGTATTGTGTGTGGGGCATAAATAGACAAGCCGACCATATCCAGGGCTCTCTCATCAACGGTTCTCATTGCTGATAACCGGGAGCTGGATATCGAGGCGCATGCGATCGTTTCCCCTTGTGCGTAAGTTCTCTCCGTAATCATATTGTCTTACTGTGAGCCATTTCTCTCTCTCCCTCTCTTCTCTTTTCCTCGTATTTTTCCCTTGATTAGACTTCATTGTATTGTATTGTATTTCCTGTGTAGTTATCTGGTTAGGTAGTCTCTGTTATATTGTAGTGTATCATTTGTACTGTGATTCTTTTTGCAAGTATAATAGTCATAATACATATAATAGGTTTCGGACCCTAAGCCCAGGTATCTGTGTATTCCTTATAGTGTTAAGTGTTCACAGAGCGTCGGTGACGCTAAAGCAGCTTTGTAGTTAATTAGGTTACACCAGGTTGCACTTACACTCTGTCTCTACACTAAAGTATACTGTGTATCTCATTGTTAAAGGTATAGATATAAAGGTTTAACGTTGTGAGCGTCTGCGCCGCTGGTGATCTCCTCGTGGTCCCGAGCGTCCGCTACGCCATAGCGAATCATTTCGTTCGTCGGCAGCCAATAGCGTGCATGCCTGTGATCTCTGGGCCGTGAGCGAACGTGACGCTTGAGCGTCTCGCCTACGGCTGAGCGATCGTTACGCAACTTGCGTACCCTTACGGTACTTCTTACGTAGATAGCGTACAGTGTTCTTAGACCTCATAAAGGGTTATATATATATACGATAAATATTTAAATTTATCAATTGGGGGCCGTCCAGTCCTTCACATATCTGCACTAGGTAGATCAGCAGACATTATCCATCAGCAAAGGGCGGGAGGTTGTATCCCTCGTAGTGCTGACGGGATAAGCGTCTGCTTCGCTTAGGTAAAGAGTGCTGAAGGAATCCGGGAACCGGAGGTAAGAACAAAACGCTAGTGTCTTTTAAAACTGTTTATTTTTCTGTCTTGCGTACACACGCACGCACACATATATATATCTGCATTTCTTTTTCATTTGTGTATTTTCGTATATCACCTTCCTGTTTGCTTTTTATAATTGATAAACGTGCTGAGAGAGATTTGCCGCTATTTCAATAGTTTGAGTAAAGGTAATATAGTTAAAGTATAGACAAACACACAGCTTGTCAGTGTGGAGCGCGGTAGATGATCAAGGATCATCTACATTGATAAAAGTATAAATTGTGTTACGGTGGATCTTTGCTTTGCGTACACGTGTCTCTAACAAAGACTTGCGTACACAATCCAAAGGCCGACGCACGCTGCGTATATTACGCAACGGAGCGTCTGTGTACGCCCACGTAACTCAAACCACAAGTTGACTTTAACAGGCGATAAATAGCGCAACGCGATAAATAGCGCAACGCGGTAAATAGCACAAATTGATTTCAGCTTTCCAAAACTTAGTTTAAATACCTTACTTTACTGTAATACCTCTGGGGAGAGCTATCAGACTACGGGAAATGATTTTTCTGATCAGAAAACTATAACAATGATATTGGGTTGAAAACGGTATGAGTGTATTGAATCCCGCTTTGTGGACTTTGTGATCTGTGTGATAAAACGGTATTGAACCCCGCTTTGTGGACTTTGTGAAGCTGTGTGATCTATGAACACGGTCTGAAGTGAAAACGTGCAACAGAGTGTGATAAAGTTTTCGTTGTATTACGCTCTGGCTGTTTTGGAGCACAGTAGGGAGACTCCAATGATCCTACCATTTATGGGCAACAAGTGTCTATAAGTGGTACGATTGGACCGCACGGTTGTATGTGTGACCAATAATGCAACGTGATATGAGGTCGTATATCCATGCGTAAATCTTGCCCTCATACGTGTTGTAGGGAGCACATGCAAGCGTGATTTGTGTAAAGGAAAAGGAAGGGAATTTTCTCAGGAAAATCTCTAGAGATAGGGCCTGCAACGGCTACACGTGTCTGCTAGAAGGCGGACCGGAGATACCCGGAGCAGAAGAAGTTCAGTGGAAGAGCTTTAAGGATTTCCAACGAAGTTCTGTGTTTGGTGCATTTTAGGAAGTTTTTCTGTGTTAAAAAGGTCCACAATGGCAGCCAAGTGCACAATACAGAGACGGTCGGAGGTCAGGATTCAGACTCCAGAGGCTTGCAGACCCCGAGGGTCTGCTCGGTTAGTAATGTGGGGGAAATATGGTCCCCACTCTGAGACCTTTTGTGATGACTGGACACGAATGACTGCGGGGGATAAGGCACCATTTCCCGGGATAGGTAGTTTTGACTCAGAGGTGTTGCATAATTTAAGGAGAAAGATATGTCTCATTAAATCAGCAAAGAGACGAATCAAGCATTATGATTGTTTACAGATATGGCAACAGGAGAGTGAAATGCAGAGAAATGTAACTTACTCACCTAACTTTCATCTTGAGAGGAGAGACATGACAATGGAGGGGATTGTGGTTGCGGAGAAAAGCACAAGGGTGAACAATAAAAACGCTCTTAGCAACAGTAGTATAGATGATAAGAATAAGTGTAATAAATGTAACAATGCTAATTGTAATATTGTTGAATGTACAACTATTAACCCATGCAAGTCGCACCCCATGTTAAACTTTCCTCAGGAACACCAACCAGAAAGTGAGCCCAGAACGATGTCGGCACCATTTCCAGAAGCCATCACACAAGACATCCAGGTGGACGCGACCCAATCGGTAAAGACTGTAAACAAACCCCCTAATGGAGGGTCAGGTGAGGTCGTGTCCACAGGTACGTATGGTATTATACATCACGCACAAACAAATGTACCTTATATCGTAAAATCAATTCAGAATGACGTTACTGGACTTAATCCTGTTAGGGTAATCGCAGTACCAAATGGGAAAACTGACATTTCAGGATTCACTCCTGTCAGGAACATCGCCATGTACTGCCCTTTTTCCCGAACAGAATTAAGAACAATTCTGTCTGAATTTCCTGATCCCAGGAAAGACTTAGTTGCTTGTCAAAGATACATTAGAGTGCTAGGACACACTGCAGAGCCAAATAACAAAGATTGGAGGACAGTTTTGAGGGCATGTTTACCCCCCGATGTTGATTCATTGAAATTTATCGCTGATTGTAAGCTAGATGAGGAAGTGCCACTAACAAACGAGTATAACCAAGATAATGTAAAAAGAATCAATCTACAGTTGAAAGAATATTTTCCTACAGTAGTAAAGTGGAATAAAATCTTTACAATAAAACAAAAAGAAGTTGAATCCGCAGAAGAGTATTTTCACCGGGCTCTGCAGGATATGGCTAGGTACACTGGTATAGATGACATTGAAACTAACGTACACCACAGAGAGGTAGCTGTGTCCGTATTAATGAACAACTTAAAAGACACACTAAAAAATTAGGGTACAAACCTCAATACCTCATTGGAGAGGTATCTCGGTTGCGGCATTAAGAGAGTCCGCTATCGAGCATGACCGAAATATCCAAAGAACCAGGGAAGCGCAGGGAGAGCGGTTGATGACACTGAACATCCAAGCACTAGAGGATGCATCAAGTCGACCGGAACCCCAGGCCCCTAGCACATGGAGAAAGCCAAGGATTTGTTACCATTGTAGAAGAGAAGGGCATTATGCCAGCAACTGTAATAACCCACATAAAGTTAGACCCCCTAGACCAAGAAATGAGCAAAATTACAACACACACCATTATAATCAGAGATCATATAGGAAGAATTTTGGGCCACACCCATGATAGGTAGTCAAGAAAGGTGATCATACGACGGATGGTAAGCCTGAGGTAACGGTTAATAAAGTGGGAGGTCATTCACTGAAGACACAGGAATGACCAGGTGAAACGTTGTAAATGTATTTGTGAAAAATGTTTTTTTTCTCTCTCTCTATCCCCATCTCTGACGATTATTGGTAAGAATTCACACATTGCATATCCACTTGGTCCTTGCAGAAGTCTACCAAACCCCAGCATGACCTCCGCCACAATGTATTTCTGGCCAGATACAGACAGTGGAGTAATGCAGGTGCTGGTGGGGAGGGACTGCTCAAGGAGACCATTAGACACGTAGATATGACAGCCTGATAATCTGACAATGTTTTCCTAATGCTGAACAATGTTTTAAAAAATGCTTTGATTCTCTTTTCCTATTGATGGTTAATGTCGAGTTATGTAATGTATATATGCACATGAATTGTTCTCTATCTCTTTTGTTTTTTATTTTCTCTCTCTTCTCACTCATGTTTTCATGGTTTAAAGATGGTATGTCACCCCTCAGTTGGACCAATGGTAATGCCAGATTTTTGCTCCTTACAGAAAGATCGCTGATGGGGAAGGAATATTGCATCACCAGAATGTTCGTTTGGAAGACTGAGAGACAGCACCTTTGAGAGGACAGCAGAACAAGAAGAACAACAAGACGAGAGAACTTATTATCTTAACAAGTTCTCTCCCCCTCAAACTGTTTTCTTATACCCCCTTTACAAAATTCTTCTTTTCTCCTCCTGTAAGATGGACTTGCCCCAAGAGACTGTGATATGGATTTTCCCATTAACCATGATGTTGACCAGAGCAGTCTGTTTCGGTGAGAGTACCAGTGAGGTCGAGAAAGGATCCAGAAAGGTCCTGATGACTGAGACGGAGGTGTAAATTTCCAATAGCAACCCAATCACCAAGCAAAGGCGAGTACCGGAAACGATCTAGCAGCCATGTTATTTGTAAACATTTTTCTTTTAAGGATTATTAGCTGAAGAAAACTGTATCTGTAGGCTCTGTAACAATGTAGTTGAAGATGGGTGCATTAAGAAATGCCAATCCAGTTTTAATATCCATACGGACCGGCATCCATTGAGTGACTATCACTCCTTAGTGGGTAATGTGTTAAATAAAACAGATTGTTGGGTATGCTCTCAAGTACCTCAAGGTCATAGCAAAATCAGGGCTAGTACCATTTCCTTTAACGATAGGGGAGGTACTTGAGCTAAAGGGTGGGAGACCGGTGGACCGGAGGTTTAATATCTCCAGCCCTCCTAGTTTGAAGCTCCACCAATACCACGTGGATAGGTCCCTATTATGTTTTAACATCTCCAATCCCAGAAAGCCGGGAAATTGGGAAGTATCATGGAGAAACCACACCATGACCTTTTCACATTGAGCAGATAGAATGCCTACAGATACAGAGCTTGTACGCCACATAGCCAGTAGAGGAAAATCTTTCCGGTATAGATACACCTTAGGAAATAGGATTACTAGAGTTGGAGAAGTATCACCAGGATACTGTGCACATATCGTACAACCTGATACGTGCATTAAGCAGATGGAAGAATTAGGGCTAGGAGATTTCACCTGGAAGGTGTGTAATATGGTAATGTCTTTCTCCGTCCCATATGTTCTCCCCGATGATGCATATTTCATATGCGGGAGAAAGGCGTACAAGTGGCTTGCCCCAAACTCTGAAGGATTGTGTTATATTGGAAAAGTATTGCCTGAAGTAATGACTGTAACACATGACAAAATGAAAGACATACACCGTGGTGCCCAAGCTCCTTATACTCACACTCATTACGAGCACCTTGTTAAAAGACAACTGTCAGAAAGGTTAGAGCATCCGGCCTCTGATCTGATCCATGAATCCACCGGGATTCAGGTTCTGGTGGCGTTAGATTTCACTCGCACCGCTCGAGGAGTGATGAATTATAGATACATTTCCGCACTCGCCAATTTGTTAGATAATATCACTGAAATGTATGATGACACGTTTAGATACACTGGAAGAGAACTTCAAGCTTATAAAACAGAACTGGTACAGCATAGAATGGTTCTTAATTACCTCACAGCAGTGACAGGCGGATATTGTGTCACACTGGCAACACAATACGGCGTGAAATGTTGCACATATATTACGAATAGCACCGAGGATCCGGTAGAGGTCATAGACCAAAAGATGGACGATATTCTCCAATTAAAGTGGGAATTTCGCCGAAAACACAATCTCACTCTTGCTGCTGTAGGTAATGAGCTGACTGGTTGGGTGTCATGGTTGAACCCGCGAAATTGGTTCTCTGGTTTAGGAGACTGGGCTCAAGGAGTCATAATGGATGTTGGGAAGTTTCTACTATGTATCTTAGGTGTTGTTATATCGATTGGATTGATATTTAGATGCGGGCAGGCTTTAATGAGGTGCAAACAAAGTACAAGAGTGATGAGTTTGAGGAGTGAGGAAACTGTAATTAACCTGGATTTGATTTACGACCCAACGATAGAAACAATGATGTGATGAAAATGCGATTATACGGTCCGTTTCTTTCACCTGTTTTTCTGGTTTTTCCCCAAGATAAAAAGACCCCCTTGGACGAGGAAGTTGACGAGACGCTATACAGACAACGGATGGACCAAAGAAGGAGTTTTGACCACTTGAGATACGGACATTTGATGAACTTTGCCATGGATCCCCAGTTTCCCTAGAATTCTTAAACTTACGCTAGCCCAACATTTTTTGTAAATCTGGTGGCATTGACAAAGCTTATTGCTCACGCCTAATGAGCAAAACAGCGCAAAGAAGACGACTTTCAACTGATACCGAACAAAACTTCACCCGACAGATGTACATTAACCTGACATAGAATACCACTGCATTTTCCATAAGTGTTCTTTATCTTCATCTCTACAACCCTCAGGTAATGACACACATAGTCGATAGGGAATACAGGCACAGATATCTGCAACCACATACCTCCCCTAATCATGTATCATCAACTAAAATGTGCATCCCCATTTTGTTACAACTGAAAGCCAAAATGAGCTCGGTAGAGTTTGACAGCCCATCCACAGACCCTTAATACGGGATAAGAAGGAATTCAAATGTATACTTCGCAATACCTCGAAGCTTGATTTACAACACGTACGGCACGATGATACATGACCCCCCAAACATGGACTCATACACACATGCTTCTGCTATCACACTAGGTCATACTCTCTTCACACCTACTCCTCTCTCCTCCCTTACCCAACCATAGAAATGAATTAACCCCTGACATATATTTTTCTCCTTTTGAAATGTTTTAGAAGGTGGCAGTTATTATTGACTGCCAAAGGGTAGACTGTCAAAGTCAGAAAAATATCTCTATGCACACTGCCATATTTGCACCTCACACTGGTCCGCGCTGCGCATGCGTGCGCTCTCCCGTGAAGGCGCATACCCGCAGTTGCGTGCACCCGCTGGTGCACGGTATGCGTATTTACGGTAGAGTTTATGTGGTTGTAGCGTGCGACTCAATCATTACATATTTTCACTAATAATGTATTTTGTAGATCATGGTCCCTTTGATAGATTCTGAAAGTTTGGTTAATATAGAATGTTTATGAACAGAGGAATCCCTCTTTGTTTGATACGAAGGGTCAGATAGGAGTAATACAGTGGTGTTTAGTATCCATCGGAAGAATATTTAATTAGAAATATTCCGGTGTTGGTTTGGAGTGGATTAATCGCTCGTGCGAATAGTTATGGACATAAGAAGTTATGTCCATTTACTATTATTTGTTCTTACTTAGTAACAGTTGGAAACAGGTATCAGTGGGTCTCAAATGGCTCTTTGACCTTAGAGATCCCCCAAACAATAGTTTGCATGTTGGGAGGGCCTCACATCTTCACATGCATAAGGTAAGCACAGGAATAGTAATTGAAGATTAATTGTACTCCAAATCAGTATCTTTCCCGCAGACGGAGTACAATAGCCTTTAATTACACTGAGCTTTGAGACTCAATGAGGAGGGCCAACACCTGTGTTTACGAATGGGTTAGGGTTTGTATCCAGGAGAATGATGGCTGAGATGTCATTGTCTCAACTGAAAGTGGACATCATGAATATTGAACAAAACCCAGAGACAGGGTTTTGTTTTGTATTCGCCAAACAATAGCTCTCCAGAAGACAGGAATGTGTTAGTCATCACCCTTTGTTTTGCATAACCAAGGCCACTGATACAAGACAGCCCACCTGTATGAATCAACCTATGACCTTTTGTTATAATGCGAAGCCGAATTCCTGTGTCTAATGAACAATGAGATTGTTGGGACCATTGAATTGTATTGTGTGTGGGGCATAAATAGACAAGCCGACCATATCCAGGGCTCTCTCATCAACGGTTCTCATTGCTGATAACCGGGAGCTGGATATCGAGGCGCATGCGATCGTTTCCCCTTGTGCGTAAGTTCTCTCCGTAATCATATTGTCTTACTGTGAGCCATTTCTCTCTCTCCCTCTCTTCTCTTTTCCTCGTATTTTTCCCTTGATTAGACTTCATTGTATTGTATTGTATTTCCTGTGTAGTTATCTGGTTAGGTAGTCTCTGTTATATTGTAGTGTATCATTTGTACTGTGATTCTTTTTGCAAGTATAATAGTCATAATACATATAATAGGTTTCGGACCCTAAGCCCAGGTATCTGTGTATTCCTTATAGTGTTAAGTGTTCACAGAGCGTCGGTGACGCTAAAGCAGCTTTGTAGTTAATTAGGTTACACCAGGTTGCACTTACACTCTGTCTCTACACTAAAGTATACTGTGTATCTCATTGTTAAAGGTATAGATATAAAGGTTTAACGTTGTGAGCGTCTGCGCCGCTGGTGATCTCCTCGTGGTCCCGAGCGTCCGCTACGCCATAGCGAATCATTTCGTTCGTCGGCAGCCAATAGCGTGCATGCCTGTGATCTCTGGGCCGTGAGCGAACGCGACGCTTGAGCGTCTCGCCTACGGCTGAGCGATCGTTACGCAACTTGCGTACCCTTACGGTACTTCTTACGTAGATAGCGTACAGTGTTCTTAGACCTCATAAAGGGTTATATATATACGATAAATATTTAAATTTATCATTACCTATCTGCCGTACAACCACGGGTCGATGTACAAACTGCGACCCTCAGTTTGGAGCGTAATACAAAAACCTTTTAACTTCAATCGCAATACTATGCACTATCACGCTCCTCTGCAAATCACCTCACGATTTGCGTATTTCAATCTATATTAACGTGAGTCAGCCACTTCACGCCACCAAGCCTCCTCTTACTTGATGTACCACGGGACCCAACTTCCGGGGTTCAGTTCCACTCACTCCTTTGTTCGCTCAAGTACACTTTGTCTTTTCTGTACAGAAAATTTGGATTCATTCAGATAGGCAGCTTTACCCCAGAGGCAATACAGTTTTTAAACTATATTTAGAGTAACCTGCTTTTGAAATCTGATAGTTATGTGCTATTGTATTAAATGTCTTCTATCCCACCTTTGAACTAAACGACACTATTGCATAATTTGTACTTAGCTCCCGCATTCTTACGCACTTTGCGCAAACACACGACCGTGCGTGTCCCTTACACTGCGTGCGCAGTCCTTTACTTTGTCCGAGACACGTGTACAAAACCCTGCGTCCGCAATAAAACAAATCACACAGCTTCTATAAATGTGAGCAATACTAACTACTATTGCCCACTAGACACAACTTGTTCTGTATAAACTTTTATGCAGACCTGCGTTTGTGTCTTTACGCTTACTTCCTTAAACATTTATTTTAGTTTTAACTATATAGCAACAAATGTATCCGGTTTCACACAGATCTATAATGACTCTACCAATAATCAATAATTTAAATGATATGATTCAGATTGGATAGCTATCTTGCAGAACATACACTGATATAAATATACACATAATTATAATAATATTATATATATGTTCCATTCACTGGTCTCCTATGAGACTCATTTACCCATTCAGTGCTTCTAATTTGCATATCAACAGAGGTTCATATGCCTGTTCAAGAGGGTAGTGGGACAGGTTAATTAACATTTCAATGGCTATCCTAAACTAGCAAGCAGAGTTAACTGAATCCTAGAGGTAAAAGAAAAAAACAACTTTTTTATATCTGTGTGTAATTTTACACTAAGTATTCATCTATTAACTCTCACTAGGCCCAGCTGAAACTATTTGTAATTGACTATGGCATGGGTTAAATAAATAAATTGGTAACTCATAAATGGTGTTTGATGTGACCAAGGAGAGCTGATTATTCTGAGCAGTGAAAATCAGTCATTTAGAAAATGACCTTCCTAAAATGGCCGCTGCTCCTCCCCCTTCCACATCCATGAGGGTTACACAAAATGGTGGACAGGCCATGTGGTTAGTACAAAATGGAGGACAGACCATGCGGCTTCCTTTGTCACAAAAAAAATCACACATCATACAAGCACCAGAAGTAATTTTAGGCCTGAGTTAAAAAAAAAACTATATCAAGGCTATGCAGCAACTTTTAAACCTACTTAACAGATAAACAATCCAATCTGAATCAAACACAATATGACTTATTTGAATCTTGTTTTGCAACAATAAAAATAAATTTTAGCATTTTAAATATTATGAGAAACGCATTGTCCCTTGAAATTTCATATCATTGGCTTACTGATAACACAACAATACACATGAATGTTATTTTCATCAGCTTTGCGATGCGTCCATCGGAGCCGGTCAATTACAGCCGCGTTTGTAATATACAGTGCATCATTAAGACCCTGATATCCCGGACGAGCCCCCATCTAAGAATGCCAAATTGATTTCTCACAAATATTTAAAATGCCCGCTCTAATATATATTGCAGACGCCAGGCGCATCTTATTACCATATACGATAAAAGTGTGCTGTACATCGCAAAACACTGTATCCTGATAAAGCTGAATATTTATCTTATTTAAAACCCTTTAAGAGGTCTAAGAACACTGTACGCTATTTACGTCTGGAGTACCGAAAGGGTACGCACGTTGCATAACAATCGCTTAGCCGTAGTCGAGACGCTCAAGCGTTACGTTCGCTCACGACCAAGAGATCACAGGCAGGCACGCTATAGGCTGCCGACTAGATAAAGCCAAATATGTATCCTATATATCACACTATAAAGAGGTTAAGAAACACTGTACGTAACTGGCGCACGAGGTACCGTAGGGGTACGCTCTTAGCGTAGCGGACGCTGTATCGGGAGCGATCCGCTCGAGCGACACAAACGCTCGCGAGAATATGCTGTTGGTATCGGGCACACTTATAGGTGAGCGACTACCGTAATGCTACGCTATCAGCGTAGCGGACGCTCGAGACCACGAGGAGATCACGAGCGGCGCAGACGCTCACAATGTTGAACCTTTATATTTAAACCATAAACAATGTATCATACAGGAAAACCTTTGTGTAGTGATAGGGTGTAGATGCAACACAGTGTAACCTTATTAACTTAAAAGCTGTTCGAGCGTCACCGACGCTCTGAGAATACTTAACACTATAAGAAATACACAACTACCGGGCTTAGGGTCTAACGCCTTATATGAATGTTATACTTGCAAAAAGAATAATACAGTACAAGTCATACACTACAATATAACATAGACTAACTAACCAGATAACTACACAAGGAATACAATACAATACAATTACGTTTTAAAGGAAAATAAGAGAGAAAGAGGAGGAGAGAGAGAGAGAGAGAGAGAGAGAGAGATATGGCTCACCATAACAATAAAGACAATATGATTGCGGAGAAAACTTACGCACAAAGGGGAACGATCGCATGCGCCTCTGGACATCCAGCTCCCGATTATCAGCAATGAGAACCGTTGAAGAGTGAGCTGGATGTGATCGGCTTGTCTATTTATGCCCCACACACAATACAATTCAATGGTCCCTACAATCTCATTGTTCATTGGACACAGGAATTCGTCTTCGCACTATAACAAAAGGTCATAGGTTGATTCATACAGGTGGGCTGAGACCATTTCCAACTGCTCAGGTGGGTGGGAAACTAGGTTTCCCGCCGCATGGATAAGTAAGTGCAAATAATAGTAAATGGACATAAACTTCTTATGTCCATAACTATTCGCACGAGCGATTAATTCGCTTCAAACCAACACCGGAATATTGCTAATTAAATACTCTTCCGATGGATACTAAACACCACTGTATGACCCATGTCTGACCCTTCGTATCAAACAAAGAGGGATCTCTCTGTCCATGAATATGCTATATTAACTAAACTTTCAGAATCTATCAAGGGGACCATGATCTATAAAATACATTATATGGAGAAAATATATAACGATTGAGTCGCACGCTGGGCGCACAGAAACTCTACCGTAAATGCGCATACCGTGCGCCTGCCGGTGCCCGCAACAGCGAGTATGCGCACGCACGGGAGAGCGCACGCATGCGCAGCGCGGACCTGTATGAGGTGCAAATATGGCAGTGTGCATAGTGATATTTTTCTGACTTTGACAGTCCACCCTTTGGCAGTCAACAATAACTGCCACTTCCTAAAACATTTCAAAACGAGAAAAATATATGTCAAGTGTAGATACATTTCCATGGTTGGGAAAGGGAGGAGAGAAGAAGGTGTGAAAAGGGTATGACCTAGTGAGATAGCAGAAGCATTTGTGTATGAATCCATGTTTGGGTGGTCATGTATCATCGTGCCGTACGTGTTGTAAATCAAGCTTCGAGGTATTGCGAAGTATACATTTGAATTCCTTCTTATCCCGCGGTACGGGTCTGTGGATGGGCTGTCAAACTTTACCGAGCTCTTTTCGGATTTTGGTTGCAACAAAATGGGGGAGCACATTTTAGTTGATGATACATGAATGGGGGAATATGTGATTGCTGATATCTGTGCCTGTATTCCCTATCGACTATGTGTGTCATTACCTGAAGGTTGTAGAGATGAAGATAAAGAACACTTATGGTAAATGCAGTGGTATTCTATGTCAGGTTAATGAACATTTGTCGGTTGAAGTCTTGTTCGGTGTCTGTTGAATGCAGTCTTCTTTGGGCTTTTGCCAAAAAGTGTGGTCAAAAGCTTTGTCAATGTCCATAGAATTACAAAAGTGTTGGGCTAGCGTAATTTTAAAATTTCTAGGGAAACTGGGGGTCTATGGCATAGTTCATCAAATATCTGTGTATAAGGTTGTCGAAACTTCTTCTTTAATCCATCCGTTGTCTGTATACAGGATCATCAAATTCCTCGTCCAAGTGGGTCTTTTTACCTTGGAGAAAACGGAAAAACAGGTGAAAGAAACGGACCGTATAATCGCATTTTCATCACATCATTGTTTCTACCGTTGGGTCATAAATCAAATCCATTGGAATTACAATTTCCTCACTCCTTAGACTCATTACCCTGGTACTACGTTTGCACTTCATTAAAGCCTGACCGCATCTAAATATCAAGCCAATTGATATGACAACACCTAAGATACATAGGAGAAACTTCCCTATATCCATTATGACTCCTTGAGCCCATTCTCCTAAACCAGAGAACCAATTTCGCGGGTTCAACCATGACACCCAACCAGTCAGCTCATTACCTACAGCAGCAAGAGTGAGATTGTGTCTCCTGCGAAATTCCCACTTCAGTTGGAGAATATCGTCCATCTTTTGGTCTATGACCTCGACCGGATCCTCGGTGCTATTCGTAATATATGTGCAACATTTCACGCCGTACTGCGTTGCCAGTGTGACACAATATCCGCCTGTCACTGCTGTGAGATAATTGAGAATCATTCTATGCTGAACCAGTTCTGTTTTATAAGCTTGAAGTTCTCTTCCAGTATACCTAAAAGTGTCATCATACATTTCTGTGATATTGTCTAACAAATTTGCGAGCGCAGATATATATTTATAATTCAACACTCCTCTGGCGGTGCGAGTGATGTCTAACGCAAGCAGAAACTGAATCCCGGTGGATTCATGGATCATGTCAGAGGCCGGATGCTCTGTTCTTTCTATCAGGTGCCGTTTAACTACGTGCTCGTAATGAGTATGAGCATAAGGAGCTTGGGCAACACGGTGTATATCTTTCATTTTGGCATGTGATACAGTCATTACCTCAGGCAGTACTTTTCCAATATAACACAATCCTTCAGAGTTTGGGGCAAGCCACTTATACGCCTTTCTCCCGCATATGAAATATGCATCATCGGGGAGAACATATGGGACGGAGTAGGACATAACCATATTACACATCTTCCATGTGAAATCTCCTAACCCTAATTCTCCCATCTGTCTAGTACACGTATCAGCTTGTACGATATGTGCACAGTATCCTGGTGATACCTCTCCAACTTTCGTAATCCTACTTCCTAGGGTATACCTATATCGGAAATATTTTCCACTACCAGCTATGTGGCGTATAAGTTCTGTATCTGTCGGCATTCTATCTGCTCTATATGAAAAGGTCATGGTTTGGTTACTCCATGACACTTCCCAATTTCCCGGCTTTCGGGGATTGGAAATGTTAAAACATATTAGGGATCTATCCACATGATATTGGTGGAGCTTCAAACTAGGAGGGCTGGAGATATTAAACCTCCTGTCCACCGGTCTCCCACCCTTTAGCTAAAGTACCTCCCCTACCGTTAAAGGAAATGGTACTAGTCCTGATTTGCTATGACCTTGAGGTACTTGAGAGCATACCCAACAATCTGTTTGGTTTAACACACTACCCACTAAGGAGTGATAATCACTCAATGGATGCCGGTCCATGTGGATATTAAAACTGGATTGGCATTTCTTTTTATGCACCCATCCTCAACTACATTGTCACAGAGCCTACAGATACAGTTTTCTTCAGCTAACAATGTTTACAAATAACATGGCTGCTAGATCGTTTCCGGTACTCGCCTTTGCTTGGTGGTTGTGTTGCTATTGGAAATTTACACCTCCGTCTCAGTCATCGGAACCTTTCTGGATCCTTTCTCGACCTCACTGGTACTCTCACCGAAACAGACTGCTCTGGTCAACATCATGGTCAACAGGAAAATCCATATCACAGTCTCTTGTGGCAAGTCCATCTTACAGGAGGAGAAAAGAAGAAATTTGTAATGGGGGTACAGGAAAACAGTTTGAGGGGGAGAGAAACTTGTTACGATAATAAGTTCTCTAGTCTTGTTGTTCTTCTTTTTCTGCTGTCATCTCAAAGGTGCTGTCTCCCAGTCTTCCAAACGAACATTCTGGTGATGCAATATTCCTTCCCAACCAGCGATCTTTCTGTAAGGAGCAAAAATCTTGCATTACCATTTGTCTAACTGATGTGTGACATACCATCTTTAAAACATGAAAACATGAGTGAGAAGAGGGAGAGGGAAAAAAAACAACAAGAGAGAGAGAACCGTTCATATATGTATATATCACATAAATCAACAATAAACAACAACAGGGAAAAACATTTTTCAAACATTTTAAAACATTGTCAGAGATGGGGAGAGAAAAAGAAACATTTCACAAATACATTTACAACGTTTCACCCGGTCATTCCTGTGTCTTCCGGGAATGACCTCCCAATTGGTTAACCATAACCTCAGGCTTACCATCAGTCCTAATGACCACCTTTCCTGACTATATATTATGGGTGTGGCCCAAAATTCTTCCTATATGATCCCTGATTATAATTTGGTGTGTTATATTCATTGTCTAGGGGGTCTGACCTTACGTGGGCTGTTACAGTTACTGACATAATGCCCTTCTCTTCTACAAAGATAACAAACCCTGGGCTTCTTCCAAGTGTCAGTGACCTGAGGTTTTGATTGATTTGATGCCTCCTTAAACGCTCGGATCCTCATCACCATCAACCGCTTTCCCTGTACTTCCCTGCTTCCTTGGATATCATGGTTTTGTTGTCTAGGGGGGCGATATGACTTTTGTATTTCTCTTGATCTACAATCTCTTGCAAAGTGTCCCTTTTTATGACAATTGTAACAGACTTCCACATTTGAATTTCTCGCAGGGGTTTGGGGCTTATGCTGGGGTGGTCTTGTGGTTAGGGCCTGTATACTTGCGGCCATTAACTTGTCACTTTGTGACTCCCTGTGTCTGGTGATCTTTCGATCATGATCAATAGCGGCCTCTCTTAATGCGGCCACTGAGATATTTCTCCAGTTTGGGTTGGTGGTCTGTACCCTTGTTCTCAATACCTCCTTTAAACCATTCATTAATACCTTAACCGCTATTTCTCTATGCTGTGCGCATGTTTTGATGTCTGTGATCCCAGTGTTCCTAGCCATTACTTGCAGTGCTCGATTGAAATAATTGGAAATACTTTCCCTTTCGTTTTGTCTTATGGAGAAGATTTCATTCCACTTGACAACGGCAGGGAAATATACTTCCAACTGTCGGTTTATCTGCTTAATACATTCCTGATTGTGTTCCTCCGTTTGAGGTACTTCTGTGTCTAATTGACAATCAGTAATAAATTTCGCAGAGTCAACACCGGAGGGCAAACATGCCCTCAGCACTGTCCGCCAATCTTTGTTGGTGGGTTCTGTTGAGTTTCCTAGTTCTTTAATGAACCTTTGACATGCGACTAGATTTTTCCTAGGATCAGGAAATTCAGACATAATTGATCTCAATTCGGTCCGGGACCAGGGACAGCGCATTGCACTGTCCTGGACGGGAATGGTTCCCTGATCGTCAGTCTTCCCATTGGGGACTGTGATCACCCTGACAGGACTAAACTCAATTACATCACCTTGTTTTGGTCTTACAATATGGGGTACATTTGTTTGTGCGTGATATAAAACATTGTACGTACCTGTGGACACGACCTCACCTGACCCTCCGTTAGGGGGTTTGATTATTGCCTTTACCGATTTGGTCGCGTCCACCTGGATGTCTTGTGTGATGGCTGCTGGAAGAGGTGCCGACATCGTGTTGGGCTCACTTTCTTGTTTGTATTCCTGAGGGAAGTTTGACATGGGGTGCGACTTGCACGGGTTAACATTTGTAATTTTTACACTTTCATTTTCATAAACATTATTACATTTTACACTTCCATTCTTAATACAGTTACTAAGTGCATTTTTATCGTACACCATTGTGCCTTTCTCCGCAACCATAATCCTCTCCATTGCCATATCTCTCCTCCCAAGATGAGAGTCAGATATGTAAGTTAACTCTCTTTGCATTTCACTTTCCTGTTGCCATAATTTTAAACAATCATAATGTTTGATCCGTCTCTTTGCTGGTTTAATAAGACCTATCCTTCTCCTTAGATTTAGTAACACTTCTGGGCTAAAGCTACCTACTCTTGGGAATTTCTCCCCGTCATGTACAGTCATTCTCTCCCATTCATCACATAAAACCTCTGTGTGTGAACCGTATTTTTCACACATTACATACCTTGCCGACCCGATTGGTCGGTTTACTAAATCAACCCGAACCGAGGTTGATCGCCCCCTACCTGAACAACTGGCCCCCATAACTTGCAGGTGTTGCTTTTCTTCAGCGAACCCTTACAAAAACCAAGATGTCCGGGGCAGGCTGGTGGTGAAGTTTACCGAGTACTCCACTCACTTCTCGCCCACGTTGGCCAGTACTGCAATCACTGTATCCAGAGCTGTTGTACCCAACCTAGGGCCCCTGTGAACCTTTATTTACTGGGGCGTGTTTCCCAGCAAGTATCGGTTGTTGGATAGTTCCTGAGTGACCAGCGAACTTCCCTTAAAATAAAAAAATTTCACAAATCACGTTAAAATGTACAAATAGCGTTTATGACCCCTCTAGTGTACACAAATGGTACTGGGTCAAATTACTAACTAATGCACACAATTACGTGCGGTACAATCGTTCAGCACATAAGCAACTAATCTTATGTGCGGAGCGACCAGTGGAATCGAAAATTACTGCTGCGAATTCCTTCAGCCAGAGCTTTATGGCCTATATGGGTTCCGCACCAACCCTTCTTGGTGTTGTGCTACTCGTCTCTATAGCGGACTTCCTTGTCTGCTGTACCTGGACCTCCTGGTCTGTTCTGGACCTCCTGGTCTGTGCTACAGTATGACCTCCTGGTCTGCTATACTCTAATGCTCAAATTTTATGTTTAACCAGGGATGCCTCCCTAGCCACCTTGCACGTCACTTACATGTATGTACCTTCACGAGAACTCAATACTTTTCTTGTGGTTCAACCTCAAAATTGTAGAATTTATATACTTGCAAACACTCACTCACCACATGTACACTTTTGTTTCTATTTCTATTTCTGCGCAGAAATTTTCTTTAGACCAGATGTGTTGTAATTTTGGAGAAGGATCTGTTAGTCTAAATTTCGGACACTAAAAATAGACTTGCGCTATTTATCGCGTTGCCACCTCTTCGCCTGCTAAAATATAACACTAGCGTGTGATTTGAGTTACGTGGGCATACCCGGACGCTCCGTTGCGTAATTTACGCTGCGTGCGTCGGCCTTTGCGTACGCGAGTCTCAGCCCTTTGTTAGAGACACGTGTACACAAAGCCAATGTCCACCGTAACACAACTAACACGTTTATCAATGTAGATGATCCTCGATCATCTACCGAGCACCACACCAATCTCTCCTTGTACCTTTAGGTAGAGCTGCGTGTGTGTTTTACAATTTATCCCTTAATATATTACTTTTACACTTTAACTATGAAATAGCGACAAATCTCTTTTAGCACGTTTATCAATTATAAAATGGCACACAGGAGAGTGATATATGAAAATACACGAAAAAGAAATGCAGATATGCGTGTGTGCATACGCAAGATAGAAATAAACAGTTTTAAAAGACACTAGCGTGTTGTTCTTACCTCCGGTTCCAGATTCCTTCAGCACCCTTTACTAAGCGAAGCAGACGCTTATCCAAACAGCACTGCGAGGAATATGATCTCCCGCCCTTTGCTGATGGATAATGTCTGCTGGAATTACCTAGCAGAGATATGTGAAGGACTGGACGAGCCGCCAATTGATAAAGCTGAATATTTATCTTATTTAAAACCCTTTAAGAGGTCTAAGAACACTGTACGCTATTTACGTCTGGAGTACCGCAAGGGTACGCACGTTGCGTAACAATCGCTTAGCCGTAGTCGAGACGCTCAAGCGTTACGTTCGCTCACGACCAAGAGATCACAGGCAGGCACGCTATAGGCTGCCGACTAGATAAAGCCAAATTTGTATCCTATATATCACACTATAAAGAGGTTAAGAAACACTGTACGCAACTGGCGCACGAGGTACCGTAGGGGTACGCTCTTAGCGTAGCGGACGCTGTATCGGGAGCGAGCCGCTCGAGCGACACAAACGCTCGCGAGAATACGCTGTTGGTATCGGGCACACTTATAGGTGAGCGACTACCGTAATGCTACGCTATCAGCGTAGCGGACGCTCGAGACCACGAGGAGATCACGAGCGGCGCAGACGCTCACAATGTTGAACCTTTATATTTAAACCATAAACAATGTATCATACAGGAAAACCTTTGTGTAGTGATAGGGTGTAGATGCAACACAGTGTAACCTTATTAACTTAAAAGCTGTTCGAGCGTCACCGACGCTCTGAGAATACTTAACACTATAAGAAATACACAACTACCGGGCTTAGGGTCTAACGCCTTATATGAATGTTATACTTGCAAAAAGAATAATACAGTACAAGTCATACACTACAATATAACATAGACTAACTAACCAGATAACTACACAAGGAATACAATACAATACAATTACGTTTTAAAAGAAAATAAGAGAGAAAGAGGAGGAGAGAGAGAGAGAGAGATATGGCTCACCATAACAATAAAGACAATATGATTGCGGAGAAAACTTACGCACAAAGGGGAACGATCGCATGCGCCTCTGGACATCCAGCTCCCGATTATCAGCAATGAGAACCGTTGAAGAGTGAGCTGGATGTGATCGGCTTGTCTATTTATGCCCCACACACAATACAATTCAATGGTCCCTACAATCTCATTGTTCATTGGACACTGGAATTCGTCTTCGCACTATAACAAAAGGTCATAGGTTGATTCATACAGGTGGGCTGAGACCATTTCCAACTGCTCAGGTGGGTGGGAAACTAGGTTTCCCGCCGCATGGATAAGTAAGTGCAAATAATAGTAAATGGACATAAACTTCTTATGTCCATAACTATTCGCACGAGCGATTAATTCGCTTCAAACCAACACCGGAATATTGCTAATTAAATACTCTTCCGATGGATACTAAACACCACTGTATGACCCATGTCTGACCCTTCGAATCAAACAAAGAGGGATCTCTCTGTCCATGAACATGCTATATTAACTAAACTTTCAGAATCTATCAAGGGGACCATGATCTATAAAATACATTATATGGAGAAAATATATAACGATTGAGTCGCACGCTGGGCGCACAGAAACTCTACCGTAAATGCGCATACCGTGCGCCTGCGGGTGCCCGCAACAGCGAGTATGCGCACGCACGGGAGAGCGCACGCATGCACAGCGCGGACCTGTATGAGGTGCAAATATGGCAGTGTGCATAGTGATATTTTTCTGACTTTGACAATCTCATAAGAGAAAACAATTCACCCACACATTATCTGAGTTCCAAAGCTCATTGATGTATATATTTGTTCTTAAAAAGGATATGGATTCAATATATATTACAAAGTACAGTATACCTATTATTACATGGTTACACTCACACAGTAGGCAGTTAAAACATACAATTACATACAGTTACATACAGTTACATGCCAGCATACAATACCATTATCCTTAAGTTATATAAATTCGTCTTTCCATGTCACTTTCTCTCTCTGTAAAGTAATACTGGTACTCCATCTTCCTCTGAGACCAAAACAGGAACTGAGCTGGCAATAACTCCATCATCGTCTCAGACCTTACAGCAACTCTGAGACCAAAACAGGAACTACCCTCCTGTTAGGGTCTCCTGCCCTGTGCTGCCACATCGTCATGGCAACCGGGAGACAAGTGCTAGTGGAGTAACCTGAGCGCAGCTGATACTCCGGTTCGGGTCTTTTGCTGTGCAGTGGTTATAGGCTCTGTGCACGGCAGGGGATCCGGTGCTGGTTTTTGTGCTCACAGTCTGTGAGGTCTGAGTGGGGCGTGGACAGCACCTGCTTTATAAGGCCTCTTTTCAGGGTAAGCAGATGCTGCTGAATCTTTGTTGGTTAGTCAGTTCATGAAAGTTAGCCAGTACTGTGTAGCTTTGTATTTGTTTGTTGCTTACTGCAAATAGGCCTGGGGATTTGGTATCACACTCTGAAAAATTGTCCTTTTATGTGACTGTCTGTACTTTTGCCCCATTGGTGTTGGGGTTACCCTGGTTAAGGGCCCACAATCCTCAATTTGACTGGGTCTCTGGGGAGATTCTTAGTTGGGGTACTGATTGTTTCAGGAGTTGCTTGAGCCTTCCAGTCAGGCTCTCGCAGCTAAGTTTGCCAGGATTGCCAGGGTGTTATGCAGATTTTGCGGACGTGTTCTCCAAAAAAGTTGCAGAGGTACTACCTCCCCATCGCCCCTATGACTGTGCCATTGATTTGTTGCCAAATGCTAAGCTTCCCAAGAGCAGGTTGTACTCCCTGTCACGTCCTGAGACTCAGGCTATGGCAGAGTACATTCAGAAGAACTTGGCTAAGGGATTTATCAGACCTTCACAGTCTCCAGTTGGGTCGGGGTTCTTCTTCGTGGGTAAAAAGGACGGTTCGTTGCGACCCTGCATCGACTTCAGGGAATTGAACCGTATCACGATTAAAAACTCATACCCACTGCCTCTTATTTCGGTCTTGTTTGACCAGCTTCGTACTGCCACCATTTTTTCTAAGATTGACCTACGCGGTGCGTACAATCTAATCCGAATAAGAGAGGGGGATGAATGGAAGACTGCCTTTAATACCCACTCAGGGCATTATGAATATTTGGTGATGCCTTTTGGGCTCTGTAATGCCCCGGCACTCTTCCAGGATTTCATGAATGATGTGCTCAGGGAATATTTGGATAGATTCTTAGTTGTATACTTAGATGACATCCTAATCTTCTCCCATTCCCTGGAGGAACATCGGAAGCATGTACGCTTAGTCCTCCAGAAACTCAGAGACCACCGGCTTGGGGCGAAGCTGGAGAAGTGCGAATTTGAAGTTCAGCAAATCGCATTTCTAGGATATATTATCTCCCCAGAAGGTTTCCAAATGGAGGGTTCCAAGGTACAGGCAGTCCTGGATTGGGTGCAGCCCACTAGTTTGAAGGCGCTTTAGCGTTTCCTGGGCTTTGCGAATTTTTATAGACGATTTATCGCTGGATTTTCGTCTATAGTGGCGCCCTTGGTGGCACTCACTAAGAAAGTGGTGGATGTTGCTCACTGGTCTTGTGAGGCTAAAGCGGCTTTTGCCCGTCTCAAAAGGGCATTTGTTTCGGCCAAGGTGCTGCGACACCCAGATCCAGAGCGTCCTTTTGTGGTGGAGGTGGATGCCTCTGAGATGGGTATTGGGGCAGTGCTTTCTCAGATGGGAGTGTCTGATAATCGCCTTCATCCCTGTGCTTACTTTTCCCGTAAATTTTCGCCTGCCGAGATGAATTATGACGTGGGTAACCGGGAATTGTTGGCTATTAAGGATGCACTCGAGGAGTGGAGACACTGGCTTGAGGGGGCTAAGTTTGTGGTCTCAATTCTCACTGACCATAAGAATCTGGCATATTTAGAGTCAGCGAAGCGTCTCAATGCCAGGCAGGCACGATGGGCTTTGTTTTTTGCTCGCTTTAATTTTTTGATAACATATCGCCCTGGGTCAAAAAACATCAAGGCTGATGCGCTCTCGCGGAGTTTTGCTCCAATCCAGGAGACCACCGAGGAGCCGTTGCCCATTGTTTCCCCATCATGTATTAAAGTGGGCATTACCCAGGACCTCTTATCATTAGTCCTTAGAGCACAGGAGCAGGCTCCTCCAGACCTTCCAGTAGGTCTTTTGTTTGTGCCTCCTAGGTTAAGACAGCGAGTGTTCCTGGAATTCCATGCCAAGAAGTCGGCAGGTCACCCGGGTATTGCCAGAACTCGGGAGTTGCTATCTAGGGCGGTGTGGTGGCCCTTGGTGGCTAAGGATGTGGATCAGTGGGTTCGGGCATGTGACATCTGTGCCCGAAATAAGACTCCTAGAGGGGTTCCTGTTGGCCCATTACATCCACTCTCTATCCCATCTAAGCCATGGACCCACATTTCAATGGATTTTGTGGTGGACTTGCCCAAATCCTCGGGGATGACAGCCATCTGGGTTGTCGTTGACAGGTTTTCGAAGATGGCGCACTTCGTTCCACTGGTTGGGCTGCCATCAGCCAGACGCCTGTCTGAATTATTTATGCTGCATGTTGTGCGTCTCCACGGGTTGCCACTTGATGTGGTCTCTGACCGCGGATCCCAGTTTGTGGCCAAATTCTGGAGGGCATTTTGTTCCGATCTCCAGATTTCTGTCAGCTTGTCGTCAGGCTACCATCCGCAGTCTAATGGGCAGACTGAAAGGGTGAACCAGTCCTTGGAGCAGTTCCTCAGGTGTTATGTCTCCAAGTGTCAGACTGACTGGGTTGCTCATCTGTCCATGGCGGAGTTTGCCTATAACAACGCGGCTCACTCTGCTACAGGGATCTCTCCCTTCCTTTGTGTGTATGGGCATCATCCTAAGGCCAATTCTTTTGACCCCCTGGACTCCACGCCTGGTTGTTCCTCTGTGGTTTCGGTCCTTAGAGGTATTTGGCGGAAAGTGAAGAAAGCCCTTGTGTCTGTGTCATTAGTGACCAAAAGGGTTTTTGATAAGCGGAAAAGACCCTGCAGCTTCAAATTAGGAGACTTCGTCTGGTTGTCTACCAAGAATTTGAAGTTGAGACAGCCATCTCATAAGTTAGGCCCCCGGTTCATCGGCCCTTATAAGATCACCAGGGTTATCAATCCGGTGGCATTTCAGTTAGATCTGCCCCGTTCTTTGGGTATCAATAAAACATTTCATTGTTCCCTTTTAAAACGGGCGATTAGTAATCCTTCTTCCAGTGGAAGACCTTCCCCTCTTCTGATACGTGGCCAGAGGGAGTTTGTTGTTGAAAGGATTCTTGACTCCAAGGTGGTTCGGGGTCGGCTGTCATTTTTGGTGCACTGGAAGGGGTATGGCCCGGAGGAGCGGTCGTGGGTGCGCAGTTGTGATCTTCATGCCCCCAGACTGATACGCTCTTTCTTCTCGCAGTTCCCCGATAAACCCGGTGGTAGGGGTTCTTTGACCCCTCGTCAGAGGGGGGGTACTGTTAGGGTCTCCTGCCCTGTGCTGCCACATCGTCATGGCAACCGGGAGACAAGTGCTAGTGGAGTAACCTGAGCGCAGCTGATACTCCGGTTCGGGTCTTTTGCTGTGCAGTGGTTATAGGCTCTGTGCACGGCAGGGGATCCGGTGCTGGTTTTTGTGCTCACAGTCTGTGAGGTCTGAGTGGGGCGTGGACAGCACCTGCTTTATAAGGCCTCTTTTCAGGGTAAGCAGATGCTGCTGAATCTTTGTTGGTTAGTCAGTTCATGAAAGTTAGCCAGTACTGTGTAGCTTTGTATTTGTTTGTTGCTTACTGCAAATAGGCCTGGGGATTTGGTATTACACTCTGCCAATCCAGACCTAGCAGTAAGACTGGAGTCAGTCGTTTAGCTTGCTGGGGTTCTGTTACTACTCTGTGAACTTAGCAAGTTTGCGGCTGTATTCTAAGACTTGCCTGTCTAATCCTGTCTCACTGTGCTAGGTGTCAGGGGTCAGTTTAGTGGCAGTAAGCTAAAACCTGTGCACTGCAAGTGAGAATCAGGATTGTGGAAGACTCTCCTTGTGTCTATCATTCCATCTCTGACCAAGGAGTTTACTGCCACACCCGTTGGTAACCCTTTAGGGTTTTGCTGTTGCCCTTAGCAACAGCATTTCGGGTTCTCTACGTATTAAAACACAACATCTTGCTTTTTACATCTGAGCAGTTCTAATACAAGGGAGATACCCAGTTCCTTAGCCTCTGGGCTTCTCTGTTCACTTTGTGTGTATTTTGTTACCCTATCACCTTCTGTGTACGTTATGTCATATTCCCCAGTTTGTCTGTGAGTCCATTTGTTTTGCATAACAGTTCAAACACCAGTACATTCCTGCAGACACTGGAGTGCATAACAGTTCTGACACCAGTACTTTCCTGCAGGCACTGGTGTGCATAACACCTCCTGTGTGATCAGCTATGTGTTATCTAGTTTCTGGGGGAGGGATTCATGATGATTCACCAGTTCCTTTGTATATGCTGAACAGGTTCAGCCTTGGGGGCGTCCAAAGGGCTGGCATGAGTTTCCTGTTCATTACCTGTTTGGAATATCTATTGTTCTAATAAAAGTGATTTTAGCTTTTATACATTTAATCATAATTCCGTGTTGCAATGTCCTACAACTTAATAACAAGTATCAAATGAATCTACACATTAATCTGGTTGTTTTAATAGTAAACATGACCGGTCTATCTTGTTTCGTTCAAATAATACACATACATGACACCACTCCATCATATACAATTCTAAATCATCATGATGTCTGGCGCTTGATACACCACAATTATGTACTGCATGAAATAAGTGTCGAATCCATCTCTGTGGCATGTCCATGTTAATGCGTGTGTTACCATATATTGCTGTGCTCGCTGCGCGTATTTGCAAGTATAGCAACTTATATGTGTGTAGTTTGTATGTTCTCTTTATGTAATATTTTTTTGACTTCGACACAGGGATATAGAGGAGGCGGTGCAAGGCATCCTGGGAACAGTCAAAGCTTTAGCCTGTTGGTGCCTCGGATCAAGATCCAACTCTACACCCCCAATGTTATTCCCTGTGGAATCCAGTGTACCTCGCAGAAAGAGATTTAACAAAGGTAAGTTCTTACCATAAATCTCCTTATTAGTTAGTTACCCAACCCCCAAAAAAATTAGATTTGTGGGTGCAGTGTACACAGTGCACTCTTGAGGGGGAAAATAGATGAAAAAGAAAAGAAGGATTGCCCTTCTTTTCTTTTTCTCTTTTTACATATATATTATATATATATTAGCTGAGCCAAGCATTCAGTAGTTTCCTGAGTGCACCTATAGGCTATAGACTATAGGTGCACTCAGGTAACTAGTGAATGCTTGGCTCAGCTAATACTGTAACCCTTCTTCTTCTCTTTTTCATGACTGCACCCACACTGTATTTGTCCAGGCCAGCTAGGGGAAAAAACATGTATTGTGTATATATATATATACATGTTGTTACCTCACCACCACCACCGCCACCACAAAAAAAAATCTAGACACGAACAATGGGTGGTGTCAGTCACGCCCAGTAGGCAGTGTTAGACATGCCTCTCCAATCGTGCTTCTTATAATTAAATGTGCTGTGCACCAGTGACGTGCGGTGAGGTCAATGGCTGGGGAGGCACTGGCTTCTCCAGTACATCCCCAGTTGCACAAGAACACAAACCTCAGCTCACTTTTTAGGAAAAGCAGATACATTAGAGTACATGGGGGGTGGGCTGGTACTGAAGCCATTGTGTTTACACAGTACAGCAGGTAGAGTCACCTTTTACATAGTACGGCAGGTAGAGTCACCTTTTACACATTACGGCAGGTGATTACAGGTATAGAGTCCCCTTTTACACAGTACAGCAGGTTGAGCTCCCTTTCACACAGTACGACAGGTAGTGCTCCCTTTTACACAGTACGGCAGGTAGAGCTCCCTCTTACACAGTACGGCAGGTAGAGTCCCCTCTTACACAGTACAGCAGGTAGAGCCCCCTCTTACACAGTACGACAGGTAGTGCCCCCTTTTACACAGTACGGCAGGTAGAGCCCCCTCTTACACAGTACGGCAGGTGATTACAGGTATAGAGTCCCCTTTTACACAGTACGGCAGGTAGTGCTCCCTTTTACACAGTACGGCAGGTAGTGCCCCCTCTTATACAGTACGGCAGGTAGTGCCCCCTCTTACACAGTACGGCAGGTAGTGCCCCCTCTTACACAGTACGGCAGGTAGAGCCCCCTCTAACACAGTACGGCAGGTAGTGCCCCATCTTACACAGTACGGCAGGTAGAGACCCCTCTTACACAGTACGTCAGGTAGAGACCCCTCTTACACATAACGGCAGGAGATGGGAGGGGAGTCATCACCACAACATGTGGCCATCACACACCCCTACACTCTGTGAGGCCCTTGTGACCCAAAACCCATGGCCCTCACCCACACTCCTGCATTGCGGCCCTTGTGACCCAAAACCTATGGCCCTCACCCACACTCCTGCAGTGCGTCCCTTGTGACCCCCAACCTATGCCCATCACACACACTCCACTCAGTGTGGACATTGCGACCTGTGGCCCTCTCACACTACCTGCGTATGCACCTCTCTCCCCGTCGCTCCTTAACAGCCGCCGGGATCTGCGCTCCTCCAGAGCCCTTGGCCTCGATACCAGCTGGACCCATGCTCACCTCACGCTCCCAGTCCATTCATCGGATGCGCCTCTCCGTCTGCTCTCCTGCCAGCCCCGAATCACTTACCCTCCAGCGGGCAGCTGATCAGGCTGGCTGTCGCCCGCCTTCAGCTATCACGATGTACTTTTCCTCTCCTTCCTGCGATACATGCCTTGGAGAGGAGTAGTCAGCAGTGTCGCGCTGTCCCGCATACTTCCACCGCAGTCTGCATTGATTGGACAGCACTGAATCCGCTGTCCAATCAAATGTGCCTCGCTAGCAGGGGCATACTTTCCCTGCCAGCGAGGCACTTGTATAAGTGCCGCTTTCACTGTTTTTTTTTATGGGCTTTTACAGCCCAGTACTTGGCCCCGCCCCCAGCTTTATCCCCGTTCCCACTGTTTATGGGAGGCACTTGCTATCAGTGCCTCCCAAACTAGTTTAATAAACTAAAATGATTAGAATAATATAAAGAGGATACATATGCACAGAATATGTGTCATAAGTACCCTCTTTGTATTATTTTAACCACTAATGACAGGGGAGGCACTGCCTCCCCTGCCTCCCCTGACTGCACGTCCCTGCTGTGCACGCCTATGTATATACAGTATGTGTACAGGTTGAGTATCCTTTATCCAAAATGCTTGGGACCAGAAGTATTTTGGATATCGGATTTTTCCGTATTTTGGAATAATTGCATACCATAATGAGATATCATGGTGATGGGACCCAAGTCTAAGCACAGAATGCATTTATGTTTCATATACACCTTTTATACACACAGCCTGAAGGTCATTTAATACAATATTTTGAATAATTGATTGTGTACATTGAGACATCAGAAAACTAAGGTTTCACTATCTCACTCTCACTCAAAAAATTCCATATTTTGGAATATTCTGTATTTTGGAATATTTGGATATGGGATACTCAACCTGTATAAATGCACATCTACTGTTGAGCATTGTCTTCTGTCCTATTCCAGCTCTGGTTACCCTGTCTTATGAATACAGTAAAAGTAAATTAATAATGCTGTGTTGTGGTAAAAGTTGAATACATTTAGTGTGTGTTCAGTTGTTTCTACAAATAAAGCGAAAGCAATCTATAAGGTCAATGTCCAGCTCATTATTATGCTAAACAGCTATTCAGATAAACACAGCTTGCTAATTAGAGGATTCCTAGAGAAAGACTAAAATGCATTTTGGGAATAAATCTGACGTTATGTAATGCAGACCATGGTAACAGCTGCTAATACTGACATATTTAGTGAATATAAGAAATCCTAAAGGGCATAACTCTTTCAGAGGGAAATGCGCCCTGGGCTCACAGAAGTGTAGTATACTGTGCCTTATATAAGAATATTTATTCCAAGCAGTTGCTGATTTAACCTTTTGCCTCCTTGTTTTCTATCTACTTATATCTACAGTTCCCTCTGTTTTTCAGGCTTGGGCATGGGATGTAGAGCACAGTGATTCTTTCTTACATTATTTTCTTTTCACTTTTTTTCTATTCATTTTTTTTTCATCATGTTAGTAAGCTAGTACTTTTCCAGTATCTTCTCATTTCTTTTTTTTCTTTTGCTTTCATGTCTGTTACTGTTTGATCTTCCTTTGTCTTTCTCTTATTCTATCACTTTCCGTTTCTGTCACCCTGCCATTCTGTCCACTTTCCTTTCACATTCTCTTTCCATTCTGCTTCCCTTCCCCCATCCTTTCCCACCTCTTTTACCATTTTGCTTTCCTTCCTTCCTTTTTTCCACTCTCTTTTCTTGGTCTGTTTTTCTTTACACAACATAGGTGACTGATACCCCTTTTCCACTAGCTGTTTTTACCCGTGTTTTTGCACGGGGGCGCGCATCGACACGGATTTTTAGTAGGTGGAAACGGGTCAACACGGGTTGAGTGACCCGGGAATCCAACCCGGCTATTTACCTGGGTAGAACACGGTAATGACACGGATAGCGGTGCAGTGGAAACGGTCATTACACGTGTTTTCAGACCCGAGTAACGCTCTGAGACGCTGATTGGTGCTTCTGGGGCACTGGAAGATGATGTCATCCCTGGGAGACACGCTGGGCACATGCAGGCACCGCAGCAGCAAACAACACTACGCTGGGCACATGCAGGCATTGAGGCAGCAAACAAAACACTCTGAAGTCGCGCTGGGTACATACAGATATTTTTATTGCAGCAGCTTCCAAACAAACAGACAATATACAGCAGCAGAAGCTCCAGCACAGCAACATGGCTAGCCATACCTGGTCAGACACAGAGATCAAAGAGCTGCTTAATATTCGGGGAGAGGAAGAAATTAGAAGGCAGGTGACTGGAACAGTTAAGGATGCTATCGTCTACAAGAACATATCCCTTATGCTGGCAGAAAGGGGCATCCAAAAAACCCAGCAACAAGTCGTTAACAAATTGAAGGCACTACGCAGACAATTCACCAAAGTACACGACCATAACCGCAAGAAAAGTGGTGCTGGGCGTATGGAATGGCCATATTATGACCTATGCTATAGTGTCTTCGGCAAAACTGCAATAACAAATCCCATAGCACTATCGTCATCCAGCTCTGCCAGTCGCCAGATGTCAGTCGACGAGGACTGTGACGAAACACAGCACAGCCTTCCCAGCTCACAATGCAGCCCATCATCCCCGCTGCTTATATCGGACAGCAGTTTCGAAGACTCGACCGTCAATGATGATTCCATCAGTGCCACTATTGAGGACGTACCACAGTCTCAGGCGGAGACGTCGCAACCCCCCAAGACCACGACTTTGCGCTCAAATAGTAAGTATTACCATTACAAATACAGTTGCAGCAGTCCCTATATGTAAAGGCATGGTAATGTTGCAGAGTATAGCTAGTGTGCAGGTGGGAGAAGGCCACAAACACGTATATGCTACCACTGCTATTTTTTAATAGAATCATGGTAATGTTGCAGAGTATAGCTAGTGTGCAGGTGGGAGAAGGCCACAAACACGTATATGCTACCACTGCTATTTTTATATTGTTGCTTACATTCTGTTTCATCTCCTTCACAGTCTACAACGTTCCACAGCGGAAAAAGAAACTGAACAAAACAGAACAAACGGTCAAAGCAATGAAGTCCATTATCGTGGATCACCTGCGTGAGGCAGATAGTGAGCTCAATGTCCAGGAAGATGCACGGCTTGAGAGATTCCTTGCGTCAGAAAAAGAAATGCATCAAACTTTTATGAGTCAGTTAATGACCATGCATGATAGGCAGATGACATTTTTTGAACGCACGTTTGCACGTACCATAGGGAATACCACACGAACACAACAGCAAGACACAGCCTACCCACAGCACCCATATTGTCCATACAACTATGAGCCTCCCTCAAATCCCCCAACACAAATCCCGCAATCCTCAGAATTTCGGGTATATAGACAACTGCCTTAGAGCAGCGGGTTATAAAACAATGTTTGTGTTTTAAGGTTCTGTTTGCACTGTATCCTCAACCCTGGTACCTACAAATGCAAACATTATTTTGATTTTACAGAGTGCCCTGTTGGCACTTTAAACTTTTATATTGTTACCTCAGAAAATGGGCAGTGGGATCCAGATATTGGGGCTACCTTTTTATATTGTTACCTCAGAAAATGTGCGGCAGTGTGATCCAAATATTGGGGGTAACCCGATACCTGCCAAACCAAACATTAGGGTTTTTTTTTTACAGAGTGCCCTGTTTGCACTTTACTCTTTTACCTCAGGGCAGGTGTCTTCACCATGTGGCCCTCTAGCTGTTGTGGAAACACATAGCAACACATGCTGGTACATGTTGTTCCACAACAGCTGGAGGGACACATGTTGAAGACCCCTTGCGTTATATGGAATTTTACAGTGACATGTTTGCACTTAAATATTTTATATTGTTACCTCAGAAAATGTGTGCCAACTGTTTAAAAGGAAAAATATAATAACAACTTTTGAACCAAATTTTTATAACTGAAAAACGAAATAAACAAAAATTGTTTGCACACAAAAACTTGTCTGTCTTCTCTACTGCAACATTGTTTGAAGATTAGCTGCAATGGTGGCCCTTATGCACTCGCTGGCAGCGTCATGCCCCCCCACCAAGCCTGGTGCATCATGTACAGCGACCCCCGCCCCATGATCATGTATATTCCAGTCGGGGAGAAAGTTTTCCTTTTGAATCTCACATATGTTATGGAGAATGCAGCAGGCCGCTACTATATCTGGCATTATTTTCAAGTCCACATCATTCCTCTTCATGAGGCAGCGCCAGCGTCCTTTTAAACGCCCAAACGCATTCTCCACTGCCATACGGGCCGAACTTAGGGCATGGGTATAGGATGTCTGTTCGGGGGATAAGTGAACATGCTGGGTGTAGCCCTTCATTAGCCAGCGCTGTAATGGGTATGCTGCATCACCAATGAGATGGACCGGGATGTCCACACCATGTACGATCACCGATTTCTGTTAATAAAACATTAATATTATTACAGGGGTAAAACTTGACTATTGGTTTATGGGCGAACATTAGTTTAAGTAGTAAATAATCTTACCTCTCGAGGGAAAAGCCATCCACCAAGCTTGTCCTCAGCAATACTGTAAAGATCGGAGTTGGCGAGAACCCTTGCATCATGTGACCGTCCGGGCCACCCTATGAAGACATCTGTGAAACTAAAAATAAAGGTTTATGCATTATCATAAAACAGGCCAAGCCTATTTCAAACACATTAGTGAAACAGTGCTTACCAGTATTTGTGGTCCACTACAGCTTGCAGAACAATGGAATGCCAACCCTTACTATTGTAATAGTCTGCTGGGTTGTCACGGGGGGCGATGATGGGGATGTGGGTCCCATCTATGGCACCAGCACACTGTGGGTAGCCACGCTTCTTAAACCCTTTTATAGTCTCATCTAGCCGCTGTCCTTGTGGCAAGGAAATAAAGCGATGGTACATGGTATCCAGCAATGCCCGCGTGACCTGGTATACAATCTTGCAGACCGTGCCAATCCCTACTCCAAATAAACTGGAAACTGTGCGATACTCTCCAGGGGTAGCATACCACCAGAGAGCAATCGCTAATCTCCTGGCTGGCTCAATGGGCTTACGGAACCTGGTGGTCTGCATGGTTATTGCGGGGGACAGTAGTTCCAAAACATACTCGAATGTAGCGCGAGACATCCTGAAGTTTGCCATCCACTGCTCCTCCTGATATGCTAGAATAGTCTGCATGAATGCTTCCCCATGTCTGCGATCTCTCATCCACATTCTTCGGCTTGGTGTACAGTTCATTGTTATGAGAGAAATAACAACAGTGGATGATATACGCGCTCTCCTCCTTTTCAAATATTTGCGTCGATAGGTAGCCCTCTCTGCAAAGAATTGAGCTCTCCTTCTCCAGCTCTGCAGTAGGTAGCACAAGGTGAAAAGCTGCATCAAGCTGTCTGTAGCAGAAAGCAGCAGTAAACTGCAAACAGTCTGCGACTCCATGCTAGACACAGCTACTGCACCGGTGTCCATTGCTGCAATGCTGTGAGCAGGCCCCACCCCTCCGTTTTGGTCCTTTTGATTACATCATCTTGATGAGACAGTAAAAAGTTCATTTGTAATGACAGCAATAGGCTTTTACAGAGCTTACCCGGGTTAGGTGGAAACAGATCAGACACGGGAATAACCCGTGTCGAAGTGTAGTGGAAATGGGGGAGCCGACACGGGTTGTAGCCGTGTTAAACATCCCGGATCGGACACGGTACGTAGGTGGAAAAGGGGTATAATACTGTACATGTCACATATTTATATAATGCATGTCAGTGGACCTAGACCAAGCATAGGCAATCCCATACCCTCCAACTGTACCTTTTTAGCAGGTAAAGTACCTTTTTTATGATCTGTACCGATTTTTGACTCTCCAAACATCCATTGAAAGTATAGGAAAGGGGGCGTAACCACGCCCCCTTTCCTAATTTGTACCGATCTTTATTTGTCAAATGTTGGAGGGTATGCAATCCTTGGCGCTAGTGCCACAATGTAGCAATTGATGTTTAGAGTGGCACATTCCTGGTCAAACCTCTCCTACTATGTGCTCTACCTGCTTACCTCACATAGGAGGTTATATCCTCTCCATACCAGAGAACCCGTGTGCAGCCTGCATACCTAATGAAGCATCGGCCTTTGGCCAGTGAACCTTCCTTTAGTTAGCCCTGTGATGCCTCCACCCCCACCCGGGAGCCTGACGTCATGATGTCTAACACACTTACACTACACTAGGGATGACCATCGATGGTACCAGTGATAGATAACATTGATGGTGTAAAACCATCTGTAAGCGAACCATCAATGGTTTTACCCATTAATGGTTACCCCTGCATTACTGTACAATGAAATGTGGGCCAATCAGAGCCTGGACGCGTGACTTCATGGGTGTCAGGGGGCGGTGCTAAGCTCCATGCCCTGACACTTTGAGGGAAAAAAATAAAATGAAATCGGTAGTACTGAACCATCGATGGGAGGAAACCATCTGGTTCTCCCCCATCGATGGTAAAAGTATTCAACATCAGTCATAAACCATCGATGATTTTGAATCATCGATGGTCAATGGCCAACCCTACACCACACAGAGGGGCCAGGGCCAGCAGCTTCGGTAAGGGCATTGCTGACAGGAGCATCGGAGAAAGCTCCAACTGGCTGTACGGGCTGCAGGGTGCCTGTCTGCAGCAATCCTATTGGTAAGGTGCCTTTTCCAGGCACTTTGCTAGCCAGAAGCAGGGGCACTGGTGCAGCGATGGTGTCGCTGCAGCACAGGTTGCACACTCCTGGTTATGGCCCTTGAGGTGGCTGTTTCTAATATTGAATGTCTGACATCTGAAAGAAGAACGGTTCCTGCCCCTGGCCTAGACCATTGAGATTTACGGGGAACTTAATGTTCTAGGTGCACTAACATGTATTATATAAATATGTAGCACGTATTAGTAACTCATGTTGCGTTAGGAAAAACAGATGTTCCAGTGAAAGAATAAAGCAAGAACTCGAAAAATGTAAAATGACTCACGGAGAAAAGTTAAAAATCATGTCAGTCTCTGATCACTGGTCTCTCCATGAGAGCGGGCTCAACACAGCAGTAAATTTCAGGAGGTTCATGTAGGGATAAATAACCAAGCCCCATAAAAACATTGTCAGAAAGAATTCCTAGGAAATTATTCATGAACGAAACCAGTAGCTTTGATATCAGCATAGCCATAACAACTACGTGTGGGCAAACGGTGTGTTGCCCACAGCGCATCTGCGCTGTAGGCGCATCCGCTGACCCACACACATGTCACACTAGGGCCACGCCGCACAAAAGAAACCAGCGTGAAACGACAAGCTACAGCGCCATTACATGACAAACTTGCTGCTCCCCTGCTCCCTCCCCGTTGTCTCGCGGCGCCGGCATCTGACTCCCCCCCATCCACCCTGTGCTGTGGGCTCACAGGAAGAGTGGCGGCTCCCCCGATGGCAGGGAAGTCTCTCCCTCCCTTTCTCTTTCTCTGTCTCTCCCCCCTCTCTCTCTCCTTCTCTCCCTCTGCCTTATGTGTAAAAAAATGGGGACTGCCTGTCTAATGTGTAAAACTGGGGGACTCAGCCTGTCTAATGTGTAAAAATGGGGGACTCTACCTGTCTAATGTTGAAAAAATGGGGACCAGTGTCGGACTGGGGCATGGAGGGCCCACCGGGGGAATGCAGTGGTAGAGGCCCATACTTAGGGGTGTGGCCAGCTGCCACAGATACTTGGCTAACTATGGTCTGGGCCCCATGATAAGTATATATAATAAACAATGCTAGTGCATGCATGATAATGTACCAGATTAATAACTGCAATGCACTGTAGATAATATGTATAATGTACAATTCAAGTGCACAGTCTGGAACCTGATACCTAGAGGAGGAGATGGGTCCCCAGGCAGTGGGGCCCACTGGTGGTTTCCCCTGTCCCCCTGTGGGCCAGTCCAACCCTGAGGGGGACTGCCTGCCTAATGTTAAAAAAGGGGACTGCCTGTATAATGTGTAAAAAGGGGGACTCTTCCTGTCTATTGTGTAAAAAGGGGGATTCTGCCTCTCTAATGTATAAAAATGGGGATTCTGCCTGTCTAATGTGTAAAAAGGGGGAACTCTGCCTGCCTAATGTGTAAAATTAGGGGACACTGCCTGTGTAATGTGTAAAAAGAGGGACTCTGCCTGCCTAATGTGTAAAATAGGGGGACTCTGCCTGCCTAAAGTGTAATATTGGAGGACTCTGCCTGTCTAATGTGTAAAATAGGGGGACTCTGCCTGCCTAAAGTGTAATATTGGAGGACTCTGCCTGTCTAATGTGTAAAATAGGGGGACTCTGCATGCGCAATGTGTAAAATGAGGGACTCTGCCTAATGTGTAATAAAGGGGGACACTGGCTGCCTAATGTGTAAAAAGGGGGACACTGCCTGCCTACAGCGCGCACTGGCACCATTTTGTATGGGGGGTGCTGATGCTGTATCTTGCCCACAGCGCCAAAATGTCTAGTTATGGCACTGGATATCAGATATCAGGCAAGAGTGTGCAGGTTTTTTTTTCCACCTGAATACTTTCTCAAACTCACGTTAGTGTAATACTGCTAACCCAGGAGAAATGTAACTGTGTCCCTTGAACAATGGCCCTCATTCCGAGTTGTTCGCTTGCTAGCTGCTTTTAGCAGCATTGCACACGCTGGGCCGCCGCCCTCTGGGAGTGTATCTTAGCTTAGCAGAAAAGCAAACGAAAGATTAGCAGAATTGCTACTAAATAATTCTTAGCAGTTTCTCAGTAGCTCCGGACCTACTCACAGATTGCGATCAGCTCAGTCCGTTTAGTTCCTGGTTTGACGTCACAAACACACCTTGCGTTCGGCCAGCCATTCCCCCGTTTCTCCAGACACTCCAGCATTTTTCCCTGACACGCCTGCGTTTTTTTGCAAACGCCGGGAAAACGCTGAGTTGCCACCCAGAAACGCCCCTTTCCTGTCAATCATTTAACGAACAGCAGTGCGACTGAAAAGCGCTGCAGAAGCCACAGCAAAACTGCTAAGTTTTGTGTTAAATAACTAAGCGCATGCGCCCTGCGTGCCTTGCTCATGCGCAATTTGCAACAAATCGCAGCATAGCGAAACTCGGCAACGAGCGAACAACTCGGAATGACCCCCAATAAGCAGAGATGCACGGTTTGGTTCTCCAGAAATCCGAATCCACACAAATTTTGTGGATCGAACCGAATCAAAATTCGGTTGGGATCTTCCAAGGAGATCCGATCCAAACCGATAAACCTGCGATTCAGAATTCAGATTTTAAATCTGATATTCGGGCTTTGGATTTTAGCTGATTTTTAATCAATTTTTTTATTGATTTTTATCAATGAGTATCGATTTATTTATTTTTTAAACCAAACTGAAATCCGAATCTGAACCAAAACACTTGAGGGTGGTTTTGCAAAACCAGAACACGAAGAGAAATCCAGAAACAAAACACGGAGGCCGGTGCACATCTCTAACAATAAGCACTAAAGCCAATATTATTCAGGAGAAGAAACTATGGGATAATTACATTTCCAATGCAGCCTGATGTATAAATGCTTCACTTAGATATTCTTCTGCCATTGCTATGTTAGAATCCCAGTGTTGAGACTTTAAAGGTCGGTTAGGCTGCTTTGTACCTGCATACATGTTTATAGTGAATTGCATGGATTTGTGAGTCAAGATGATGACATATGTTGTGTCACAGAATCCGGGCCGTAACTAGGCGTGTGCAGGGTAGGGGGCGTTGTTGGCGGTACCTGTCAATTATGAATTATCTAATTACTTTCACTTGCAGCTTCCCCCCTTTTTGAAGCCCAGCATCTCCTGACCGCCCCTGTCTCCTACCCCCACCCCTTTTATCACTAATACCTATACAGCATTCATGGACTTAACTTGATAGCTCTTTGCTGTTCAGTCACACTGTTCTTATTATGTATTACATTTCGGGGTGCTGATGTGCCTAGGATCAAGTGGCTCAGTGGGTGGGGTGTTTTGCTGGGATGCAGCAGGCTGTGGGTTTGAGTCCTGGGTGTGGCAGTATATTGAAATGTGTTATTTAATATGAGTATTGTGGCTGAATGGCAGCAAGCTCTCGGGTTGAGTGCATGAATGTGGTATAAAGAGGATTTGTGTCCAAATCCATATTCTTGCAGTGTCCTATAAATGTGTGTGTATAATATATGTATATGTGTGGGAAGCGCATCATAGCATGGGCTTTCTCTGGGATCAATTTTGTCATGCCCCTTCCCCGCGAGGAATGCGTCTTGTATCCCTATTGAAAAAATGTGTGTGGGGGGGGGGAGCCAATTCTCTCTCTGGCACAGGGCACCAAAAAGTCTAGTTACAGCACTGCACATTAACCAGGAGAGCCACAGTGTTTGGTGAACTTGGTGGAGATCAGGCTTATATCTGAGCTTTCAATGGTGGGGCGCTGTGCACTTTGCATGGCCTATATAAAGTAATCGTAGATTTAAGTTTTTCTTGAAATGTGTAGTCCTGAGGAAAGTGCAAGCAAGCCTGAAACTTTGACCTGACCTAAAGCTTGCATTTGGACTGTATCTGGAGATATATTTCGGGTTTTATGTACTGCATTGAATTGTTTGCTTCAACTTGAATATAAATGCTATTTTTCAGTACAAATCCAGTGTGGGCTGCCTTTTTTTCTTTGTGGGACATTGAAGGGGTGGTCCTCAGTTTGCCGGCTGTCGGGATCCCGGGGCACACTATACCGGCGCCGGAATCCCGACAGCCAGCATACCGACACCTTTTCTCCCTCTTGGGGGTCCACGACCCCCCTGGAGGGAGAATAGATAGCGTGGCGCACGTAGCGCACCACCGTGCCCGCAGCATGGCGAGCACAGCGTGCCCACAAGGGGCTCATTTGCACTCGCCCAGCTGTCGGTATGCCGGCGGTCGGGATTCCTGCGCCGGTATGCTGGCCGCTGGGAGCCCGGCCACCGGCATACCCTACTACACCCCATTGAAGATTTAGATAGATATAGACAGATAGATAATAGATAGATAGATAGATAGATAGATAGATAGATAGATAGATAGATCAGAAATATGACTGCACTCGTTTTTTCCCTATTGTACATGTATTAATGCCATACCAACTTGCCTGATCCGAGGGAATCCGAGCGGTGGCCCGGGTCTTCCCACCTTGCTTGGATCCCAAATTGAGGCAAAATGCCATCTTCCCGGCATTGGATTCTCACAGTTTTTGGACCATTAATTATTATTCATAATAAGTGATAACAAGAATACCACTCGTTGTTAAATCTGCCCTTAAGTATTTAAAAATTGTTGTGGTAAAAATTGTCTAAAAATGCTTTTTGATATAGTTTTATTCAATTTACTCTGTACAGTGAAACTATTATTTTGTTGTTTTTTAATCAAAAGACGTTCTAATCTGTCCTGTGAAATCTGCTGTTAGGAAGTGTTTCTCCACTTATGTGATACCTACTCAAACTGTGTCATCTGCTCTGGTCACCAAGGTATGACATCTCCCTTGTCATGAAGGGCTAGGAATAGCAAGTGATGAGTTCCTGTGTTTTCTAGCAAGCGTACCACTTTTCTATCTATGTAGTGTAGCACTGTCAAGTCCCATTTGATTCGCTCTGTCAAAGATCGTCACCTTATTTTTGCAAGAGTACTCTAGAGAATAATAAGTATATAATAGTCAGTAGAGTTTGAACAACATCACAAACTACCGCTGTTACATGCTATGTTGCTACTAGCGACTCATTTGTCCATTTTAACTATTGTTTTCCTTACTACCAATTTACTACAATTAAGGGCTGAATTATTAAGCAATTATGTCCTTAAAATATATCAACACTGCTGTTTCCACATGTTAAAAGGTAGAATTAAGGGGGACATGTACTAAGCAGTGATAAAAGTAGATTACTGAACCAGTGGAGAAGTTGCCCATGGCAACCAATCAGCACTGACCTAACATTTATAATTTGCATACTATACAATTGTACGGAGCAGTTGATTGGTTGCCATGGGCAACTTCTCCACTTGCTCACTTCTGCAGTTTTATCACTGCTTAGTACATGTGCCCCTAAGTTCTCTAAAAAATGTAATAAGATAGAAAGCAGGAGATACTGTATATCCTCTCCTCTCCGATCACCAGCCATCGTAGTAGCAGTCACCCTAGTATTCTATAGGGATGGTATGTAAGAAGATTCACAAAGCGCTGCATCTTCAGATGCCTTAAATGGGGCTGGTGGTGATCAGATGCCTATTGATTTTCACACTGCGCATGCGTAGCTGGATTGCTGGAGCTAACGTGATCGTGTAAGCCGTCACTTTATATCTTACTGATTGCTGGGAAGGGCTCTTATCAGAGCCCAAATCCCGGGGATGCAATTTAATGCATCCCTCCACAAATATACCTCATTTCCGCGATATGCGTTGCTATACGTTTGGGCGCATTTTTTAAAAACCCGTTTGAGTGTCCATTGCTGAAGCCATTATTAGTAGATTAGCATCCAGAAATTAGATTTAATTTTCCAACCATGTCTATGAACTAATTACAGAAAGCTTGTAAAACGTACATTTAATATGCATCAAAAACCAGGTTCTAATAAGAGGCCGTGCAGGCGGGATGTAGTTATGTGACCGGCGTTCAGGAGACCACTGGTTACAATACTGATGGCTACATCCCGCCCCCTCACAATCCTGACAGTCGGCATGCCGACAAACAGGAACTATTCCCATTCGCTGGTGTACACGACACCCATAGAGTGGGAATAGCCCTCGCAAGGGGCTTCGTTGCGCTCACCCCCCCCTCCCTTCCCCCCCGCCGGCCATCTCAATGCCGCCGTCAGTATGGTGACCGCCGCACACACGATAGCAAGCCGCAATAAGCTGAAAACAGACTCGTTTTTTGCAGTTATATTGTTTCACATACATCTTGGTGAGTTCCAAAAAACGAGTTTTATGGTAAGAACTTACCTTTGTTAAAATTCTTTCTGCGAGGTACACTGTGCTCCACAAGGAAATACATAGGGGTGTAGAGTAGGATCTTGATCCAAGGCACCAACAGGCTCAACAGCTTTGACTGTTCCCAGAATGCATAGCGCCGCCTCCTCTATAACCCCGCCTCCCTGCACAGGAGCTCAGTTTTTAGTTAACCAGCCCAATGCAGTAGCAGGAAAAGAGACGACAACGGTTAGTAGCCACATACACAACACTCTCACGACAGGAGAAGTGTTAGCGGCTAATGCCATACCAACCCAAATAAGCTAAGTGCGTCAGGGTGGGCGCCTTGTGGAGCCCAGTGTACCTCACAGAAAGAGTTTTAACAAAGGTAAGTTCTTACCATAAAACTCGTTTTCTGCTGCGGAGAACACTGGGCTCCACAAGGAAAGACATAGGGGATGTCCTAAAGCAGTTCCTTATGGGAGGGGACGCACTGTAGCGGGCACAAGAACCCGGCGTCCAAAGGAAGCATCCTGGGAAGCGGCAGTATCGAAGGCATAGAACCTTATGAACGTGTTCACAGAGGACCACGTAGCTGCCTTGCACAATTGTTCAAGGGTCGCACCACGGCGGGCCGCCCAAGAAAGTCCATCAGACAGAGTAGAATGGGCCGTAATGTGAGCAGGAGCTGATAGACCAGCCCTCACATAAGCATGTGCAATCACCATTCTAATCCATCTGGCCAAAGTTTGCTTGTGAGCAGGCCAGCCCCGTTTGTGAAATCCAAACAGCACAAAGAGAGAATCATATTTCCTAACAGAAGCAGTTCTCTTCACATAGATACGGAGAGCCCGTACCACATCCAAAGACCGCTCTTTGGGAGACAGATCAGGAGAAACAAGTGCCGGAACTACAATCTCCTGGTTAAGGTGGAACGAAGAAACCACCTTAGGTAAATATCCGGGACGAGTCCTAAGAACTGCCCGGTCACGGTGAAATATCAGATATGGGGAAATACAAGACAAGGCACCCAAATCCGACACTCGTCTAGCTGAAGCAATAGCCAGCAGAAACACTACCTTAAGGGAAAGCCACTTAAGATCAGCTGAACCAAGAGGTTCAAACAGAGACTCTTGTAACGCCTCCAAAACCACCGACAAGTCCCAAGGAGCCACAGGCGGGACATAGGGAGGTTGGATATGCAACACACCCTGAGTGAAGGTATGCACATCAGGTAAGGTCGCAATCTTTCTCTGAAACCACACCGACAAGGCAGATATTTGAACTTTGAGGGAGGCCAGACGCAGGCCTAAGTCCAGGCCCTGCTGAAGAAAGGCCAACAACTTGGCTATACTAAACTTGGAAGCGTCATAATGGTTAGATGCGCACCAAACAAAGTAAGAATGCCAGACCCTATAGTAAATCTGAGCAGAAGCCGGTTTCCGGGCCCGCAACATAGTTTGAATGACCGCCTCAGAAAACCCTTTAGCCCTCAAGACGGAAGCTTCAAAAGCCATGCCGTCAAAGACAGCCGGGCTAGGTCCTGGTAGACACAGGGGCCCTGAACGAGGAGTTCTGGGCGTTGTGGAAGTAGAATTGGACGCTCTGACGATAGGCCCTGCAGGTCTGAGAACCAGTGCCGTCTGGGCCACGCTGGAGCTATGAGAAGCAGAATTCCTCTTTCTTGTTTGAACTTCCGAATTACCCTGGGCAGGAGTGACACCGGAGGGAACACGTACGGCAGCCGAAACCTCCACGGCACCGCCAGCGCATCCACGAATGCTGCTTGAGGATCCCTTGTCCCTGCTCCGAAGACCGGAACCTTGTGATTGTGTCGAGACGCCATCAGATCTACGTCTGGAAGGCCCCACTTTTCCACTAGGAGTTGAAACACTTCTGAATGGAGGCCCCACTCTCCGGCGTGTATGTCCTGACGACTGAGAAAGTCCGCTTCCCAATTCAGGACTCCCGGAACGCTGGTAGATGGCGTTCCACCCAATGTAGAATCCGTGAGACTTCCTTCATTGCCAAACAACTTCGAGTGCCGCCTTGATGATTTATGTAAGCCACTGTGATGGTATTGTCCGACTGTACTTGAACAGGATGGTTCTGAATTAAATGCTGGGCCAAGTTCAACGCATTGAAGACCGCCCGCATTTCCAGAATGTTGATCGAGAGGAGAGATTCCTCCTTGGTCCACCGACCCTGAAGGGAGTGTTGCTCCAGCACCGTGCCCCAACCTCTTAGACTGGCATATGTCGTCAACAGGGCCCAGTTGGATATCCAGAAGGGACGGCCCCTGCACAATCACTGGTCCTGGAGCCACCAGTGCAGCGACAGACGGACCTCCGGAGTCAATGAGATCATGTGAGACCTGATCCGGTGAGGCAGGCCATCCCACTTGGCTAGAATCAGCCTCTGTAGGGGGCGAGAATGGAATTGAGCGTACTCCACCATGTCGAATGCTGACACCATGAGGCCCAGCACCTGCATCGCCGAATGTATCGACACTTGCGGACGAGAAAGGAAGCAACGAATCCTGTCCTGAAGCTTCAGGACTTTCTCCTGAGACAAGAACAACTGCTGGTTGTGAGTGTCCAATAGCGCTCCCAGGTGCACCCTGCTCTGAACAGGGACCAGGGAGGATTTCTTCCAGTTGATGAGCCACCCGTGGGCTTGTAGAAACTGGACAGTCATATCCAGATGACGTAGGAGAAGTTCTGAGGAATTTGCCAGCATTAACAAGTCATCCAGATACGACAGTATCCTGACCCCTTGACGGCGGAGTACCACCGTCATCACCGCCATGACTTTGGTGAAGACTCGCGGAGCCGTAGTTAAACCAAAAGGTAACGCCCGAAACTGGTAATGGAGGTTGCCAATCGCAAAGGTATTGCTGATGTGACACTGCTATGGGAATATGCAGGTAAGCATCCTGTATGTCCAGGGAGACCATGTAGTCCCCAGGTTCCACCACAATATACATTACATACGTAGTTTTTTTTACAGGCAAATACAAAATGTCTAAAAAAACACATATAATAAATAAATAAATAAATAAATAAATAAAAAACAGTGCTGAAAACAAACAGAATCCCGTGTAATGCTGGTATTCACAGCTCCTGTCTCTCCCTGGGCACAGTTACTAGCTTCCCCTCCCCCCCCCCCCCCCCCCCGGACCCATATAGCAGTCTCTACCCCCCCCGACCCATATAGCAGTCCCAACACCTCTTCACCCCCCTCCCCTAAACCCGTGTAGCAGTCCCTAATCTCCCTCCCTCTCCTCCCCCCCCCCCCGAACCAATAAAGCAGTCTTTTAAAGTTATCCACAGATCCCTTTACCTTTTTTACACAGTGGCAGATCCGCTGCCCAGATGATCCGCTGCCTGCTGCCAGATTCCCGCTGCCCGCTGTGCGGCACCGAGTCGCTGCGGCTGCTGCCTGCTGCCCACTCCCGCCATGGCCCCGCCCCTGTGCCGCCCAGCGCCTGACGTCACAGTGGAAATCCCGGTCAGCAGACCCTGTGACGTGACCGGGATTTCCTCTGTGGCGCCGCGTCTGGGAGCTATGTAGCGCAATGACGAGCGGCTCAGCCAGTCGGGCCGCTTGTCATTGCACACTGGTGTGAGACAGCGGGGCCAGGTAGAATCGGTTCGCGGGCCGCATCCGTCCCGCGGGCCGCACGTTGCCCACCCCTACCTTAGTCGCTGTGTCACAAACAGCACTTGTCTGGCTTCTGCCAGTGAACTCCATCTGCTTATCTATCTGCAATCCATGAAACTCTGAAACTAAATTTGCTCTTGAATGCTTACGCTGCCCCCTTCTCTGAAACAATGAACTTGCCGGCTGTTGCATGAATTTTACTATTGGCTTCATCTAGTGCTGGCCTTACCAAAGAGGTGGCTAGGCCATTGCCATCCTGGGCATTGCCTTAGACTTCCAAACAGTAACAGGCCCCAGCCTGTATAGTAACAACCTGGTAGAAGCTCAAGTCTTGGTATACGAACCAGTAACCCCATAACCATACAGCACTGATGTACTGACTGAGCCATCCAAGGCTACGTCTAACTTTGACCCCCTGAAACCTGCACCTTATGCACACAAGGTTTGGTTTCGTTCCACTATGAGGTATTGTGTTTTCCTTTTCCCAGTGCCATTGGCAACACAGTGAACAATTGTAACCATCAGAGGTCCAAACCTCCTCTCCTTATTCCATCTCATAACCCTCTGCCTGAGCCATCGACCGTTCATTGGCCCTCATTCCGAGTTGATCGGTCGCAATGCGAATGTAGCAGAGTTACACACGCTAAGACGCCGCCTACTGGGAGTGTATCTTAGCTTCTTAAAAGTGCGACCGAAGTAATCGCAATATTGCGATCACAAACCTCGTAGCAGTTTTGGAGTAGCTTCAGACTTACTCTGCCTGTGCGATCAGTTCAGTGCTTGTCGTTCCTGGTTGACGTCACAAACACACCCAGCGTTCGCCCAGGCACTCCCACCGTTTCTCCGGCCACTCCTGCGTTTTTTCCGGAAACGGTAGCGTTTTCAGCCACACGCCCCTGAAACGCCGTGTTTCCGCCCAGTAACACCCATTTCCTGTCAATCACATTACGATCGCCGGAGCGATGAAAAAGCCGTGAGTAAAATTACTTTCTACATAGCAAAGTTACTTGGCGCAGTCGCAGTGCGAACATTGCGCATGCGTACTAAGCGGATTTTCATTGCGATGCGATGAAAAATACCGAGCGAACAACTCGGAATGAGGGCCATTGTTTCAGAGTTGTTACTGTCCTCTCCCCCTCTTGGTAAGCCAACCCGAGTTCCCCACATCTGAGGTGATAGACACAACCTACCGGGGGCCCTAGAAGCTCGCCGTCCTGACGCTTCTCTTCTCCCCTTGTAATATCGTGGAAATATTAGGCCCCCTACAGCGTTACCTGTAGACCCTTAACAAGACTTTGAAGACATATCATGAACAGATGCCTGGGAAAAATGAGTAGGTGGGTGGGGTGGATGGGTTTAAGGTAGGTTAGAGTGGACGGTAAGATGTATGTGCAGAGGGTGCCCCGGCGGAAGATGAAACCCAAAACATCCCCAGGTCCGTGGCTAGCACTGGCCCTCTTTTAAGGAGGGAAAAATTCAAATCCCTTCCATCCCCTAAAATCAATGTTGGCGAGAAGCTACCCCCGGGTGACCCGCTGCGCAGGATAAGGAGTTATTTGTGCATCATCCCCTTTGTTGGAGTAAATGTGTTACCTGTAGCTCACGGGCTGCCATCCACCAGTGCCCCTGAGCACTTTTCCTGTGCCCCTGGCTTCCGTTGCCTCGGATGAGTGCGTGCCATAGCCTTTCTCCTGCAAGCCAGTTGTGATGGTGCAGTGTTTAAACAAGGTTTCGAACTGGCATACGTTTAGTGGGGTTGTGCCGACGCTGGATAATAAAGCCTCCACCACTTTGCTTGTGCGCCCCGTGTATTCCTTTATCAGCTGCACTGGGCAAACGGCAGTGTTTCCCTTCCTGCACCTCGGCCTTTCTGCATAATTACCATGTACCTGACAAGACTTGAACCTGTATGCATGCGTATGTCAGGTGCTGACCCTCGCCATTGGCTACCAGATTCAGACTAGTGCACCCCTGCCCTAAATTTGCATGAATGGAATTTCGTTAGCACCGCTCTAGGCAATTTGTGATATGTAATATTGCTATGCTGAACAGAAAGTAGTGACATAACTACTCGCAGCAACGTGACATCTAGCTATGGATAATGTCTATACTGCCAAACCCTAATGTTTTTATTTTTTGTGTACTTGCTGTATGGAGCTGAGTTAAAAGCGAAATAAGCAAGTAACTGTGCATTTTCTGCCCTACACCCGGGTCATCATCCAGGAGGACTTTGAGCGTGCACTTGCGTACGTATTTGCGTAGCAGATCGTCGCAGACAGGGCCTCCCTTGTTTTATAAATATTAAACCATGCATGTACCCTCACAAACGCGCAGTGCTTAAAGTGGTCCTAGAGAGGTTGTGGAACTCACCCCCCCTCCCCACGGTGCCCATGTAATAAAGGTATTGTGCGCGCCGTAGGCAAAAAAGGGGTGTGGTCTCAAAAAGAAAGGGGCGTGGTCACACAATAGTAATAATGCCCACAGTAGTAGACCCAGTGGTCGATGTGGAAATTTTGAAGTGGGGGTATAGACAAGTGAAGGTCGTAATTATGTGTGCGCCGGAGGCTCGCGCGCTATGGAAAAGGGGGTGTGGCCACTCAGAAGGGGCATGTCCTTCAGTGTAGTTTACCACACCATATACGCCTTATACACATTATGCACCCCAATAGTAGGACCCCTTACTGGTGCCCCTTTCACATTATACCACACAGTATGAGCCGAAATTCACATTATACAGTACCACATAGTATGAGCTGAAATTCACATTATACAGTACCACACAGTATGAGACGAAATTCACATTATAGCACACGGTATGAGCCAAAATTCACATTATAGCACACAGTATGAGCCGAAATTTACATTATAGCACACGGTATGAGCCTAAATTCACATTATAGCAAACAGTATGAGCTGAAATTCACATTATAACACACAGTATGAGCCGAAATTCACATTATAGCACACAGTATGAGCTGAAATTCACATTATAGCACACAGAATGAGCCGAAATTCACATTACACCACACAGTATGAGTCGAAATTTACATTATAGCACGCGGTATGAGCCGAAATTCACATTATAGCACACAGTATGAGCCAAAATTTACATAATAGCAAACGGTATGAGCCGAAATTTACATTATAGCACACGGTATGAGCCGAAATTCACATTATAGCACATGGTATGAGCCTAAATTCACATTATAGAGTGACAGAGGGACAGGGAGAGTGACAGCAGGGACATGGAAAGTGACAGCAGGGACATGGAAAGTGACAGCAGGGACAGGGAGAGTGACAGCAGGGACATGGAAAGTGACAGCAGGGACAGGGAGAGTGACAGCAAGGCATACAGTAGGGACTAGGGAGAGAGAAAGGCAGCAGGGTAAGATTACCTATTTAGCAGCGGCGGTGGTCTGCGGTGCGGTGGATGAGGAGGCTGTGGTAGGCATGGGGTGGAGGAGGCTGTGGGCCTCGGAGATACTGGGACCAGGCTGGCTTTGCTTTATTATCCCCCAGTGATAATGCCCCTGCAGTTATGACCCCAGTAGTTTACCCCCCCCCCCTTTAGTTCAGCCTCCCAGTGGTAATGCCCCCTGCAGTTATGCCCCCAGTAGTTTAGCCCCCATGTAGTTTGCTCCCTTGTAGTTATGCCCCCTTGTAGTTTGCCCCCTTGTAGTTTAGCCCCCAGTAGTAATGCCCCCAAGTAGTAATGCCGCCAGTAGTTAAGCCCCTGTAGTTATGCCCCCAGTAGTCTAGCCCCCCTGTAGTTTAGCCCCCTTGTAGTAATGCCCCTGTAGTTATGCCCCCAGTAGTAATGCCCCCCAGTAGCTTGCCCCCTTGTAGGTTGCCCCCAGTAGCTTGCTGCCCTGTAGTTTAGCCCCCTTGTAGTTATGCCCCCAGTAGCTTGCCCCTTGTAGGTTGCCCCCGGTAACTTGCCCCAGTAGTAAAGCCCCCCAGTAGATGCGCCGCTACACATTTGAAAAAAAAACCACACCAAGAAACTCACCGTGCTCCGCTCCCACGTCCGACCGCTGCAGTCCTCTGGGCGTCTGCTACTGAGCACTATGAGAGAGACATGACGTCTCTCCCATAGCGCGCACTGACAGAGCCGGAAGCTGGAGCTCAGTAGTGAGCTCCTGTCTCCGGCTGCCACTGTGCAGGGAGAGCCGGGCGCCTGCTGGTAAAACAATCTCAGCGGGCTCCTGGCATCTCCCTGCGGCGCCGAGCTAAAATCGGGTGAGGTGAGTCGGAGGAGGCGGAACTGCGTTCCGTCTCCAAGTGGAACTGACGGAACGCAGTTCCGCCCCGTTCCGGCTCACTTTAACCCCTGCAAACGCACATATGCGTACGCATAAACGTATCCATATACTTATCCTGGTAGACAATAGCAATACCTTGGCTACCATTGCCAGGCAACACTTCATACTGCCTTGAACCAAGCACTGCAGGCAGCGTCTGGGAATAGCATTGATGTACAGTATGTGTGTTCTTGGCTTGCTAACTTAATAACTACTATAATCCATATGATGATTCTCCTACTACCCCCATATCTTGCGCAGGGTGCTATCCATACTTAGACCAGTAGGCGCGATGTATGCTCATGTCCTCGTGCCATAATGACCTGCTATGCCGGCCTATTGTGGGGCCTCTCCATGATCTCTGCATGCCAGCTGAGCTGTAGCTCGGTGCATGCACCTGTGCTGTGTATGAGGGTGGTATGGACTGCCTGCTTATTGTGTTGGAGCTCCTGTGGATGCTGTTTGCTGTTGTGTGTGTTGCAGCCAGGGCCGGTGCAAGGTTTCTCAGCACCCTAGGCAAAACTTCTGCCTTCTGCCTCTTCACCACCCTTCAGATGAAAGGCATGCTGCTCTAACCCCCTCCCCCCTACTCTGTTAAATGTCTGCTGTTCTACCCCCCCCCCCCCCAAAAAAAAAAATCTGCATGCATGCTGCTGCTCATCCCCCCAGACTGTGTGCATGCCTGCACCTCATCTCTCCCCTCCCCACACTGCTGCTCTCGACCACTTTCTTTATCAATGCAGAGAATGCACTGTGCAGCCACCTTACCTGCAGGCTGCAGTGCAGAGTTGGAACTGAGTAGTCTGTGAAAGAGCCTGGAATGAAGAGCAGTGCTCCATGTCACACCCAGGCAGGACTCCATGGAGCTGTAAAAGTAACTGCCTGTGCCGGTTGGAGGTGGAGCTGGAGGCTGCAATACGGGAGCTTAGCAGTCATGGCTACTGTAAGATACGCATTCTGGGGGATTGCAGTGGCTGTAAAAGGTAGGACTATGCTACCTTTTTTAGGCAGCTGTAGCAGGCCGCCCCCTCAGGTCCCGGCGCCCCTAGGCAGCTGCCTAAAGCTGCCTAGTGGAAGCTCCGGCCCTGGTTGCAGCACCCTATGGGGTGATACAAATGATTAGACCAGTAGTTCGGTGGAGGCTCCCTCCATCCGCAAAAGATGCCCTGCTATACTGACATGCTCTGGGGCTCTTCACACCCTTTGGGTTGTAACTTGGTGCCATGCATCCTGTGCTGTGTATAAAGATGCTCTGGACCAGCCCTTCTGTGTTGTGCATTCAATGCTGGGTGCTGCTTTATATGCCACCGCTGCTCCCTGGATTAGTAGGTGCACTTTAGGTCCTGGGTGCCTGGGCTGATGCAAAAAGACCAAAACAATGGAGACTGTAAGATAACAAATATATAATGTTGTCCCCCTTCCCCCCCATCCCCCGATTATAATGTGCCTGCTTTGATGGCTATACATGGTACTTGCTGCCAACCCTCCCTGAATGTAAGATTTCACAAGCAGGGTTCTCTATCCTCATGTGCTTTTACGTCTCTTACTTAATCTATATTCTTTCCAATCCTTCCTTTGATGGCACCAAATCCCCTGGTTTTCTGCCGCCCTGATACTTATGTCAGTGCTGTTTATTATTATTATTATTATCCTTTATTTATATGGCGCCACAAGGGTTCCACAGCACCCAATTACAGAGAACATATACACATAATCAAAACAGGTAAACAGTGACTTACAGTTGAAGACAATGGGGGTCATTCCGAGTTGATCGCTAGCTGCCATTGTTCGCAGCGCAGCGATCAGGCTAAAATTCAGCATTTCTGCGCATGCGTATGGGGCGCACTGCGCATGCGCGTCGTACTTTCACACAAAACTATGCAGTTTCACACAAGGTCTAGCGACACTTTTCAGTCGCACTGCTGATCAGTGAGTGATTGACAGGAAAGGGGCGTTTCTGGGAGGTAACTGGACGTTTTCTGGGAGTCTGCTAAAAAACGCAGGCGTGTCAGAAGATAACGCAGGCATGCCTGGGGGGGGAGTGGCTGGCCAAACACAGGACGTGTTTGTGACGTCAAAACAGGAACTAAACAGTCTGCACTGATCGTAGGTTTGGAGCTGCTCAGAAAGTGCATGAAAATATTTTATAGCAGAACTGCTAACCTTTCGTTCGCACTTCTGCTAAGCTAAGATACACTCCCAGAGGGCGGCTTAGCGTTTGCACTGCTGCTAAAAGCAGCTAGCGAGCGATCAACTCGGAATGAGGGCCAATATCGGACAAGTAGCTATGTTTTATACCCGGTACTTGTACATTGAACTGTAAGTCACTGTCTTCCTATTTTGCTTACTTGTTTACTGTGTAATTGGGCGCTGCGGATCCCTTGTGCTGCCGTATAAACAGGGCCGTTTCTAGCCAATTTGGCTCCCAGTGTGAGATTTAAAAATACGCCCACCCCCCCATTCACATAAAAAAAATGCGCCCCCCCATACATATAAAGAGTGAAAGCATGCGCGTGCTCCCGGCAAGGGGGCGTGGCCACATTAAAACGGGCGTGGCTTTGTTAAGATGGGCGTGACCTCATCTGATCTCATCATCACGGCCACCACAGGATAAAAAAAAAAAAGTCCTCATTTTACACATTACAGCAGGCACGCGACCCCATTTTACACAGTACAACAGGTAAGTGTCTCCATTTTACACAGTACAACAGGTAAGTGTCTCCATTTTACACATTGCGGCAGGCACGTGCCCCCATTTTACACAGTACAACAGGCATGTGCCCCCATTTTACACATTGCGGCAGGAAAGTGTCCCCATTTTACACATTGCGGCAGGCACGTGCCCCCATTTTACACATTGTGGCAGGAAAGTGTCCCCATTTTACACATTGCAGCAGGCACGTGCCCCCATTTTACACATTGCGGCAGGAAAGTGTCCCCATTTTACACATTGCGGCAGGCACGTGCCCCCATTTTACACATTGCGGCAGGAAAGTGTCCCCATTTTACACATTGCGGCAGGCACGTGCCCCCATTTTACACAGTACAACAGGCAAGTGTCCCCATTTTACACATTGCGGCAGGCATGTGCCCCCATTTTACACATTGCGGCAGGAAAGTGTCTCCATTTTACACATTGCGGCAGGAAAGTGCCCCCATTTTACACATTGTGGCAGGAAAGTGTCCCCATTTTACACATTGTGGCAGGAAAGTGTCCCCATTTTACACATTGCGGCAGGAAAGTGTCCCCATTTTACACATTGTGGCAGGAAAGTGTCCCCATTTTACACATTGTGGCAGGAAAGTGTCCCCATTTTACACATTGCGGCAGGAAAGTGTCCCCATCTGACACATTGCGGCAGGCACGTGTCCCCATTTTACACAGTACAACAGGCAAGTGTCCCCATTTTACACATTGCGGCAGGAATGTGCCCCCATTTTACACATTGCGGCAGGAAAGTGTCCCCATTTTACACATTGCGGCAGGCACGTGCCCCCATTTTACACATTGCGGCAGGAAAGTGTCCCCATTTTACACATTGCGGCAGGCACGTGCCCCCATTTTACACAGTACGGCAGGAAAGTGTCCCCATTTTACACATTGCGGCAGGCCCCCATTGCACGGCTCGCCCGCCGCAAGAAACGGCACTGCGTATAAATAAAGGATAATAATAATTATAATTGCTATGGATTGCCTCTCAATATCTATTTGCAGCCTGCTTACCAACTCTTGCCTAATAAATAATTATGTGTCTATACCGCCTTTGATTATGACCCTTACCTCATTTTGCTTCAACCTCACTGTACAGTAGTACATATGCTTATATCAGTGACATGTGGTGAGGTTAATTGCTGGGGGGCATTGGCTAGTATCAGAGCCAGATTTACACACCTGTTATGACTTTGTGTTAAATTCCAACTTATAAAACTGCTCAGAACCACAGTGGATGATATCCGCGAGTTATACATCTCTTTTCTGTATCACCTCAATCCCTAATAATAATAATAATAATAATAATAATAGTAATAATAATAATAATAATAATAATATTTTTAGTTACAGTATATTGCACTCTTTCTCCAAACCGGACTCAAAGTACTTTACAGACCTCAACACAATGCTTAATAATACTACATAGCAATACGACAATACACAAGCAGCAAGGCATGAAATTAAAGGCCTAGAGCACATAGCGTAATGCCCCAAACTCTGCGGAGCCTTGACATATGAATTTTTCAGGCTCTGCCTCCTCTGCTTATACTGATTGCATGTTCCCAACTTATATGTACCCTAATGTGCACTCATACTCATACCCCGACCTGCCCTGGACTTGTCATTGTGATGAACTATAAGTTGCTGTTTTCCTGTTTCGATTATTTGTTTATGCACTCTGCATTTGGGCGCTGTGGAACCTTTGCGGCGCCATATAAAGGATAACGATCATAATCTAGCTACATGTGCACTTGGCCTATAACATCCCTACATATACCTACGTACGCGATTTTCATTTTACATCACTCCCTAATGGGATCCGAATCCCAGGTTATGACTATGGTAAGCAATCCCCTTGCCCACTCTGCCCCGTAGCCAAGCATATGCTTGTTTACCATGTTCATTGTACATGTCTACCCCTACAGCTTGTTGTATGAGATAAAACTACCTCCCAACCTCCGTGAATTACGATACACACACCCCTATGTGTACTTCTAACAAGTGCTTAAAGTGGTCCTAGAGAGGTGGTGGAACTCCCCCCCCCCCCTCCCCCGGGGCCCATGCAATAAAGGTATTGCGTGCGCAACAAAAAAGGGTTGTGGTCTCAAAAAGAAAGGGGCGTGGTCACACAATGCCCACAGTAGTAGCACCCCTAATACATATAATGCCCACAGTAGTAGCACCCCGTAAAACACAATGCCCACAGCAGTAGCACCACTTTTACAATGCCCACAGTAGTAGTGCTCCTTATATAGAGCCCATAATAGTGGTTCCCCAGTAGCAGTGCCACTTATGTCCCCAGGAGTGATGCCCCTTATGAAGAGCCCCCTTTACAATGCCCTCATTAGTAGTGCCCCCATTAGTAATACCCTTAATGGCAATGCCCCTGTGTAGTATTGCCCCCAGTAGTAATGTCGCCTGTAGTAATGCCCCCAGTCGTTTAGCCCCCTGTAGTGATGCCCCAGTAGTTATGCCCCCAGTAGTTTTGCCCCCAGTGGTAATTCCCCTGCAGTTATGACCCTAGTAGTTTACACCCACTTTAGTTTAGCCTCCCAGTGGTAATGCCCCCAGTAGTTTAGCCCCTGTAGTTTAGTCCTCATGTAGTTTGCCCCATGTAGTTTAGCCCCCAGTGGTAATGCCCTCTGTAGTTTAGCCCCTGCAGTTATGCCCCCAGTAGTTTACCCCAAGTAGTAATGCCCCTGTAGTTATGATACCAGTAGTAATGTCCCAGTTGTTATGTCCCCAGTAGTAATGCGCCCCTGTAGTTATGCCCCCCCCCAGTAGTAATGCGCCCCTGTAGTTTGCCCCCTTGTAGTTTGCCCCCAGTAGCTTGCCCCCTTGTAGTTAGCCCCCAGTAGTTAGCCCCTGTAGTTTAGCCCCATGTAGTTTGCCCCAGTAGTAATACCCCCAGTAGTTTAGCCCCTGTAGTTATGCCCCCAGTAGTTTAGCCCCCAGTAGTAATATCCCCCTGTAGTTTGCCAACTTGTAGTTTAGCCCCCAGTAGTAATGCCCCCAGTAGTTTGCCCCCAAGTAGTAATGCCCCCCCTGTAGTTATGCCCCCAGTAGTAATGCATCCCTGTAGTTTGCCCCCAGTAGCTTGCCCCCTTGTAGTTTACCCCCAGTAGTTTGCCCACAGTAGCTTGCCCCCTTGTAGTTTGCCCCCAGTATCTTGCCCACTTGGAGTTTGCCCCCTTGTAGTTTGCCCCCTTGTAGTTTGTCCCTTGTAGTCTGCCCCCAGTATCTTGCCCACTTGTAGTTTGCCCCCTTGTAGTTTGCCCCCAGTAGTTAGCCCCCAGTAGATTGCCTCCAGTAGTTAGCCCCCAGTAGCTTGCCCCCAGTAGTTTGCCCCCAGTAGATGCGCCGCTAATACACTCACACATATGTTTAAAAATAACAAAAACACCATTCTTACCAAGCCCCACTCCCGCGTCCGCCGCTGCAGTCCTCCTGGCACCCGCTCCTCGGCACTATGGGAGAGACGTCATGATGTCTGACAGAGCCGGAAGCTGGAGCTCAGTAGTGACCTCTTCTCTCCGGCTTCCGCTGTGAAGAGAGAGCTGGGCGCCCGCTGGTAACACAATCTCAGTGGGCGCCAGGCATCTCCCTGCGGCGCCAGGCACACATCGGGTTAGGTAAGTCGGAGGAGGCGGAACTGCGTTCCATCTCCAAGTGGAACTGACGGAACGCAGTTCCGCCCCATTCTAGCTCACTTTAACCCCTGCTTATGACTACCTATTCCCTGATACATGTGACCCCCCCCCTTGTCTTGCATACTGTATGTGCCAACGCATGCACCCTTATAGGAAGCTGCTTATATGCCTGTTGTAAAACCTTTTTCTATAAACCAAAACTGTTTATGCACAATACATATATCGGCACCTGTGCACATGAGTCTACAGACACACATACATGTAAATGTGTTTCTAAATAATACACACCAATGTATACAACTATACAGTATATATGTGTCCACACATGCATCCATACCAGTGACGTGCGGTGAGGTCACTGGCTGGGGAGGCACTGAGGTATATATATATATATATATATATATATATACAGACAAGATTCCCAAATTGCGCTAGAGAATAACACAAGCAGGACTTTCTGATAACTAAAGTCCAATAAATAACAAATACAAAGCAAGATCAGAGGGTGCTAATTATAGGGGATATTATTGAACACCACCAATCACTATCTAAATAATTAATAAAACAAAATAATTTAAAAATGTATTAACAGACTCAGAACAAATTGATTCATTTCCAAATTGCTCAATGACATGATGAATTCAACACCTTAACAGCTATTATGGATGTAATTCCTTGTTGCTGTAACTTCGACAGTATAACAGAATGTCAATCTGAAGAACCCAACGCAGTGGCGCACGCAGGGGGGGGTTTCCGAGTACCTGGAAACCCCCCCTGATGACCGCAAAACATTGTTTGAGACGGAGACACAGCTGTCTCCGTCTCAGCAAAAGCCGCGACCGCGATCGCGGACGCGGAACTTCAGCAAGAGCAGAGAGCTATGCAGCTCTCTGTTTACAGAATGTCCAGGGTGCCGGGGGAGCTGCTGGCTGCACATGCGCAGCCACAGCAGCTCCCTCCGTCCTCACTCTCCCTCATGCTGCCGCGGCTGCCTCTCTGCTCCCAGCCCTGGTGTAGTGCAACGCTGTATACTATATGTAAGTTTT